>NC_081209.1:25833116-27033116 GCF_902713425.1 Acipenser ruthenus
ATTTCAATGCAGGGGGATGAGCATGATGCAAGACAGTTCAGAAAATAATATCACTGTTAGGAAAAGAAAAAATCAAAATATATAAAAAATGGGGGGACATTGAAATCCTGTTTTAATGTGGTACTAAATATCCACACAGGTATTACTAAAAAGCATGTACTGTAATCTTTTTTTGAATTCTCTACACGGCATTTGTAATCGGGTATCCTTGTTTAAAGGTATTACGTTACGTTGTTAATTTATTTCCACACAGGTTTCTCTCTGAACCCGTGCCTTTCTATTGGGACATTCGCTGTTATAACCCACACTTTATATGCGCAATACTTAGACACTGAAGAGCATATTTTCAGTAATCGCGGTACAGGTTCCAGTTTCTTGCAGCCTGCGGTTCATGACTTGTAGACAGTGCAAACCGTTATGCATATTCAAATCTGATAAGAGATGAGTCGTCAGCAAATGAAAGTGTATGTTAATACTTCCATAACATATTTGAATAAGCCTGACTACTTACAATTGTGTGGAGGAACTGTGTTAAATGGACACGGTAGCGCAAAGCGGAGTATGACGATGTTAACGGTATAAAACCAGCAAGACAATGGAGCAGATATAACCGCCTCCTCACGTGTAGCTTTATACCATTCAAATGGGTTTAATCTGACACATTTTCTTTTAGGAGCTTATGCGTGCATTTTGCTGTTTCTTGTTAGTTCAGTAACATCGGTCTGTTTAAAAAAAAAAAAAAAAAGTAAAAAACGTGCACACATATCATGGCGGTAAAGGCGTTTTCAATTTGTCCCCAGAATGGAACGGGGAAGAAATCCATATAATTATTTTAAATTGTATCTCAATTGAACGAGGTGGGCGGGACGTCAACAGATTAATTAACTATTGGGGGGTCTGACTTCCATCTTTCAACGGTGCGCGTTGTAGAATTCCTAATCAACCCAAGTCCATTCGCCCATTGCTGATCAGTTTAACACAATGCTTTTCAGTGCTCAGTTAGAATTGACAGTGCAAAAGCAGCCGGCAGCCCCGTGTGTGTGAAATCAAGTTTTCCGACACTAAGCAGCATTTACATCGTTTTATTAAAGATCAAATATCAATCCCTGTTGTTCGAAACTGCTGTTTTGACAATAAATAACAATAACTTACTTTTGTTCGTTAGAGGCTCAAACAATATGTCCTCCATCCATAAGATAAAATATTTTACAACAATAGTCTGTTTTACATCATCTCCGGCAATCATGCGAATTAAGACAAACACGGGGAAGGGTTTCTGAAGTCAGAAAAGAGCACGGGATGAACAAAAACCAAGTGTCACGTGTTGAAGCAACAAGACATAATGGCGATCATGATGAAAGATAGTCCGAATGACAAGATTCAGTCGAGATGAGTCGCTGGCTCTCCGCCAATTTCAGGAAGGCTGGTTTATATATCCTTCAGACGAGTTGGTTTTTTCCTGTATCTTGGAGTCCAATGGAATTAAACCAAGTTCTAGACAGACAACGGCATCCCAACAATGCAGGACCATGTCTCAAGTTTCCAGGACAATGTTCAATGTTGTGGTAGCTTTCAAGTCACATCTTCTTTGTTTTCAAATGAAAAATAAAAACGTTTTTTTGATGTTGTGATGAGCTAAGACTGGTCTGTTCTCATGCGGGGCAGTGGGAACATGCTGGGTCCGGAACCTGTTGCTCCTCGCTCGGTCTCACGTCTCCACGGGGCTCGGTACCATGCTGTTCGGAGTGTCTGGTAACTGGGAGGACAAAGAAGTGATATCACTGCCAGAAGAATTACCCAAGGAACCGGATTCAGAAAAAGACACCTGTGATCAAAGACACACATTGAATTAAAATGAGGACTAGTCTGAGCACTAGCCATGCTCAACCATTTTATAACTCCCATATATATATATATATATATATATATATATATATATATATATATATATATATATATATATATATATATATATATATATTAGCTCAAAGAGCCAGCTGTATATAGTATATAGTTGTACTCGCATAATCATAGAGTACAAACGAATATGAATGACCAGGTTAATGACTTTGTGCTAAGAATACAAAATCCTTTAATATGTTCGCGAAAAACGTATTAATGAATGTAAATACTAAACTTATTGACCCTAATAGCGTTACTTCATGCGCTAGAGCCACACACCTTGTAATAAATGGATACGCAGGCAGACTGATTACCATATGTTTAACACTGTCAAAATACATGCCACTGTACAACTGACTACTCTACGGTTACTTCACCTTTGCGCCTTTTTTCTTCTGTAATCACTTATTGAGGAAACACATTGACCCGTATGAAATATTATCACCTGGAAAGCGTTCAGGGCTTTCATTCTGCAACTCATTACGTTAGAGAAGCTATATCTGTGCAAGAGTTGCCAAAGCGGAAAAAAACACACATTTCAGATAATATAAAGGACACGTATATTCACGGAGCATTTATCCCAGTGCATTCGCTCCATTTAGTTGGCAAACAAAAAACAAACTGGTAATGTTACAGAATTACCCGAATACCGAATAGGTTATATTTTTAACATGATGTTATTATTTAGGAAACGTCTCCATTCCGTTTATTATTATTATTATTATTATTATTATTATTATTATTATTATTATTATTATTATTATTATTATTATTATTATGTTAATGAGATGCATTTAACCTGTAGGGGCTTTGTCCACGTAAACGGTACGAAATACACACTTCTCTTACACAGCTCACAGCTTATCTGTGCAAGTAGATAAGATGTGTGTTACTCATACTGATTGCAAAGCATTGATAAACGCAAAGCACACTGTACAAAATATTATTATTTGTTTATTTAGCAGACGCCTTTATCCAAGGCGACTTACAGAGACTAGGGTGTGTGAACTATGCATCAGCTGCAGAGTCACTTACAACTACGTCTCACCCTGAAAGACGGAGCACAAGGAGGTTAAGTGACTTGCTCAGGGTCACATAATGAGTCAGTGGCTGAGGTGGGATTTGAACCAGGGACCTTCTAGTTACAAGCCCTTTTCTTTAACCACTGGTCCACACAGCCTCCTATAACTCCTTGATAACTGGTCAGTTATGCTTGCTCTGCTGCCATGGCCCGTTTCAGAGGAGCTGATTTCCTAAGAAGCTGATTGAGGGAATCTCTCTGTACACAGCGTCGGTGCAACACTTTATTAAGGTATCCCTCATGTGTATATAACGTTTCGGGTTTATATTTATAACTTAAAAAAAAAAAAAAAAGTTTTACCCATTATAACAATATAACAAAATTGGTTCCGTAGAAAGTCCAAGGACTACACTGGAATCCATCTATAATGAGTGGTTGCAAATGTGGAACAAGTGGATGTCAAAAACGAATGGGCTCGGCTCGCTCTCTGTTTTACTTACCAGCTGTTGAAAGGCAGGTTGGTCCAGGTCGCTCTGCAAGGCAAATTCACTCAGGGCTTTCCATGGTGGCTGGTAGGTCTGGACCTCCACCGTGTTCCCTTGAACAGCATTGTCATGTCGGATTGGACTGCCAGCTACCAGCGGAGTCCCTGTTAGTCCCTGCAGGCTCTAAGGGAAGAACACCAACAGAAAAAAAATCATAACACAATTAAACACCTCCACTATAAACACACCAATTAGAGTCTGAATTACACATAGGCCTAGGTATCCCTGCCTACCCTTCACTGTTCATTAAAACATTCAAAGAAGGTGTTAGAGACAAGGGGAATTAGAACGCTTTCAAATGTAACTTTAAGCCTACTTGCTATGGTCTATCTGTTGAGATATAACACACACTGTAGGCCTTACATGTTTACAGTGCAGGTGCAGCCACATGCCGTTTGTTTTGTGGTACCTGTGTGTGCACTGACTTTTGGACTGCAAAGTTACCATTATGCACTGAGCTTCATTCTAATATCACACTGCTGATACCATTTTCATTATCTGCAAATGAAGATACTGTAGGCCTACATTCAGCATGAAGGATTTGAACATCATCCAGCGAGATATGGGGGGGGGGGGGGGGGGCAGTTAGGCCTACTTGACACATAATTTTCCTTTTTAAAACTCTTAAATAAAAAGGCAACACAAATAAAAAGAATCCGGGGCCCAGCATGAAGTCTTTGTGGTGGTTTCACCTTTCGCCATTTGCTTTTTTTTTATGCGTCATTGACCTTTAAGTAAACTTTAATAAAACCTTTTTAACAATCCCTGTATAAAGTCGTTAAGTTTCACAAACTTTAAGCTATAACCTTTGGAGCTGTTTTTTAACCAGCAGGTCATTTCTTCTTTCCAGATGGACAGGGAAAATTTAAATGTAGTACTGTACTATAGGCATACTATTTATTTTCCTGAAATTGCGCAGCACAGTTACTGAGTGATAATAGCTTCAGGCTCTTTTCAGTCAGAACTGGGAACTTCTGTAGGAAACTATTATTATTATTATTATTATTATTATTATTATTATTATTATTATTATTATTATAGTCCTATCCTTTAAATAAAAGGTAAATGACTTGTGGCAAACGAATGTATATGCATAAATTACAGAGTTTCCCAACTAAGCTTAAACTGCATATGGTATTTGATGTAACGCCCTTGCTGGATGGGAGAATGCATAACGTTCATCCCCCCAAGCCTCCTCTAAGCCCCCAGCACCACCTACCCTACCCTACCCTACCCTACCCCACCACCCCATGTAGGCTACATGCACACCTCAAGTATAATGTTTAACTTTCACAATGCTTACAGTTTTGTCGTTTTGCTGTTGCTGCTGGAGTTGCTTCATGAAGATGGATCTCTTCTTGTCTTTGCAGCGTTTGTTCTGAAACCAGACTCTGATGACCCTTGGGCTCAGGCCAGTCATTTCAACTAGCTGTTCCTTCATCAGGGCGTCGGGCCTGGGGTTGGCATTGTAGCAGGTTCTCAAGGTGTGAAGCTGCTTCTCGTTGAGAACAGTCCGCACACGAGTGGTTTTCTCTGTCTGTTTATGGACGTGAGATCTGAGTGAGGGCTGTCGGGCTGACACAGGGTCTGCTAAAGAGAATTCTTCACTTAGCACCATTGCAAAACAACTCTCATCCATTTGACTTGTCCATTGACATTTCTATAGCCTAATATATAAGAAACCTGGCATATAGGCTACATTTCAACAAGTATCTTCAGCACACCTCTACAAACAATGCATTAAATCCAGAAAATTGGATCCTACACTCCATTGAAAAATGTAAACCTTTTTTTATGAGAGTAAAATGTGTGGTTGGGGTTTGTGTGTGTGTGTGTGTGTGTGTGTGGTTGGGGTTTGGGGGGGAGTGTGTGTGTGTGTGTGTGTGTGTGTGTGTGTGTGGTAGGAGGAGTGTGTGTGTGTGTGGTTGGGGTTTGGGGTGTGTGTGTATGTGTGTGTGTGTGTGTGTGTGTGTTTGGGATATGGGTGTGTGTGTGTGTGTGTGGTAGGAGGAGTGCGCGTGTGTGTGTGTGGGGGGGGTTTGGGGGGAGTGTGTGTGTGTGTGTGTGTGTGTGTGTGTGGTTGGGGTTTGGGGGGGAGTGTGTGTGTGTGTGTGTGTGTGTGTGTGTGTGGTTGGGGTTTGGGGGGGAGTGTGTGTGTGTGTGTGTGTGTGTGTGTGTGTGGTTGGGGTTTGGGGGGGAGTGTGTGTGTGCGTGTGTGTGTGTGTGTGTGTGCGTGCGTGTGTGTGTGTGTGTGTGTGTGTGTGTGTGTGTGTGTGTGTGTGTGTGTGTGTGTGTGCGTGTGTGTGTGTGTGTGTGTGTGCGTGCGTGTGTGTGTGTGTGTGGTAGCAGGGTGGTAGTTGGTAGGCCTGGCCTATGCTATTGTTTTGTCTGGCTGGTGACACAGACCCTGCATATCCACTTTCTATATAAACTGTTAATGAATGGTATGCATTACGAAACATTTGGAGCCAATGTTTTTTTTTTTTTCAAGAAAAATCCTAAGTGGAAGACATCGACTGGCTTATAGAGTCTAAAGTGGTCTCTATTTGTATGAATCCGTTTCTTCTATATATTGTAGTTGAACTCACCTACTGTTTAATAGTAGCCTATGGCCCCAATATTAAAACAGTATTTCCAATATTCATCAAATGCACATCATAAAAATGCATCCAAAATATCTGCACAACACATAATAACAATGGGATATTATATGTTATTTATAGAATTATAATTCCCATTCCCTGAATTCCATAACAAAAATAACAACAGCGAATATAAAGAGTTAATACTTTGTTATAAGGAAGGATGCAAATTTAAGCAATCTTCTGCTAACAAAGAATGCGGTGGGCAGGTTAATAATCCAATCAAAGCAGGCACATAATACATTTTACACAGAATTGTTTTGATCTGCACAAAAATACAGAAAAAAGCACTGTAACCTTTTTGTCTGTAAAATAATATAAAAAAATATTGCAAGTTCGCAAATGTAAATACAATAACCAGTAAAAAAATAAATAATAATAATAATAATAATAATAATAATAATAATAATAATAATAATAATAATAATAATAAAATATCTCTTTAAAGAACAACTCTCTCCATTGTGTAAACAAGAATGCCCGGAGTTTCTTTTCTTGTGCAACATATATTTAAATAGAGCCATTTATGACGTCAAGCCAAAAGCATTCATTTACATACTGGAAAACTCAGATCACTGTGCATGCCCGCAGGCGTGTGTATAACCTACACGACTAAACGACAAACTGTACCCGGCAACACTCGACCAGAACCTTTTTTTGTTTTGTTTCTGTCAACAACATCGTTTTAGGAAATCGAACTGTTGTTAAAAAATAGCGATTATAAACTGTGATTGTAAGAGATTACAACAACAGACAGAAGTATAGCAGACCATACAAGGATTAGGATAACTGTGATTTTATAATAGAAATGGGGGAGACGGGGAGCACATGTACATTTGTGGTTATTTTATAATTGAGATATATATGCGACAACACTAAAGCCCATCAATCAACTGAAATAATTGTTATCGTAACCGGTGTCGGCTGTTCTTGTCCAAGATCTCGCATGCAAAACAAACCGGATTTGTAAGGGTTACCAAATTAGGTGTCCAAATTAAGACAGAGTGTGCGATTAAGGACACCGGTGGTTGTTAAAAACACACGATTTGTGTTAAATGCAATGCAATCAGAGATTTAACAAATACATGTGTTTTCCTTAATCGAATAAACAAATTATTTACTACATGTAACTGTAGGTCCCTATAGCCGATATGCCTGCATTTAAACGAGGCGCGCTGAAAGTACTGTTACTGTACTTACTAAATTGCATTATTAAAATAAATAGCACCCGTACACGTCTATAATTGGGAGGGTTTTACACGAATGATGCATTATTTATTGCATGCAAAAATAAAACAATGAATTATTGACACCAACTTTTTAAAGACATACATCCTCCACGATTTTTTAACATTCGATATCCCAGAAGTTTTACAACAATTGTAAAATAGTACAATTTAAATTTAAATAAAGAAGGGGGAACTTGGAATACTTGCGCAGGAGTATTTTAAGATAAACTTCTGTTCTGTACACACAATTATTTTCTTAGCCTATCGCAGAGAAAGTTATAAATAACATAACTGCTGTCATCAAAATGGTCAGTTAGCACATAAGATTGCTTTATGTTTTTAAACAGCGGATGCTTATGCAAATGGATTATCTAATAGTGATAATTCTAAATTATTTTTCCTATTCCAATATACTGGCGTTAAAAACACGTCCGAGTACCAGTTGAGGCCTTGAAGATTATTAGCAGCTAATTTTAAAATAAATAAATAAAATCAACAAGAGGCTACATGTCTTGCTGCTTCAACTGTATTATTGCTTTCCTAAACTATATATAATATTGTAAAAATGTGTAAGTGCGTTAAAAGTATAGTAATATTATTGATGACTGTATATGCATTGTCTATGTAACATATCTACAGCGCAGCTTTTTTGTTTGTGTGTTTGTATTTTATTTTAGCGTGTGCGGATTGAGGTTCATTATTTATGCATTTTGCAGAACATGTATAAATCTACATCCACGTATTTTCTTACATTTATCCCATTAAAGCGGGCTGTAACATTGTCCTTACATTTTCAGAGACAGTGTAGTAAAGGTTTACCTGCCATATGTAGAGATCTGTTGGAGTGAATGTGTCCCGGGCTGAGGGGGCTTCCTGCAGAGCTTCTGTCCCCGAGCAGGCAGTGATCAGCCCGGCATAGAAGTTCCTCTTCCCGCAGGGAGAACTCGTCCCCGGGCAGGAGCTGCCTGCTGCAAACCGAACACCTGAAGCATTCGATGTGATACACGTTGTCTCGAGCTCTCATCACCAGATCGCTGCTGCTGAAGCCAGCGTTGCATTTTGCGCATTTTATACCGAACAACCTGAAAATCAAAATAATATATATATATATGGTTAATTGCAAAAATTTAAGACACTATTGCAATATTTTAAAAAAGCCGACAAAAAAATCAACAATAACAATAACTGTGTATACCCACGTGTAGTCTAGTTTATTATACATATCGAAGTGTTTTTTTTTTCAACGAAGGGTGAATGTATGGAATAACAATTTTCCTTAATATTGTAGCCATCACCATTATTTGCCCTATACAAATACATCCGGAAAGTCCCCCTTTATAAAGATGATTAAGGATGATTAAAGATTTTGACGCATATGATAGTGTTCTTTTTTTCCAGACACATAATTATATATATATATATATATATATATATATATATATATATATATATATATATATATATATATATATATATATATATATATAATTATTATTTAACACATTAAGTGTGAAATGCGAAATATATGTATATTGTATGTTCCTGACATTTATAGTGAAAAAAAAAATCTTGTGTAAAAACTACTGCAGTGATCTAAACATGTTTTGTTTATTTTTATGCTTTACAAATATGCAATCCATATACTGAATGACAACATATTTATTGATAATGTGTAGAAGCAGCGTATTATGTTTTAACCTGCACATTTATTTTACGCAGTTTTGACAACTAAGTGTGTTTTTGATATGTTTAATTTAACATTCTATAAAAAAAAAATAATCTAATGCATTTTAGAATAATTATATATGCGGTTTCTCCTAACATCACATTTTAAACACAGATACGTATTTTTCTTTGCTCATTTGAGATATATATATATATATATATATATATATATATATATATATATAGAGAGAGAGAGAGAGAGAGAGAGAGAGAGAGAGAGAAAGAGAGAGAGAGAGAGAGAGAGAGAGAGAGAGCAATGTGGCTAGATCTTAAACTATGCTTTAAAGTATTTTCTTTTTCAGACAATAACACGATTTACAAACATAAATGATAACATTTTTCTCCATAAAAACGTGGGACGCTGATACACGCGGGTCCTACTTACTTCATTCCTGCTTGCTTCATCAGGAGTGGGGCTGATCCACTCTAATTGCCATGACCATTCTCACATGCTGGTGTTTGCTGTTCAAATTCTCACCTGACATAATCTCTTTTGCAGTATGTTTTGCCGTCCCTGACGAAGCAAGTGCACGTCTCGTCCAGGTACTGACTGCACTCCGCGCACTTCAAGCAAGCAGCATGCCACTCCAAGTCCGGGGAGACCCTCAAGATGTACTGGTCATGGATCTGACTTCCACAGCCCACACACATGGCAATTCCAGACTTCTCTAACAAGAGCAGGTGAAACGTCACTATATTTTGAAAGCATTTTTTATCTGCCCGCTTCCTCTTTGCATACTGTAATCGCGCGTACCCGAAGGTCAAAAGAGTGATAAAACTGATCATTTTGTATATATAGTCAGTTTTTTTTGTTCTGCGCATTTATACGTATGTGTTATTTATATGAAACATTATTGCTGACATACAAAATCATGTAAAACGGTGTGCGCAATATTCCAACTTCACAATGCTATGAATCCAACCTCTCCACTCTATAGCACACAGTATCGGCACATCTCTATTTATTTGTGAAGGCATCTACAACGTTGTCATTGAGAAAATATATTCTTGTAATACATTTATATGTGGAAATGTTTTTACATTGCAGTTTGGCAAATAAAAAAGTAGGCTGGTGTACACCCTCCTCTTCAGAATATAAATGATGCTTAAATAAAATAGATTAAACACTGTTCGTTTGTAATAAATATGAAATGCTAACTACCACAGCGCCTGTTACGTGGATTTGGGTACATGAACACACAACGCTTTGTATTGTAGCAGGTAGTAGTTTACCAGAATTAATGTTCTAAAGCGTGCAAATAAAATAATAACACACACTGCAAATAGATCATCATTTTGACAAATAAAAAGTGTACTTACTTTTGGAATGATCCCCCATATCACCCAAGAAAGAAGAGTTGAAAATGATATCCACCATACAGGACGGGTGAAGCAGTGTGTAATGTGTAAAAAAACAAGTAGAAAGCTGGCTGCCCAGTCCCTTGCTAACTGAGGACTTCTATCCCAAGACTGGAGTGAGAGGGAGTCTGCAAGGTCCCACACGCAGCGTGACGTCACACGCAAGCTGGGACCCGGGCACGTCACCAGGGAGCAAAAAGAAGAGCTGCGAAGTTATTGTTGAAGGGAGGACAATGGATCAAATACACTCAGTTCAACAAATCCTACTTTTCAAAAGAGCAGCCATCCTATAGGAATATATAATACATATAGGAAGAAGAAACGTATTACAACTAGATTGGACTATACTTGGGGCCTGCTGTTTAAAAACGAATGCATTATAATTTGGTTATATATATATATATATATATATATATATATATATATATATATATATATATATATATACACACATTTAAACTGAATTGATAAAAATATACATCACAATATTGTTATATGATTAGTAGCCTAACTTATTTCATTAAAAAAATGACAATATCCAAAACGTGTAATTTACTGCCGAACAAAGAGGTATTTTATTATTTTATTCCAGTCGATGAAGACATATATGGCGCTGTGTCAACTTGTGTCGCCTTGAGTAAAGGCGTCTGCCAAATAAATACATAATTTAAATATGATCAAACGTGAATTAAACAGACAATGACTGGCCTACAATAATTGATGATATTTTCAACAATGCTGACAATAATGGAAAATCGAAATCGTGATTTTTTATTTTTTTGAATATGATAAAATACAGACAGAAAAACACCAAACATGTGGTGCGTCAAAAATCAAACTCAGAATCAAGTTCTGTTTTTCTCAGTATTAGGAAAATGAAATTAATATACAGGTCCGATCCAATGATGCTAATATGACAATATAAAGAGTTTTCCTTACATTTTTATTTTAAAATTATATATATATATATATATATATATATATATATATATATATATATATATATATATATATATATATATATATACACACACATATAGATATAGATATAGATATAGATATAGGCGATATATTTTAGAACCTTTATTTTATTTATTTATTTAGTTTATTCAGGTATTTAGTTTTAAACCAAATCTGTAAGTATACAATCCGTTTTAAACTAATTCGAATTCAAATATATATATATATATATATGAAAAAAGTGAAAATAGGTTGCAAAAATCGATTTCCCAATTGTCTAGTAATTATCGGGATAATATTGAAGTTAATATAAGCACCTTGCTGACCTCTATTCGATTTGCATGCTACAAGTCCCTGTAAAAGCTGGTGCAGTGACTTTAAACGAGTAGACTACAGTATATATGTTGAAGGAACAGTTTATGCATTGATGACTAATTCATTATTTACAGTAATGTATCTGGATTCAGCTGGAATAAATAGATACTTTCACAACTTGAGTGGGAGACACTTTTGTAAACGTCTTGTTTGAAACGTTGGTGATGTTTTGTTGAATTCGTTTACACGCTCTTATGAATCAATGATTGAAACTACCAACACAAATTAGTGTGGTTTTGTTTATAATTATTGTGCAGAATCTGGAGTTCTACTCGAAAAGAGTGACCTCTACTGGATAAATTCACAATTGCAAAATTGTATTATTCATCTCCAGTAGCCGACAACATCACCTGTTTTAGAAATACACGTATGTATCTCTGAATGATGTAATCCGATTGAGGATTTTTTTTAAATTCTAATATGCAGCCAATGTTACATGTTAGCAAGAAGTGGGGTTTTCTATGCCGTGCCACTGAAATCGACATATTCATGTGATCTGATATGATTATTTTGCGTCCTGTGCGATAGGTTTATTTGCTATAAGTGATTTATGTTTTACACACAACTCTGAACAACATACCTGTAAGATGGTATGGCTATAGAGCTACCGAGGTCTACAAAAGTAGAATAACGCTGGGATACAATGTAGCCGCTGCGCTGCTTTGTGAAATAAACAAAACCGAAACACTGTAACATTGTATCAAAGTCATGACTATAAGGTTTAGTAACACAGATAATACATTGTATACACCCGGTACATTTTATACTGGAAATATTACTTTGCATCAAAAGGAAAAAATGGACATCATGTTAAAATCTTCATCCAGGCCTGACTGGTATTTTACATGAAACACAGGTAATATAGATCTACGTGATAGTAATTTAACCTACGTTTATAAATAAACCGGGTATATTAAGTGACAAATACGAACGTAGCTGTATTTATACATGTTTCAGAAGAAAAAAAAAAAAAAACTTAAAACCTTCGATTATCAAAAAGTTTGTAAATTATATTAAGATGAAGTAGTTACAGTTTCTACCAACAAATTCTAGAATCGAATTATCTTGTATGACAAAGACAGACAGACCGCATACAGGTGGTGGCAAGTACACATTTTGATATTTGGCCAAGATCAGTTAGATATTTGTAAGTTAACTGAAACAAAAAATAAAAGAAAACAACAACAACAACAATAATAATAATAATAATAATAATAATAATAATTACAGTGAAGCGAACTATATCAATCTTATAAAAAATAATGTCAATTCTTGCTTCAAAAATATATTGATAGGATACCAGTGTTCAATTCCATTAAAAAAAATGTGTACATTTCCCTGGCATTCATCGTACGTGCTATTTTGACACACTTATTAACATCACTGTATATAATAATAATTTTTAAAAAAAAGGATTTTGATTGGCGATATTAAGATCCGCCACTGTTTACATCAGTAAAATAAAGTCCAATGAGTTATGAATTGGACGCTTTATCTGTAGCGCACAGTTGCAGAAGCTGTAGTTTGAAACGCAGCATGTGGCGGTATTTAAAAAAAAAATGACAAGCATCTAAAATCCGAGTGTGCGCCCTTGTTTTTGTTTCTTTTGAAATCCATGCTGGGCATTCCTAACTTTTCTGTCACTATGTCGGTAACCTTAAAATGACTTTTCATTCAAACCGAACTCAGCACAAATCTTGACCCTGCCTCGAATCATTGACCTTAACCCTAGACACATATCATTTAAAGTTCCCATTCGAATTAGTGGGGATGTCGGTTTTTTTTTAGGATTGGTCATTGGTCATTTCAGGTATATAAAGTAATTGAAACCAGCAGGGACAGCACAGATGAAGGAGTTTGCAATACATGTTGTTTGCAGGTTTTCAGGATCTCGGCCACCATGCAGCCCGTAGGCGAAACTGACAAATACTTAAAAGTTGATTGAGTTACAATGCTTTTCTTTCCATCATAATAAATGCTGAGATAAAGCAAGAACACAATCCTCACAAATAACCCTGCAATACGATAAAGCATAATGCAAGGGGGACACTGTGTGATTGCATGTGTGTACCCGCAATAAAGAATAGATTAATAATCAAATACAACAGCGTACATGAATAAATATCGCTAAATAAAGAAGAAACGGCACTGGCTATTTTATTTGATAGAGCACAGCGAGGAGTTAGTGTCTGTCTTTGAGGAATACCGTGTAACAAGGTCTGGCAAGGTCTATTATCCGTGCTAACAACTATGGAGGAACATGTTAAACAAGAAACACACATGCATTCAGCAATATGTTAGGATTTTTACAGTAACATATTATTTTTCTTCAGTTACACTGGAGCTTCTTACTGGCAGTGGAATTCGTATAGCAAAACAAATCAAAACATAAACAAGCTGCTGCCACGCCAGTAGACTTTCTGTCGTTAAAATATTGCCGTATAAAAGGCTAACAACGATTGTGGGTCTCCGTGGTTTTAAACACCGCTAGAATGACTTTGTAACTTCACTGCCAAGTTTAGTTCCAATAAAGTTTTATTGACAGTATGAGGACCAATCAGAAAACGAGTCGACGGCTGCTTCGGCCCTCGCGATATCTGGTTCACGGTAGTGTGTGTTACCCTTAGCTGGGAGACAGAGGTTGACTGCAGAGAATTTGAGTGATTTTGGAAAATATGTTTAAAATAATAAACAAACAGACCCTCAGACAGGTGGTAAGTACAACCACCAGGCATCGGAAAAATGCAAATTAATTAAATATGTACGTTAACAAGAGATGTACTCGAGATGTGTAACCCCAGTGTTAATGACACAACATAGGTCAGGTTAATGTGTGACATAACAACTGCTGTGTTATTTAACACCATAACTGTATTTTTGTTTTCGCGTTTAACTAGTGTCTGTTGTCTCGTTTGTTTTTGTGCCGTTTAATAAAACTTACACGTCAACAAATACGTTGGTGCATTGTTGATCACTGACGCACACTAACCTCGTTTACTTCTGATTCATCATTTCTGAAATTTCTGTACTAATTAGCTCTCTTATAAAGCTGTGCATTATTTGTATATCTGTACACGTTTATAATGTCGGAGAGGAAACAGACGCACGCTGTTGAAATTCGCTGAATGACCACAGCTAGTGTGTTCCAGTACTGCATATACTAGGGTAGAGCACGCAGGTTAAACAACGTGCTAGAGCGTTTGTTTAACAACTGCAGTGGATCGAGGCTAAAGGTGATCGAGCACAGAAAACACTAACCGAGCTATTGCCCAGTTTGGCTGGAAGAATGTCAAGCTTCCGTAAGTAACATTGTATAGCCCTTGCCGTGCGGGGCTTTATAAGCTCCAGGAAGAGGGGTGTAGGTTACTTTACTACTAGTCACTGTGATTAATCATGGGATGGTACTAATCAGTGTACCCTAGTTAAGTCTTTTTGTACTCCTGTATGTAGCTCTACCAGCACATGCGTGTCATATTCTAGGATGAAAACAGCTGTCAGATAGCATTAAATTAAGTCGCACTACAAAACATAGATTGTCATAGGGCTACTACAGTGTTCACAAAGTATTACATCAGCCTTATGTCGTTTTTAAAAAAAAAAACTTAATTAAGTTTGCCTGTTTTGGAGAGTGATCCCTCTTAATCTTTTTTAAGCAAGTACTTCTCTGTTGATAATGGGACAAGGCATTTGACTGTTTATCATCTGGCTTGAAGGGCACCTCTGTGGTCCCAGTAGGCGAGCACACATGTTTGCACAACCCATTGCAATTTTTAGCCAAAGACTTCATTATGCCAAATTATAAATTGAGCCAGCAGGCTTTAGAACCTAAGTTAAGCTGACAAATGTAGTTAATTTTTTTTTTTTAGTTTACTAAATCAAATATAGTTGTTTAATGAGAAGCTGGTGATTTTAATTAACATAAGCCCCTTACCCAATAAAACATAATTTGCTTGGAGTTGTAACCTATCTACTTTAACTCCTCTTGAGATGAGCTGAAACATCTTATGTCTGTGCAAGGGTAAAACACTGTCACTTTATGCATGCTAAATTAAAGAAGCACAGCAACTTTTGTCATGAAACTTTTTACATAGAAATTGATGCGAAAAAGACAACCACTAACACACTGACTTCAAGAGCTCCAAAAAGTATATATTTGTTTCCTTGTCTCTTTCAGGCCAGTCTTCTTCACAGGTCTCAGAGTACATTGGTAATTGCAGAGCACACCAATGAGAAGCTAACCCCTATCACTCTCAATGCCATCACTGCTGCCAGTAAGCTGGGGGGAGAGGTGTCTTGTTTGGTCGCTGGCACAGACTGCGCAAAGGTAAGTCATTTGTGTTCATTTAATGTAATTGAGAACCAGGTAGAGGGCAGCAGGAAGTTAGGCGGGTCAGCTTCAAATTCCTGATATTCAGACGACGTCCCTTTCTTCTCACTCAAGGTTCAGGTTTCATTCGGTGCCAAAAAGTATAAATTACTGTTTTTTAGGAAGTTGAACAAAAATCAAAGTTCAAACAGTTTGGCAGCCTTTTGAAATGAGCATCCTCACATTTCTTGAATCAGCTTACAGTAGAAAATACAACTGTACTACTGTTGTGAGCAGGAAAATGAGTAATTATGGGACTGTGTCCGTCAGACCTGTTTGCAGACCATGCACACATACACACATGTTTATTATATTGCAATTTCTTAAATTCTACAAGCTCTTGTAAGTGTCCTGTACATCATTATAGCAGTGAAAGAATATTACTAATTTGAAATAACAATTACATGTGGTATCTTTTTAACCCAGCATGCATCTTTTGCCTTTAGGTTGCAGAGGAATTAAGTAAAGTGCAGGGTGTCAAAAAAGTTCTGGTGGCCCAACATGCTGCATACAAAGGTTCCCTGCCAGGTAATCTGTGTTATCTTTTTTTTCACACCCTTTGATGTTGTTATTGTTTGTGTATTGTCTAACAATTTAAGTTATACAAGTGGTTTAAAAATCTGTATTGACATATTTCAAGTTCTATAGAAAACATGTTGGACTGCCAAAAGCTTGAATTTTGCTGACAGAGAGATGAAAGTGGAAGACAGTGTATATATGATTATTGCTGATTCGACTGTCTCCTGCTCTCATGTAGTCTTCTGGACAAGAGCAGGTTTCTGTTAGTCAAATAAGGCTCTTTGCTGTGAAAAAAGTTGGATGCAATTAATTGTCACCATCTAACTGCATATAACCCCCCTATATGGTAGGATCTATAACATGAAATGTAAAGTATAAGAAAGTTAATAATAAAATGTATACATTTGTTTTATCCCCCCACAGAGGAATTGACACCATTAATATTGGCCACCCAGCAGCAGTTCAGCTTCACTCACATCTGTGCAGGAGCCTCTGCTTTTGGAAAGGTAAGAAGACTTTAATGTTGGTGTTTCAGCCACTCCCATGAAACGTTTTTATTAACATATGTTTTTAGAAAATAAACCTTGCACTTGTAGTTAGCAAATTGAGGTCTACAATGACGTGGTGTATTATACAATGCTCCCAAGTGAATTGGATAATTCGCAATTTCCACATGTGTGGAATGACTTCCCACAGCCTAAATTACTTTCCAGAAAACAGTAACTTATTGCTTAAAATAATAAGACATAAGTTGTGAAGTGATACATTGACCCATTGTAGTTCTTGAGTCCAGGTGAATGAAGAATGAGAGCTGGTTTGAAGATCTATACAAGTAAAGTTTTATTTCCATAAGAAAACCTTTCACACTACGTAGTAGCATCTTTCTCAATTATGAGTTCTGTGTAATCCATCTTTCCGAAAGAGATCTGTCAGCTCTCTGATATAATGGTATTTCAATCAAATTACAGTACATTAAACAATATTGTATATCATATTCTTCCTCTTATTGACCTAAGCAGGATATAGGATGCATCATCTTCTGGTGGATAGTATTTCATTTTTATTAATAAAACGCTTGGGTTATCATTTGTCAAATAGCACTTTTAATTATTATACCCTCATTTTCAAAGCTGAAAACTCAGGGGTTGTTTACACTAAAAGTCTTAGCATTACCCTTAGGCTGAAACCTGAAACAGTTTGTTTAACTTTAACTGTTCATATTTAAGCAGCACAACAGTGCTTTATTTCAATGTGTTTTGGCAATACCAGAGACAATAACAATGCAGTTTCTGTTAAATATTCAAGTGCACAATACTGAATGTTCTACACAAGAACATGTTATTGTGCATTGCTGTTTTAAAATATGACAGAGGTTTAAAACTGAGTTTTCCTTCTAAAATGATGTTTCCTGTTTAATTTAATACCATCCCTAACTGTTTTACATCTAATTATTTTAGAGTCTTCTGCCTAGAGTGGCTGCCAAGCTTGATGTTGCCCCTATTTCGGACATTATTGCAATCAAGTCTCCCGATACCTTTGTTAGGACCATCTATGCTGGTGAGTCTTATTGCTCTGCAGTTTGTGTGTTTTGTTAGTTTGTTTGAATGATTTAGATTTTTTGCGTTGGTAGACTAATTGGTAACAAATCAAGTTTGTTAATCATGAAAATTAGTTTTCTTTTGTAATTGTCCTCTTACTGAACCAGCTTCAAGATATCCACTGTATTTTTTATTTCCGAAACAAAAGTGTAAAGCTTTTCTTTTTTTTAAACCAGCAAATGTAACAGAATGAGCTATCTCTTTAAAGAATGTTAAAATGAGAAAGAATCCTAGTCTATAGTGATCACAGCTGGCACTCCACTTAGTTTCTCTCCCAGTGGTTATTGTGATGTTTAAAAAAAAATCATCTTGATGTTTTTTTGAGGCTTTTTTATATTGGGGACAAAAAAAAAAAAAAATCATAAAATATAAATAACATCGAATGGCATTAGACACTTAATCCTTGGCAAGATCTGAATGTTGGCTTCAAGCCTCGGAGATACAGGTCATGCTGGAAACCTCCACGTTCCTCATTCTGGCACTCCAAATTACTTTTCGCTGCAATGAATAATTTTCTAAATTAGTTTAGTTATGAGATGTGGAGCCTCTGGTGCGGTAAGATCTCTGTGATAGACAGCAGCTCCCTTACAAAGGAAACATGTAACTGTGTTTCATCACGTGTTCGATAGTTTGTGTAAAACAGGATGGCACTGGTGTGTTATGTGGACTTTGAGCTTGCAAAGACGTTCTCTCCTTCAGAGTGAAGACAATGAGTTAACATGTTACCTGCACAATAAGGAGGATCAGTGAACATGGTTGCAATTGTACAGACACACCTCTTCATTGGGAGAATTGCCCTATTATGAGGAGTCATAATAGCAGATCCACATGCATTTCAGTGCCCCTTGAACCATAGAGAGAGCAGCTGAATGAATAAAACTTGTTTTTCATTTGATTTATTTTTCAAGCACAGATACTGTAATAGCAATTTCAGCTACAAGATCCTTCTGCGGTGTGGTGATTGTTCTGGAGGATTCTGTCCCGCAGTTGCTGGGGAATGATGTGCTGTTTAATTTGTAATCTGCCTTGGTTTGGTTTATTGTAGGGAATGCTCTCTGTACTGTGAAGTGCAATGAGAAAGTGAAGGTGTTCACTGTCAGAGGAACGTCCTTTGAGGCCGCACTAACCACCGGAGGCAGCGCTACTTCGGAACAAGGTAAACCTTTAACCTGCATATAGGTGTTTCGAAAAAGATGCATTGTAATGTAAATTTTGAAAATTAAACTTTATAAATGTTAAAGGGAACAGAGTTGCAGTAACAAAAATGCAAAGTCTGTTTTCACTTTTACCGATGGTTTATCAAAATAAAGTGTCCAATGTTTTTCTTACACTGATTTTGTTCATACTTAATATTGCAGGCTTTCTTTGCAGAATAGGAGTGTCCTAGAAACGTCATGTTTGACTTCCATTAAAGTTAAATTTAACATCTTAAAGAGAAATTATTTTTATAATTCACACATTGTTGCAGGTTCACCAGGAGCAGTACTGTGTTTTTAACTTGGCAATACAGTGCATTCTGGTACTTGTAGTCCTGCATCTCTTAAGTAAGAGACAAGTAACTGGTACATGGCTGCATTGGGATGTGAAGGTCTTACCTTTAAAGATGGTCATTTAAGAGGAGCAGGTTGGTGTATGTGTATGTATGCAGACATTTCATTGTGTGTTTTTAATTCCTGCAGTTTCTACTCCTGCTCCTGTTGGAATGTCTGAATGGCTTGGTCAGAACCTGACTAAAAGTGATCGTCCAGAGCTGACCAGTGCGAAGGTGGTGGTGTCGGGCGGTAGGTGCAGGAGGATTGACTTTTCACAACAAGAAGCAGATTGCAGGAAGATGAAAGAAAAATAAAAAAAACTGCTTACTGATAAAACTCTGGTCAGACGCCTGCTTTCCACACATTTCATAGGAACCTGTACTTGATTTTTTGCAGCCCAAGCAATCATTGCTTTCCTTGACATTTTTTTTCATAAAAGATCAATCATCATTTGTATCTGGTCTTAAATCCACGATTAGAAAAACCAATGTAATGGATTTTAATATTGTAGATCTCTTCTTTTGTAAGAAGTAGAATATCAATACATGACATATGTTATGAAATGTAAAAAACATAACACATATAAAATAACTAGAAAAATAATAGTGCTGTATGAAATATAGCACGTGGTTCTAACTGTATTCAAACGGGTCTCCTGTAACTGCTGTTCATTTTGTTTGTTGTTTTCTCATTAGGGAGAGGTCTGAAGAGTGGTGACAACTTTAAGCTGCTGTATGATCTGGCTGACCAGATGCACGCTGCAGGTAACACCTTGTCTGATGCTTTCTTGTACTTTGCTAGGAAATAGAGTTTGATGATCTTCCAAACAGTGGCGGATACCACTGCCCTTTGATTTGAGAACAGCATCCTGCTGCTGTTTGCCCTCCTGTTGACCCCTTATTAACATCATTAATACAAGGCTTAAATGTCTTTTGGGTTACAGTTGGGGCTTCAAGAGCTGCCGTTGACGCTGGATTTGTCCCCAACGACATGCAGGTTGGACAGACCGGAAAAATTGTGGCACCAGTAAGTAACAAAATGTTTTCTTACTGGACTAAAACGTCAGTAGTTTCATTGAGTTTTAATGACACTCCCCGGACTACTACCAGTGCATAACCACTGAACAGGATATTTGTTCTTCATTTTACCTCCCCAAATGTTTTTCTGCAATTGCAATTGCCAAGACATGTTTCACGTGAAATGTCAGGTTTGAGTTGCAAAGCAGCCAAAGGGCTGCAGAAGGGTTGAGTGTGGGCTTGCTGTTTTTGCAGTCCCCTTGGAAGTCAACCCAGAGTATTGATTAAAAGGCCGTTGAAAGAGATCATGAGGGGATGCCTCCTGGCAATGTTAAGAGACAATGTTAAGGGTTATGGCTCCTGAGCAAATAACACAACTGGAAATTGTCTTATTTATTTATTGTATAATACTTTTTGTCTCTTCCAAATAAAAGAAGCTAGAAGAAAATACCTGGCTGCATTATTTATGTATTCTGCAAATAATGGAGCAACATATACAGTACCTGGAAAGTAATCTGTTGATTTGAAGAGGGAAACACGTAAATAAAATGTCCTTGGATATGTCTATCCCATTTACAAAAAATATCTCAATGCACAATATGTTGTGTATTGTGGTAGGTAATCTAGCATTGTTATTACAGGCTGTCAAACAGACATTTCAGAAAACTTCCATTCAAACCGCATGGTGTAAAATACAATACAAATTGCTGTAAAATACAATCCCAGTGCCACAAACAGCCTTTCCCTTTTGGGTGCCATTTTGGATGTTCATACATGCTTAAAACATATATTTAAAAAAACGATTCCTTGACATTCCTTACTTTTTGTGAAAGTAAGGTTCATAATGGTTTTCTAGTACTTAGCAGTGCATCCTGTCTAATTGATTGGCTGGTATTCCCAAAGCGTCTTTTCATGCTAATACTGTGTAAGAATATACATTTATAATGATCAGAATGCATCCAAGGTCTGTTACTTTCACAATAATAAAATATTGACTTATGTCTAGAGATAGAAAAAACAAGAAAAAGAAAACAACAGTATTTATGTTGATAAATGTGTCACTCTATTACACTTAGTTTACCATTGAAAGTATAATTTGATTAGATTGTGTGAATGACTGGGTGTCCTGCCCTCACCTTGATTTGATAGTGACCATTTTGACTGATGCAAATGATTGTGGATTTGAATCTCATTTTAATTAGCATAATGAGCAGACGCTTTCACTGGTAGAGATATTTGTATAGTCGAGTCATTTTAAAGAATGCATTACATTTTTATTTATTTCATTCATCTAATTGCATCTTTTAGTGAAATTACAGTTGCATAGAGTTTTACAGTTCACTAGTTCTGTAACTGTTGTTACAAAGTGATGGTATGGCATGGTCTTCCCAAAGTACATGTTGATAAAGTATACGTTGATAAAGACTGTATGGTACTTTTATCAGTGTTTTCTAGGTGTAGAACTGCAAGAAGTGTTCAAATACACTGAAGAGGCCTTGCTGTGAAACAGATGGACAGTTTTGTTTTTTATATATACACATGCAGTAACGGTTTGAATGAAATATTTTCAGCTGTATTTTTTTGCACCGTACATATATAAAGCGCTTGTAAATTGTTTTAGGATCTCAAATGTAATAAGGCTTAAAAAGGTTAATTTTCCATTAGCATTTCTGCAGGGATACCTCAGCTGTCATTACCCGCACATTAAGGGAGTTTAAACCTCCTGAAATTTAGTTAATGGCTGGTTTTAAAGCCCTAAATCATTTAGCAGATCCATTAGTGTGTAGACTGAAAGTGCAGCGAGAGTACACCCAACCCCCAGACTGGACAGTTCTGCCAACATTTGGTGGTTGGTGAAGTAACTTTTATGATGGCTGTTGTTTTCACCATATATTATCCAGTATGTATTTGTGTCGTATACCGTTAAATGTGTTTCTGAAAAGCAAACATTATCAGACCTCTGGGGTGGGAGGGGAAAACACATATCTAGACATTTTAACAGGTATGAAATTCGACAGGAAAATTATCCGTGCTCCTTATCTGTAAAATTTTTCGTAAAATTGTTGCATTCATATATATGTATGATGTGTGTGCCTTAGGGAATTTATGCATTGTTGGATGAAGAGTCAGTCCCCTTCATTGCCTCATTAGTGTAACTGTCTGTCATCTTCTTGATTTTACATATTCACTGCTTGTATTCTTTCTATTCAGAATACTCAAAAGCACAATAAGCAATAGTCTTCTAACTTATCTGCTGTATTATTGAATTGTGGTTTGTCACACTTGAGAATTATTGTATTTCTTGTTCTTATCGTATGACTTATATTGTAACACTTGAATGTATTTGTATTTGCTTGCGATTGTAAGTCGCCCTGGATAAGGGCGTCTGCTAAGAAATAAATAATAATAATAATAATAACTTAGAGGATTTGCAAGTGTGCATGTCAGTCTAATGAACAATGCAACACCTCAACTAATTCCAATTGCAAAGAAGAAATGGATGCCTTGCTTTGTGCAGGAAAATCCTTCTTCTCCCAGTCCTATTGAAGAGATCTACAGTAGTACAAAAAAAGACTTCTAGGTGTCATGAAAGAGATTGACAAAGATTTCTGGTGGAAATGTCAGTTTCATAACTCTCTGTTTGTTTACAGGAACTTCTTTAACATTAGAAGTAATTTATTTGTTATAAAGAAAGTAAGAGCAAAAACAGTTTGGTAAAGTTAGAAATAAATAAAATAAAGAAAGAAGTGTACTGAATGGGTCAGTAATTCACACCTGGGGAAACCAAAGGAGGATTAATAGCCTGTAGAGTTAAGAGTGGCAGTATTAACACCCACCACTGATTAGATAGTTTAAAATAGACCCCTTCCTTTATTTTGTAACTGACCTCGAGGTCTGTGCTAATGCTGTCTCCCGGTCTTGACACTTGTGTGAAAATACACGTGCAGTCAGTTGTGGGGGGCTTGCATTAAAAACAAGTACTGCATGACATACACTGTACCTCTGCTTCAGTGACACAGCTGTGTTTGATCTATCACCCTTGTAAAGATGTATCGGAGGCTGTGTGGTCCAGTGGTTAAAGAAAAGGGCTTGTAACCAGGAGGTCCCCGGTTCAAATCCCACCTCAGCCACTGACTCATTGTGTGACCCTGAGCAAGTCACTTAACCTCCTTGTGCTCCGTCTTTCGGGTGAGACGTAGTTGTAAGTGACTCTGCAGCTGATGCATAGTTCACACACCCTAGTCTCTGGAAGTCGCTTTGGATAAAGGCGTCTGCTAAATAAACAAATAATAATAATAATAATATCTGCTATTTGGTTGTTAAATGCTGCTATATAGCATTATGTCTTGCTACTCTCTTTGTATAGTTTGTATCTTTTGTTCTAACACTCACTGTCTGGTTTCACAGACCCCCAATTAAAACGAATCTAAGAATACCTAATGTTACCTTAGGTAAGGCAGGACCAAATGTATGCATGTACCAGGCGTGTTTCTTGAAGTACTCTCATCTCTGGATATGGAGAGGTCTATCAGATTACTTCTGCTCATTGTGTAAGTGCCTAAGAAATACTAACTACCGTATGTAGTATTAATGTATGTAGTTAGGTTTAATGATTAGTTTAATAGTATTGCATATATTATTTCTTAAAATATAGAATCTGTTGTATTTATCTTAATAAAAGTGTCTTGGGCGGGTTTTTTTTGCTTACATAGTAACGGGAATAGTTTC
This sequence comes from Acipenser ruthenus, assembly GCF_902713425.1. Lineage (NCBI taxonomy): Eukaryota > Metazoa > Chordata > Actinopteri > Acipenseriformes > Acipenseridae > Acipenser > Acipenser ruthenus. The sequence goes on from NC_081209.1 coordinate 25,857,635, forward strand.
TGCTGTTTGGTATACATTAGCCTGGTTGATTAAACATACTTATTGCAATCTGGCTTCTTGTAAAGCGCGTATGTTCTAACACCTGACAGTAGGTTCCATGTGTGAGTGTATTGATTTTTGCATCACTGCTGGGTATTTTATTAACAGCCCAGCAGGTGCAGTTGGTGCCCTGTCAGCAGCTGTGTAGAGGAAGGGATAGTGGGAAGCAGATGCTGGTAGCTTTGGGAAAGTTCACCAAGCTTGGCAAATTGTTGGACCATTTGTTTCTCACTGTCTCGCTCACTCTCTGTATAAAAATATATATATTTTAAGGTCTACCCAGAAGTAGCTTTGCAGCAGAGATGTTTGTATGCAGCTGGGGACCGGGGGTGTACTGGCTAGCTTTCTCTCTGGCTCGCAAAAAGCACTAGATTGACGGCCCCTTTCGTACTGTATTATCCGTCCTGGCTTTTAACTCCAGGAGAACTGTGTTCACAAATTGATGCTCTGCTCCTCTGGGGCTGGTGCAGAAACATTAAATTGTACTGAAATATTCATATGTGAGTGCATTTAGCTGAAAGCAATTGATGTGGTGCTCCCAAGAGGGGAAATGGAAATGCTGCTGGGCCCCGGACTCTGGCAGACACCCTAAGCGCTCTTCTTAAGAGTAATTACACAGACTGCCTGATCAAAGCCCTTGAAAAGCTCCTTAAAGTGAAGAGGGTTAAAGCAAGACTCAGTTGATATATGTTTGGATACTCTTTAGCTTGTAGCATTCACAACTTAGGGCCAGGTTTTGGGGCATTTCATTGTTATGAGGAATGTGTCCAAGTCTTAAAAGGAAGTCAAAGTTTTGTATTGTTCTTTTTCCCCATTGAGTTCTTGGATAGGTTGTTGTTGTTGTTGTTGTGTGTGTTTTTTTTTTTTTTTTTTTTTTTTTTTTTTTTTAAAGGGGGATTCCAGGTATATCATTCACTGTTCATGTCCCATCACTCAGTTCTAACAAGCAGTTACTCCACACACACTGACTTTTTTTCACAGTACCGGCTGAGCTTTGAAATTGTTGATTTTGTTTAACAGGGCAGAGGCTGGGCATGAACCAGCGACCCAGCACACTGCACACGAGCGTCTTAACCACAATGCAGAAGAGCCGGGCTAGTGTGCATTCGTGGTTTTAGAGCTTTTAACCTCACCTCATCTCATCTCATCTCAACTCACTGACCGGGGACAGAATCTGTAACCGCAGTATATAACTCAGCACTGCACGTTATACTCCTCACCCACTGTACCCTCGGTGATGATTTAGTCTATGAGAACGAGTCACGGCACCAATGCCACAGGGCAGAGGCTGGGCGCAGACCGGCGACTCTGCAACCCGCAAGTTGCGAGTATCTCACAGTGCAAAACAGCCGGGCTCTTCTGCATTCAGGGTTTTGGCGTTTTTAACCCCATCTCATCTCACCACAGGGGACAGAATCCGTAATGCGTTGGCATACTGACACTTAATGATTGTATCCTTTGTGCGTTTTTTGTTTGTTTAATTATTTAGTTTTACAATTTGTAACTGCAGCAAAGGCAGATAATCATAATAGGGGACTACAGCTGTTGGGTTGACATTCATTCTGATTGGTATGTTGTCATTGCAAATAATATGAGCCTAGTTGCAATGTAGTAATCCTTTTTTTTGTTGTGTTTTTAGAATGAATTTCTAATCTGATTTATGACTTACCTGCTTGAATTTCCTGTACAGTATTTACTCTAATGAAATACTGTGTGCGGTATTTACTGCATAGTGTCAAATATTTATACCTCGATATAATGTATCTGTATGGGAATGTAGCTTTTAAAAGTATTCAGATTGTTTACAAATTATTGATTCTTTTTTTCTTCCTGTTCTGTCAATTGATAAATGCATTCTTTGATTTCCCCTAAGAATGTTTAGCACACTAATGATGTTTTTCATTTTGCAGGAACTTTATATTGCTGTCGGCATTTCTGGAGCTATTCAGCATCTGGCTGGCATGAAAGACAGCAAGGTACATCATGGAGAATTTGTAATGTTACGACAGACAAACATTTTAAGGCTTTATTGGTGAATATAAGCAATGATGTATTTCAAGTTGATTGTCTGAGGTCTCTCCGTAAAGCAGGGCTTATATTTTTCCATGCAAAAAAACAAACAAAACCAGTTGATTTGAAAATCAGTTATCTGCTCAGATTTAGTTTGGGGATCATTAACAACATCTCGATTATATGAAGATGCAAAAATAATATCTGACATATTTAAAGCCATGAAATATATTAAGAAATGCTGTGGATTCACGTTAAACCTGTAGAATTTCATGGACAGTACATACATTTACTAGCCATGGTCAGTCAGTCTACAGAGTTAACATCAAATGTAATTTCACAAGAATAGATTTGTAACATTTTAAAAGAAAATGCTTTCTGGAGTCTTCAACCCCATCAAATATTTTCTAATTCCCCTGTCCAACACGTTAATTCATGCATAACCGTGCCGTATTTCAATTACGGGTCTTGCATTCCATGGAATTAAAGATGCTTCTGACATCCCTGCGTACAGTGGCTTCAGTTATATGAAAATGCAATAAAAAAGGTAATGAAACTTTAAACAGGGTTGTTAACTCCAGAGTGCCTAGTGCCTGTGCGTCTGATTACGTCTGATTGCAAACTTTGTTTCATTCTTTGGCGCTTTGAGCAGCAAATGAAATCTCTTTGTGCTCGGCAGGCAAATCTCAGCTGAGTCTCTTGTAGCACACGTTTAGAAATCGAAATGCTTTATTTCTGGCTTGTACTGTTATTTTCATGCAACTGTTTAGCCAGTTGTGTTTTAGGGATGCTCAAATGTTTTAAACCTAAAATGCGAAGAACATAGATACTTAAGACTGTTATAATGTAAGTGTCACAGCCAGGGTAAACTGTGAACTATGTGCTTTCTGTTGGTTTGTTATCAGAGGTTTATACTATCGACTTTAAAAGCAAATACTCTTCGTAATTGTTATATTTAGTATGCATGTCATACTTTAAGATATTGTATGGTATAGTATGTGCAGGTAGCAAGAGAGATATTGCAGTACTTGGTAACACTAAGAAGATAAATCTATTACAGTATACACAGTTTTTGCCTCATGCCTGCGCCAGTGCGTTTTTAGGGGTGCTGTTGTGGTCCCACACATGAGATGCTGGGACAGAGCTGTTTGTGCTGCCAGGTGCTAACTGTACTTTTATTTCTCTACTGCGTACTTTCCCCCAGCCATATCTGAACTGCTCAAGTGATTTTTATACAAAGTCTGTTAAGCCATCGGGAGGTAAAGCTATTTAGGATAAAGAATGTGGCACTTCTTACACTGTTGATATCTAGAAGAGAAGGAACAGAGTACTTTACATGTAGTGCTCATTTTAATAGATACCTTAATTATAAATAGAATAAATTGCCCTTAAATTGAGCAGCAGTTAGTTGCTTTAGTCTTAAAATATCTTTCCCAGTGTTCAAAAACTTGCTGCTTTTCCCTTGAACTTGGCAGTCATGTAGTGACCCAGTTTAAAAATATAAAAACAAGTAAAGAAAGGGTAACTACTTCCATACTGCCTAGAAGAAAACTGTTTTATGTAAATGTGAAATGTAACAATTCTTGTGTAGCCATGACAACCGTCTCCTAAGTGGTTTTCTTCTACCATGTGAATTATCTGCTTCGGGATCCCATGCACTTAAAGGCTGTGTTTTTAAAGGGGAACCTGAGAAGCTTTTTAAAGAACGATGTATAATTTATTTGTATTTTATTTTTTTTTCCCATACCGTGCTTCAGAGACTTGAAGTAATTTTCTGGGTAGAGTGGATGTGTAATTATCAGACTAGGTTGTTACATGAACATATGAAAATAATTTCATAGAGATTTTTTTCATAAGTCACGCAAATGTCAGGTATTCTATTGTATCTCTTAATATAACTTGCTGTGTTCCGTACTCTGTTCTGTTTTTACCAGCCAAGTTCTGTTTGCTTTTTAAACTTCCAAAATATTTCTCAGACGTTCTGTAGCCCTTTTTTAAATGTATTGTTCTCTGGTTTTACTTTTATTTTCAGAACAGCTCTGAATCAAGTTTTTGAGAGCAAGGATTCACATTTTTAACATTTATTTATTTATTTACTTCAGACAATTGTTGCAATAAACAAGGACCCAGAAGCCCCCATTTTCCAAGTCGCTGACTATGGTTTGGTGGCTGACCTTTTTAAGGTAAGCATTGGTTCATGTGCGGTATTGTAAAGTCTCTATTTCCAAAAAGAAAAATATACTAATGTGCGGGTGACAAAACATACGTTTTAAAATCCAGTATTTATAAAAATCAACAAGCAAGCAAATGTATTTCTTTAACTCATCTGTAAAGAAAGCAAGAGGACTGAAACTTGTTTATGCTGAACAATTTATTTAAAAGGCAAACGTTTTATTCTGTAGTTGTAACGTTGGGGGTGCGTTTGGTATTTGTTACGCTTAGAGACCGCGCACACTTTCAATGTATTTCAGAAATGCTGTAAACTGACTAATTCAATTCCAGCCTTTGAATAAACGCTACACTTCAGCATGCCGTGTTAATGTTAAGCAGCTCCTGGTAGCAGTTTGTGGTTCATATTACCCAAATGATCACTCACAGTGGGGAAATGGGTGCAGCCTGCATTCAAATCGCTTTGTATCTCTAATTCATGATGGCATTTCAAATTTCAGTATTTGTTTCCTCCATGTGATGTAGGCAGTTGTGACAGGTAAATTGGGGGAAGTAACTGTAGATCGTGGGCTTCTTAACATTTATAAATTCTTCAGAAATGTTATTGGAGTTCTGCATTCTGCAGGTACTATGGAGACTATCCCGGCACTGCCAGCTTTTAATGTGCTCACTACACTTCTTTTCAAAAGCTTGATTTCTCAGAGTGTCTTCGGATGCATCTAAATTACTAATATTTGTACAGTCCTTTTAAAAGACCATTATTTATTAATTTTAGATTCTCTGCATATAAAAATGTATTTGTATTAATTTGTAATTGTAATATTTCAATGATTTGCTTCTATTCATCTGTAAATATTATTACATTTTAAGAAATGTATAGCGCTACCATTTTCTCTCCTAATTGTTTTTTTGTATAAATGCCCCTAAAATGTTTAAAGATATACAAGTTCTTAAATGCACTAGCGTATTCCAAGGCTGCTTGTATGCCTGACTAGAAAGTAAAAACCCTTGTAAAGATGCAAGTCATTAAATATGAAATATTAAATCTCATGCCTAATGGACATTTCTAATTCAGCCGATTCTGTCTGACTGTGACAATCAGAAACATTAACAATGTTATACAGTTCCGGTTCACCTAAATATCACTTTATCTGCAGATTCAATGTCTTAAAAACCTTTTACAAAAACATGAACTATATATTGGCAGGGATTTAATCTAATAATATAAAAGGGACAATTTAAGAATATCTTTGAAAGTCGATATAGAAAAAAACAATGTTCAGGTTTGAATATTTTTTTTGCTTATAAAATGAGGGCTCTTTAATAAACATATGATATCCCATTACTTCCCATTGATTCTGAGGGATAAACTTCATAAGCCTTTGCCAGTTGGTTAGGCAGAATTTAGGGGGCACAAAATGAAACAATACTGGTAAATCTCTCCACTACAAAGCCTTTCAAAAGTTTACAGAAGCCTAATTAAGAATCAATATCTGGCTAATGAATATGATTATACTGTAAGCATGTTTAAATATTGGTTGTTGATTAAACCATCTGAGCCTTTGAAACAGTCTACAAATAGCTTATTTAACTGTGAACTGTGATATTTGAAAAGACCCCTTTATGTTTGTGTCTTGAATTAAGCAGTAGACATTTACAGAAGTGAAATACAAAAACAGATCTTGTGTCAAAATTTAAAAACAGAATTCAGCAAACATCCTTTTTTCTGTATCTTGTATGACCTGCAGAACCTTCCTATTTAAATACTGGAAAGCAGATGTAGGTACAGTAGTTATGCATCTACTGCCTTGTAGCCGTTTGCTTATACCTGAGACGTATTGGCAAAGGGTAGCGGTAAATCTATCTTTGGGTAAACAGTCAGAGAGCTGCCAACATTTAAAACCAATCCTGAACTGAAGTCTTCTGTTTAGTCAGTAAACACAAGCATTTCAATAACCCAGAGACAAAGCGACATTCGGAAGAAGCAACAAGTACACAGTTTCCCTAATAAATTTTGTACGATGCATTATTCCACCTAATGGAAATACAGGTCTCTTAAATAATTGAGAGCCTGAATTCATGACTGGCGAGTTCAGCTGGGGATCCTTCTGTGCTGGAGCGACCAGCAGGCTTCTTCAACAGGAAGGGTAATTGATAGTTAACACAAGTGACTGGTGTAGGTTTTCAGGTTTATTTTCTATTGCCTTCTACCTACTGTTTACATGCATAGTTGATTTTTGTAGTGCTGTTCTAAGTTACAGTGCTGGATAAATTAGGGCTGGCTTAGATCTCTGATAGATGTGGTGCAACAGGACAGGGTGCCAGGGCTTTGGCACAGTTCCTTGTTTACTGTAAATGAAAGGGTGCTGTGTTATGTTTTTCTTCATTTGCCTGTCCCTAATTACTTATTTAGGAGATCTGTGGCGCGTGACTGGCCCTAGTGTTTTAGTAAAACTGTAAAAGTGATGGGTAATAATACCTAGCGGAGCTGTGACCCAATGGCTATCGCTTTACCTGGGATCATTTCTCAAGTAACAGCTTAAAATATGAAGTGTTAGAACTAAACTAAACCTGAGTAAGGAAAAAAAAAAGATTTGATTACTTTGCATTCTTTACAGAATAATTATATCGCAAAGTATGTGTGTTGATCAGCGTCATTTTTTGTGGTTCCGTGATACATTAAGAGGGAATCAAAATGTGGATTTATGTGTTTAAAATACTTACTTATTATATGTTATTATGGCAACACCCTGAACATTTTTCAAACTTTTATTTTTATTTTTTAAGGCTGTTCCTGAAATGACGGAGCTGCTGAAGAAGAAGTAATCTAGGAACCAAACAACCTCATGCCACACTTAACAGGAATACTTGTTTGTTCTCCAAATGTACACCTGGGAGGGAAATAGCAGCCTTAAAACAAGGCTCAGAATGTGTTTGCACATGTTGCCTTATTTGTTGTTCTCTGCCCACGGTCTGTCATTTGTGTGATCTGTAATTAAAATCATTTCAATTATTAGTAGGTGTTGAATAATATGCATTCACAGATGTAACTGGTCTTCAACAACAGTAGCATGCAATTGGTTAAACCAGTGTTTATGAGCTGCCATTCATGGGTGGCAGTTTTTTGAGCGGTCAGCTGGTAATCTCGAGTTAGAAACAGGTGGGGATCTACAACTCGATAAATCAAGGAAACACCGGTCCAGACCCCAGTGTTTGATATTAAACCGAGCGGTTTTGTAAGACGTTTATTAGCTAATAGGTGTTGCTGAGGTTAGATCAAATTGTGGCATATATACCCTTAAAACGTGTCCCCCTGAACAGTAGGGAAGGTCAGGTTGACCAGTTTAATAGTAATCCCAGTGCGCAGTGGTCTGCGGCAGGGGCAGTCAGTCGCGAGGAACCCCAGCGGCAGAACTATAGTGTGGTTCTAGACTTTCTGATTTAACTTCGTGCAGAGAATCCATTATAATGTAGCATAAAAAATACCATGAAAAAATCCTGTAGATAATGGCCCATTAATTCTTAATAGAACGTAATAAAAAATAAATAAACCATGTAATAGCCTGGGTGGTTGTGTACATTTTCTATTAGATTCTTATGAAGATTTAATTGTTATTTATTAAAAATTAAGTTATTTTAAGTAATAGTGTTGCTACATATTTAATTAGCATACAATTAGTAGTGATTGTTAATTTAGGATATGTTAATTATTAATACATACCAATTAGCATGCATTAGGTTTACAATTAAATTGTACAATTATCTTGCAACTGGTTTCAGTAGTGACACTTTTAAAATGTTAATATTGCATCAATTAAGATAATTAACAGCAATATGTACACAGAATGCCCAGATGTATACTGAATTTGCGTTTGTTACCAAATATACAGTTTTGGTGGCTCATGAAGAACATGAATATGTAGATTTAAGGTAATGACTCCACTCATTTCCTTATTTGGAGTCTATAAATGGCATAGTAAATCTTTATCATTTACATTTGTAAACAATTCTTAAAATAGGTTTTAAATATAAAATGTGGGTGGGGTGGGGTGGGGTGGGGTGGGGTGGGGGGTGCTTAACAGTTACATATTTCAAGCTAGCTATACCATTTTATAAGTAACTTGAAGTCTGCAACTGTTTAAGAGCTGAAAACAATTAAAAAGGTCTAATTAAGCAAATGATCAGTTCAATTAAGGGTCTAGTTAAGTAATTGAGAGCTCGGTTGGAATGAAAACCAGCAGACACGGGGGGTCCTCAGGACCGGAATTGGAAACCACTGATCTAAGCAACACAACAACATTATGTATTGAGAACCCTGTCATTGTTTAACTGGGTGGTTGCAACACTTAATCAATGCAGATTCTGGGGAGCCTGGATGTTTTAAGATGGTCCAAAGGCACAGTGGCATTAAAAGATCAAAAGTGCAGCTAAATGTAATAAACAAACAAGATAAAGCCATTCCCATGTCCCATCATTTTACAAACTTCATTTTAATTCAGCGCTGTTAGCAGTCTGCATCTCATTTGCCATGGTCATTGTTATAAAATACTGCTGTAAACATTAGTGCACTGGATTATTTTCACATATTCAGAAAGCTGTTGTTTTTTTTTTTTTAGGTTCATGCTACAAACATTTCATTTTAGAACATAGTTCCTTTCAATTCTATCGCATTCTCCAACCAATCAATTTCCCAACACACCCAGGTACCCCCAAAAACAAGTCCTGGATTGATTTAAAAATACTGCAGCGAACATTGTTTTGCCCTCTTTAATTTAAATACAAATTTCAACATATGTAATGTAGAAAGTTTAAGGTAAGAAATCTACTGTCCATACAACTCGTCCAATCAAATGTACCCTGGTGTAGCCTGATCAGAGATTGTTTTACAGATGTTTTTGTTTTAAAAAACAATACTGTTGTATTAGGTTGTTTCATAAAAGCTTGAGCACGGTCCCTTGCTGGTTTTATATTTTTTTTATGGGACCTTTTCAGTGAAAATTCCTGATGATTGTTCAACGCTGGATCTTAACCTCTCCCCCTTGCAATGCTCTCCTAATGCATCTGTGGGTTAGTCTTGACCACACTTCCAAAGTGCTTCGATAGGGAGGGAGCTCAACAAGAGCGAGGCCACAGGAAGCTTTCTTGGAGGCATGAGGAATTTGTCATTGCTGGCTCAAAAAGGCTGCTGCTAGTGCTGCCGTTGGCAACGCTACCCGCTCACTATGTGTCCGGCGGCCGGCTCAGAGACCCACCAGCCGGCTCCAGAAACCTGTACTTCTCCTCCAGGGTGGGCTCGTTCCCGTGGAAGTGAATGAGTGGTTTAGTCTGGCATACATTGAGGCTCTCCTGGTTCTTCTTGTTGTAAATATTCATTCTGTGCTCCAGCTCTGGGCTTGTTTTGTTCGACCCCGCGGGGCTAGGTAGCTTAAGGTTAACGGGGTCCAGCCTCTTCTGCGCCAGGCAGGAGTCCTCCGTGAGGGAGGACAGCAACTCCTGGACCACGGCGCTGGCGTCCCGCTGTCCGGCCGGGCCCAGGTCCTCCTGGTGGTGGTGGTGGTGGCCCCCTGACCGCGCCACTGGGCAGTAGTCGGAGGAGCCCTCCCGCGTTGTGCTGCAGTCCGTAGAGGAGCCGAGTGTCTGGCTGCTGCCGCTCTGGTTCCTGGTGGTGGAGCTGTCTGTGGAGCGGGAGACAGTCCCCGAGGTGTCGCTGACGGAGCTCCCCATGCGCTGCAGCTTCCCGGGGGCCTCCACCGTCAGCAGATCCGAGGAGATGTAGTGGGGGTTGCTGGGAAGGTGCACGTCGATGGCTGTCGTGGTGATGACACGCGTGCCAGCTTCCGGAACTCCCACATCTGGTGTGCAAGATGGGGGAAAAAAACAAAAAACACATCAAAATGCTGAAATAAGAAATCCAAAGAAAAGAATGAAAATATAATTCTGATGGCGAGCGCTCTAAGCCCTAACATTGGTCTTGTTTTTGCTAATTACACAACATGCTGATCAAGCCAGATCTACTATTCACTTGAAAAGCACTCATGAACTTCAGGGCCCTATTCACCATGCCTGAACTTGTGATTTTATGCATAATATAAGGTTTGAAGTTCATAAAACCACCTTAGACTCTTGTTAAAGAAGCCTATACAAGTTCAATTAATATCAAACTGTATTTGATTAAAATATTTAAATGACTTTGTAAATAGGGCCCACATTACTGTAAAAACTTGGATAATGGTTTAATACATAATTACATTTATTATTTCATTTTTTCAATTTCTGTTTCTGCACACCTACCACTGCTCGGTTCACTGTAATACTGGCTGATATAGTTGTTCATGTCATCTCGGACAACAGGCTCTGAAATAAAGCACACACACGTGTGTGTTAGGTAAGTGAATTACAGCGGACACTTCAATATTATCTGCTAAATAATTGTTAAAACAGCTCCGGGAGAGAGAAGCTAGACTGTAGCTGAAACGACACTCCAACTGACTGTACTGCAAACTATGCATCTGTGTCCCTCTTTTCACAAGGGAAAGGACTGGGAACACTTTATTTTCTATTCATAAAATGCAAAAAAGAGTATTCTACACCAATGTGTCTCCTTCCCATTTTTACAGATTTTGTTGTACTTTTGTCCCTGTAACATTAAATCTGCCTATATAATGTTCCTATAGTATAAATGAAAGTTACTTACTGATGTTTTTCTCCTACAGATGTACAATAAAATGTTTGCACGCATCCTTATTTTTGCATCAGATATATGAACTCATTTGCGGTAGCTATGCCCTCAGGCAGTAGTTTGTGCTCATTTCCACAACCCCCTGTGCATGAAGACGATATTGACATACTTGACTTTGATCTTGATAGCTTGTGCCTCTCTTTGCATACTGTATGCCACAGCCCCTGAGCATCATGAATGCAGAAAGATAGTCCTATTTTACCTGCATGAGACAGGGCCATGAAATGGCTCAGCACAGCTTGCAGATGCTTAAAGCAGTGTTTGGTTCACTTTCAATTCAAGTGACAGAAAACACCGCTGTGATTACAGTTAGCAGTATGAATATACTGAAAACAATACTCTGTACTTCAAATAAAACTGTTGAAATACTACCTTCACCATCTACAAACCCATATGTGTTATCCAGCATTTCTGAGTACAAGTGCATGCACTGTAAGTCACATACTTAGCTATAGAAGTTGGTCTAGGGTGAGCGATACAATGTTTTTTAATACTTCTTATTTGAATATCTTGCTTGTATCACTTTTTTACATTAAACTAACAAGAAACAACAACCTCTGAGTGCACCCTTTCCAATTCGAGGCAGCTTTTAACTACATGTGATAACCATATGTATTACTCTGGAACCATACTTAATTATGATTGGTGATTATTTACCTAATTAACTAAAGGAGTGCTATCAAGCGCCGGGAGTGCAATCTTGCAAACCGGGACTTTAAGTTTTTGGGAAAGATGTCTGGACACCAGGACAGTCTTGGTCCAACCGGGACACCTGATCACCTTAACCTGGTCACAAGAAAATGCTTGTAAAGTATCTGCTTTTACACAGGAACTGTATGCTGTTCAGCTCCTCAAAGCAATACCATGAAGTTCAGATGCATAGAGGAGAAAGTAAGTGCAGGTTTTAGAATCCAGAATCCAGAATGCACATGTTAATTCTCACAGGATCAGAAAAAGACATGATAGTTAGTTTACGTCTTTGTTTAAAATATTCATAGAGGTCCGATCTTGTTTAAGAGTCTGCAGCCACGGGGCCAAGGTTACAATAAAACAAGCAAACAAGATGATCAGACGATCATGAATAACTTATGAGGTAAAAAAAAACACATGTTGAGGTCTGAAAGGCTTCTCTACAGTAGGTCAGTTTGGTTAATCCAGTAATCGCACGGTTTTTATGTGATTTTGAATGATGTACTTATACTGCATGCAGCTTGATTCGCTTTAAAGTAACCCCTTTTTAAAAGGGGTCGTAGTTTATGTATGTCTCGCATGTAGTTTTGAAAGATGCACATTTTACAGCCAGCATTTCATTTTAAATGTATTTTCAACTGCACTTTTCAGACCTATTGTACAGAACTGGTACAATTTATTGAATTATACTATAATCCATTTAAATAAAAACGTTGATGTTTAAAGTAAGCCATTTTTATTTTACTGTGATTCCAATGTAAGCACGTTCTCGCTCCCTTTTTTAATCACAGGAAACAGCATATCTTGCCTCGGTCACTTCAAAAAAGTCAGGGTAAAATATAAATGATGCATGCATTTCATAGTCAGGAAGGAATTTTGTATGGCACAACTCGTACCGCTGAAATCTTGGAGACAATGAAGAAGGTATTAGCTGAAACTCATGACTACTTGACATGGAGCAATCCTCACAGTGTTCAAATAGAGTCATTTAAGCCCTGTGTAGGTGTAATTATAATTATATAGGGTGAATGACACAAAGGTGACCCTCCCCCCAGACCGCAAACCGAACTAGCCCCCATCTAAATCCCAGTGCTCTAACAGTGCATCCTGAGTGCCTGCCGTGTATCATTCACTTTGCAGACTCGCCTCTATTTGCTCTTTTTTATACCCTGTTTGAAAAAGCTACGCTTGTCCCTGTGAGCCAGATTTCCCACAATCCCCACGGGGGCTCTGTGGCTTCAGTCCTGCCTTTTCACAGCACACTGTGGTTTGCAGGTGAAAGGAACAGATGTTTTGTGCAGACCACTTTCTCCACGCAACAAGACCCAAACCACCAAGCACTCTGTACCTGAAATAGCTGCACTGCTGAGATGGCAATCTAAGCTGACGTGGTAAAGGGAACATGCTTGTTTTCCTGGTTTCATTGCTTCTTAAAAGCTTTTTGTCTGCTATTGATCTTTAAATGCCTGCAGTCAGAGGTGTGTTGTGTGCTAATGCCTGGGTTTTAAGAAGAGACGTTGATGCCGCTCAGGGCAACTCTGCCACATTAGGAATACATTGCACTGGCATTTCAAATATCTCATGCTAAAATGCTGTGCATTTCAGTCACTTATAATTTACTGTATACATGCCACCCAAGACTCTCAGTTGACATTTCTTTTGCAGTATTTTTATTATTTTTATTTAACCTCTATGTTTAAAGACATTCGTGATAAGTTTTAACAGTCAACTATATTCAGACAACAGTTGAAATATTGCTAGTGTTGCAGGCAGTTTGGATCTTTTACATCGAAAATCAGTTTAAATGTAAAGGTAATGTACTGTAAAAGATATTTCAGTATGCAGACAGCCTTCCCTTTTACTGGGATACAACTTATTAGGAAGTGTCAATTTTTCAGCCCTCCCCTCTCCCTCCTCCCTCCTCCCTCCTCCCTCCTCCCTCCTCTCCCCTCTCCCCTCTCCCCTTGAATAGAATTAATGTCTGTAGTCAGAAAAAGTGCCCCAATACCACTTCAAACACGCCAGGCAACCTACTAAAGCTCCTCGGACAGGTTTCTAAACCGTACCAAAGCCATTTTAAAAGAATATCTTTGATGTACCTTGCGGCTGCCGAGACTCTCGGATATTCCTCGCCCCCTCGTCGTCCGACTCCCCCGTGGCCAGCCCGTCCAGCACCTTGAACTGGCTGCTCTGCTTGTTCCAGACACGGTGGATCTGCATCGCGGCCTCCCGCTCCACCGCCAGGTCCAGGTCCTGCTGGCCCAAGTGTGCCCAGAGCTGCCTGATTTCAAACTGGAAACACACAAATACAAGAATCACTCTGAAGCCGGTTAGGTTATAGGCACTGTGTCATTTTTAAAACAAAGTCTCTAAAGCACCTGGTTCAAAACCCCACAATTCCATTGTCCTTTGTGGTTTGTTAAATCAGGAATAAAGAAAATGAGAGGAATCCTTCCCTTACACCATTTTACTGGGAGAAAACAGGACTTCCTGTCAAATCGTTGTCCTTATCCTACACTGTTCAATCTTTGTTATCCACAAAAGGTTTGTGTCAAATCAGACAATAATTATTGTCTGACAGGCACAGCAACAAAGAAACAACTGGATTTATACAAGCTTTAGAAATAGCTTGAGACTCAGCGTACTCTTCTGTATGTATGTTCATTTAACGGGATCTTTTTCAAATGGCAGAATGTCTGCTGATCACCTTCAGATCTACTAACCCTGTTACCTGATACGCGTAGTCTGAACTTGTAACTTCATAGACGCATGAGGAGACATCTTCTCTCTGATGCATCCCAAATCAAAGATGGTGTACAACATGTTACAAAATCTGACGGCTATATTCAGAAACACTTGAGTGCTCACTTGACTTAAGTGTGCCAAGTCAATGTCCCACTGAGAGAGCACATCTAAGTGAGCACTAACACTCCAGTTTCTGAATGTGGATCTAGGAGATTCGTTATCTCTGGGAGCCTCTGTAATTACAGTCCAACTGTCCTTGCGCGGAAGGTGTTTAGTATGGAGGGCATTCACTCAAAAGGTGACAACAGCATTCATTTTTAGTTTCCTTTGTCCCATCAATTCATACTGACCGCACATTATCAAATTACTGCTGAACTTAACATTATGCTCCCAAGCCAATAACCTGGAGAATGTCAATAAACATTTCCCCCACCCTATTTACCGATACAACAATTTGCATGACAAGTTTACGAGCCTTTTATTAACAACTTACAAAGTCTTGTTCTTTATTGGGAATAATGACTGAACTGGTAACACTGAGTAGCATTAGCCCTCCACTTGATTTCAGAGGACCAGGTTTTAATAATTTCATTAACTTAATAATTAAACAATGAAGCAGTAATGGGGTAAGTGGTAGGATTGTACCAGCTGTGCCTGCACTGGTAAGACAGATTATATTCAACAGGCTGTACTGCACCAGAATAATAAAGTGTAATATTAAAATGAAATGCATTGATTTTATTGTCATAGAGAATGATTGTATGATTCTAGTCTTGTAGTGTCAGGATTGTCATATAAGAATTGAATTTGTTTTGTTCTGCTGACCCCACGTTCCACAGCAGCAAAACAAAGCACCACCTTGTCTGACAAAAACAATTGTGTGAAGTTCTGCTGCCCTCTGGTGGAGCACAGTAGGACATTGCAGCTGTTCCAATCTCTGTTTTCTGGGAAATGCCCCTTTTTTCACAGTGTACTACATATTTTGAAAATAAATAGATAGCTGTTGGAACAGGGGTCTTTATAATGTATACTGTCTAATGTTAAATCATTTTGAAGCGTTTATAACTAATAATTCATGTTGCTCTTTCTTTTTTCTTATTTTCTTTTTTAAAAAAAATGTTAGCAGCTACAGTTGCACTGGACAGAACCCGTAGGAGATGATGAGTGAGAAGCTTGGATAAAAAAAACAAACAAAGCAGGTGATGAGGCGCTGACTGAGAGACGTGTTGAAGATCAGGAGGTTTTAAACATGGGGGATCAGGGGTCAGGCAACGAGGGGACGTGGAGAGAGTGTGTCTGGCTGAGGCAGCAGACATGCAGCCAGGGGAGGTCAAGGGAGGGTGGGAAGGAGTGGGGGTGTAATCCACTGAGGATGACCGGCCAGAGAGGACCTTATAAAAGACGCACAGAAATGACACAGTGCAGCGATGGGAAAGTGAAATGATGTAATGTTCATCGAGGTGATGGGAAAGTCCTGTGGTTTAACTATGGCAGCTGCTCCACCCTACACTGGATGATGGTACTGCACATGAGGCTTCCTAGAAACCTTGAAGATCTTAGCTCTGGCTGATGGAGGAAGCCATTCTGCCTCATGAATGCGTTTGGCAGTCTCCTTCTCCAGCAGATCGCGGATATGTCTGTTCCTGTTCTCCTGCCACTGGTGTGGAACACAATGCTATAGAACAGGAACATGTGGAGTAATGGTTAGGGCTCTGGACTCTTGACCGGAGGGTTGTGGGTTCGGTCCCCAGTGGGGGACACTGCTGCTGTACCCTTGAGCAAGGTACTTTACCTAGATTGCTCCAGTAAAAACCCAACTGTATAAATGGGTAATTGTATGTAAAAATAATGTGATATCTGTATAATGTGAAATAATGTATAATGTGATATCTTGTAACAATTGTAAGTCGCCCTGGATAAGGGCGTCTGCTAAGAAATAAATAATAATAATAATAATAATAACATTCCGCACTTCAAGAGTTCCAACAGAGCACACCTGCATCCATGCCACAAGCTCCGTACATAGCAACTGCAGTAATAGTAAATGAGTACAGATTTCATTTTACTATAGTGATCTCAAATTGCAATCACAGTGTACTTCGACTACTGCCAAACTGCACATACAATGCGACTGTACAATAGCAGTGCAGTCTACCATCGTACTTACAGTTTTGCTCACTATACACACCGCAGTCTCTCCAAGTGCAACGGTTTGTCGCTACAGCATCGTAAGGCAATGAGACAGAGCATATTTGCCCAGCTGAGTTTCCCCATGCAGTCTGCTTAGGTGCTTATCAAGAACAGAGCATCGGCAGAGACAGCTTATTAGCAAACTGTCAGTCTTCATTAGGAAGTCCTACCGTTCAGATTGAGATGTCAAACCCAGGACACCAGGGGTTTCACCATATGCCATCCTTCAATACTTCATGTCTGTGTAATAATACCATGAGTGTTTCAGTCATTCACTGTGGTGTCCTGAAATATTACCATAGCATGGCATGAAATTAATATAATAATAAATATACACCTTTTTGTATAGCAATACTATAACAAAGAGATGCGTGCACACAGCCTTCACACAGCACACAGAGACTCTCCAGCAATGTATAGAAGAGTGGGTGCTACCCTCCTACGATATTAAAAACCTGTTTAACAAAACAACCAATATACATCAGAAAGACCAGGTTGTAGACTCTGCACAGTCTACTTATGTTTGCGTTGCATATTTAGTGGATAGATGAAAAGCTGTGTTTACGCAGGAAGCATAACCTTTCCAAGTGGCCCCTGACTCCAGTGTGATCTCCCACCCGATTTGAGCTCTGTCAGAATCGTGTGTAAGGAGGGGCGCCTCACCGCTTGCTCCTGGCAGATCTGAGTGAGCCTCTCCAGCTGCTCCTCCCGGACTGCCTTGGCTTTCTCATACTGCTCGATAACCATCTCCATCTCCACCTTCACTGGCACTACGTAGGCTGCAAGAAACCACACACACCAATCACCTCATGTGCCTACTCTGCCCAATACTATATATATATATATATAGTTTTTTGAGGTTAACCAATTTAAACACATATTGAGAAAAATTATCTGCTATTAGGGGGAAAAAATAAACAAAAAATCTGCATAAAAATATAAACAAATAAAGCATTTTCAGATCCCTGTAACACAGGAGTGGCCAAAGTTGGCTCTTCCACTCCTGGTCTTTGTTCCAACGGTTTAAATGAACCAATTAAACCTCCATTAAGACCTTGAAGTAGTTCATGATCTCATTGTACCTGTTAAGCCTGGAGTGGAACGGCCCTCCAAGACCGGGATTGGACACCCCTGCTGTAGCTGCGGTGACTTTTGAACTGTATCCTCTTCTATGCAGTAACATAGGAAGAATTTCATTTAAATGGGATTCCCATTGCAATGTCTGACATATTTTGTAGAATTTACTCTAACTTACTTTATATTAGGTCTTTATCCCTACCCTTCAGTGTATTTTGCATTCAGTACAACCTCTAGTCAGTGAATTGAAAAATACTGCTATGCATTATTACACCCGCATTCCATCTTATCTCCTTTTGCAGTTAATATACAAATTCCATGCACAAGGTGTATTCGAGATAAACTAGAATAGCATCTAATCTCAGTGTGCAGTCATATGGGGCACAATGTTCTGTGGATCCCTTTTCCATTAAAAAAAAAAAAGCATTCCAAATATGAATGCTATCAAAACATGAATCTCAAGAACAGAAACTCTGTTTCCAAAGAAGATCACATGCTCATTTAGATTTCAGCTCACACGCGACCTTTATCACAAGAAGAAGAAAAAAAAAGAAATATACATATAATATCACACAGACACACACAGAGCAAAGCCAAGTGACTGCAGGCTTGCTTTGAGATATTTGTACCACAGTATCTCGCAACTTTTATTTATAGAGCCTGTCAGTAAAAAGGGGGGATACTGCAGAATAATCACGCCACAAGGGGGCACAGCTGAGGATAGTTTTAGGCACAATCTGCGCATCCTAATTATGAGAATGGCAACTGCATTTGTCAATGTCAAGTTAAGTAGCTGTGGGATGCATTTTTATACACACTTCAGCAGTGTTGACAGCTGCTGGCAGGGCTCAGCCAGACTTGCAATTCACACCATGGCTGATTTCAGATGCTTTCATCTAGATGAGTAGCAACACTTCATTTTCCCTCGACAGCAGAGACTAGCAGTACATCTAAAGGTTTCTGAACAGCAGACCCTACCTTTCTCAGTCTTCTTACGCTTCAGTGCAGAGCATATCGGATTCACACCTTTAGTGCCAGTTCCCTCCAAGGCTGTGTTATTTAATGTACACTGTTTTTATTCTTTCCTACAATGAGATCCATCAGTAATCAAAAGCGTGGTTCATGTACGCATATGAGCACTCTGGATACACTGAGGGGGAGCATGTGGCTGTCATAGCGGGTAATGTTGAAAAACAGGGTTAAGGTCAATCTTCTCCCTCTTCCCCATAATCAATTTCCTATTCCAATTCCAATTGGATTCATGTATTAAAATGGAATATGAATTGGAATTGAGAATACTTTATTAAAAAAATTATAAATCGGAAAATGAAATATGTAGAAAAAAGCTTTTCATAATGACAAGATAGTTGTTGTGTATCCAGCATGTAAATCTACACAAGAAGATGATTGTGGTAGCTGTAACACATTCTTCTGCAAAATAGCATACGAAAAGTATGCACATATTTCTTTCATTCTATAAAGAATTGTAAGATGAACAACTTAAATCAGCAGAAAGCACCCCTCAAAACAAAATAAGTTTGATGACGGCTTTGTAATTGAAACTGCAACAGCCTCTGATTGCATTGGCTGGACATGCAGTCTTGCCAGGCATAATTTCCAACACATTTCATTGTTTCTGGACTTCCAGTTACTCAAATGCATTTAAACCAACAGGAACAGAACAGAGGGCACTGCTAGGTTAGTTTGACACCCAGGCAGATCACTGGCCATGACAACAGCATGTCGCTTCTCCAAAAGCATAGCAAGGTGTAACAAAGCAAAGTGAAAGCATAGGTAAGCAATGTAAAGCCCAGAGAGGTATGGTAAAGCATATATTTAGAAAACATGGCAACCCATGGTAAACTATGGTAAAGGTGGAGCATAACAATGAGAAAGGCACGGGCAAACTGGTAAAGCTAGGTACATGTTTAAAGGATGCAGCAGTACTAAAAGCTTTAAAAGTTATTTTCAGCAGTATCAAACCCAGGACTGTACCTTGGCTAGTGTGACCCAGTAGAAGCTACCTTGATTGTATGCGCAGTATTGTATCGGTTAAATGATCCACTAGAAATCAATAACGTATTTGTTCAGCATAGTTAAGAGCGCTTTGAGTTTATTAATTAGACAGAGGACATTGCTCATGGGTTTAGGGAAATCAATATGCATTTATAGCTGTCCCTTATTAAATGTGGCAATTTATCACGAGTGTAAGTCAATACTGAAATCATAATGAGAAATAAATACATCTTGTTATAACTGGAAAATTGGTATCAGGATGTCATTTAAAGACTCATTTGTCAATACAACGAGTCCTTCTCAAGAGGTGGTCTCAGCCCATTTGGGTAAAAGGACCGAGTTTGGGTTGTTTGTGTCAGCGCATTGTGAAAGCACAGTCAGTTCAGAAAAGCACTGAAGTGAACCAGCAAAAAGAACGAGTCCTCCTGAAGTGAACCCAGTTCTTTTGCACGGAGGTGCACATGTGAAAACAAGGGAACGGAGTCCCTTTTTTCTAGAGTTAGTTTCCAAGTGAACTCATGTTTGATTCATTTAGAAGCAAACCACATGTGGAAAAGCCCATACTGTCTGGCCACTTCATCAGGACCTGTACCAAACATCACATTAGACCACTGTAACCCCGAGCACAGCCTAGACACAATGTAGAACAGACTCCACAAGGTGCTGGAAGGTGTCTCCAATCCATCCCCCTATTATTCAAGCAATTGGTGCAGAGAGGTACAGTAAACAGAAGATCACGATGATAAATACATTATTCAAGTTCATCCCAAACATGGTCAATTGGATTGTGGTGGTCAAGGAACCGCTGTCGTTATCCTGCACCTCAAACCATGTGTACACAATTCCAGTACGGTGGATGGGTGCTTTGTGGTCAAGAAAGCACCCAACCCCATCAGAGCATTAGTGTTGGTGGAACATGAAAATTACAGCATTCCTCAAGCCTTCCAAAGCAATCAAGGTACCCAGGGTATACCAGGAGAACTTGCCTCCTGAACCAGGAAGATGCCAAATCCAATCATGTAGACATGCCCCAGTAAAGTGACCAGGCAGTGTAATACCAGGCATGCTAAGCTAAGGAATGGGGTTTTTAGAACTTGTATTATATTGTACTTGTATGTGTGATGTGTAGCATACAGATACCAATGCAGTGTAGTAGTGTGGATCCACTGAATCTCGGATACCAATGCAGTGTAGTAGTGTGGATCCACTGAATCTCAGATACCAATGCAGTGTAGTAGTGTGGATCCACTGAATCTCAGATACCAATGCAGTGTAGTAGTGTGGTTCCACTGAATCTCGCCGTGCTGCATTCATTAGAAAAATAAAAGCCTTTTTGTATCAGAGAGAACACTTCACATCAATTGACAGTGATTATGAGATTGGAGTCAGCTTGCTGGCTCCAGCACTATAAAGCGTTCCACGTTAAGAGGATAAATAAATGCAACACAACAACTGACACCTTGGTAGATAATGATAACCCCTCAGCTGAAAAAGGCTGCAGTTTCACTGGGATCCAATAAAAACATAAGCCACACACCAGTAACCACACACGCATCAAAATGAGAAGCTGACACAACTGTTTTTATAAAAATGAGATCAAACTACTATTACAAGTCATACATCAGCACCTGGCAGTAAATACATTGATCTATTTTAATGATCTCTAAACAATGGCAGATCTTAACCCGTAACTACTATTCACGGGTCTTCTGGACCCAGACCACTTGTTAAATGCCCACCGCAGTTGTATGGTGGTGTTCTGCTGGGCTGGGCTGGGTTTCTGCACACTTCTTAACTGAAACATTTTTTTTGGTGGACAGCAGTTAAGGGTTAATACCGCCACTAAACCTGCTCTTTCGCAGACCTCATTCTCTCTATATTTTAGTTCTGTTAAATTAAAGAGGAAAACACTAGCAGTGCAATATCAGCAATAAACTGTATTTAAAAAAAAAAAATATGTGCTGGTAACATAAACACGTGGGGGCACCAGGGTGATTCATCTATTAATGTTTAATTGAGGCTCACAAAATGAACAGCCATGAGGATCAATAATCTATTGATTGGTCATTTCATCTCTAGAAAACACCTGCGGGGTTAATACAGTTCAGGGACGATGCTGTTTAGATCGTTAAAACCAGAACCCCACATCGCCTACCGTCAATGATCCTCTTCACCCTCCAAATGCGCAGCGTGATGATGAGGCTGATGGCGTCCCAGGGGCTGCTGGGTCCATTTGCTACGGTGGAGGCCACCATTGGGGCCAAGGAGAGGACAATTACAGCACCGTCGAACACCTGTGGAAGGAAAACAGCAGGCACTAACTTCAGAGAATACATTTATTTAATTCAGCAACTTCTGCGATTTAGAGGCTCCCCTCTCGAAACACTGATAAGATGACATCAAAGAGCTGGCTGGAGACGTCGCTGCGGATGACATTGTGGAACCATGACCTGCTACATCAGAAGTCTCCAAAGCTGTGTATGTTGCTGAAGATGACACCCTGGGATCCTTCAAGAAGCTGCTTGATGAGATTCTGGGATCAATAAGCTACTAACAACCACACGAGCAAGATGGGCCGAATGGCCTCCTCTCGCTTGTAAACTTTCTTATGTTCTTATGTTCTAAACTACTGTGGTTTGGAGCGTAGTGGTTTAAATGTGACTAAGAAAAATTACTGAGGCACCTCTGGAGTTGCAGGGGGGAGGGGGGGGAGGAGGAGGAGGAGGAGGAGGAGGAGGAGGAGGGGGGGGGGGGGTAGTAAAACAAGCATGCACCTAGGCGATGTCAAACTCTGCTTCAGACACACAAAGTTAATTTCAAGCTCCGGTACACAAATTGAACCTGAGACGTGGAGAGCAAAGACACGAATGCCTGTGCTGCTGTGAAATTCAATGACCTAGCAAGAAGATTCTCATTATCCACCTCAGTTTACACGATCGGTTCCCCTCCTGTTCAGCTGTTATCAAGCCATCTAATGGAATGACAAATGAAATGTTCAATAAGCCTACCTCAACTTTGTTCTCTATGTAATCCCATACACCCAGGACCACAATCCTAAAGACAGTCTGCGGCAGAAAAAAAAGGCAAAAAGAAAAGAAAAACATGATCATTTTTTTATATATAATATCTTTAGTGTGTCTATTTTATGATAAAGTTAAAGAGTAAGTAGCTGGGTTCTGAAAATATAGCATTATACATCCCCATGTGTTGCTAACTGTTTAAATAACGTATCTGTAATTTTTCTTTTCATTGTTATTGTCCTGACAATTTTTTACACTTATAACTTTAAAGTCTGTTTCAAAGCTCTTTTCAAAATGTCCACAGTAAAGACCTGGACTTCCGCATATCCCACAAGGCCAATTTGATTTCAATCTGAAACACTTACTAAGGCTTTTTAGAAACCTTCAAACCAGCCAGCTGATGTATGTTTACCTACCCCTGTGCTGTGCCGAGTGCCTGTCATTATCACATTGTTCTGAAGGGGATTTGACAGCGACACGGCTAAATTAAATTTGAGCTCCACATACACATAGTAGAAAAATAGAAACCCACACAGCGGGGAATTCTATACCTTCTGATGTCTTGACCATCGCTAACCAGTAATACCTATAATAGCATTTTTTTGTTGTTCTTCCTGTAAAAGCCTTCTCTAAATCAGGAAAGGAACCCAATTCAAAAGTTATAAAATACTGAGTGACAGGCCACAATCCAATCAATTATCAGCAATAAGGTCATGTGCAGTAGCAGCTGACTCAACCCTGCTGGAGAGAGGAAGTGACCTGCTGGTTTGGTCACACATTTCCACCTCCCTCCCATCCACATCGATTTCCCTTTTCGCAAGTCATCCCAGTATTTGGTTACTTTGGGACAGAGAGCCGCCGTGTCACAAGGAGCATCGAATATGCTGCTTTCTGTTTGGGTGGAGGAAGTTCTTGTATTACAGTCCAGTTTGAGGTCTAACATCTACCTCCTCTGTCCTTGGAAATGGGTGCTCATAATTCCTCCTTCAGAGTGAGTAGGAGGGCCTGATTACTGACAACTGGTAGTCCTAATTCAAACCGGGCTAAGCTTGGTCTGCTGCTGTTAAAAATGAACAGGACTGATTTCAAAATCACTTTGAACTCAGTCCCAGTGTCAGGTGGATATGTAGCATTATCTTAAGAATACAATGACATATTAATGTGTACTTTAAGCACAATCAAGCATAAACAAGTATGCAAAATGCATAAATGAAAGAATTGTATAGAATTGCATACATTCATCGCAAGCCTTATAATCTGTATTATTCAACCAATTTTATTTATGCCGTTTAAAACAGCAGTTGTATGAAGTGCCTGTTATGTTTTCTCTATAGCTGTGCTTTACTGAAAGCAAATAGTGTATGTAACAGTATTCGGTGAAGCAAAGATATGAAGAAAAGATCAATGTTAAACTCAAATGCTGCTTTAAAGAAAAGAAAAGCCCGTTCTCTCTGTTTTGTTTTTTATAACCACATGAACATCTTGAATCACAGCATGCCCAGGGCTTGCAGAAAACAATGTGGAACGTATTGTTCCTGTTCAGGGGTTAGTCACTATGGGTCAGAACCTGGAATCGATTCAGACTGTTAAGAGCCCGTGGGGGGGAATGCACAACACCATGAGACAAAAGCTACAGCTAAGCATTTTCCAGTACAGCCGCTGTTGTTTTTGCATAGATTCAAAGTTTCTGTACACTAATTCCTTCTTACCTCTTCTATGATGTGAAAATCTAGACTACTGACATCAGATTCGCGTCTTGCATGAGTACACACACTTCAGCAGCTCTGAGGGGGTTATCAGATTTGCACGTTGTAGCCTGCGTCCGGAGTTACCTACGATTTCATCTCAGTCATTTAGAAATCTGCAGGAGCTCACGATGTAAATAAATACAGCTCATGTCTGCCCCCCCTCCCCTCCCCCCCTTTCCTCTCCTCGCAGAGAACTGCAGCAACAGCAGAACAGGAGCAGAGCTTAAAGGTCAAATGGAAAATAAGGACCTGTACTTGTACTGTAGCAATACCTGAAGAGATGCAATGCCACCGTTTAGGAGATATTCACCACTTGTTCCGCAGCAGTTCTACCTACGTCGAACTGTGCTGCTGGTTTTGATTTCTTATTGCTGCAGAATCAGCAATTTAGCAACTCATTTTTGCTTTAGCACATTCTCAGCAACTCATTTTTGCTTTGTGTATGTGCAAGACTTTCGTCTGGCTTCAGCAACCTTTTCCCCAGGACAAGTATTCAGAATACACAGCACTCAATTATCCAAACCCCTCCGGCTGCATGCATGTTGTTCTGAGAATTATGGGTTTCAGATAGCCGAGGCTGCTTTGACTGAATGACATGGAATCAAGTGGCTCATGAACTTAAGTCTTCATGGAAACATAAGGATTACTCAACACCACTGGATGTGAATGGAATGAATTTTAATCGGAATGCTATGTGGCTGTCCTGAATAGTTACAAAGAAAACCTTTTGTTAAACAAAGAGGATTGAAAGTCGGTAAAATGCTTTAAAAAGAGCCAGCAAGCATACTTGATGTTGCTATATTTGTAGTGAGAGGGCAGCAGTAACCTGCATGACCCTGCTGCAGATACAGTAAGCTGCTGGGATCGGAGTCGTGTGCTTACCTCTGTGAAGAACACAGACAGAATCACAAGGCTGATCCAGTGGATGATACTGGCAAACTGGAATGCATTGGTAACTGCAGAGTGGGAAACAGAAAAGGGAAATAAAAATCTATCAGATACAGTAAATATTCAAATGTTTCAGTGTCTGAGCAGTGATCCTACCCACGCCTAACAACACCTCTGGAGCTGTTAGTGCCCAGCATGTATTACAGACTGTTATTTTTACTTAAATCAACTTTATGTTGCATTTTCTTTTTATATAATTAATGTTCTGTGGTTTTTTTCCCCCCACCCATCTACCTAAGTAATTTCTCTCCACTATGATATGATTCTCTATGTACAGAGTACTGAATCAATGCCCTCTCTATCTTTGGTTTCCTATCCACTCATCTGTCTATCAGTTCACTGATCTCTAGCTGTCTCCATCTAGTCATTATCTACAAATTCAGTCCGTGTCTCTCCATTGATTCAACCCATAATCTCCCAGTCTCTCTATACATTTGTCTTTGCCCCCGTCCTCTGCCTTGTGAGCGTCCAGAAATAAAATCAACTACATTTGAACAACCACACGGGACTGAAGAAGTGTAGTAGCCGCAGCTCACTTGCAGTTTTAAACAGTGTTATTTGCCGGGAAGGAGAATGCTAAGGAGAGGGTCTTCCTCTTTGTTTCTGTTTGCAGTGTCTTGACTGATTAGATTTCCATGATATCTAAGTTCTTTTTTTCAGTTTATTTCTACCATTGGTTATGATTTGCCCTATCAAGAAACCTTTAACTTATTGAATATCAAACTGCATTTTATTCTTTAATTGGCCCACGCGTTAACGCTTTGGGAACAGGGCCCAGTATCTCAAACTGTATAAGACACTACAGAGGCAAATCCCTACATCCAGCGACGCTCCCCCAGGGAGCCTGCACTCACACTGCAGCAGCTTGGTGTCTATGAGAAGCTCCAGAGCCAGGAGAACCACCACCAGCACCACACAAGCCACCAAGAAACAGTTGAGTGCAGCACTGAGCAGAAACACCTGCCAGATCGCGGCTCGCCTCCCACAGCACGGCTTCAACCAGTTAGAGCTGGAGGGACAGGGAGAGGGAGAGGAGGAGGAGGAAGAGTGGGAACAAAGAAGGAAGGAAGGAAGGAAGGAAGCAAGCAAAACAAGAGTTAGAAAGAGTGAACGACAACTGAGAAAAAACTGCTGTGGTTGAATCAAAGGGCCCTTTCGGGTGCGCAGGGACACAGGACACCAGCTGCATGTTCAATCCTTTCAGTCACGGGGGTTACAGTCTGTAATCCCTGCTAGTTTGTTTTCTTGGTGTTAAAGTATTTCTTGTGGTGGATTCATAACACTTTGAAAATATATGTTAATATACTAGACTCATGCGGAACGTCTCAGTTCTCTATGAAAAGGGATGTCAGCGGACGAACAATTTGATTACTGGTACTTTGTTGAAAGTAATATTGTACATTTAACATGCTGTTAACAATTGCAAGTCCTTATTTGTGCTAAAGTAGCCCTCAATTAATCTCTCTTTGAATGGAAGTGGCTCTCGTTTATTATTACTGAATTTGTAAAGGAAAATAAATAAATTCAGCTCTCCAGCAGAGGTCGACACTGCGGCTTATTGAGGGATAACAAGGCCACTTCCACTGAAATGAGTTTGATAGCATTTGACTGCAAATCACAGTTATCAATTATAGAACTCCACCCCTACCCAGACTCAATACACACACACACACATTATGAAAAAGATCAAACTGTAAAAAGAACCAATAATAACCCAGATGTATAAAGGTCAGCTGTCTGCGGTGACAATAGCAATTTAAAATATCCAATTTACATATTCTAAATGGGCGCTTGTCTCAGTAATTCAAGCAAAGCCTTTCTTTTTTAATTAGAACAATGTGTATTGGTGTCTGCTTGTTAGATATTCAAATTAAGACAGAGGACACATTATTGCACTGCACAGAGCATTCGATGCAGAACTGAATGGGAGAGTAAAAAATCACAACCGTATTAACGGCTCCAGTCTAACTGCACATCTTTTTCACTCTGCAGTTCATTTTACTGTGTCTGCTGGTGAAACTGGAGAGTTTACACTCATAGCACAACCCAGAGCTAGACAGCCGCTCCTCACAGAGTTAGAGTTAGAATGCTTCTTGCCAACAAAACTGTGAACTCCCAGCTCTTAATTAGCTTCCCTGCCAATTGCTGTGTCTCCCATATTCCTGGATGCTGTGCCAGCTGCATGGGCACTAAGTGAAAGGATTGGGAACTCCAAGGTTAAGTACTTTTGTAGTCAAAGACAGTTACGTATAAAGAACAAGCTGCAGGATGTACTAATTGTGACATTCATTCAAATAAATGAAAATAAATCCCCAGCTGTTATACATATTAAATTTGATTTGGCAGCGAAGTTAATGAAATTGCTGTCCTCCACATCTGATACAAAGGGAGGCACACCATCAGTGCAATTGCAGTGATGTGGTAACATCCAAATAGCTGGCATTACAATCTCATCTGTTAAAAAAAACACACACCCATCTGACAACAAAGAGGAATATATTTGGACATTGTTTAGAGACGTTATAGTTGTTTTCCCTTTTTTTTAAACTAATCTCAGATGCTTCTCTTTTATGGGATGGTTTACATAAAGCACAACCTCACAGTTAGAAACACCAAACTTATGAACCGACTCCCTCAGCCATGCCTATAAAGCAACCAGATTGATGATTTTGATAAAGCCCTCCTTAAGCACCGTGCTGATCATGAAGACAAAATTACTGTACCAGCAATGCTCGCCCCGCCCCGCCCCGCCCCGCCCCGCCCCGCCCCACCCCACCCCGCCCCTCTCCACCCCACCCCGCCCCTCTCCACCCCACCCCTTCCCACCCCACCCCACCCCGCCTCACCCCACAGGACCAGGGTTGGATACCCCTGCACCAGATTAAGGCTGTAGATACTTATTAAAACCACTGAAAGCTCATTTTCAAAGTTACGAGCATTTCAGATTGACGAACAACCTCCATTCCTATGGTGTTTATAACTCTGAGGTTCAACAGTACATTTGTTTTGAATCCTATTCCGTGGGTTTTCATCATTCTCTTGTTGTTTTGGCTTGGATTGCTTTTTCCAAGTTGATTTCTTGACCCTCTGCTCTTTCTCTTTACCTCATGAGGGGTCTACTGAAAGTACCGGAACTGAGAGTAGATTACTGACGCCCAGTCGGAGTGTTTCTGGCCACCCTGCACTCTGACTCAGTGCGCTTTCCTGAGCCAAACCATATGGCACTGCAGGGAATCAAGCTGACTAGCTGACTACAACACAAGGAGTATACGTTCAAGGTCTATTTTTGAAAACATCTTTCAGAGTGATTAAGCAAAAGCCATACTACTGTGGTGGGCCATTTTAATCCCAGGAAAAACACACAATAGACCAATCTGCTATGCAATGGGAGTCTTATTTCCATGACTAAATAAACAAAATAATAATAATCTGGTTCCTGGTTAGTTTTTCAGACTTTTCTAAAAAAAAAAAAAAAAAAAAAACCTTTTAAAAAGTGGAAGAAACAGAAGACACGAAAATGATTGTTTTGATTGGTGATAGTATCTGTGCAAGAGCATTGTGTATTCTGCTGTGTGTGCATGTACATAGCCTAGATTTCTGTGCGGTGGTGTAGAGTCTGTATTCAGTGGAGCACTTGCCTTTGTTATTGTAAAAGTAAAGTCATCTCTGGTGAAAAAATGCAAATATTACACACACATATTATATATATATATATATATATATATATATATATATATATATATATATATATATATATATATATATATATGTATGTATGTATGTGTGTGTGTGTGTGTGTGTGTGTGTGTGACTGACTGCATGAAAACAGCTACAGTACGGAGGTCAAATTACGGAGAAATTTACTATATAAAACTTAAGGGCCAGCTAATAAAAGCACTGAAGCCATAATGCGTCACATGATATGAAACAAATAATAATCTTAATACAAACACAGGTCATACTCTGAGAGAACAAAGGCAATCGCAGCAACCAAACACTTGAAAGAAATGCTAGTAGTCAGTTACAGGGAACCCATTTAAGATCTGCAAAGATTGCATCAAGTTCTAGTGAAAACACCCAGAGCTAATTCAGATGCCCTTGTGCAGACAGCCCTCTCATCCACTTGGCAGGGATGATCTGGAGTGGCATGTAAACATTGTCAGAATAATCAAATAAAAGCATAATCACGCTGTTAGCAATCAACTGTTTGGCTAGGGAAGATAAGCAATTCTGTATCATCCAGATGGCGTTCAGTCTTGCATTCATTTCTTAGATTAGGAAGTTGAAGTAAAAGCCTAAACACGAGCTGTCCACTTCCTTGCAAAAAATATAAATAAAAATGATGTGCATAAACTATGGGATTCTACAAAACACTTTTTGGACCTGCTGTTTTGATTTAAACATGCTGTGTCTGAGGAAAATGTGGACAGTAACACTTTACAGTGTCTCAACTTGCACTGTGATTACAATGTGTTTGCACACATGGTAACATGATAATTACACTGCAAACACAGTACACCTGTGGAATTACAGTGTAATGAAAAACATGAGTAATTCCCTGACATTGTTATACTGCAATGAATTAAACATGTAGTTGCATTATAACTATATCTGTGTTATTACAGCACACTACTTAAGAGACACTTAAGGGTTGAATCCCTGATTTTGTGCTATTATTATTATTATTATTATTATTATTATTATTATTATTATTATTATTTAGTCATTTAGCAGATGCTTTTATCCAAAGCGACGTACAGAGACTAGGGGTTGAACTATGCATCAACAACTGCTGCTGCTACCGAGTCACTTGGAATAGGACCTCGGTTTTAAATAAAATTAAAATAAGGTGATTACAGAGATTAAAAAGCTATGTCAACAATAAAAAAGAGGACAAACTGCCATGTGAGAAAACCCAGGACCTCAATGTAATAAGATACCAAGTGGATAGAGTCAGACAGCTTTGCTTACTCACATTCTGCACAAAGCCCTTAAACACACAGCGAGGCTTCATAAAGTATTTTGTGCTGTGTGGAAATGTGTTAATTTAATGAGACCTACAGGAATGCCAGTATTGGTTACTGAAATTGTCTGGATGGATTACTTTGAACTGAGAAAACTAATTTCAAGGAACCTCCCCAGCCTCCAGCTGTAACATTTAAGTATTTATAACAAGAGAAATAGAAGTGCTTCTGATGCTGTACTCCTTTTGCAGAGACTAATTTTAAAACAAAGGGTCCCCTTTATTGGCATCAGATAAGTTACCAGTATTATTATTATTATTATTATTATTATTATTATTATTATTATTATTATTATTATTATTATTATTATTATTATTAAAGCATGCAGTCCATTGAGGTTTCATATGTGTGGGTCTATTATATAGTGGGTCTCCTAAACTGTATACTGTAAGTTAAAACTATATCGTGGAAGCTAACTGTAGCACATTATATAAAACAAAAAACATTGGACTAGAATGGGTAGAATTCTTACAGCTACTTAATAAAACTGGGTTCTATCGATACAGCCTGGCAGAGATGCTCAGGTTTTATCTGAATAAAATAAAATAAAAATGAATGATGTGAAGATAAATCATTTTAACCGTTTTTTTTATTTTTTTTATTGTGCGTACAATCAAGGATTAATATTGGTCTGATTTCAGCCTATATTTAAAGCAGACATCCACTCTACCCAAGCTTGCACTGCGATACAGCATGTAGATGGATCAGAAGGGTTTTATTGTGCTTACTGCAGACATATCCCCTGCAATTATAAAAATGAATGCCCCTGAATGCCTGTCCCCTGTGGTGTGAGAAGCATGGACAGCATGCTCAGTAACTTCGCTCAAAACAACCTTGAGAACTTTGAGAACATTCAGGTGGGCAGTTCTCAAGATGGAACCATCATTAGCATAACCAATCAAAAAACAGAAACAGCACCAACCCTGCTGCAGCAGCAAAACAAAACCGCTTTCCCCAGGAAAACTGCGATAGAAGGAGAACTGTACCGCTGAACAGAGGAGCTAGATTCACTTCCAGAATTAAATCAATACACTCAGTGAAGTCAAGGGGAAGAAAGAGACGTCAAAATCAACTGCAGTCTACGGGTATCAGGTATTTCTGCCTGCTATGGAAAATTAAAACGTATTAAAAAAACACTGGTCATCCATCTAACCTCTATTTGGGTCTCCAAATATCCATAGTAGTGAAAAGTGATTTGACCAATAGATTCATTCATTTATCTTACTAGAGAAGTACAGTATAAATAATGGTGTTGTTCATTTGTATAACCTAATATATAAATTCAGTGCCCTGACCTATGTATTAATGAATGATTTGTGCAGCAAAACACACTTGCTGTATTTCTTAGCAGCACAGTAGCAAATAAAGGCTGCAGTACTAATAGAACTGTATACTGTATATGAAGAATAAGTCAAATCATTCGATACTGTATCCCTTGCAGGGCCAGCTATTTAAATAATTGATTGGAGGTTCTGATGAATGTCTTCATTATACATTTAAATCACAAAGTATTTGATTTTCAAGAAAGTTAAATATATTAGCTATCAGAGCTTTGGCAGGGCCATTATTGTTGATTAAAAAAAATCAATCTGTGCGTAACCCTTTAAAAAATGAATTTCACAGCCCTTGTTTTTAGTTATGTTGTCAGTTTATATTCAGGCACAAATGCAGATGACTATCAAGGGATAAACCTTTATCAAGGTTCACTTTAGCATCTATGAAATACAGGCCCTTTGAATTAAACATGGGAATATTTGCTCCTCTGAAATGGAGCCAGGCAATTCAAAGGTCTTGGTGCCTATCTTGAATGCGCCCATGACCTATGGTTTCATTAACTACAAACTCTGCTTACTGTACAATTTTGAGCTTAATTAAAAATAAATGATGTGACTGTGGGGGGCACCAACCTAGGCAAACGCAGCCAAGACTTTATGCATAAGTATCACTGGAGTTGAACCTGGATATTAGCCTCATTAATATCTTACACAGACCCAGAAACTTATAATGGCAATACTCTAGACTTCCCATTAAGTGAGGTCCTGTATAAAGAGCCACGTCTGGTAACCCTTGAAGATCAGACTCCCCTTTCGTAACTTCTTTAGAATTGGGGTTGTTCTGAGCTGCACGTTGTCCGTAGAGCGACTTTTTTAAAGAAACAAATGCTAGATCAATGTGGCAATGATGAGTCTTTACTAAATTACACATTTTCTTTTTAGTACAACACAAATCTCATTGAATGCGTCTTTGAAGGACCACCCAGTCACCTAAGAAGAAAAAAAAAACAAACAGAACCAAACTAAAAAAGTAAGGGGAGTGGTTTGAGACAGGGCTTCAGTTTATCAGGCAGGGAAAGGGGACTACTGAGCAAGCACAAAATATATGTGCTATGTCGCTGGTGGTGTGATGCGTACGGTAATTAATTTTACATTTGAAAGCTCCCTTGTTGTATCTGTCCCTACATCATTAATCACAGAATTGTTATTCATCTGTTAAAATAAATGCTAGCAGTAACTGAAAAAAATAATAAATACATTAAAAAGCCATTCTAGTTCACTCAAACTTATTCCAATGCACATCCACGTTCACTGTTTATCCGATCTGCACACAAGATATTTTGTTTTGATGAGCAAGTTTGATAAGTGGAGGAGCTAGATTTGTTTGAAAAAGACATGAATGAATCGTATCCAATCGCATCCCAGTATTAATTCATTTGAGTATTTTATGTGTGTATATATATATATATATATATATATACACAAAACATTACTTTAACAAAAAAAAGACAATTGCTCTGTATAAAAAATGTTCTGAGCTATACCAAATTAAATTTATAATTAAAGTTCAGGAGGAGGGGCATGCACCAATCTCCACATCACCAAATTGAATCATTCAATTTACACGTCAGCAATTAACTCCTGCTAGCATTATAAATACCCTTTCCACTTACCCCTTGTATGCGTTTTGATTCATTTGTAACCCACCACCTTCCCCATCTCCACCTCTTAAAATTAGTTCAATTTTCCCATTGGGGGGGTCTCTGCCTCGTCCTCATGGCCAGGCGTGAGTCCTCAATCCAAGTTAGGTTTGATGCCAAATTAATGTTTTCTACGGAAATGTTTTTGTTTACAGCTATCGCATACATCGCATTTCTTTTAAATAAATAGTTTAAATCAAATAAATTTGTGTGATTGGTGTTTTGTCCCGAACTACTGAATAAACATATATTTGACATCAATAATATTATTTATCTGTTTTAGATTTCTTACATAATCCTGCCCCTTATCTAACAGTTTTATCGCCCAGGTAAATGACAAAAAGTCATGGGAGATAACAAAGGGCAGGAAGGCCTAGATGTTTTAAAACTATTAGTACATTCCACTTCCAGAGGGAGATGCTAGAGAGGACAAGTAAATGATGAACGTAGATAGAGAGCGGCATACTTAGTCATTAAAACAATCTGAGACAAACATTAACCAGGGAACATGTCTCTGGTAATGCAAAGTCAACCAGCCTAACCTTGAATGCAGGATGATAAATCTGGCTGGGATTTGCCTCTGCTGTAATAAACTCAGGAAGATGCCAGGGAAACAACAACGCCTTGCAGTCCCCTGGCGTCCTCAGGACTCGAAAGTTGCCATTAAGTCATTAATCTACAGCTAGTGCGAACCTCAGTATGGGGACGGGAGACTGTACAAATGAATGCTCTTGCAGATTTCAAAGTGAACCTTTGGAGGCTGTTCTGTGTCTGCAGGTAATGTTCACAAGGTCAATAAAAACATTATTTGGTGGTAAGAAAAGGAGGCATTCTTCCTCTCTGAGCGGTAAATTGCTAAGGAAAGTGTCTTAAAAGATCAATATCAGACGTTAATATCATTACACAGTTTTAAACCAGCCCACAAGCTGGTTATGCATTACGAACAAGGCAGTAACAGTAAGAATACATTTTCCAAGCAGTTCACTCTTTTAAGTCTTGTCTGACAAATCTATCCGCTTGGTTTATCGTTTTTCTTTTTTTTAAATGACTCTGCTATTTATCATCTCATTGTGCGTCGCTGTGCATTGACTGAATCGTAAAAAAGGTACTTTAAAAATGATTGTTCTTCACCCATTCCTAAAAACCATGCCTTTTAATTCAGACAGATTGAGATAAATCTGCCTGCCTCTGCAGAGAGCTTGACAACCTGGTCTTTACCTTGGCCATGGCGCTCTGCTCTATAGCCTGAAAAGCAATCTCGAATTTTAAATAACAACGAATCTCACTGCCCTACCTTCAGTCAAGGAGCACATCTCTGTCTATATGGGGCATTTTATGTACATTCTTAATAATGATCATTTTTTATCATATTCTTTGCTGCATAGCAAGCATGCGATTCAGCACATTTGGTACTAGCTGCTCTTCTGTGTGTTGCTCACAAGTAAATAGAGGGTTCTTTCAAATCCTGGGAACTCATATCGAGTACATCTCTGTTAATAAAGCTCTGGAAATAAAAAAAAAAGAAAGCAAATCACATTTTGTACAGAATTACAGAATTACTTAAACCGCATACCTGAACAGGGGAAAACAAAACATTGGATTGAGTTGACTGTGAGCGCAAGAGCCTGGTGGAGCTGTGGACTGCTGCAGCAATTTTATTCCTAATACACTGCATAGAAATTATAGTCGCATATTCAAACTGGGCAGCCTGTTGGGAATCTTTTATCTGGATTCTTGACTTTAAATTTGATAGAATAAAATGACTACTGTAGTAAAATAAACATTATTCATTGCATTGCTAAATGTAAACCCCAGTGCTGTAGGGTCAACATTGCAACTCCCCATCATAAATCAAGTATGCAAAGGGGCTTGGTGAACAGTGTTGGACTTGCAGGTCATCATATTCCAGAGCCTGCTGCAGCTGCTGCCTGGAAATAACTAACAAAGGATCATCCAGAATGATCTGTGGCATAGAAATAATAAATCTCAACAGTAATAATGACAAAAATAACAGTTTCTGTCATTTGTAGTGTTGCTTGCACATAATCATCACGATAGCCCCTTGGTGTCTTTAGTAGAACCCAGTAAACTCGGTAGCCTCCCTTTGTTAGAAAGAAAGAAGAGGGTGGTTATTTTATTATTAAAAAAAGATAATCTTCTGATTTGATTCCTATAGTGTAAATCTAGCAATCCCCAATCAAATCGGGAAATATTAAACTAAAACAAGGAAGGAATCATTAGTGGAATTAAAGCACAGCTTCTCACCCACCGGCTCCCTTAAGTGATTCTCAAAGTAGATAGGTTGTGCGACCCAGCAGATAACAAGATACCCGCCGATCCCCAGGTTGCTTTCAGGCAACTTCTTCTGCACTTTTAATTAAATAAGCCCACATTGCCATCAACAGCGCTGGCCTCCAGAGAATGCAGAATTCTGCAAAGTGCTTTAAGATTCAGCGTGCCTCTGCTGCTGCAGGGAAACAGATTAGGGTTGTCTCCAAAGACATACAGAGCCATCTTCACTATGCATCGACTGAGGTACAAAGAGAGCTTGAATGCTCTTGTCTGAGTTCAGGGTAGAGGTGGGTCATTAGGTAGCACTTTGACATTCAGTTCATGTTCCAGTTCCAAAGATCCAGGATGACAGGTCGCTACGCTATGGATGGGCCTGGAAAGGAAGCACACGGCCTTCATAGTGACCTATGTTATAATTCTAGATCTCATTAATACATTTCAGCTGTTGCAAGCAATGTGACTCTAGCTGTGCTTGGGCACTGCAAGCGATGAGAAATTGGGAAGCAGAGCTACAGTAATCCCATGGTCTGACTTGGATGCAGGTCTAAAATTACTGTTGTGGGGGCAGGCAAGACAAGTCAACACTTGCCATGAATAAACGTCTGTGGGGACCAGTGTAAGCGGCTCAGTGTGATTAATCCACTCAGAGAGGATAATGTCACCATTACAGTACAAGCCCAGGGAAACTCACCTTGCAAAGAGTTACTGAGCACTTACCTGATTGAAGAATAAGGGGAGGGGCCACTGCTTTGTGGTGGTGGGAATGCACGATTTAAACTTGACCTGTGTGGCACCTACAGTAGCATATTACATTCATCCACATAGAGCTAGCAAGCACTGAAACGGAGGTAGATTGGACATTTCTAATTTGCATTTTATTCTTTCTTTTTTCCCCCCCGTATACTTTTCATACTGTAGCATGACTGATATAAGTGTATTGATATAATCTGCAAGTAAGATTCCAGTAACACCTTGAAGGCTGGCTTTAATCAGTTCAAAACTGTGTTGTTTGAAAGTTAAGTGTCTACTAGATTTCCTTAACGCCCTTAAGTGTGGGAAAAACAGCAAGCACCGAAAGGGCTTAAACTTCTGGTATCAGTCAGGATCGCCAAGTTTCTTGTCACACTGCTTGCCTTGCCAAATGAGATACCTGGCTGGGTAACAAAGAAAGAGAGTTCCTCCCCAGCGCAATACCGCAGGAATGATTCCCTCGCTCTATTAAATTCAATTCCAAGCTCTGCCCGAGGCACTGCCCAGCCTGGGAAAAATATTATGAGCAACAGGCCACGCATGATACACCCTAGCAAGGCACAGTACATGCATGCTAACTAGGAATGTTGTTTAGATAATTACTTTTCAGGTTGAACTTCCCATTTGTTTTGCTGGGTCACATAAGAAAGGTTGTAGCCGAGGTCTACATTGAAATGCAAGCCACCTGCAGTCTGAATTAAGTTTACGACCTTGGTACGCCAGCGCAGCAAGAAAAATGTCAGCACCCCGGATGAGTGGAAAATATTCTTCCAAAACTTTGAAAACTCTCAGTGCGGAAATTAATTGCCATGGATTGTCAATTGTAAACATGAGAGAAGAACAGCTGTTCTTGTTTTGAAATAAACACATTAAAACAGTAAGTAGCTGGGTTCCAAAACATACAGCGTTACGCGACCTCGCATGTTGCTACAACTGTTTAAATAGCGTACTTGTCATTCTTCTTTTCATAGTTAACTTTTTATACTTATAACTTTAAAGTCTGTTTCCAAGGTAACACAGCACTAACGATCCATGATGTGGTACGGAACACAAAAGCCAGAGCACTTGTTGTTCATTTATATGTAAAACACAACAACAAGAAGTGCTCTGGCTTTTTTGTTCAGTTCCACATCATGGATAGTTATTGCTGTGTTAACTGTTTGACAATGTGGGCAATAATCCTTACACTATCAGTGCACTAGATTGGACATTTTGAAAACAGCTTTGAAACAGACTTTAAAAGTTAGTGTAAAAGGTTGTCAGGATGTTAACACTGAAAAGAAAAATTACAGGTACGTTATTTAAACAATTGTAGCAACACGTGGGGACGTGTAACGCTAAATTTTTCAGATCCCTGCTACTTATTTATTGAAGACCTGCTGATAAAATACTTTTTAAAGGCAATTCTGAGTAAGAGTATGAGTTTCTGCACACCCCTACTTGTCAGAATTATAATGCACTTGGGAGCACCCGTATGAATTCTGTGCAGTTGTTTTATGGTTAACCTGGATATAAACAGGAGTTCCTATATAGAGAAGAAGCTGCAAAAAAATGCTGCTGCAGATCAGTATTTGGTAATGGGGTGTGTATATCAATGTATGGAACTGCATACTCTTTCAGGGGTGCGATATCAAAAGCATGTTGCTTGAAAAAACCTACTGAAACACCACAGGCTATTGGAAACAGGTCTTTGTTTAAATGTATAACATTTACATTCAAAGCAATTTCCCATTCAGCACTGCTCTGATTAAGAAAGAGAGCGGGTTCATCTTTATCTTGTGAAGACACAACAGAAGCAAATTGGGGGCAGACAAAACCAGCATGCTGTACATTAACACCTCTGGGAAAAATGCCAGAATTATTCCATGCTTTACAATATTAAAAAAATACTTCAATTTAAAAAATATATATTAATAAAGTAGTGTTTGTGTTTACCTTTCCTGCTCTCTAGTAATTCATATACTGTAATTAAACTGTTTGAGAAAGCAGAATGAAGAATCCTATCGTGCAGAGTAATCAGGCAGTGAAAATATGAAAACAAGGTTTGGTCACAGTATAAAAATTACACAAGGTTGTTTATAAGTAATCATCATGAGAACTTTGAAACATACAAGAAATGTCAACAGGAAATAAAGTAATTTATAAAGCAGTTCAAACAACTACAAAACAGACCATCCATGGATCCATCTTTCGGACAGAAGTCATAGTAAGGCACTCTTTGGTTGTGCTCATTACTCCATGGGTCTGTGCAATTGGTTGTTCATATAGTCGGTACTGGAGGGGTCAAATTGGTTCATTGCTCAGAAAGGCTGAGCATTGCTCATGTGATTCTGAAGGAGAAAGGAGAGAGCTGTGCTTCTGTGAACCACAGTAGTCTAGAGCCCTTAGCTAAGCTTCAGGCATTCAGGGGATCTCAAGATTCAAAGCTTGAACAAACACAACCCTCTTCCCTAACAGGCATTTTTAACATTGCAAGTTAGCGAATGATTTTTTTTTTTTTTTTTTTTTTTTTACCCTATTAATCAAACTGGGTTCTGCTGCACTGTGTTAAGGTTTATTATGTTTGCTTTGAGAAAAAGAAAGAAAGAAAGAAAGAAAGAAAGAAAGAAAGAAACAAACAAACAAACAAACAAACAAACAAACAAACAAAGATCCAGATATTGCTGTAGAAAGAATGTTCTTTTGGTATATTGTTGTCTGGCTCCTCTGTGTATTTGTTATATTGTTGTCTAGCTCCTCTGTGTATTTGTTATATTGTTGTCTGGCTCCTCTGTGTATTTGGTATATTTGTTGTCTGGCTCCTCTGTGTATTTGGTATATTGTTGTCTGGCTCCTCTGTGTATTTGTTATATTTGTGTCTGGTTCCTCTGTGTATTTGGTATATTTGTGTCTAGCTCCTCTGTGTATTTGGTATATTGTTGTCTAGCTCCTCTGTGTATTTGGTATATTTGTTGTCTGGCTCCTCTGTGTATTTGGTATATTTGTGTCTAGCTCCTCTGTGTATTTGGTATATTTGTGTCTAGCTCCTCTGTGTATTTGGTATATTGTTGT
This sequence comes from Acipenser ruthenus, assembly GCF_902713425.1. Lineage (NCBI taxonomy): Eukaryota > Metazoa > Chordata > Actinopteri > Acipenseriformes > Acipenseridae > Acipenser > Acipenser ruthenus. Next base: position 25,897,117 of record NC_081209.1, read on the forward strand.
CTGGCTCCTCTGTGTATTTGGTATATTTGTGTCTAGCTCCTTTGTGTATTTGGTATATTTGTGTCTAGCTCCTCTGTGTATTTGTTATATTGTTGTCTAGCTCCTCTGTGTATTTGGTATATTTGTGTCTAGCTCCTCTGTGTATTTGGTATATTTGTGTCTAGCTCCTCTGTGTATTTGGTATATTTGTGTCTAGCTCCTCTGTGTATTTGGTATATTGTTGTCTGGCTCCTCTGTGTATTTGGTATATTTGTGTCTAGCTCCTTTGTGTATTTGGTATATTTGTGTCTAGCTCCTCTGTGTATTTTTGGCTAGTTTATAGCACTGCCTATCCCTGCTTTTCTAGAAGCAATTTCATTAAAGAGTATACACCCTGTCAAAAATGTACAATACGAATTGTAGTTGGAAAATCATTATTTTATACCGCTAATTGCAGTTGTGGCTTAGGTGGGTCTTCCCTTGCCTTTGTTCAAAAGCCTGACAGGTGAATCTAAAGCACATGGATTTTCTCAAAGCTCAGTTCATGGCACCACAATCAGATGAAGTATCTCTTAGAGATTTATCATTAAGAACATGACCATGATGTGAAAAACTAATGAAAAATGTAATACTTGAGTCTGACTTATACGGGAACCAATGGAGATGTAACAACTGTCTGTCTGTCTACCATACATGAGTAGCCATGACATCCTTAACATAGGAGGTAGTGATCAGGTTTCAATGGGACCAATACAGTGGGTGCATACGCGAACCGTAGCCATGTGATTGCGGCTTTATTAGCCTTCAGGAGAAGGAGAAGACGACAAAAGTCACGGTACATTATAGAAGAGAATTTGTCAAGATGAAATGCACCCTTTTTCAGACAACAATATTATTCTTTATTTCAACCAAGAGATCTTTCCATTAAACAATGTGTTTTTTATTATTAGAATTATTTTTTTCATCTACAAAAGGGGATTAATGGAAAGCAATCAAGGTAAGGAGATAGCTTGACAAATGATTACACAAACCAGTCTCAGACTATTGCTTTTGCACATTGCTCATGATGCTGTATTAATATGTAGCTGTAATGATGTTGGGGAATGGATACGTAAAACAATCCATCACACTGCTCTCAAACTCTGAGAATGCACTTTGTTTTCTAAATTAGAGGCTATAAGCATATTAACCAAGTCATAGATCAAGTGTCCAGGCACAAACCAACCTCCTTTCAGAAAATATTAGTTTCTGTTCCTTTGATTCTTCAGAACTGACACTGAAATGAAAGCAAGAACCCATCTTGTTACTTTGACATCTTTGTGCTAATTTCCCATGACTTGACTTGATCGACTTTGAAAAGTTCCTAAAATATTTGAGCATGGTGCCAAGCCACAAATGCAAAGCTGCTACTTTTCACACATATGTTTTTAATAACATGTGTGTTAATCATTTCCTATCTAAATTAAAGTAACCAGGTTTGCTAATCTCTAGTTGGCTAGCACAGGTACTCATAGAACACTCAAACCACAGCTAAGGCCAAACGTTTTGCATCACCCTGTAGAATGAACTCATTTTGCTTCATAAAGGTTGAATGAAACCTGCTGAATAATGTTACGTTAACATACTGAATTACATACCGCTTTGTCGTTTTCCATATACTTAGTAAAAAAAAACTGACAAAAATGAAAAAATGTGACATTTTGAAATCTAACATACTACTGTACTACAATTACAGCTTCCGGTAGACTTTTGCGATATCATTTTGTAGTTTCTTTGATTACATGATGTTAAATGAAAGATCTAAATTATGTTCACAGTATTTTTTTAAAAAAATTATGCCTCAATCCTAAATTTCTAGGTCATGCAAGGAGCCTGTAGTCAGAAGACCCAGGCAAAATAAAAACAAGCAAATGCTACAGCACTTCAAATCAGCAGCATGCCATTACACCTTTAAATGGCAATCTCCTCATTGTCAACTGATCTTCCCAACAATACCTTCTCGCTAATAGTAGACAATTAAATCAGAATTTCTATAATTTAATATCATGTCAACAATAATTTAGTACCATAACACAACCGCTTAAGAAAGCGAAGGCTGCAATGTTTCCTGTCACAATGGATTAAGTGGTCTGTCTTTTGCATGTCAATTATGTTAATGATGAAAGTTCTTGTCTTATCAAGGCAGGCAGTGACTTAACCCGCAATCACAGCTAATGGGAAGTGAAATTTACTGTACATCACTGGGGACTGCTTATCCACAGCTCTGTCAAGTAACCCTTTGTGTCTCTGTAAACGGGACAAATCTGTTGAAACGGCAACGCAGCAAACTTTGCCAAGTGTACTTTGGAGGAGTATCCATTTCCATGCTTTTCTTTTTTAATGGAATTAGGCTTTTATATTTAAATGTCTTGCGATCAGATTGGTCACTTGGAGTGTATTTGAAGTGTAGCAGGGATATTTCTGTGGTGAGAATCTGGTGTCTTTTAACCTCGTCCTCTTACCTTTCTCTTTGATCCTCCTCATCCGGGTTCGACAGGAGTTGGGACCCAGCCAGGGAGAGGTCAAGAGCCGTGAGGGGCAGGTCTCTGTAAGCAAAGTTCACAAGCTGGACTGGAGCGATACACTGGCTCTCCTCTTCCACCTGCTGGGATATGATCTCAAGATCAGACACCTCAGCCTTCTGAGCAGACCTGACAGGCAAAGAGAGGAACAAACACAGTCAGACACAGTCAAGCAGATTGCACTGAATAAAAACAGCTCAGGAGTTACATTACATGAAACAAGCGGAATTCAAAACCACTCTTGCTAACCCCTGCCTTGCTGTGTGTGCGTGCCCAGGTGAATGTATCTATAAAGGCTCGGTACAAGCAGGACCCAGCTGGAAACAAGATGTGACATCTCAGGAGGGTACAGACTGCAGCTGGAGTGAAAACCAATCAGCCCCAGCCTGAATGCAGACTTCTGCCCTGTGGAACATAGTTTTAGACTCAAACAGATGCTGGTATTATATCCATTGGGATATGGTTTGCTATCGTTGGCTGCATGGATGCAACAAATGAAGGGAGAGGGATCTAGACAGTATTGCATGAGGCTCATGTGGATGCAGATGCAGTTAAACATGTTCTCTGTACAGCTTGAATGCAACAGAATCTCACCTGAAGCTTCCACTTGTGCAGTTAAAATGCTGCTGAACCTGAGGACAATGGGTTAGGAGATAAGAGAGTGCTCTCGATACTGCTTCATCTCCAAGTGCAGGGATGGAAATCAGACTCCCATTGCATAGCAGTTTGATCCATTCTTGGTTTTACTACGAGTTTAATAAGACACCTCTGAGCTTGTTACCAATTCACTGTGGCTAATCAAGCTCATATTAAAACCTGGAATGGTTGAAACTGCCTTTGCAATATGAGTCTCAATTCCATCCCAGGAATGTTTTTGTGGTTTTTACAATTAGCTACTTTCCTGCGACCGAAGACACATAAAAATGCATGTTTTTTGTTTCGTTTCCATGCATGTCGAATTAACAAAAGGGATAGTGATAAAAAAAAACTATTGCTAGTGAAGTGTTGCGAAGCATAGTAGGGTAAATGCAATAGCTTGCAAAGAAAATCTTGGAAAAGATTAGGTGTCACTTGCAAATCTTACCACAACATGATTATCTGAATATATACATAATGTATAAAAGGCATATACGTAACAGTGCCAGGTACTGATAGCTGTAGTCTGGGGGTCCACTGGGTACAAGCAGACAGCAGAGAAGATAATGGGAGGTCGGAACAGGAAAGGAAAATTCCTAGAGGGAGCAGGTTCCTAAAGTCAGCTGTGCCAAAGACAGTCCTGTGGATTTTTCAGAAATGATGAGTGGCAAAACTTGCGTATCTCATTTACTTACAAACTTATTTTTTAATAGACTACTGCCTAGACTACTGCAACTCCCTCCTGGCTGGCCTCCATGCGTCCGCCACCCGTCCGCTCCAGCTCATCCAGAACTCTGCTGCTCGCCTGGTGTTCTCTCTGCCTCGCTTCTCCCACGCTACTCCACTACTCCGCTCACTCCACTGGCTCCCGATCACCGCTCGCATCCAGTTCAAGACTCTTGTACTAGCCTACAGATGCCTTGATCAGACTGCACCCAGCTACCTCCAGACCCTCATCTCTCCCTACACCCCCACTCGACCTCTCCGCTCCGCCTGCATTTGAAGACTGGCTCTACCTCCGTTACGCTCCCCCGCCTCCAGAGCCCGCTCCTTCTCCACCCTTGCTCCACAGTGGTGGAATGACCTTCCTACAGATGTCAGGACTGCCCAGTCCCTGACCACATTCCGGTGCCTCCTTAAGACTCACCTCTTCAAACAGCATCTGTAGAACTCCTCTGTTTGTATCCTGGGACACTATCACCCTTCATTTAAATGCGCTTTATTTTGCTCTTATCTGCCCCCTATTCTTACTGCATTTAATTCTGTACCTCAGAATACTGTAATCTGCCAAGTGTTTAACCTGTAGTAGTTTGTATTTAATCATATCCTGATGTAACTATCACTATCTGCTGTATTATTGAATTGTGTTCTGTCACACTTGTACTTTGCTTGAACAAAAGTTATTGTATTTATCTTGCTCTTATTGTATTACTTGTATTGTAACACTTGAAATGTATTTGCTTACGATTGTAAGTCGCCCTGGATAAGGGCGTCTGCTAAGAAATAAATAATAATAATAATAATAATTAATAAAGACATTTCTGGCAGAAGTTTAAAATCTCACTCACCTTCGTAAACATTTTTAATACAGCAGTTTCAGCTTTTTTTTTTTTTTTTACAGGATGAACTTACAATGCATTTTGAGGCGTCAAGAGAACAAAATGTCAAATGCAAAGAAAAAATGATTCGGAAACTATCGGGTTTTTAAACTGCTTGCATTCCAAACTAGGTCTGGTTTACCCTCAGCAGACAAACTGCTAAGAACTCGCAATGAGAGCCACAGTGAAAGCAATAGACCCATCCACAGCCTGCGATTCCTGAACTGAATCCTGTTAAACCCTCTACATTCTGAGTAGGATGATAAGAACACACCACTGCCTACAGCATTTAGAACCAAGCATGCTTTATATTGACCTACCGTCAAACAAACCCTTATATTAATGCAATACTTACATTCAAACATAATCCTAAAACTATTAATTTCTCCAACAAACAAAATCAGTCTTACACAGCTGCTGCTTGGAAAAGGCAGATAAATTACTTGAAATAAACTGCCTGGGTACACTGGACTGGCTCACAGCAAAACAGAGTAAATAATATAAACACATGGTAACTGAACAGCAATAACACTGAACAAAGCATGCCAAGGGAAATGATCACAACTGGCCCCAAGCCAGCAAGTGAGAGTGGGTCACTTTTACAATTGTAATATAAAAGAAGATTTGTTTGCTGGAAGGAACATTGCTTGCCCATGGGAAATAGGGTTTGGAAGCGGTCTTGTTGTTCTGTAACAAATGTGCGGATAACCCCCTACTTCAGAGGGACTGGGTTTGCTTTGTTTCTTCTGTTAACCTTAAAGACACCCTCAAGGCAGCACTTCCCACCGCTTTAAAATAGCAGAGGCAGCTGGACACAAACCCCAAGCCTGAATCTCCTAAAGAGATGGCATTTTGTGGTTTTTACCATTTCTCCCAGCCCTGCCCACAGATCACAGATATTGCATTTGCCACCTTGGCCCAGTGAACCTGCAAGCTTTCCATTTAATAAATAGCATTTTTATTTTATGGACGTTTCACTTTTTGTTTCATATTTTGGGTTGCTTGTCACACCTGTAGTCTATAAAAGTGTTTGTTTCCTCATATGAAATCTCCCAAAATCTCACATTATGCCAGACTCACAATAGCTTTGCTGTTGCTTCAGACTGCTTTCTCCAGTATTCCTAGATCAGTTTTTTGTGAAGTGAAGTTTATGAACATGCCCTCCAAGCGTGGGTCTGGGCTGCTTTGTGTGGGTGTCAGGATGTTATTCAGTCCTTAATAGTAGTGTAGTGCCAGTATAATATTCCACTTGCTTCAGGCTACTATGTACCAGTGGTTTCAAACGTTACATTTTAAGAAGCGCCACTTGTACTCTGTAATCCCACCAGATTCTTTATTATTCACTGTCCGGTGCTTCTAACTATAGAGCACATCTGCCCAGCTCTTTATGGGCCTTTCAGAGCGTCTCGTTGGATGAGCCAACTGTATTACATTCCATCAGCATATTCTGCGATGCAAGTTGCAATTCGTTTACTGTGTGGTACAAACTGAATTAAGTTATTGACTTAATGATATGCAGCACCACAATCCAACATGCTGCAGAGTGGGTAACAGATTGCTCTTTGCTCTCTGATCATTTGTTTTTTCTATCTTCAAATGGTTATACTGACAAATAAACAGATCAGTGTGTCTTTTTATTACGGGAATCTCTGACAGAAGTTCTTTGCATCTGCTTGGCTTGGCGAAGCCTTACACACAGACATGCTTAAGTTTTCTAGTGACACAGGACTGCAAAGATGACCTTGAGTGTTTCTCCAGGTATATTTTCAATCATCCTTTATCTTCCAGGAGGTAGGGAAAAATACTTAATCTTAACTAGAGTAGACGTGACATTATTCATTGTGCATTGCTAATTCCTGACTTAGTTATTGTGATACAGAGGGTGTGTTAACTAAATAGTCCACCATTGGGGTTAATTGTATCTTAATACCCATAACACAAAGAAGTGCACCAGATCTATTGCATGTAAATCAATACATATTGTAACATGACCTGCATATCATAATGCAAATGGCATAGACTTAACTAGAGGGATGATAATATAAATCTTGTTTTGAGTTAATTCTGTATAAAAAGGGATATGGAGCATTATACTAGGAACATCAGCATAATCGACACAAGAACTTCGGCCGAATTCTAATGAGCGTGAAGGCAATGGGTACATACTTATTTTCATTTTCAATAGCTGAATTACATTGTGCATGATGAGTGAAGCACATCTTATAAAATGCATTCCCATCACCGCAGTTATCAGCGCATCGTCAGCGTAATACAATTGTTTTAAATCACACCCAAGCAAGAAAGGTCCTGGCTTCCAACACGAATGTCACAGGGCAAAGCGATGAGTCAGCCATCTATTACTTCTTCAAAATGCTCTGTTAAAATGATGTGAAAAGATAATTCACTCGTATACATCTTGTTATTAAATGTACATCTCTAACCATCAACAGATTACAAAAAAAACATTGAATCAGATACCCACACAGTGTTAACTCAATGAATGGAATATGCTACAGAAAGCAGGTTTATAACAACAGCCTTTATGGTACCAAATCTTGGATTCAGTTTGAAGAAGCTAAGCAAGGCTGAGTCTGGTCAGTACTGAACTTGGCTGGAGGATCTTTAAGAAAAAAAGTGTTAGAATGGGACGCTGTGACTCTGCAGGTGCTGCTGAGCCATTCAAAGAATATACACCTTACACCGATTTCATTTAAAAAAAAAAGGAACCTCTCAAGAAAGATGACGTAGCATCTCAGTGGCCCTTGCCTATCTAAACATGAATACAAAGAGAATTCAATTTGTGAAACAGTACTTAATCCTCAGCTTCTTTAGTGCACACAGGGTAACAACTCTTGTCATGTATTGATCATTTTGAGCTGTTCACCATCAAATATTTACAATTCTTTCTAACGTGGTTTAAGCAGTGTTTGTGTCACGCAATACAATCTATGATACGATGATGTTACCATATTGCCAAATGGGTTAAATTGCACCAACAGCCAGACCAATGACACTGCCTAGCCTTACAGCTTACGTATTTCATGCTTAAACAACAGTATCTTCACTGAGGGAGTCCTAAACAAACAGAAGTCACATTGATAATAGCTTCAATCCCACTACCGGGGTCTGAGAGCATCAACGATCCCATACTTCTCCAGTGTCCTCCAAAAGCCTAACAGCTTTCGGATATCGATCTATCTCAGCTTCACAACCACTGTGTAATGAGAATGCGATCCCCCAGGGATCCATGCAGGCTATTTTGGGGGCTATGCTGGGATGCGCAGATAATTTGAAAAGCACACTGCTTTGTGCAGAACATTCTGCAGTCCAATATCAGTAACCATACCGTCAAACTGCTGCATTAAATCTGTTTGAATTCGTACCAAAGACACTGAGACTATTCACAGAAACAAATATAATAGGACAGTGTGCCGCACATCAGTAGGGTTACCAAGAGTCATGATTAGAAGTGAGCAATTACTTCAACTTCAGTAGAATGCTTTGATTCGTGTCATTTTTATCGCGGTATATATCAATGATCAGGATAAATATAACATTATGTGAGCTTCTCTTATTTGCTATAAAATATTTAAAATATACTGTTTTATAGTAGATGCTAAATGAATTGGCGTTTGGAGGTCATGCATAAGTGATCATCACACCAAATGAGATTTTGGAACCATCCCATCTTGGACTGCAGCGAAGGAATAATCTGGTTAGGGGCTGACTTGCTCCTCATACAGTATCTCGCATCACAGAAATATCAAAGGAATGCTTTCATACGTTCCTGTGAACTTGTCAGTGTCAGGCTTTTGTCTTTTTCCCTGCAAGCTGCATGCACAGCTCATGACTGTGTTGGATTCGAAAGCTGTGAAATGCAAACTTCTTAAAGTAATGAAACCACACACAGCGTTTCTTTGGGGCCTTTATCTAATGATCAATAACATTCATAAGAAAGACAAGGTCTCTATGGCTGGATGAAAACACATAAAGGAAATACATTCAGATTACTTAATGAAGTTTCGCTTCTGTTGGGGAAATCACATAGCACAAAGCAATTAAACTTGGCGTTATTTAATTACCTGCCTAACATTGTCATTGTTATTACAGATACATAGCCCACTTACCGTACTAATAACAGCAATAAGAATTAGACGACACCAATAGTTTTGTTGCCATCACAAGCTAACAAAACCACTTCAAGGCAGCAAAGAATCCCTAGCAAAGGTAAGAGTTTATTTCTGATTCACATCCTTAATGCACTTCAGGTAGCTGTATGTACACTCAGGGTTATAAGATGTGATTATGCTGGAAAGATAGCTTTCTTAGGCAAGGGCAACCAAGTAAGTAATTGTTTGTGCCTTGCTAATTATTAGCATTTATGATTTTTAATAGTTTCAATTTCAGGTGATGCGTTATCTTGGCTGAACTAAGTTTTACAGTTGGATGAAAAAATGTGGCTAACATTTTAATCACATAGCAGCTAAACCCCAAACAAAGGATTGCTGTTTTCAGTTTTTTGTAGGTTTCTGTATATCTACATAAACTAAACTTGTCTGGACTCACTGGGAAATAGGCTTAAACTCCTCATGATAGGGAGCTAACACTCCCTAGACCCTTGAGCTAAGCACACCCTTGAGTAGAGGCACAAGAACTTATATTCACAATACAATGATAGGCATATCAGACTGGTACACTGTTTTTTTTCCCCACAAAAAAGTAGCTACACTTAGCACATTTAGATGGTTTATTCTATTTTATTTATTTTAGACATGTGTGTCTGGCTGAATGGATTTTTGAAAAAGGAAATACTAATGTAGTTTTTTTTTTTTTATGTGCCACTGTTTTTGCATCCAGATTCATAACAACCTGCTTCCAGTTTAAAAGCTAACTACTAGTCTGCAATATCTTTTTGAACAAGAACAAACGGCATGAGACGCAGGCTTCTTCTTACCATGAGAAACTGGAACAGCTTTCCTGAGATGACTGAAACTGGGCTTGTCTGTTTACATCCAGCATCCTTGTCTGTGACAGTGTTAAAGTGTGTCAGCCTCAGTTTGTACCATTGGGCTTGATCATTTAGAACCAGTAGGCTCTCTGGTGCAAAACTTTCAAAACAGTTTAGCACCAATTTTTAAGATATTTAAAGGTTTATTTTTTAAACTCTAAACAGTGCACGGATTGTGGGAAATAAAGGTTGATGTCAATTTAACTTAGGTCTGCCAAAAAAGAAATTCTACAAATGGTGAGATTCCAAAGAAAAACAGGACATGTGATTGGATGTTACAGCTGCCTGGAGCCCTGGCTTTCATCTGTGGATTTGACTTCAAATTCCATGCAGGTCAATCCAAATTGGTATAATTGGCATGTAAGCAGAAGGCAGAGAACTAGAGCTCTCCTAATCCCTTACTATACTACATGTATTACCACAGTGGCTAAGGCTACATGATGCCTTGCCTCCATATATTTATATATACATATATGTATTTATATATATATATATATATATATATATATATATATATATATATATATATATATAGCACACCAACAGCTCTACAGTTCTAAATGGGTATTCAGAAGCAGCATTCGTAGACGAGAAGAGGAGATCAGTGAACATAGTCATTTATCGAAGTTTGTTAATCAGGAGACCTTTCATTGCTGAGCAGTGCAGAGAACACAGAGCTTGCTGAGTGACAAGGTGGAGCTTAATGGCAAAATAAACTGCGACAGGAAATTTACTAAAGGAGTTACACTCAGCCTGAGTGTTCCAAACAGCTTAAAGACAATCTAGCCCCTTCAAAAAAATCAACACCCGCAAACACACACACACTTCCACGTGTAGATTTAAGCTTCTGTTTCTCTTTGGTTTAGTATTTTTAATACACTGCAAGACTAAAACACCCTGTTTGAAAAGCCACCTTCTGGGTTAATGCAAGAGCAAACATAAGAGCACACCAATGCTAAGTGCAACAGGGAGTGCGCTCCTCTGACGCTGTGCAGCCCATAGTTAATCAAAGAAGCTGGGGGACTGTTATGAAGCGGTGTGGGATTTGCACCGATCTGATCTTGGAAACCTAAATATGCCTGCCATTGTTGAAACAGATAAAAAGCATCAAGAATATTCAATGATCAAGTTCTCTGGTAGACCTTACTAGTCATGGACAATTGAATTGTTTCAGAAGAAATCCCAAAGTTTATTTCCCAAGACTGAAAGAATCGCTAAATTTACAACATGAAAAGTGACTCTCCTCTCAGGGTCACAGAGAGTAATTATTAATAAACAGCAATAACTAGTGGAAAACGGCACTGCATACGAATAAGCCTTTGGAGTCCCTTCACATTCCGGGGTGGGATTTGTGTAGCCGCTGGCCTCCTGGTCTGGAGTGTGTGTTTTATTTATTGAAATACTCTTTATCCGGGGTAAACACATTGAGATGCAGCTTTTCATTTACAATGTGGGCCTGGAGGGAACAAGGCTGCAACACGCACAGAATACATTCAGCATTCAACAGCACTGTCAGGGAAGGAAACCTAGATTCAGAATACAAATGCTAGCTGAGAGTCCGAGGCAATGAGTGGAAAAGAAAGATGCTCCCAGTTGGTGTGCCCAGAGAACAGGACGGATTGTATTTATATAGTACATTTCATGCCACTGCATACTAATACTCCTTTGGAGTCCCTTCACATTCTGGGGAGTATTTGTGTGGCCGTCGGCCTCCTGGTCTGGAGAGGCTTTATTATTTATTTAAATCCTCTTTATCAGGAGTTGTACATTTTGTACCCAGTAGAGCTGTTTAACAGAGGAAAACTGCACATCATATTTGGTGTAAACCACCTGTCAACCATTGAATGAGAGCGCCAATAACATGCTCAGCAATTAAGAAGCAAAACAGCTTCCTCAGTTACTAATATTTCAAAACTAAGGGGTCTTCTTTGGGGCATACATTTATAAAAACAATTGATCTCTGAGGATACATAAATGCATCTTTGCCTGGGATTGAAATTAAGATGTCTAACTAATTCCTCCTCTCTAAGTAGGTGTTTTACCAGTATTATTATTATTATTATTTAATTTTATTTAGTGTGCCCAATTACTTTACTCTCGATTTACTCCCCAATTTAGAATGTAAAATAATGTTTTCCCCTCACTGCAGCAATTCCCCACATAGCTCAGGGAAACTGAAGGTTCCGTGGGTGTCCTCCGATCCCACGACCAAGCCGGCTTCCTCTTCTACACCCAGGAACTCGAGAGCGGATGTCAGCAAGGTACCGGCCTCTGGAGAACAAAGGGCAGCCTTGCAGATGTCCGCCGGAGCTCACTGGGCGCCTGGTCGGTAGGGTCCGCTGTAGCACGATGAAGAGAAACAGTCCCTTCTAGTTTTGCCTCCTTAACCCATGGGAGTACCAAGGCCAATGCGATGCTCCGTCTGGAATACCCAGTAAAGAAGAGCGACTTCACACGGCCAGGACGCGACCCCAGCTGTGCTTTTACTAGGAGAGCCACTTAGGGACCCCCATCACTACTAATATTGTTGACTGTTTTTTTAAAGCTAAACCACCAGAACTCATTTCCAATATCCAAACCATTCCAAGAGTGTGCTTTAACTACCTCGTCTTAACTAACCATTCACATCTCTGTATCACCCGAGGGCTGTCAGAAATGGGGTGGCTTTGTGGTGTTCCTGCATCACAGTCTGCTGGGCCAGATGAAATCCAGCAATAAACCCTAAATGTGCTCCATTTACTGGATTCCATTTGTTTACTGTAAATATTCCATTTCATATTTGGAGAATTTAATTTAATAAAAACTGCATTGCTAAAAGTGTAATTCTTCACAAATAGCACGCAAGTATTTCTAATGTTATAAAATGTTATGAATACTTTAATCTGTCAATCTGTTAGATGCTAAAGTATACAGTATATTGAGGAAAAATAAACCAGAAACAAAGTTAATTCATAACGTTCCAAAAACCCTTAACTATGCTATAGAGCAAAAGAACATTATGAATACCTCTCTTACAATTTCATGCTGTCCCATTGTTTGCACTGAGCCTAAATCTCTTTCCTCAATTACTCATTCGTCTATAGACTTTTCTTGATCACAAAATGGCAGGGTAAGTGAAATTGTTCAGTGACGTGAAATCAGCTGCACTCCAAACAACCAGCCCCAATTCCCAAAAGGCATATTGGGAATAAAAGTGAATACTCGAGGGAAATTAGGAACATGCCACTTGTTCAAAGCGACTGAGTGACCTTCGTACAGTTACTTTGCATTCATGCTGTAAAATCTTGCGCGGGAGTGATCAAGGCCAGACTGAATGAATATCATACTCACTGAGGGCTGCTCATGTTGAGAGATGTAGGAAGAAGCTGTAATTCCAATAACGCTGATCCAATTCTAACTCCAGAGTATAGCACAGATTCCACGCATAATGGTCCTGAAAAGAAGAAGGAGAGAAGATAAATGAATGTAACCTGAATTTAAATGTGTAACAATCGCGCTGGCTGATACAAAGTATATGGCAGTCTGGGGGTGCAACATGCTTGGACAGTTAATGCTGTTATAAAAAGCAGCTAACATATTATTACTGTTATGAAACAAAAGTGGCAAAATCCCATGATGCACTAGCTAGATGTCAGCTCTTTTTGGCTATGTAAATAAGTCTATTAATAGCTTGCAACCAATTATCACACGCTTCTTACACTTTGCAACAATTTTGCATGAGCAAACAACACAGGTGTTTGAGAGTTATCTGCAGTTTTCCGTCCCTCAGTTCTCTTTTGGACCGTTTTTTCTGATTTTTACAATTTCTGGAGCCCTTTTCAGTTTGATAATGAACAGGAGGATTTCTCTCTGAATCAACACTTCAGAATTATTCAATCAGGTGTGTTCAAAAGGGTTGAAAAGCCAATATGTTTGTAGAAAAGAAAGATTTAGGAGACATCAAGTGGACATGAAAAAGAAACAGGTGTGGAGGCAAAATATAAATCAGCAGTGGGACAGGAGCCATACAGTGTCCTGCCTACAAAGTAACAGCATCTCAAGGGGTTATTTATTGCTCATTCTGTTACTGCAGTGTTCAAATTATACTATTGAGTATCTTGAACATGCCTTTTCTTGATTTTGCTGGTAGATGCAAAGGTTCTGCCTGAGAAATCATTGAATCTCTTACACAGCAAAAACTGTCGCAAGAAGGCTTCAGTAGAATATATTGGTAATTATACAGCACAGGTCTCATTACACCCAGGACTTGCCTTTAAGCCAAGGCAGTCTCTGCATGCCTGCAAAGTCTGACTACTGCAATTTAAAAAATGGCAAATGATAAGAAAAAAATTAAACACTGTTAGCCAAAAAGTATTTGATAGCTGTTGTGTTATTGCTTAAAGAGACTGGCAGTAAAAGAAGGATGTGATTGAGCCCAGGCTTTCACATTATACTGAGAAATGTTGGGAACTATGGGAAATGTTGGGAATGGACCATTTGAACTCCTGAAGGTTATTCCCCTGTTAGCATGCATTTAACTGTTTCTTGAGTGACCCCAAAGTCTTAGCTGCTAAACAAGTACTCTGGTCATTAATCATTTACAACAGGCTTCCCATCTGAACTGGCTTTTTCTCCCCTTCTATTGATGGGCCAAATGAAATGGTTCTTTTTAGCAGGGAATATTACCTGGATTTAGCAAATGTATTTAAGTGAGAAACTGCAAAAGTTTAGCTGTCCCTTTTAAGTACAAAAAAATGTTTTCGATATGTCCATAACTGCACACAGTAAGTGGGATTTAACTATATAATCTTAGCATACCTTCACAGTCCACACACACAATTGCTTTGTCAAGTTCCCTGGTATTACATTTGCCTTTTTAAATAATCACTCTGCATTGTTGAAATACTGTTAGAGTGGAGTCCACCATCACTCCAAGGTCCCTACCCTGTTTCAATCCCATTTATTCTGTACAGTTTTGTGCTCAATATACCAATATACAGCATTTAATACACAGCATTTTACACTTGTATTAAGCTTACATTCACGTATGTTAAAGAGCAGATCCATTCCAAAGCTCTCTGTTTTGGCTTTACAGCATTTAATATGTCCTCTGGTACTGCACACAGTTTTGAGTCATTTTGCATAGTCTGCAGTTTGTATAGCATGATCCATGACATGTATACAGATTTTTTGCGATGTGTTTTTTATATCATCATATCCAACAGAAATGTATTTTCTCCATAGGTAAATGGTGCAGTGGTAACCCTTTGGATGTACTTTATTAAAACAAACTGTTGTCTGACTCCTGACTTTCTTTCTCATCATTCTCCAATATGTATTTTAATGCTGCATTTTTATTATTTTAAAATGAACACACAGAAAAAAAACTGGCACCTGTTGAAAGGCGTTCAAAAACATTCAGTGTGTCTGTATGATCTTCAGTGCATTAGAGAGCAAACAGAGGTGGCAATTTAGCTGCTGAATCATAGTTATCCAAGAAACAAAAAAAACTACTTATCATCACAGCACAGTGGAAAATATAACAGATAGCAGCCTATTGTAAATTAAGTGTGGACACATTTGACATTAATCTGTATTTATATACAATACACTGTAATGTTAACTCTTGTGTGTCTAAAATAATTAAAATAGAGAGAGAGAGTGAAAAAGAGAGAGAGGTGTCCTTCTCTTTTCGTAGTATTAAATCTCTTACATGTGTTTACGTATTATTAAGCGTCTTACACCTTACTCCATGTTTCTCTAGACAGAAGTACGGCAGCTTAGTCTGCCCCCCCCCCCCCCCCCCCCCCCTTCGAACTGATTTACCATGCAACAGGAGTCAGCTTCTACTAAACACATTTACCAGTGATCCCTAACCTTACTGTATGCTTCAGTGATCTAAACGACAGCAATAAAACAAGATCTGCATAGTGCAATCCGAGTTAGATCACGCAAGTCACTAGAACGTGTGCTACCATGTAGGAGTCTGCTGTTTTACCACCAGCAGGTCTCAATAATCCACTGCTGGTCATCAGACCCTCACAGTCTCTCAAATACAACTAATCGGTCTCTGTGAGTAAGCACAACGCACCCAATCCTATGTGGGGTTTCTTGGAATCGGTCCAGATTTCTGATCGTTCCATAAATCTGTATGATCACTCTCATTCTACTCATTAACAAGGCCTCGAACCGCTCTCGGTAACCGTACCCATACTGATTCGAGGCATACATCAGTATTGCGATCAGACCAAAGCCTTTGATAATACACGTGTAAATAATACAAGAATGGACCAGTCCATTCTTTAATTAGAAAGCTTTAGCGTAACGTTAATTAATTAAAAATATCAATAATGAATAATTCGGTCCGAACTGTAAACCTACCTTTTCAGAATTACATGGTGGACATTGTCTAATCGTCCCTCCGTTGCCCCCGTGACGATGATAATGTCTCCCTTGCTGATGATCAGTGTATATATGAAGCTCCTTGCTCGCAATATGTAGGCTGTTATCCTTAGCGGTTTTGCATTGGACAGGCACCCTCGCTGTTGCTTAGAATACGAGGCACAGCGAAGAAACCCAATCCGACGAAATACAAGCATCATCATTTACCAAGATGTAATTAACCATCCCCGGCTAACCAACTGGCTAGTTAACCACATCCTTAAACAAAAAGAAAGAAAAAGACATTACCCGTTCGTTTCGATTAGATAGGGCTTCCCCCTACCATCACAGGGACTCCTTGTGTCGGATATAGAGCTGGGTCTTCCACGACAAGGAACTGTCCAGGTGCTGAAAGAGAGATTAGCCTCGTAATCCAATTCTCCGTCGCAAAACACTGCTTTCAAAATCAACAAAGTATGTTACAGTTAAACATATTTCGGTGCAGCACACTCAATTGTAACGCGTTTTCTTATGAGAAAATATTCTGAGAGCCAGAAATTGCATTACGCTAGCCCCGATAAACGTAGCACGCTCCCTCTGATGAGATTCTGTACTGCAGTGTTATGTCCCGCTAACCCCGTTATGAACGGTCTACTTTATACTCACCTTGTTTTTGGAGTGCATCCGCTTAATACTTTATTTAGGTCGCTTAATATGGGTGTTTTTTTATCCTAGGGTTTCTTGAAATAAAAGACACTGTTGGGAATGATTCGTTATCTTTACAGCGATTGACCAAAGCGTTTGTCATTCATGTGCATCACCCTGTCAATGGGTAAATCACACGTCAATCAATCCCATGGCATGTACAGTCTGTAGAATAATTTAGCAAGGCAGTGCTTGCTCAGCTAAAGGAGAGAGCACACTTGCATGCGTATACCTACTACTGCTTTCCTATTGAAGAATGCGTTACAAACGTACTGTTTGTTTCCATTTGTTGCTCTAATGGATATTTAAATATATGTGATGCCCACATTGAAGATTAACTTTACTCACAGTTCCTTTTTAACGCTCCCAGCTGCTTCTTTCTGAGAATAGTAGTAATAATCTAAAATAAACCATTTTCAGAAGATTCACAATTTTGTTTTAAGTTTTTGGTTTCAGATTTGCACCACCTAACCACGAACAATATATATCAGGATGCAACGATTCTTCAAAATGAAAAAAGTTCAACTGCAAACCGCAGTTTGGTATGACATTCTTGTTTAGTTGTGTCAAATTTCGATTACGTGTAATCAGCATCGACCAACATTGCGTTTTGGAGCAATTGTGTACGATTTCACAAGAACAACAGTCGACAATCCCCTTCATCAAAATCCAAATAACTATTTTAGCTCATAGTGACCAGTAAATACACAATTGCTCAGTTTTCATTTGCATATGAATGTAACTAATTGGCGACTGGAATCCGTAATGTAAAACTAGAGCTAACTTAATTACTAAACACTTTTTTGTCTTAATAGCGTAACAACTGTAAATACAATCATTGTAAAATTCAGAGAGCGTGATATATTAGCAACAGCAGAGTGCGCTGGAACGCACCGAGATGCACTGGGGTGACAAGAATCTAATTTACTCATGTAAATGAGCATAATTAAATAAGCACACTTCCACAATAAGTTCAAGTGCAAATTATGAATCTCCACAAAATCGGCAGGACAGCTTAACTGTCACTAAAAGGAAATTGCTTATGTAAATCAGGTTGATTAATACAGTACGTGGTTAATATACACAAGCGGACCTTTTTTTGTTGTTGTTACAAAGTTGAAAACTAATTTTACTGCAAGATTGTTGGTGGAATTGTATTTTTATATTTCTTGGTTAATTTGTATGTTGATTTTACCTTCATATTTGTAAATGTAAGATTAATTAAAAAAAACATCTAACCTGTATAAACGCATATGCCTAATAGTGACCGCATTGTTCAAGCATGGTGACGCACAGGCAAACACGTTACCTTGGTGCATGCATAGTATAAGCATGCGCTGCTTAATTACTTTGCTTGAATATATCATAAGAAATGTGCTGAAGAGTTTTAAAGACTGTATGTGGAACATCACTGGATGGAACTGCAAACTACAAAATATTGGAATTGTTCTGTTCATCAAGGTGTTTGACCCAAAATCAAATCAAATGTTGATTTTACATTTCAGTCCTTATCACCTTCACAACGTTGTCATTTAATTTTAGAAATGTTTAAAACTGTTTGTTTTAACTCTATGGGGGTTGAGAAGTTGCCTTGCCAAAACGTTTGAAAAAAAAGACATATCTGCATTATAAAATAGATAAACCCGATATAATAATATGTAATAAACATTATAAAATAGATTCACAGATGGGAAAGTTAACATGGTGCAATTATGCATGCAGTGACCGAAGAGTATATAACACTGACATGTGTGTCTTTTTAGTGAAAATGGTGCACATTACACTTTGACATGCTGTTGCTCTCTGACACTGTCAATGCAAGGTAAACTTTTACTTGTGCTCCAATATGGCAAGGAGGGCTGATTATCATCTACGCACATTATAGCGAGGAAGAAAAATAACTTTGCTACATTTATGGATGACGAGAGAAAGTCTGCCAAATTTTTTCTGTAACAATTAGTTTCCCATAATAATCTCCCAGGCCCAGTGCAAGATTCAGCACCATGTCCTTAATACAGGATCGGCCGTTTTCTTCCTACAGTGTACAGATGAAGCATCTTAAAGACCTCAGCCGTTTTTGATAGCAGCAGTGTGGGGTAGTGGTTAGGGCTCTGGTCTCTTGACCGGAGAGTTGCGGGTTCGATCCCAGGTGGGGGACACTGCTGCTATACCCTTGAGCAAGGTACTTTACCTAGATTGCTCAAGTAAAAACCCAACTGTATAAATGGGTAATTGTATGTAAAAAAAAAAAATGTGATATATGTATAATGTGATATCTTGTAACAATTGTAAGTTGCCCTGGATAAGGGCGTCTGCTAAGAAATAATTGAAGAAATCAGAAAAAGCAATTGGTTTGTAAATGGTCTCATTAAAATAAATACATACAGGGATCCAAATCTAAATCAAAAGTTGATCGTCTAGTAGTTTGTGAAGTTTAGGAGAAGCAATGTGCCATAGGGCCGACTTTATGCATCTGGTATGCATTTACATGACAAAAGTATTTCCTTTTTATTTTTGCATCTTCCCACGGAAATCATGCCAACTGCTGAAGCCATAAATAACTGAATGCAAACTTCATGTGAGTCATACAGTCGGCGAACTACACAACTAACCTAGAGCAGGCGAGTTAAACGAGTGTGATAGCATCGCCTCTTAAGGACCCGACATGATTGGTACTGTAACAAAACGAAGCGTAACTCGACAAGTATGCTAGTTATTGTATTAAATCTGGACCAACTGCAATCCGAAAGTTTCAAAGTGCAAAGGCAAAGGAACAGCCACGCCTTTAGTGACGCAACAAAACGATGTCACCTCAAATTCCTCAGAACTTTAAAAGGCTGTCAGGCTCGTTTACTTTATTGTAACAACGTACTGTGCAAGGGACTGTGTGCTAACTCAACCGCTCAAGTGAGTAGACAACACCACATTACTTTCTGAGCAATTGTGCTTTTGTATCAATTCATTAATTCATAATGAACAATTGTAAGCATAGTGAGCTATATGCTTTCAATGTTTCCGATATAATTATTATTTTGATGATAAAATTGAACAATTACACCACAGGCTAATGTATCAAGGCATTAAGGCATACTATTGTTCGCTAATTACAGGTGTGT
Organism: Acipenser ruthenus; assembly: GCF_902713425.1. NCBI lineage: Eukaryota > Metazoa > Chordata > Actinopteri > Acipenseriformes > Acipenseridae > Acipenser > Acipenser ruthenus. The sequence continues at coordinate 25,917,080 of NC_081209.1, forward strand.
TGTTATTTTTTGTTATACTGCGCTTGCGTCGGTGTTGTCATTTTTTTGTTTCTCATTAGTTGTTGCTTCTTTTTGCCAAATTCTTATACTGCGCATGCTCGCCACTGTTACGTCTCTTCGTCGCTCAGTCAGAAAAATCTCCCTACTTAAATCGTTTTAATTAATTGTTATTAACTAAGTATAAATGGATACAATTATTACAGTTGACTGTTGTTCCATCATGGGTACCGCTACCTTCCGAAGATTACACGGGGAATTCATCTTCCCTGTTTCTGAAACATGGGCGATGTGTATTCCTAAACGTAATGTGTTGATGGCATTTCTTCTGCTCTTACATTTTTGTAATATAACTGTTTAAAAGACTAGTATAGTGCATCAGGTGAGGATCCAGTAACGTGGTGCTGAGGTCTAGGCAAGTCCAGTGCATTCAGTAGTCGGGGTAGAGCAAGAGATCTACAGTCTAAACGGGTTCTACTCCAGTTCGGCTGTTAAACACATTTCCTCCACTAGCCAACAGAGAAAAGAAAACAGTAGACCATCATAGTTTATTATAATAAACTACACTGCCAGCGTATATTTAAAAATACACTGTAATATAGCATTTAGATTTCAATACCATGTCATTAACATACTTTGCACACTATTTTCTAAACAAAGCTGTTAAGACAGGAGAAAGACAGACAAAAAATCAACCACATTCTATCGACTTAATTTGCTAAACTTAAATAAAAGACCAACAAAATAATTATATACCGACCGTACAGACGGAAAGAGAATGAAAGAGTTTGCCTGCGCTGGGGAAAATATGGGTATACAGGTGTGCAATGTCTTCTGGGCATTATCTATTCTATTTATTTATTTATTTATTTATTTATTTATTTATTTATTTATCACTTTGAAATTGAGGAGGCCCTGCTCCCTTGCCTCCTGTAAGGCTTCCACTGGTTAGTACATATGACCCATCAGAATTTATTACCATTCTTTTTCATTGTATAAACAAGGGCAGCAGTTTCTGACACCACAATGCAACCCATCAGAATTTTACTATCTCCCCACATTGACCACATTGGAATCGTATTTTAGGTTGTAACAGTGCTGAAGAGGATTCCTCCATCATCCACTTTATTTAATACAGAGGAAAAACAAAGTTGTTCTGTGCTGCAATAAACACCATAGCCAACAGTGAAGTCTGCTGGGAGGGGGGTGTAGTATAGCACAGTATGTATTGGTGTGCCTCGGGCAGATTATCTAAAACTCCACTTCCTCTACCCCAGGGAGTGATTCTGTCTCCGGAGTAACTGAAGAATATAACCTCTGCCTTGCTGTTTAGCATTCCTGAACTGCCTGCACTTCAATCATTGTTAAGAGTCCCTTTCACACTGGCATGTTCTACCTAGATCAGAACTTACTCGGGGCAGGACCCGGTGTTATGCGGTCGGCTACACGATTTCACAGTGCTTTTGATAAAGCAGGGTTGACCTGGGTGACAGACGCAAGTGCACAATGCACGTATCAATGCCCTGGAAGCAGCTTGTTACAGACGCTTCAATCTAAGCTTCTCTGGATTGAACCGTCGACCCATATGTTGATTAGAGCAAATGTTTCTACATCCCTGCTGCAAAAAATATAGCTAAACAGAATAAACAGAAATGTTCCTTGCGACCTTATTTTAGATCACCTTTGAGTTTATACTGATTTAGGTCTTCACTAAGAAGCTGTGTCTGCATGTTAACAACAAAGCATGTCAGATGAAATTAAGACTTCCAGGCTATGCCTGGTTATTAGAAAGTGTGTTACAGGAGAAGACGATTGGTATCTCGCTGTGTTACGTAAAGTTGGGGAAGAAATGATGCAATTACACTAGTCCAAACACTTGTTTATAAGCAATGTGTTTAATATACCTGCTTGTGTTCATTATTGATTCGTTTGCCACCCATCTTCTGTTGCTGCTGTTCAAGAGGAGTGTGCAGCTACCGTACAGTGTGCTGTGATATAGTGTAAGGGGTTGAAAGCTCAGGAGAGGACAGACTCTAAGGAGATACTTAAGCTGTCAGATTCTTTAGCAGGGTTCTCCAGCGTTCACCATTGATTTTCAAGCTTTGGTTTTTGAGCCAACTCTTGTTGTGTGTAATGCCAGCATTGATACGGCTCACCCTGGTAGATGTGCCTATTCTAGGAACCCTTGTCTCTATAGTGCATGTTAATAAACTGTATTTCCTAATACACATGTTCTCCAAGCGCTTTCCGAAGAACTTCGCTGTTTTATTTGTTCAAAGTTCTGACTGGGACTTTGATCAGGCTGCTGCAATGTTTTGGATCTGAATTATCCAGTGAAAAATACATTTTTAAAAAGTGTTAAATGTTCAATCCGAAATAATACACAAGCAAGCTGCCTTGATTTAGTTAAAGTTTCCATCAGTATAATATACCGAGCTTGATAACTCAGTGTGGACATCCTTGAGCTCAAGTTCTTGAGGGTATCAAAATCTTTCTTACGAGGTTTTTGTTTTTTCAAAACTCAAATGACACAAATCTGAGGCCCAGAATAACACCTTTTAATGTCATTCTAAATTATCTTGGATTTGAAATTTCCTGGTAATATGTTTTTGTGTTTGTTTTACAGGAAAGAGATATTGTTCAGGGCCGGATTCTACTTCTTCAGTTTGTCAGCTTCCCTTTACAAGTTAAAAGAAGATGATGGCAGGTGGAAAATATACGTTTCAAATAATAATAATAATGATTTAGGAATTCTTATACCTGTGGCATTCACTGTGTTCTTGATGTAAAATTAAAAAATACATATACTGTATATTGCAAATGCAACAGATTGAAATATACAGCAAGGATGGAAATAAGACTCCAATTGCACAGCTGTTTCAGCCATTCCAGTTTTTACAGTGAATGGGTAAGAAGCTCAGGTGTGTCGTCTTAAACTCATAGTGAAACCAGGAGTGGATCAAACTGCTAAGCAATGTGAGTCTTATTTCCATCCTTGCGTGTGATTCAAAATATATGTAGTGTGGGTAAACCTGGTGCCAAGAAAAATGAAAAGCTGTAATGTTTGTCTACTTGATTTAGTTTCTCATAGTTTTTTGATCGTCTGCTTTCAGAGATGGAACAATTGTTCACACCACGTCACTGGTGGTGTGCAGCTTGATCTCCATTATTACTGAAAATACATGCAAGAGCATTGAGTTAAAACCACTTTGTTTGAATTACACTACAATCAGTTCTAGTTTCAACTCCTTATTCATTATCCAAACCCTTTTCCAGCCTATGATATTCCCTTATATCTGTGTTTATTTATTTTAGCACACGGAGAACCCTGTGAGGCATTGGAGCAATCCTATTGCTACAACGGAGGCCGGTGCTACAGGATACCTTCTATGTCCACCCTTTCCTGTGTGTGAGTAGCACTTTGTTTTTGTAGTAGCACTTTAAAATAATGACCACAAATTCATAATGAATTCCTGCTGAATGCCACTGGAGTAACAATATCTTTCTGCCCTTCTGAAGTAATTCATTTTGAATTCAGCCCTGGTAATTCATTGTGAGTTCAAAACATTTAGGTCCCCCTTTCCCCTCAACCGGTGCCTAATGAATTCACTGTTTATTCTTTACTAATTCATACCCTCTTATTCGCCCACCAGGGGATTGTGAGAAGTGTTCATTCATGCACGAATGCATGCCTTACACGTGTGATCAACATCATTTGGAATGAATACGGGTAATTAAATCCACATGCATTAACAGGGCTGAATTCAAAATGAATGACTTCAGAACTCAGAGGAAGTGCCTCAGATATTCAGGTGTTATTCCAGTGGGATTCACTCGTTCATTATGAATGTGCTGCCATTATGTGGTTACCGCTTTTGTATTGCTGAATGAAAAGGTGGCTTGACCTAAGGGTTGATCTGACGCTGCTGCTGTATGTGCTGCAGGGATAAGCCACAGCTGGATTTTTCTGAGTATTTTACACAGCACTGGGGAATTGTCCTGGATTGCAACAACCACATATCTGAGATCATTCCAGGGATGGGGGTCATGGTACTGTAAAATACAAATGCAAAATATTGAGCTTTTATTCATCAAACAGAAAAAATATCTGAACTTTTCCAAAAGCATTTTGATTGGAATATAAATGTCTGCAAAGCCAAAAGCCCCTGTGCTACAAAACCCGCAGGCTCTGTTGTAAAGCATCTCCCACACTCATTTCAGTCATGCAGCTTAAAGGCTACAGAAACCAGAGTTAGGTTTACAACCTGTCCCAAACAAATGAGTCCTGTCCTAATCTAAGATGCACCTGCATCTCTCTCTTTCACATCTCTCTTCTAAACTTTTCTGTAAGTAGCCACCGTGAAGCGGAATATCCGAATCATGAATCTCTTTTGCAGGTGCACTGAGAACTACAGAGGAGCCAGGTGTGAGGAGTTCCAGCTCCTCAGCAAGGCAAACTCCAGGAACAAGGCGGGACTGATTGTCGGTTCTGTCATTCTGTCAATTCTTATTGCTCTTGTACTAGCTGGAGTGATCTACTGTATCTGCAGGTAAAGAGATTTACTTTGGAAAAAACATCCTGTTTCAAATCCAGAGAGCATTAGTGGTAAGAAATCATCATCTCTGTCTCAGGTTTAAAGATACACGTTGTTGATTTGAAGATTGTTATGCTGGGATTGTAAACTTAGTTGTTTTTTTTATATATATCTTTCAGAATGTGGAGGCAGAAGCAAAGGAACCAACAGAACAGCAAGCAGCAGTATTCCCACATCTATCCCCAGAGCAATCAAATATGATAAGCACTACTTTATATGAAAAGCAAGGAGAATTTTACATTCACTTAAAACATAAAATGACAGACTGACGCTCCCCAAACATGCTGTAGAGATCTATTGTACATAGAAGTGTGCCGTTTGGGCTCTGGGCTTTTTATTTTTTAATGGATATTCAGTATGATGCTAAAGTTTGCATTATGAATAGTTTATGATTTTAAAATCCATTTTAAATGCTTTTTTATAGACATATTACTGTGTCCTTTCAGGCAATTCCTGTAAAGTGGGTTTCAAATATAGGGTTTTTACCAAATGATTATATTTATGACGAGAGTATAACAGAGAGGTAACAAATCACACTCAAATACACTCACACTTTAACCAACAAACAGGACCCAGGTTATAAAGCCACTTGGGAAGCAATTAAACAGTTTGAGGCTTTGGACAAGTGGCAGCAAGACGAATCGTATTGTTGTTTTAATGTTATTTCAAGGGTAGCAGTACTTTAGAGGCTAGCTGCAGGTCCCTCTAAGACCCATGGTGGTTAGTCTTACACTGTAGCTCCTCATCTTTCTCATGTTTCCTAACAGAGGATGAGCACCAAGTGGCCATGTAACTTTAAAGCTACTGACAACTGTGTAAAAGTAAATTCAATAAAAGAAATAAAACTTGTGGTATTTTTCCATTATGTGAACTAGAATTAAAAGCATTAGGAGGTGGATTCTGTACCGCTGAGTGATTACTGTGTGGGCTGGATGACTGTGGAATCAGTTTATTCTACTGTATTTACTTTCTGGTTAATCCCCAGACATGGGTCTGCATACACTTTCTATGAAAAACAGTGGAATGGGGTTGAGTATTCATTTCCAACATCTGCAATGATCTGGGTTCATTTTCCATCTAAGCAGAAGGGGGCTAGTGAACTTGTTGCCACTCCAGCAACAGCATGCAAAGCACTCCCACAGAAGACAAGGCTCTCTGCAACACACCGCTAGGCAGGGCGCTGCTGTCACTGCACAGCAAGTAATTGCATGACTTAGTGTGAAGACTTTGGTGACTCTGAAAAGCAGTCCTTTAGGAAGAATTGGAGTGTTCCATTAGGTGTAATCACTTTCAGAACTCAACAGCCTCGTGTTGTGCTGCACTTGCTCAACGTGAATCACCCTTTAATGAAATGATGTTGAAAGCTACCATGTTGTGTTCATGTTAAATGAATGTCATTGCGCATGTTCATGTTCTACTTTGTATCAGTTACGTGTATTTCAACAAGCTTTAGTTGTACAGATGTAGCAAGAAATTGTTGTCGTCTGGCTGAAGATGAGTCAGGTTCATACAGTTATGTAACGGGCACAGAAGAGCCCAGAAAAAGTGGATTACTTTGTTAGATTTTGATTAGACAAGCAGCCTAACCTAAGGCTCATCACACCCAAATAGATGTGCTGGAGTTGAATCAGGTTAAAGATTGCATGTAAGGCATTTAACAAAGTTGTAGTTGTGAGAGACGTATGATAGTTTGGGAATTGAATCCAGGCCCATCCTTATAATTTAGTTCCTCTAGGTTATTATGGCACAACTGTCTTTGCCAACCAAGTAAGATGTTCTCCCCATTCACCGATATTGCACCCGACACAAAATCAACAATGTTCTGATTTTTGGATTGCAAGCACGCTTGTCCTCCGATTCGGTTCTTTCCAGTGCTCCTCGTGACAGAATGTACTTTGTCACATCGATTTCATTGTTAGATCAATCCCTAGCAATCTTTCCACAGAAGCCCAGTTGCTCCAAGAATATTGATTTATGGAGGTTAAAATGAATGATGAATTAACCGAGTCACCAACTGTGACTAGGCTGAGAAACATTTAACTGGCTTAAAAAAAGGGTTTGTGTTCTACCTCCTTATCTTTACAGTCTTTGTTTATCATCGTTGCTTCACCTGTTTAAGTGTGTAAGTTGTTTTCACCCCACGTGCACCCTGTTCAAATTCACCTTTGTGTAAAAAAGAACGTATTTCATGATAATTGAGAGATTCAGAATAACGGTTTGTTCTGTCTGATTTCAGATTAGAGACAGCTATAATACAATATCTCTTTTTACTTTATTATTCATAGATTTCCTGCTTATGGCATAAAATGGAGATGTAGATATTTCTATAATTTATTATTTAATGTCTTAATAGGAGGTTGCGCTGTACAGAAGTCACGTTAAAGGGGGTCCCCTCTAGAACCAGCTTGATAATCCCTGTCCTAATGCATTGAAATCAATTATAACCCCTCCCCTCCAAGGGTTAATATGTATTTTTTAAACAATCAACTTCTGCGAGAGCTTGTATGCCAAGTTCTCTCATGAGTGCTGTGGGATGTGTGATGAACGGCACTTACAGCTGACTTGCAGTTTCTTTGTTTTTGATTTATGGTTCAGCCCTCCCGTGGGATGAAGCTTTGTAAATCCATGCTGTTATTATATAAGATGCTTCTGCATTGAAGGCTGCCAGGACTAGTACGGCACTCACTACGGTACCGTTCACACAGCCAGACACATTTTCAAATGCCCCAACCTATGTTTTAATACGGTTAGCCATCAGTCCTAATACTTGTTGGAGTGTACCGTACACGTACATACACATCCATAATTGGTCCGATAACGGTGAGCAAATTGGTGAATGAAGTCCAGAGGAAAAGGATGGAGCCGAGCGCATAGGGATGATCTCAGCCTCTTGAGTGTGCTAGGCAATAGATTTTCAGACCTAGTCTTGTGCAAGGTGTAGTTACACAGACTCCAAGGTAGTGTCAGACAATGGCAAAGCTGTGCAGAACAGATTGTCATCTTGAGGCAATAAAGTCCAAGAGAGCACAGAGAAGCACTCTCCTGGTGTACAGGTCAGCATCAGCTCTGATCTCCGGAGTGGCGGCTGTGATAAGCAATGCTTTAATAGGTGCAAGTCAGTGGAGTGGGTATTGCTGCTTGGGAAAATAACCAGTAGAGTACATCAGTTAGGATGGGGGGCAAATATTAATATAGGGGCTCAGCCTACAATGTATAACGGTTAAAAATGTAAGCCTTTATTCTGACAATAGGTAGAATGCTTGTCAAAGGACAGCTAATTTATACACATTAAGCAAGTGTAGTATATTGAAAGTGTTTCCAGTTGTATTCCAGTTTGGACACTCCCACCTGTTTGGGGGTCTGAGGTTGGTACTTTTAACATGTGTCCCTTTCATCCACCAGTAAGCTTGTATTATGTTGCAGGAAACAACAACAGTGGATCAAGTTACTTCTCTTCAACCTTGTTTCACCCAAATTGCCCAGGTGAGAATGACACACATATTTCCACCTTCTATTGCGTTTCAGAGGAGGTAGGAAAATTGACAAATGGTCACACAGCAAGTCGTTGCATGAGCTGGGATTTAAAACCACATCTCGGAGCCCACAGCTCAAACCATATGGCCATGAAGTCATACGCTGGGATTCAGAGGAAAACCTTCTTTTTATTAATATAGCAACACAATCAGCTCAAGAAATGTGAAATGAAACCTGAAAATAATAAGATCTCATGGTAACAAAACATCATGTTTAGAATCACGTTTTGTTTAGCGTTGCTTCTGCCAATGCTGAATTATTCAGGGAGATCAATAAACGGCCCAGCCTCTTCAAGGAAGGCAGTTACTTATCCTGAGGTCCACGCAGCATGTCAGGTAAGTCGTCAGGCTAACTAGGCATGACTGATCTATTGCAGGTTCACAGTCCTGTTCCTGCCCCTGTTGGAATGGCTGAGAGGCCAGAAGCCAGTTTGCTCATCCTGTGAGGAGCATGAAGAATTGCAGTGACAGCAGTGACGACACGGCCAATAATCCTGACTTTGTAAGACTGAACAACATAGAATCGGTTTAATCTGGGCCATTACGTGGTCATGATTTTGCCCTAGTGATGGGCGAGACCAGTGGGGGCACTGTCAGGAAGAGGCAGACTGTAAAGGGGGCAGGAGTGGGGGTACTGGGAGATTCTGTCACCCTGCAGTGATGAGGTTTGAGAGGTGAAGGAACACAGATTTCAGTGGTTGATTTTTGAAGAAAAAAAATCAGTTGCAGATGCAATTCGATTTACATATACATTGATGACTATGTGTATTGCATCACCTGGTTTAAATGTCTCAGACACAAGTCTTGGAATTGCTTTAATTCTCGGGTCACTGGGGCTGCCCCCGTGATTAGGAAAGGTTGTGAAGCCTTGCTCTGACACTTGGGGAGAAGCACTTTGGTAGTGATGGATGAGGCTGTCCAGGCACAAGCAGCAGCACCCAAATGTTAGCATCTAATAAATGTTATCAGAAGCGACAAGAAAAGAAAAAACGACGTTACATTCTCTCTAAAATGTTTAAAAAGTTAACATTATATTTATTATTTTTTTTAAACAGAGATATCTTTTAAATGCTAAATTGTCTTAATAACAGATATGTTCAGTACACAGCATTCATACTTCCATATACACCGATGCAACCGGGATGCAAATCTTAAAGCCCCCAAATTTTTTAAAGCCATAAATTACCTCTTAAACAAAAAACGAAGTGTAAAGTCACCTTGTGGAAACGTGTTACTTTAAAACAGGACTCACAGCTGCCAAGTTGCACTAAATTACAAAGTTATGGTACAGGTCAAAGCTTAGAACATTAGCCCATGATTTTTATGCAACTGACAGACATAAAACAAATGATACAGCGCTACACCATTACAAAACACAGAAATGGTTCTGGACTGTGCTCAACACATTTATTGCAAAAATGATTGCTGTAATAACTTTTAAGAACACAAAGAATAATCCACAATATACAAAAGACAGAGGTCACAATGACGGATTATAGAACATTGTGTTTTAATATAACTGTGCTGACCTGAATGCTGAGAATTTTAACTGCGCACACCACGAGTAATATTTGGTTTACACTTCATTGACCAATTACATTAATTAACAGAGATACAAAGCAAATGCCACCTTTTCGTGTAACAAATGTAACAATACAAGTTCCAATTGTATAGAATCAAGTTATACAAAGCATGTAAGACTCCAAAGAATGCTTCCTTTATTTGTAAATAAAATTAGAAATAGCACTTGGGCTTGTGTCCCTCCACATAAAAACCATGCATGTGATGACACTATAACAATGTTATAGACACTGCCAGAACACACTTTATCCTACTAAAAACTGTGCCAGCATTCAAGCACTTAAATGTGTGAACCTGTTGGCAGCCAGTGTCGTGTGTGCTGCACATTACCAGGAGAGTACTGCCTGGCCCCCCGTTTAATATGAAAAAACTCCAGAAAACAAAAAGAAAAATAATAATAATAATAATAATAATAATAATACATTGAAGCAGAAACGGGTTAGCAATCCATACAAACATGGAATTCTTACACTAGGAAAATAACATTTTACCACACAGACAGATATGGTACATATCCAATCAATTGCAATACATTTAATTACAGTCCAGTCGTATACACACTGCCCGAAACGATTGGGAAACATTATTTCCAGTAAGCATAATCAATGCCAGGTCTGTATTGGTATATGTGGCGATATTTACATATGGAGAGTGGACAATAGTATACATTGGAATGTTGGATATATCTATTTTACCACCATCTGACACCTCATTTCAACACAGGATTTTGTGGGGTTTATGACACCTGATATACAAATCGCTGAATGTCCCTTAATTGTCTGGAGCAGTCTATGTGTTTTCCATCACAAACTTTAACACCCCAGCAAGCCTATGAAAACCTATAGTGCAGCCTTCCTAAATGATGCGAGACCAGATTTGTTGTTAAAAAGTGCAGACTGCTGGAATTTGTAATGCTTGTTTAGTAAATGGAAAAGAAAAAAAAAAAAACCTGGAGGAGTGACTCAACTCTCCCCTTCACCTAATACTGCTCTGCCGTCCGCTAAACAACCCTACAAAACCTGCTCCTCCTTACCATACTTCTTCATCCTAAATGAACAAGTGCCATAACTGTGGAATAGCCGTGCTGCAGGTTTTCCGCGTCAGTCAGGGTGTAATCCCCAGTGACATTCTTGTCACATCCGATCTCCCCATTCCCGAAGAAGCCAAACAAAGGAATGTTTGGGAAGATCTTTCGAAAGGCGTCTGCTTCCACGTTGTTCTTCGAATTGTAGTGGTGTCTGCCACGGCCCACACAGGCGAACATGAAGCCCAGGGTGTTGTGCTGTGGGATGTTGGCAGATATCAGGCGCTGCACAGCTGCTTCTGCAGTCTTCTCACTGTTCACATCCTGCTCGAGGAGAACCGAAGCGCCCTGGATCTTTGAGCCACTCAACGCCAGACCCACCACCCCGTAGGAACCCGGGTTACAGCTTCCATAAGCAAAGAAGACACACAGCGAAATCAGTCAAAACGTGAAAGAAACCGATGCAAGTCAATTCAATTGTTCGCATCCAAATGCCCATTTGTGTAATTAAAAGCTACACAATTGTCTATAAACAGCTGCAGGAGGCAACTGTTTTAGTAATCATCTTTTGATATACATTGGTGAGCTGGATTAATCAAACTAAAAGACTTCACTTGTTTGTACATTTTAATGATCTGGAAAAAGTACACATTATTTAATTGTAAATTGTTACAAGAGTTTCTGAATATATTAAAGTATATACTGTATACAAAGCCCATTATTATTAATTAAAGTTATCAATTCTAGTGTACACTGTACTTTCAGCTTACCATTCTGACTCTGGGGAAGTCACGCTCTCAATATGTCCACCAGCAAGGAGGATGTTAGCTTTGGACAGCGGCTCAATAACTTGGTTAAGGAATCGTGCAGCTCCCGACTTAAACGCCTCGTATCCAAACAAAAGAACCACCCGCAGACTGGGATTGTTCACAAGTCCTGCGAATGAACAGACAGATATTGAAACAACATCAGTCACGGGAATGAATGGCCAGTCTGCCCTTAAGCACCCCTCCCTATCGAACCAGCAGACTTGCTGGATATTCAGATTTGAAATGTAGTTGGTTCATTATTCCAGATGGGATAAATTGGTAAAAGTATAGATCGTTACCGTAACAGTTATAGAGAAGTATATCAATGGTATTACTCCAGGAGTACGTGTTTGATACAATGGAGGAGGCATGGAGGCATGGAGGCATGTGCTTCAGAGAAGAGTCCTTGTATCATTATCTAACCCATGGACAGTATATATGTCATGATTTGAAAGAAGAGGAGGGGTGTTAGCCAGGTATACACAGGAGCATGGAGCAAAGACACTGTTGGCACATATACTACACTTGTTGCAGGGTCACTCTCTCAACAGTGACAAACACACACAAATGTACTAAATAATACAAATGGAATATTAATTCATGTTAACACATAGCTTAATGATGAAATGACGATTCAAGTTAACATTAATTGAACCCTAGAGGAGATCATCATTAGAAAAGTTACAGCAGTTCTAACCAACCAGTGCTGCTGTTAGTAATGCAAAAAGTATCACATTGACGCAATGCTTTTTTTCTTATAAACATTCTTTACAAAAAAATATGATTCAATCACAGTTGTCACCTGATTGAGAACCATTCAATACTCTAGAAAAATTACATTTTAAAACAGTTTAACATAGGTCAGTTTCAACACAATTTCACTTCCTTTGATTCCAGTGCTATCATACAGAAAGAGGATGTAGTTGTTGTTGTTGGAATAAGGAGAACCAGCCAATAAAATAGAACAACAAAGATACTGAACAACTGGTAACAGTGTCAGGGTGCTAATTAAGCAGAAACTTTGACCCAGTATTTTGGCAAATTCTGTATTAAATACCAAGGATAATAAAGGAAAAAAAAGAAAAAGCATAAAATGAAAAGACAACCCACTTGAGTACATTTAAAAGCACATGCGTTCATGCTCCATTGTGTTACCAGCGATACCAACCTGCTTCTTCAAGAGACGTGCTGGAGAAACTCCTTTTGCAGAAGTGGAATGAGCGGATATTTATTCCATCAATATTGGGAAACATGATGGCAAAGCCTGCTTCTCCCTCTTCAAATTCCTGAGGCGGGTTACTGTGTGACCCCATCGGAGTTACTGGAGAAACAAAAGGGGCTGGTAAACATCCAACACTCTCTTAAACACCAGTGCTCTATTCCATTTACACAAACACATTAGAATAACCGGGATTGGAGAGGTGCGGACTATCCTAGAGACAGATTTAAAGTATAATTACCAATTGAAAAGGACATTAAAAATAGAAAGAAGTTGCCTCTTACAGACAATCCCAGGTACTGCAATGCCCAAGATGTCACATCCTTTGGGAAACAGTTTCCTAAGCTCGTCTGTTTTTCCTGAGCTAGATGATTTTTTCACTGTAGGAATAAAAAAAAAAAGTGTTAGTTACAGATGCAGCCTAAAATCAGAACACTCACTGTTTTTCTCACCAAATGTTGATTTACCATCAACGCATGTGAAAAATTAAGTTCAGTTTGACTTTCATTTCAATTGTTGCCCAGATGCATGACTAGACACTGATACCCATGTGGTTCAAAATCATCAATCAGGAGGATGAGGATAGAATTAATAAAAGGGTTAAGAATTCAACAAATCATCTATTACTAACTTTTAAATCAAAAGGCAAAGAGAAGGGGGGAAACTATGTATGATTACACTTGTTTGCTATACGTTATTCAATGAATGCGTATTTGTAATGAATAAATAGTTTGAACTGCCTGCTTATTCAAGTTCTTACGTCCTTCATGAGCCAGTTGCTGGCAGTGCAAACCGATCATCCCGCAGCACTTATGCATTGGTAAGACCCCTGTGGGAAGTCTCTATAAGCCTGCACAGAGGGGTGTATTACAACCACCAGATGAAGGCCAAACGTACCCAAATGCAAGGGCCAAGAAGCAATCTCAATCTGTGATCACAGCATTGGTAAGGATAGGATTAAAAATATGTGGTTGTTTTTGTTGGGAATACAAACATCATACAGTACTGTATCAATATTCATCCTATATTCAATTTTCCCCAATGTCAACAACCATAAACGTAATCTTAATGCAGATCATTTAGATTTACACTTCATGTGTAACAGGTACCCCAGTCGTGGATGTAGTGAGAGGAGAGGTGCCAAAACTGCTTCACAGGAGATGTACGATAAATAGTATACACAGCAGGGATGGAAATAAGACTCCGACTGCATAGCAGTTTCACCCACTCCAGGTTTTACTACCAGCTTGATTCACCCTTGTGTACAGATAACAATCTCAGGTATGTCTTATTAAACTCATAGTAAAATCAGGAATGGATCAAACTGTTTTGCAATGGAAATCTTACTTCCATCCTTATTACAGTGTTTTGTAGTAGGTCTCCTACCTTTTTTTTTAAGAAAGTGATTATCTTGCTGGTTAAAAGCATCAACATCTGCCATAATCAGCACCGTCTTGGGAAGCAAATACACATTCTGCACAGAAGAGAACAGGTTTACACACACACACATGCATGCAATGGTTTATCTATACTGGATCACTGGTTCTACTCCAATCATGGGAAAGTCAAAAACCAGATTAGCCCACAATTAGCTATAATTCCAAAAATCGTTTCATGTCACAATGATCTCCCTGACAGACTCCAATTGTGAGTTGCATAAAGGATGGGCAGAAATCATGTTTTTTATATACTGTGCCTTCATTTGTGTGATTATGATTTGCAACACCCAAGTTCAGACCCAGGCGCCAACAGGAACATTACCCAATATTCATGCAAACAATACTAACTTGGGTAAGATGGTTATAAATATGCATACTACACATCAACAGCATAGTAGGCGGTGATAGTACAAGTGGTATAAGGTCATATTATTAAGCCATTCTCTTGTACATCATACAGTAATGGTTTTCATCTACCGCCAGTACTGGTGGTGATCAAGATTACCTCCACTTCTTCATCCAGTTTCCGGGGTAAGACGTGGCCACTGCCGCCACTGGACCCTGAAGCAGAAATCCAGGCCACATTCTGCTGTTTTCTGAGTACTCTGCGGGCACACTCCCGCCATAATGCGCACACACTAAAATGAACAGCACAATTACATCGCGATGCTGTACTGCAGTACAAAGTAGAAAGTGAACTCGTGGATTAATGCACGTTACTGTCTGCATGTGCATTGAAGACAAGTGTTGACTACCAGCTAACAAGCAATACCTGCAGAAGAAGAGGTGCTCCTAACAATACCGACAAACTACAGTGCTCATTGGCGATTGCGTTGTAAACCTGACGTGCGGTGTTATGTACAACCAAGTAAACAAGTATGATAACAGCAACAATGCGGAAGCTCATTTTTTTGTATGACTTTACTAATCCAAACTATCGAATGAAATGCAACCTTTTGCCGTAAGAACTCAACTGTAATGTGCATTTTGCACAAGTAAATAAAGTACACTGACATACGGTAATTCATACTGGTACGGTATGTGTTTGTTACATTTCTTACCTGGCGGTGTGAAACAGTGACTTGGTCGGTACGAATGTCAGAATTTTCTCAACAACCTCGGCTACGTTAGAAAGCACATACCCAGCTTTACTTTCTATCGTTAAATCCATTTTTGCCGCTTTGTAGCAACATAAAAACTGTACTATGCACTGCCAGAAGTGGCAAACCGTTTATTCACGACCTTTCAACTTTCCACCACAAACTAGCAAGTACACACTCAACTAGAATCAGCCGTCTACTGAGCCACATAGCGCCATCTGGTGGATCTTCCTCGAAACCTCCAAAATGTACATCTCGGAAACGACCGGGCTGTTATGTGTATAGGACAAACTGTTGTTACCCTGCTTCAGTCAGACCCTAGCAGCACCGGCGTAGATTTAGCTAGGGACGGTAGGGACATGTCCCTACCGATGTCAAGGGACCGTTGAATTGTCCCTACCAATAATTTTGATAAATCTGAAACGTCTTTTGTCAAGTCATTTTATCCGCTCCACAAAGGGTTAACTCTCTCAAGATCCCCTCGTTGCTCCTCCCTCCTCCAAAAAAAAAAAACAACGCTAATTTGATTGGCTTAGGCCCTAGAGATACCGGTAGCTTTAAAAAGAATGGCACCCTGGGATGTGTAGGTGTTTGGTGGGGTTTTGGGGTGTAATTAGCAGACAAGAAAACTACAAATTCCATAATGCATCACTGTAACACTGACTCAGTGCGCGGCTGACATAGATATAAAAAGGAATTCCAGTGGGGCGTGAGTAAAACAAGGTTGGGAATCGCTGGCTTAGGCTGGACTCTGGAATGACGCTGATCTGAAGTTGCCGCTTGCCGGTCAGTCTGATATGAGTGTGAGCCACTGACTGAATGAAAGCCAGGTGCCGGGGCTGAAGGTATTGTCAGGTCGTGAGCAACATAGTTTGAGAGACTAAGCCTACCTACCTAGCGACCCATTGCTAGCTGCTAACCCCACGTCCTTGGTGGCTAGCTAGCTTGTTTCACAGCTAAATCATTGTGTGTGTGTGTGTGTGTGTGTGTGTGTGAGAGAGAGAGAGAGAGAGAGAGGGAGAGAGAGAGAGAGAGAGAGAGGGAGAGGGAGAGGGAGAGGGAGAGGGAGAGGGAGAGGGAGAGGGAGAGGGAGAGGGAGAGGGAGAGGGAGAGGGAGAGCATGTTTTGATATCGTCAACCAACTAAGGTTATCTACTCACTTCAATTTGGCTTTAGGTGACTAAAGCATAATGGCAGCCAAATAAAGAAAGATGGACGTAAGGAAGTTGTTTTTTTTTTTTTTTTTAGTTTTTTTTTTTACAAAAAGTCAAAGTGTAAGTAGGAAGATGTCGGCACAATTGATACTGATTCTCATAGCAAAAGTAAAAATAATTTACTAATGAAGTTAGCAGAGTCATACTTTCTCTCTAAACAGCATGCATCAATTTATCATTTTATCAGGCGAGTGAAGCAGTGCAGCCTGGTAAAAGCAGTACAGAGGCAGGTGGAGCAACAGGGTCGCAGGTGAGGTCTGTAATGACTTAGTGATTCTAACAGTGAAAGTGTTAGACTCAGTTTTGAGATATGTTATTGTTTGAGGCACATTGTGATATGATAGTAGGCTAATGCTGTATAGTAATACGCAGCAAATAAAGTTAGCATAGCCATATATTTTCTCTCTATATGGCATGCATTAATTTATTATTTTATCAGGTGAATGAAGCAATGCACCCAGGTTCGAGCAGCAGCACAGACACAGGAGAGGCAGGCAGAGCACGTGAGCGTGCATGTGCTCATGCTTGTAGCGCCAGGGGTATTGGTAGCTTACAGTAAGGCTGGGATAGGTTATAATTCAGGTTATTAGTAATTCTATAGCAGGGATGTCAAACCAGCTTCCAGGACGGACACTTTATCACAGTGTTTTAAGTGTATACCAGCCAACTTCAAGTCAATCAGATTGTCCTCCATTTATGTCCAGCATTCATTTCAAGTGACCATTTAACAGCTGTCTCCTAAAAAAAAATTTCCCGGGTGGGCATGCCCCCGAACCCCCCTAGCAACCGCAACTCCGCCCCCCTAAATAATTGTGTCCCCACCAATGTTCAAACCAAACCTACGCCCTTGCCTAGCAGATCTAACAAACTTCGATACATGGTATAGATGACACAAATACCACATGTTGGGTACATCCACCAGCTTTTATTAAAGTCAAAGATCTCGGCATGCAATACGTAATACCACTTTTGGCCACCAGTCCAGGAAACTTTAACACTACAATTGGATAAGTCATCTGGTGATCACACTTTTGGGTATGAAAGCTACCAAGCAAACAGATCCCTGATTATATGCACATTACAGCCTGTCGTCCAGTAACCTCAAGCATGCAATCCACCTGAACCATGTTGCATGATCTGCTCTGCTGGCAAATGTACTATTATATGCATAGCTAGAGATCTTATTTTAGAAAACCATCATCCAATCTATTAATGTGCATTCCCTCAGAACACGAGAGAGAGAGAGATGATGATGATTGTGCAAAAAAGTCCCTTCCTGCTATCTCTCACACATTGGGGTCCATATAACTGAGAGAGAGATTCCAGAAATCATCTCTCTCTCAGTTATATGGACCCCAATGTGTGAGAGATAGCAGGAAGGGACTTTTTTGCACAATCATCATCATCTCTCTCTCTCTCGTGTTCTGAGGGAATGCACATTAATAGATTGGATGATGGTTTTCTAAAATAAGATCTCTAGCTATGCATATAATATTACATTTGCCAGCAGAGCAGATCATGCAACATGGTTCAGGTGGATTTGCATGCTTGAGGTTACTGGACGACAGGCTGTAATGTGCATATAATCAGGGATCTGTTTGCTTGGTAGCTTTCACTTACAGTATCTGGCGTGTTCCCTGCCTGGAGACAGTGCTCCATACACTGGTTGTAAAACATCCTTGAGTAAAGCAAAGGGAAGTAACTGCACTGTGTAAAATCATATGTTTACAATGCTAAGCTTTTATAAGGGAAGGCTGGAGCTTATAACCGAGGAGCGGTGTGGTAGAGTGGCTGGAGCCCTTGCACTGTGTGGTCTAGTCTATTCCAGTGTTGCTCAAACAGCTATGTCGCTATCATTCAGCCCATTTCAATGCATTTTCCGTGGTCTGGGTGGCTTCCCTTTCAGCTACTTTGTATTAACCAGGTCTAATAGTGTAAATAAAGAGAATGATAAACAACACGGTTTCGGGTGTTCATATCCATTGATATAATGTGATTTATTTATGCACACAGTGTATTTGTTTCTTTATGTTGTTCACCCATAATGGGTATTGGAATGGCTACCTGCAGAAAAAAACAAAGCCCACGGGGGCGCTATTGGCCTTGTTTGGCTGCTGTGGTGATCATGGGTGTTTCCTAAATCGCTACTACCAGAGAGTATTTGTTTTAGGAAGGTACACACCCAGTAACATCAGTAAGTTTTGAAGAAAAAAAGAAAAAAGTCTCATACAGACGCTGTTGTGCAGGATCACAGGGGGCCAGGGGCGCCTTCCTAACCATTGCTTTTTTTAATTTATTTCAAACAACTTTTTTTTGGTTAAAAAGAAAATAATAATAATAATAAATAAAGTATTCATTTACAGGACAGTAAGGGATCTAGCCGGATCTTAAGCAGACATGTCAGCTTCGGACGAGACAGATGCACTGCGGCCGAGATATGGGTGTAAGTAGACTCCAGATAACTTTGTATTTAATGACCTTAAAATGTATTTAGCAGAGTTTAAGAAGAGTTTTCACCTTGCTGATGCTACGCAAACAAGGGATCGGTTTGGGAGCTCTTTGCGATCAGTTCCAAACAGTTTAACAACAGTTTCAGTTTATATTCTACATTAAGTAGAATAATTATATATATATATATATATATATATATATATATATATATATATATATATATATATATATATATATCAAGAAGTGCAGGGTAGTCTTTTTAGTAAGTAGCTAACCCATATTGAACAAGTAAAGCAGCCTGCCGTTTCTATGATTTTGTAAAATGATTGAATAAATCGTACGTGCAGATTAAAGACTGGTGCCCTCCTTAGCGCACCTCAACGTGACAAAGGGTTTCACCTGCGCACAAACTCGATGCTTAACAACAGAATCTTTATATCTGATCTCATTAACTGCTGACCCCCATTCCTTCCAACAACTCAGAATCCCGCCCACAGAAAGTTTAATTATAGCACATAACAGTTCAATCACTGGTCACAGACCAGGTAAACTTCAAATTTCAAAAACACAATAATACAGAGAAATGATGCAGATGAACTGTTTAAACAGTGCGCGCACTAGCTGGCTGGTACTATAGCTATATACTTGTGCTACAGAACGATGTTTTGTTACTTTATTTTCTAATTTGATGGCTCTTTTTACTTTGTATAGCTCCAGATTGTAATTCTTTCTAATGCTGTAATTTAATCCTAAACAAACGAGTTACCAGTACAATAACGTTCAAGATGATTTCCAAAAAATCCAGATAAAGGCTAAATAATTAACAAAAATGGTGTTGCATCAGATTTGTTTTGCCTTTTATGTGGAGTTTTTTTTTATTTATTTATTTGCTTTTGGTTTCAGTATAAAAATGTATCTGCTTTTGCATTTTTTGTCACTTTAAGAGTACATATTTTAATTGAGCCAATCTGAATGTGGACGGAGAGTGTATCGTTCCTCTCGTTCGGATCTCTAGGACCAGCAACTGATGCGCCGTATGTTCCAGCGAGTACTCTTAGCAGAGGAATGAACTACAAGCCCCCTCTGCAAGCAGCGGCCCTTAATCTTTCCGTGGCAGCGCAACACCCTGTAGCGTTGCTCAACTTTTCTATTTTGGGGTTTCTGTGCAGGCGGGAAGTTATTTCCGGTTACGTTAAGGCTTTTTCGGTCAGGATTCAACTGCAGTGCAGCTAGAAAATCAATAACAGGCCCCGTTTACTGGATTCGCCCTAATATTAGCAGTAATGCAGCGTCTTTGCGCACGCACTTCAATGAATTAATCAATTATCACACAAACGTGCATGCCTCCCACCAGGTCCTTGCTTTAAGGTAGATTGAGAGATTTAACAGGGTTAACCCCCTCCACTCCACCCCTCCCCTCCGCCTTCCCTGTTGCTGCCATGTGGTGACTGTACGGTACTCTTAAATATATCATTGTGTGCTTAAGTTTCCAAAATGCCTGCTGGCTGTGAAAGTCAGTACACTGATAGAATGGTGTGTGACCCGAGGATAACTCTTTAGCAGAGGTTTAGGGTAATTCGGGGACAGTGCTGTGATGCATTTTAATCGTATTTGTTCTTCATTAGTATTTTATTGTAGCCTTTTCTTATTATACATATTAAAAACACATATATTGTCGTTGAGGCCCACTCTGCATTAGGAAACATAGTCCAAGAAACCAACCCCACAGGCTGCAGAGCACTGAGGAGCTAATTGGTTGCTATTTTTAGTTCCTGTTTTATTTTGAGGCCTGTTGAGTTCTTAGACTTGCTGTAATGTAGTGACCTATCTAGGTCCTGATTACTAACAATGATGTACACATTTGAGAGCTAGGAGTATGTTTTCTCTCAGTATCTTGTCCTTGAACTCTTTCTTAATGAGCATACAATTAAGTTAGTTAGGACCTCAGATCTAATTAGTCACGAAGGGCTTTAAGTGGAAAATGAGCCAAGTGGAGACAGTATATGCACACTGTGTCTTCACATCAATCTCACAGACTGCCTAATGTCTGAGTCAGCACCTCATTTCTGCTTCAAAGCAGCAATTGTGTTTGAATGCTGGGCTCAACAAGGATGATGCTCAATAAACACAGGGTCCAGCATGCATTGGAGCTTGGCAACATTGGGCAAGTCTTAATGTTCTTTTATAGGATGTTTGACAGGTGATTCTGTACTCTCTATTCTGTATGTTATATATATATATACATATATATATATATATATATATATATATATATATATATATATATATATATATATATATATACACACAGACAGACAGACACACACAGTAGTCTGTACGTATAGGAACACCTCCTAAGAGAACATTTCACCTAAGAGAACACCCTTGTGATGAAACAGGTTTTTCCCATTGTAAATGCTGCGCCTAAAGGAACAGGAACTTTGCTTAAAAGAACACCTTCTTGGCACTGATAGCGATTCGTTCACCATGTATACAGTACTGTTTTTTTAATGTGACCTGTCATTGCGAGAGTGTCTTGAGGGACACTGATTGGTTTATTGAGTCTTTCCATTCCTGCCGTCATGTCATTGAATTGTTTTGTATTCTGATCCTCATCGCTACAAAATGGCATCTAAACAAACAGCAAAATGCGCCGCTGTTTCTCTTGCTACACAAAGTTAGAAGTTGCTCGAGCTCCTGAAAAAAACCTGAATCAGACACAAGTTGCCGAGCAGTTTAGTGTTTCCCGTTCTGGTGAGTTGCTTCACCATTCTGTTAAATAATCTGCATGTCTTGTATATTGCTGCTGCATTTTGTAACGTGTGTGTAGCGGTGCTGTGTTTATTTAGTTTGACAGTTAGTTTACTAACGTTAAGTTAACCCTAAGTAACACCCATTATTTCCTCTGCCATTGTGATAGACTGAAACACACCCGTCAGCTAATTTCATAGTACATGGCGATTAAGCTTTTTGACCATGTTGTTTTGCTTTAGTTTTATTAACGTTAGTTTGTCTGTTACTTTATTATTATAGTTTATTAACATACACTTGCCTATTGTTTTGCTTTTACTTATTCAGTTGATTTCATATGTTGATGCACATGCGTCATGACACATAATACATTTATTTATTTATTGATTCATATTGTGTCTAACTCTGTCTTAGAGAACACTTCGGCTATAAGAACACTTTGCTTGCTTCCCGAGATGTGTTCTCTTAGCCGGAGACGACTGTGTATATATAATATATATATGTGTGTGTGTGTGTGTATATATATATATATATATAATATATAAAACCTCGACTCAAGGCATTGAAAATGAAAGTTTCTGGCTCTGACAGAAATGAGATCATTAGCTTTTAATAGGTGGGCGGGATTCTGTTCTTGGAGTATTAAACCAAGCCCAGGTTACACTCCCAGTTCATGTCAGGGTCTGTTCCTTGGTATCAGTAGGCCTAGATTTTGGCCTATGTACAGGTATCTTGGAATAGGTTTAATTCTAGGTCCAGAGCTCTCTGTTTTACAGTTTAAATAATCGTTTGTGACAACAGATTTGAGTGGGATACAGATCTTGGTTTGCTGTGAGGTTGATCAAAGGACAGGGAGTGTATACCGAGGGGTTGGACAACAAATGAAAACACCTGCGCAGGTGAGCAGTCGGGATGACTAACTCACCATGACAAGGCTGCATTGCAAGGGGCTTCTGTTTAAAACATTGTGGATTCCTCAGTGTTTAGTGCTGGCGTTGGAACAGCCAGTACAGTCATGGATACTGAAGCCCTGCTGAAGATGCCTCTGTTTAGTCCTTTGTCTGTGTGTGGACAGTATGCTAAAGGGGCAGCCCACTGTAAACACA
Organism: Acipenser ruthenus; assembly: GCF_902713425.1. Taxonomy (NCBI): domain Eukaryota; kingdom Metazoa; phylum Chordata; class Actinopteri; order Acipenseriformes; family Acipenseridae; genus Acipenser; species Acipenser ruthenus. Next base: position 25,939,899 of record NC_081209.1, read on the forward strand.
CGAGTATATGGTACACATGTCAGGCTCCAGCCTATCTCCTGTTCTGAATGCATTTTCTCTTTTGTTTATTTGAGATATATCACTTTTTTTAAAAGGACCAAAAAAGTTTGTAAAAAATGTAACTCTCTCTTGCTCAGCTACCCCTTAAAAACATGTCTGCAAGTTGTCTTGAGTGTTGAAGGTGAGGTTAGGGCTACTGCTAGGGTTACTTGAAAGGAAAGGACTGTTCTTATAGAATATTTGTAATAAAATTGTCCTACCCCCCCAAAAAAAAAAAAAAAAAAAACAAACAGTTCTTAATGTTTACTGAATATGGCTCTAAATCAAGTAGATAACTGTTTTTGCTATAAAGTACAGTAACTGCTTGTAGTCTCCTAAATGGTTATTCAGTGATTAAATGTGACATAGGGATGATATGGTGATAAGCTTAGCTGTATAAAACCCTGTCTCCCCTGGTGTGCCATGCAGTGGCCTGAAACCTAGTCTCTTGAAACCGTTCCAAGCCACAAATGGCTTTGTGTTCAGCCTAACAGACTCTGTATACACGCACCCCCTCATTAAAGTTTTGAGTCCATCAGTAATGATCATTTTATTTTATTACACATGCAAAATAACCCGTCAGGACCAACACATTCATTGTGATTATTATTGTATTGAGATCTCATATTGTAACTTCATTGTGTCATCACACTCGTACTGGTAGTTCATTTATATTAAGTAAATATACCAACACTTGTAAAGCAGAAACACTGTGAAACCAAGATGCCACAGATTAGCTGGTCCCCACTGTCTGCTTAGTGACACGTTAACCGCGCCGCTGGTTTTGTTTTCCAGCTGTTCTGGACAGCGTGGAGCGCCTCACTGCAGAGGAGATGGACGAGCGGCGGCAGCAGAACATGGCGTACGAGTACCTGTGCCACCTGGAGGAGGCCAAGCGGTAAGGAGTGGCAGGGGAGGGCCGAGGAACACTGGCCAAGAGGCGGGTGAGGTGTCACAGTGTCTTACACCGGGAGCCCTGGGTTTCAAATTAGCTTTGGGAAAAAAAGAAATGGACAGTCTACAGAACAATACCATCTTTGCAAATAGGTCCGAATGTGACAAAAAAAAAGCATATGAAACAAATGGGACCAGAAGTACTACAGCTGAGGGAAGCCTAAACACAGAGAGGCTGCAGATGTCGTTTGTGTAAGCCAGATCATGTGGCTGACTGGTTGCAATGGGAAAGTGAAAGTAACTCGCGGAAAAGACTAAAATACTGGCAGAACTTGACAAACCTCACGAACCTCAGATTGTCTGAGCATCATTAAAATACAATTTGTACTGCTTTGTGTTCTTCAAGTATAGTAAGCAGCTGAAGTTAAGCAGCCTGTGGAATGTTTCCAGGGTTGCCTAGCCGACCAGCAGATTCAGTTTAACTCCACACGTTTCCACAGTGTAGGGGCAGGGTGAAACCGCTGGATGCAATCTTCAAAGGCCTTGCTGGCCACTTGAATATGATTTCCTCATTCCATTTCATTGCCATTCACTTATACCGGTCTATGGCAGAGCCTGATCGAGCAAGGAACCTGAATATGGAAATGCAGTTCCCTGTAAGGGAAGTTATTGTCTAGGATTGTATTACGAATGCTGGTCTGTTATTATAATTGCCCTATCATTTTCCAACATTGTTTTTTTCTGCCTTCCCTTTGCTAGGAGATCTTTTATTCTTGGTAATGGTTGGAGCTTGAAAACTTTAGCGAGTCTGTGACACTTAGCAGCCAAGTGGAACACTTTGCCCTTTAACGCTCCAGATGAGCAACTTGTGTGTAACCAGTCACAGATTCACACTGACTTCCATCTGAAGCAGAGTTACCCAACAGCTTGCAAGAGACTTTCTGATCTTCTGTAAACTTGAAGTACTTCTGGGAGTTTCTGCTGCTGTCGCTTTTGATCCAAACTCACAACCATCTGTGATGAATCCACCTGGGCAACAGCCAAGTAATGGCAGACCTGTAACCAGTCTGCTTTGTTGAAGTCGATTGAATGCATTTTAAATGACGTGATGATTAAGTTATGGTCAGGTTGCGGGGAGCCCGTGTGTACGAAGATGAACAGTAGAGTTGATGTAGTGCAGTGGAACCCAGGAATGGAAGAGTGGAGTCAATGGAATTAAAGAGTCATGATTTAAACATCAAAAATAGGACCGACTGTGTCACTTTGCAATACATTTCAAGAGGATAATACTAAAGATACTCACAGGCATTGATTTAAGATGTTGGTTTTAGTGAGCCCTTCTTTTTTTCAAACAAGGGCCGTATGTATTAGATCTGCTGCAGTTTAGATCAGTTATATGGACCTCAATGTGTGAGAGATAGCAGGAAGGGTCTTTTTGCACAATTCTCTCTCTCTCTCTCTCTCTCTCTCTCTCTCTCTCTCTCTCTCTCTTTCTTTCTTTCTCTCTCTCTCTCTCTCTCTCTCTCTCTCCTGCTCTTGTGGGTTCAGACACACACTGGAGGAAGGAGAGAGTGCAACAGGAAGTGAGTCAGTCCCTGCAGTCCTCGGCAACACACTCTGTTACTGTAGAAACCTTTTAGTTGCCGTGGAGATGGGTTCCTGTGTGACACGTTGGTGATTGGGGGGGGGGGGGGTTGACAGACGTTACTGCTTTTGTTTTCCGCGGCTCTTGAATTTTCATTTCGACTTGCACAACTTCACAGCAATTATAAAAGCAATTTCAAAATCTTTTAAAAAAAGACCGTGTCTCAAGTAAGTGTATTTAATGAGCAATGAATCATAAATTCCATGTCTGCCAAAAATGTTAAATTAGTGCTTGTTTAGTCTCTTGTTTTAGGTCTGGGACTTTCGTTTTACCCTCATTTCCTTTAATGAATGATCCCTTAATTACTGCATCTTGTTTAAAAGCACTGATTGGCTTTTGATTATTTTACAGTAGCAATGAAAGTAAAAGCTAATGTTTTTTTATTCTTGCACATCAGATTCTGCATCCGTTAATGTAAAAATGACATTTGGAAGTACTGTAAAAGGTGCCCCACCTGTTTTCTTCCAGCCTTCAGGAGGAGGATTATGATATAGTCATCCTTCTTGCTTGTATAAATTGCATTGCTGGTAGACAAGTTTAAACACTTACAATTTTGTCTTAATCTGGCCTCTTGTGGAATTAATTACATGGCACTGTAGTAGTCTGAATTCAGCTGCTGATTTCTGACTGTATTTCTAAGCATTGCTGCATTGCATTTTGGTCTTTTGAAGTGACTGGAGAGTGCAGAACCATCGCCGATGAATTTGCTCATTTTATCAGATTTAAAGTGACACCAGGTAGATCTATCTCGGATTGAAAGCCTCCGGTGGTTGCATTTTGTAAGGTGCTTCCACAGTTCATTCCACAGAAAAAAGCATTTGGGGTCATTTGCGTGTTTCACAAAGTTGACCTGGACCGGTGTGAGAAATCACTAGCGGCCCTGGGCTGGAGAGCTTTTCATGTGGTCAGTAGGCTTTGAATCCATCCTTATGCCCACTCATGCTTCACTGACTCACTGTACTGTGACCTAGAGTCAGCTGACCTCCTTGTGCTTCAGTCCCACCTCAGTCAAAACAACAAGCTTCCCACACATGGAAACATTACTCAGCAGCAAGAAGGCAGTGTTGTGTGCAGAATACAGCCAGCAGGTTTGTTATTCCAAAGCACCCTTCAGACCCTGACCTTCTGTACACTTCAAGCACCCTGCTCCTGTACGCAGTGTTTTCAATTGGGTGAGCTCTTTAAAGGATACGTATGTGTGCCACCCTTGTGATGTAGAGTGGTGATGTAATGCTGCACCTTCAGTGCATCGAGTCTCATTCCTGTTCTATCTCCATGAACACGCAACATGAATGTGCTTGTTTTATTAATTGTGCTGCTTTTTCTTTCATACTGTAGCTCCCCTGTCTGTTTCCTGCTGACAGTGCCTGTGATGCAGGTCAGTAGTAGCCAGTCATATCAAATATAGACAAAGAATCTGTTTCAGCTCAAAAGTAGATCATTCGGTGCTCTATGGTTTACCATTACACACACTCTTGTGGAAAATGGTAAAAGCTAAAGTGGCCCCGTCATTTTAGGACTGATTTTACGTGTGACCGATTCTCTAACCCACCTCATGGTTTCAGGGTTAGTTCAGTTGTTTTCACCACTGACCTTCCTGCTCTGTCAAGTGTCAGCAGGACAAGCCAGGAATGTTTCATCCACTATCACTGAGTCCTGACCGCCCAGCCTGCAGGGCACGGCTCAAACTCACCAGTGGAGTAAGTGGACTCATGCAAGGCCTGAAGTTTCTCAGCTCTAACCACTAGACCACACTGCCTCCTGTTCCCCCAGCTCTAAGCACTAGACCACACTGCCTCCTGTTCCACCAGCTCTAACCACTAGACCACACTGCCTCTCAGTTCTCAACACTTTGGTATACTGTAGTATTGCATTGGTTAGTTGGGTATAGTTCGTCTTCTGCGTTAGTGAACATAGTGTATTGTGATGTCACAGTACCCTAATCAGTCTTGATGGTTTGGAGTGTGACGTCACAGGTGTGAACATGGCATCTCCCTGTATTGTACTTTGCTGCAGCTGTTTCTGTGAAGTGCATTATGAGAGATGTCTCAGTCAGTAGAGAGGAGCTGCAGGAGTCTCTGTAGTATCAAAATGTTTAATGTGTGCTTATTCCAGGGCTCCATAATGAGAGAGAGTGGTGAGTGTTACATTAACAATCCTCTCTGTGTGGTCTTGCACTGAACATGGTCAGAGCTGGAGTGGAGAAAGAGAGAGAACGATTACAGCTAAAGAGAAGGATCGCTTATCAAATACTGTACTAATAACACAGTTAGTTTCCTCTAACCACCTCCCTCCCCCGTCCCATAGATCACTCGGATAACAAGCCTGCGTCACACATCTTCACTATGATGCCAGTTGTGTTGAGGGCAAAAAGGAGATAGGATTAGTGGGGGGTGTTTTTTGTAGTTGGTCTGTAATGGAATTCAGATTTAGAACTAAAACGAGTTTCCTTATGTGGCTACAATATTTATGCCTCTTTGTGAAAACCCCATGAAAGAATGTTAACCTTAAATATACTGTCAACAATGCTAATACCATGCAAAATACAGGCTAAACTTAATCACACACCACTGCTATTGTGCAAATGTATTAGCTAAGCTAATTGATGACTTGGCGCACAGTCTAAGACAATAGCAATAGGGAAGGAGTTCACATGACATTTGTAAACCACAAGTCATAAGATTGGATTAATGTCCAATACTGTAGTGGTGTTCTAGAGCAGTATTTGTGCTTTTATTTAAGTTAGCACGGAGAAGCGGTTGATTAATAAAGCTGCACAGGGAAACCAGTTTGTTTCAGGTGTTTTATTTCAGATGCAGTGCCCATTCTGTTGAAGGCAGGACAACAGCTCAATTGTATTGAATTGCAATACAGAAATAGATTTATTCTAGAGCCTAACACGTTTGTTTGTTTAGTTGTCCCCATAGAGGACCTGCTTTGCATTTGTTTACTTTGATAGATTTTGGCAGGGCTAATACTGACGCAGTTGCTGTAGTAGTGGAAAGTGGAGATGGGAAGTTTGATAGGAGGGTACTTTTTAACCACAGGAGAGTGTAACCAGAGCTTTTTATAGACATCATTTTCCCCAAAATAACTCAAAATGACATGCAGCAAACTTCTAGGCAGCTAAAGGAGCCATACAAAGCGGTGTTGAGGAGCTCTGTGAACCCCAGCAGAGAGTGGCTCAAGATTCAACTGCTGGAGAATCCTTCTGTAGGGCTTTGGATGTTTGACTTGGAATTGTTAAACACACAGAGCGAAAAACAAAAGTCAATTCGGAAACAGAAAGGAAACAAGAAAATGTGAATTCTTCTAAATTAGGCATGCCTGCGGTGTGTTTGGTACAGTCCTTGGGATAAGAGCCTGTCTGCCTGCACTATTAATGCAGTTAAAACATTAGTGATCTGAACTACCAACAAAGTAGTGCCAGGCAGCAGTTTCCTTTGAACTGAACTAGAGCTGCAGACACCAATACGCTCAGGCTGTAGAATCTCAGAGCAGTCATCTGTGCTTTACTAAAATGCTTCAGGAATTTAATTGAATTTGCAGGGCTGCAATGCTATCAGAGTATTGTGTCTATGAAGGAGGGAGAGGGTGCATTCCCTGCGTTCCTTTAGCCAGGGCGACCTGTCTTGAATGTGCTCATTTCCCTGGATTAGACTGTTCAAACTGGCTGCTGGATGCATCGGCTATTGATTTCCATAGATTTTCATGAGCCACAGTTAGACTGCGCTGCTACTCTGATCTCTCTCCACACCTGATCAGGGAGGTCTGCTCTCTTCACAGTATCCCTTATCTCTCCCCTCAGGGCCTGCGAATGAGATTTCTGTTTGAACTGGGAGACATTTCAGAAATTCCTGCTCACATAGCTTGCTGTAGAGCTCTCTTTAAAGTTCCTATTCTTCACAGGGTCTGTCCCTTTTCAGGGTTGGGTGGGGTTTGTGAGTTGAAAACTCAGTAATGGTCATGTGAGAAATTTAAGTATACGCTAGGATTTAGAAATGTAACTTTACTGAGCCAGCAATTTATTTTCCATGGAAAACAGTTGTGTGAAGTGATTCAGCAAATATGCCACTCTAAAGTCTGAACCAAACAAATGCATTAAAAGCTACCAGCTTCTCAAAGTAAGCCAATAAGCTCAATGTATTGCTGTAAGAAGCCATTTAAACAGCATTTGGGTAAACCTGCTTGTTTTCAAAAAGGCCTTTACCCTGTACTGGTATCGTTCATGTTTACAAAGCAGACAGGACCTCAGGTATAATATCTGAAGATCTCTCTTCAGCACAGCGCCCCCACATGCCATTCTGCGGTGCTGCCTCCCACGCAGCAGTTTGAGAAGCTAGTGTACAAACCAAACAGCACCACGTCCACACTGTGCCTGGGTCTCCACGGTGAGGGAGACGCTGTGGCGCAGAGAGGAGGGGCCAGTTCACAGGAAGCAGAGTACGTGACGTCGTTATCAGAGAGGAAGTGGTTCTTTCTGTGAGGCTACAGACATCTGCTGAGGGAAGCTAAAAAAAAAAAACGAAAAAAACTTGTCGAGTGGTTCTCAAAGATATTCCTAAAGATCCATGGCAGTGCTGTTATGAAACTCAATATTCATTATGAAAATACCTTTCTTTCCGGTACAAAAATGTGAACGCTCACAAGCTCTGTGAGTTTATCTTATACACACACAGACTGTAGTCATTGGAATGAGATATTTTACAATGGGATTTCAAAGCAAGCCCTGCCAAAGAGGTATTCCAGTAATAAAGAATATTCTAGTGAAAAGAGCAGATGTGGAGCACATGGACCTGATCTAGAAGCTTGATTTAAGCTTCCTTTTGTGTTCTCTTGCAATTCTAAAACACTTTCATCTGTGTAATTAAGTACATGTCTGTACCTGCAGTTAATGATGCACAGGTAAATCCTCATCTAAATCAAGCTGAACATTAAGGGGTTTGAATTAACACGACTGACTGAATCTGTTCTCAAGGCACTCTTGTTCTTCAACTCCTGGCCTGTCTGTATTGTGAAAGAATAGACACTTAAGCTGTGGTATCTTAACTCTGAGGTGTGAAACTGTCAAGTTTGTCTGGTACCAGGATGTTCAAATTCAGAATGAATGAATGAATGAATGACTAAATCAATTCTCGCTCAAATGGCATAATTAATACAAGAAACATCCCTGATGAAAAGTCCAGGGTTCCAGTCAAGATTCCAGGCAGAACTTGTTTTAAGCTTGTCAGTGGGGCTATTGGTACTGGTAGATATTGGTCATTCTAATTCAGGTGCATGTTTCTACATGCAAATTTCCCTGTACAATACTTACCAACAGTATTTGAACTCCCTATTGAATTGAGAATGGAATTGAGTGTCTCTTTATTTCTTCCTGAAGAGACAGTGATTCCCCAATACACTCAGACAGCCTCCTTCCTATTGGAGTGACCCTCCACCTCTCCTCTCCAGACCCTGTATCCTGTGAGAGAGAAAGGGAGGAAGCCCTTAAGAACATGAAGTGGACTAGACGCATACTGTGACAGTGAAACTGCAGTGACTGTGTGGCTGTAACTCTGTGCTCTGTTGTGTGTGAATAACACGTGCACACTCCTCAAAAACTGTTTTGGGGGAATTAGCTATAGTTTCCTTTTGTTTTTTAGTTCCAGCTGGGGGGGTGGTAAAATAACACTTGATCTTCACCAAACTTAACTGAAGCATTTTTATATGTGACTAAGAAGTTTCTTCAGTTGTGTATAGCTCTAAAGCTTCCTGGAAGCACTGCAGTATAGTATTTGTGTAAGTCTGGGGTGGGGTTGGTAGCTGCCTGATACAGTTTATCAGCCGTGTGTTTTCCAGTAGGGGTGGAGACAGTGAAAGCTATCTCTCCATTGTTGGAGTGATGTGATTAGTCTACGCTGGGAGCTGTGTGTAAATGAGCTGTCGGGGGATGTGTGACTCACCACGCTGCTCTGGTCAGACTGGCTTTTCAGGATTTCCACCTGGCTCAGGTGGAAAACATATCTCTACTGCAGAAAGCAGAGAGACCTTCTGATTTCCAGACACTCCTGTAAGATTATGCTGCAGTCCAAAGCGCGCTCCGAAAGGAGAAACAAATGTTTAACGTTTTCATGTAAAAAGGCTCCAACATACAAGTTCTGTCTTGCTGGTTTTGTAGAAACAACAGAGTCAATCTTGTGCGCATTAAAAAAACGATCGAGAATGTAATTGCAATGTAAAAAGCCATTCATTATTACAGATGGATGACAGACTGGAGTGAACGTGCAAAACCCTTTTAAACTCTACACTGACTTTAAACAAACTACCCTGAACTGTGATCGGGTTTGGAAATAGGACTCCCTTTTACATAGCAGTTGGATCCATTCCTGGTTTCACACCTGAGATTGTTACCTATACACTCAAGCTGGTAGTAAAACCTGGAATGGGTAAAACTGCTATGCAATCTCTCTCTCTCCCTCTCCCTGCAGGTGGATGGAGGCCTGCCTGGATGAGGAGTTGCCCCCCACCACAGAGCTGGAAGAGGGGCTGCGAAACGGAGTCTACTTGGCCAAGTTGGGCAACTTCTTCTCTCCGCGCGTCGTGTCCCTTAAGAAGATCTACGACCGCGAGCAGACCCGATACAAGGTGAGGGGGAACGGGATAGAGAGAGGAGATACAGTACACGTTGAGAGCAGTGAGGGAAAAGAGTGTGGAAGGAAGAGAGGGATTATCCTAGCTGGAGTACGGTAGGGGTTTGAGAAAAGAGGATTGGAAGACAGTGATGGAAAGTGGAGAGGAGGTACCTGGATAGTTTGTCTGTAAGTATGTTAAAGAATGTGATGCAGAGAAATAAACTCAAATGAAGGTGTTCATGGATATTATTGTGAAAGTAAGTATATATATATAAACTAATAAGTATATCCTTGTTTTGTGTTTCAGGCCACAGGACTCCATTTCAGACACACAGACAACGTGATCCAGTGGTTGAACGCCATGAACGATATCGGCCTGCCAAAGGTGACTGTGCACAGGGGCTGGAGGGCTGGAGGGCTGAGGGGTCGGGTTATATTTGATCCTTTTTTGGGTTGATTCTTGAATGCCGCTGCTGATCTCACTTGGTGTCAAGTAGAACCTGCCATGTCCCGAGGTCACAGTACTGTTCCCCAGTAGCAGGGCTGGGGTTGTGTGACTTGCTGTCACGTGCTTGTCCCATCAGAAAGCTGATCCGCCAAACCTGACTCATGCAACAGAAAGCATTTGACCCTGGAGGCACATCATAACAGACTCCTTTCTATTCCTGCAGATTTTCTATCCAGAGACGACAGATATCTACGACAGAAAGAACATGCCTCGCAGCATCTACTGCATCCACGCGCTCAGGTACCTGCCTGCCCTTTAGTGATCCCCCCCCATTGGGGAGCAGGGGTGTAGCCCCAAGGCCACGTGATGGTATGCCCCTCAATACATGGGACGGTACTTTTTGAAGTGAATTAAAAATGGATGATCTTTTGTTAAAAGAAAAAACTTGAATAAGACAGAAAGCTAGAACGATCATATATTCATACCAGCTATAAATCACCCAAGAGCCACTCTGTGAAATGAGTTGCTGTGCAGTGCGTTTTAGTCTTGCACTATGATCCTTGCCTCTATTATAGATATGTCAGGTATAGAAAGTATAATGATTCAAATAATGAATCAATACAACCCTGTTTAAGTGTACAGACTGGTGTGGGCAGCTTGAACAAACATGGAAGAAGTCATCCAGTGACCTCACATCCTGTGTTAAATCTCGCTTTAAGTCAAGTGGAAAAAAAGTAAGCTAAAGAATGGGCTCTCATCTTGCCCTGACTGAATGAAGCCAGCTAGTACAGTCAGGGTTGGGTAGACAGGAGCTATTTGGCCACTCGTGAATCATTCATTGCCCTATTAGTTATTTATCCCAATTCAATGGGGCAGTTAAACTCCCATCTACTTTATATTGGGTTCCTTAATTGGAAATGTGTGAGTCCCAACACAGAACTAAGTTGGAATTACTCCTAACATTAACAGTGGCAGTATTAGATGGTAAATTCTATCCAGCTGCACTGAATAGAATTACAATGTAGGAAAATAGTGATGCCATAAAGTAGCTAATTAGTAACGTGACTGGACTGCCGTTCCAGTGTAGATTAAAGGGGTGCAGTAAACTGTGATTATGCTGTAGGATATGCTTGTAGTTGTACGCTTTAACTGCAGTCAATGTGCTTCCACAGCAGGGAAAGTAGCTGCAGTTCAAAGTATATTCTCCAGTAATCCAGATAATGTAAACCACAGTTAAGAAACAGCTAAACGTTTTCTCATCTGCTGTATGCTGGCAGCAAATCAAGTGTCATGAATCAAACCGATCCGCGTGATGTATTCCATTGTGCCAGACAGTATGCTCCATTATGGCAGGCCAGTGTTGCTTACCAGCGAGCTGAAGACGGAGAAAAGGAAATACTTAACAGGTGTGGAAGGGTCCCAGCTGTGTGGGATAAAGAGCTTGGTAGAGCAGGGAGGAAATGACTAAGGAGACAGCACTCTTCCACTCAGGGGTATACTCAGGGAAACGAGAAACTGTGTGTGCCCCAGTTTCCTTATGTATACAGAGTAGGGGTGTGCTGTTACTCGCTGCTCGGACTCCGAATTTCTTTTTTCAGCAGGTGTTCAATAAATTGATTCATTAACGTGTGGATTTCAAAGCAAGAACGGTCCTTCCCTCAGTTTCCGATTGAGTATTGATCGATGGCAGTTCAGTTCTGCATTGAGTGTTTTAAAAGCCGATTGGAAGATAATGTTCCCCTCATCCAGGGCGCTGACATTTTTTACATATACCAAATTGATGTCAGTGTAATCAGTCATGTGGTTTGAGGGGCAGTCCCATTACACATTGCTTTGTATAACCCTAATATGTGTTATTTCAAACCTGCTATGTTAGTGCCATTTCTACTAAAGACTGCCTTGCATGCACAATCAAGCTTCTTTTGATCAGGAGAGGATGAGCCACAAACCATCCAAAGTTCTCCCTGTTTCTTTAGCTGCGGTCTCGAGTCGGTGTGCACGATGCTCAGATTTTACCTGTCACAATGACCCAGAAGTAGTAGTATGTATGTTAAAGGTGGATGTGGCTTTCTTGTGCTCCCAGTTTAACCCCAGTCTGTCGCTCTCCCCTCCCAGTTTGTACCTGTTCAAGCTGGGATTGGCCCCTCAGATCCAGGACCTGTATGGGAAGGTGGATTTCACAGGTGAGACCTTTCAAAGTGCAGGGCAGCTTTCCAGCCTGTGTGCTCTATAGAAAACAAATAGTAACATCGATACACATGGGCATATCAATAGGATACCTCTTAGACTTCTATGTGGGTTTGCAGGGTCTGAAGTCCCTGCTGGTTGGAATTTGTTCTGCAGCAGCACTGGCTGGGTTAACTGCAGTATGAGCTCAGCCCCAGCTATGTGAAACGCATTAGTGATTGTGTGAGCGTTTCCTGTAATTTGTGCTGCTCTGAAACTAACTCCCTGCCCTCTCGGCTTGCCAAGCTCTGGGAAGGGGAGCAGTTTATCACGGCATGGCAGGAATAAGCAAAACCACCCTCCAGTCTGGCCAAAAACAACATGGCAGGATCATAACGTCCAATAGAGGTGCATTGGCAGCAGCAGTGCCTACCTGCTAGTGTGCCTTAACCCTGCCCAGCAGGACCCAGCCTCCAGTTTGAGATGTCCTCATCTGTGGTCTGGATTAAAAGCAAATTATGGTGGTGCCATTACCCTTTTAAAGTATAGCCATAAACTTTCATTTAATTCGGGGCTATTGCTGCATGGCCATGTACAACCACCATGGAGACATCATGTAAGTATATTGTCGCAAGAACCTGTCATTTCACTAAATACCCAGTGAATACATCTGCCGTTTTAACAACATCCAGTAATTCAATATTTAACAAACAGTAGTTGAATGTTCTTCATTATTTGATTGACTTCCTCCCTCTCCCCTGTCTCCCGGTCACAGAGGAGGAGATCAACAACATGAAGAGCGAATTAGAGAAGTACGGAATCCAGATGCCCGCCTTCAGCAAGATTGGCGGCATCCTGGCCAATGAGCTTTCAGTGGACGAAGCGGCATGTGAGTGTGATGTCTTTTTAACAGCGGTGAATACCAGAGGAGCCCCCGATATACTCTCCTGTCAATATAAGTTGTAAAACAGGGAGCGAGACAGGGGGCTTCCATTCATTAGTACATTGAGGCATTCCAGATTTTAAAAATTCTGTATCATTGATTGGTGATTATTACAATTCGTTAATGTGTTTGTTCTTAAAGGGAAAGAATCAACATTCCAACAAAACAATACAGAGCAAATTTGTACTCCAGACTTGAATTAACACCTTATTTTTGACCCTTAGTTTAAATGGTCTAAATGAAGCTCCTAGTAAAAGCTGCTCTGTTTGAGAGTCTCTGTGGTAGGTGGTTCATTCCCTCCAGCTCACTCTTCTTCCTGCTCTCTGTCACCCCCAGTGCATGCCGCGGTGATTGCGATTAACGATGCCATCGATCACGGGGAGCCGGGGGGCACCATGGCAGCCATGCGCAACCCCAACGCCATGCTGGTGAACCTGGACGAGGGCTCCAGCCAGCGCTACCAGCACACCCTGCAGCAAGCCAAGCAGGACAAGGTGGCCAACGCCAGGAAACGGGTAACTACTCTACCGATCATCGGCCCTTAATCACTGAACACAATATGAACAGAGGGTCTGTCTGGGTAGCCTGGGTTTCTTAATTATGGTAAATGCACTGTATTGCAATGAAACATGTTGTGAAAATGCTGTGCAAGTTCGGTGATCTTTGCAATGGGCACTTAAGGGATTTTCTGGTGTTCCAGATAACGGGAGAGAATTCCCAAGAGGAACGAGACGTCTATGAGGAGTTGCTGACCCAGGCTGAGATCCAGGGCAATGTCAACAAAGTGAACTGTGAGTCAGCGAGCCGCTCTAGGGGGTGTAGAGTCACTGAACTCCCTGTCCTCGCTCTCCTTCTCCCCTTCTGCTTTGTGTTTTTGTTATCAGTTGTACTCCTGTTTTCTACCTCTTAGTGTTTCACCTCACCCCTGTAAACTACTTCGTCAAGCCTCTTTCTGCTCCTTCTTTCCTCCTCTTATTCTCACTATTCAGTGATTGTCAAGTTAACTTTTTTTTTTTTTTTGGCATAACCTCGAAATAAGTATAACGAAAGCTGTTTAATATAATAAAGTTTACAAAATAAAAAACAAATGGAAAAATATTCGGTTTACAATAACTCCTCTCTCTCTCCCCTCCCCACTTCCCCTCCTCTCCCTCCGCACAGTGCTGAACTCTCTGGAGATGGTGGACCGTGCCCTGCGTGGAGGTGACGAGGCTGCTCTCTATGATGCTCTGCGCTCGCAGGCTCTGGGGCTCCGCAGGCTGCAGCCAGACAACAAGGACTGGTACCTGAAGCAGCTGAGCACCGACCACGAGGCCAAGGAGCAGGTAGGGGGCACTCATCCTACAGCACTGAGGGTGGATTGGGCAGCGGTTGCATTTCATTCATTGGTGGGCTTTGTGCACAATCATCTCTCTCTCTCTCTCTCTCGCTCTCTCGCACTCTCTAGAATTTCCCAGGGGAGTTGCTGCAGAAGGAGGAGCTGCAGAACGGGGTGGATCTCGCCACTGACAACGCCGACCGCTACCAGAAAAGTAACGTCCATTTCATCTCAGTATCCCTGCCATCCCTCTGTGAAGCTACACCCCTCTCAGTCTCTGTTAAACTCTCTTGGGAGGTCACAACATTGCAGGATTTCTCAAGAAACAGGAAAACCAGAGGCCCACAAACAGTAGATTGAGCAGTAGAGAAAAATGAAGCATTGGAAGACTTTTCCAAACAACTGTCAAAACATTTTACTTTTCCTCCACTTTGAACTCCCCTGTCTGCTCCCCCCCCCTGCTTAGCAGTTATGTATGGCTGGCCCCTCACAGCCCCTCTCTCTCTCTCTCTCTCCCTCCCTCCTCAGTGCTGCGGGCGGTGGATCGGATCAACACTGCGATCCGCGGGGGGGTTGCGGAGGAGACAGTGTCAGAGCTGATGAACCCTGAGGCTCAGCTCCCCCAGGTCTACCCCTCCGCTTCAGACCTGTACCAGCGAGAGCTTTCCACCCTGCAGCAGCAGAGCCCGGAGGTCAGCTTCCTTACAGCACAGACGCCAGCGCTTCTGTAAACACTGCCCACACTGCTACAGAGATGCAGTACACAGGGCAAGACTGGATACAACATGAACATGTGTTGTAATGTTCCCTATGATTCTTAAACGTGTTTAGAAATTAATTCATCATTCCTCATGGTGCCTCCTTAAAACCAAAACTATGCTGTGAAAGTCCAGACTGTACTGTGATTTGCATCCCTAGTGTTTAAAGTTTTGGATGATCAGCTTCATTCAAACTCACAAAATACACAACACATCATCTGTACACCTACACCACAGAGTATCAGCTGATCACCAAACAGAAAGAGCATGAAATGCCTCTGTATTCACAGATGAGCAGTATCTACACTTTAGACCTAAACAATTGCAACAATTTGTGTTTAAGCCCTGCCTCTTGGCCACAGGCTTGTGACTGTGCTTCTGATTGGCTGTGCAGGGCTCCCTGACGCACCCCGAGCTGCTGGTTGCTGTGGAGATGCTGTCCTCAGTGGCGCTAATTAACCGGGCGCTGGACACTGGGGACGGACAGGCAGTGTGGAAGCAGCTGGAGAGCTCAGTGACTGGGCTGAGCAACGTGGAGGACGAGAACGCACAGAGGTGAGGGATCGCGGGGGCAAGTACTGGGGCTGGCGGTAGAAGGGTGGCTTTAGGGGATTATGCAGTGTGATCTATATTGATCCCCACATTTTTTTGATTTTGCCTGCACCGTCATCATATATTTTGAACTTTTAAAGTACTGGGTTTCCCACGTAATTTGAGACTATTGCTTATTGCTTTGCTCAAACTTAAGGGATGCTATTCCCTGACTCCTCACGACAGCAGTAATAAGCACATTGTTTTTTGGATTTGTGACGTGATGCTTATCAGGTCTGTTCCTTGTCGCTTCTCTGCTCTGACGCTGTGTTATTTTAACCCTGTGTTGCCCGCAGGTACATCGATGATCTGACCCGGTTGAAGGCAGCGGCACGGGCCGAGGGGAATCCCTTCCTCACCTGGAACGACATCCAGGCCTGTGTGGACCAGGTGAACGGCACTGTGCAGGAGGAGCATGAGAGTGAGTGCAGGGGGCAGGGGGCAGGGGGCAGGGGGCAGGGGCAGGGGCAGGGGCAGGGGCAGGGGCAGGGGCAGGGAGGATTCTCTCTGATTATGAACACGGCCACTGTGAGGAATGATCGTATTGTACAGGAGATTTTATTAGACACTGGGATACTCTTGAACAGGGGCTGAGATGAGATCCTACTGGGCAGGGAACACAGAAACTGGTGGGAATGATTCCATTGGATAGGGAATGTGATCCTGTTGATCCTATTTGACAGGAAGGCTCGGAAGAGAGGGGGCTGTAGGAGAGGTCCTGTGAGCCAGGGGATCACCCTGTTGCTGAAGGAGTGGGACTTCTGTTGCAGTATTTGACTCTCTCTCCCTGTCTCTCTCCTCCTCTCAGGGATCATTGCCATTGGACTTATTAACGAGGCTTTGGATCATGGCAATGCTCAGACCACTCTGGCAGCACTGCAGCACCCAGCCGCCAAGCTGTCCGAGGTGCGCCCTCCGGTGGCACAGCACTACCACGACACGCTGGTGCGGGCGCGCAGGGAGAAGGCACAGGTACGGACCCGAGATTACTGCCTAGCTTCAGTGGCTTGGTTTCTGTAGTAACAACAAATTGCACTTTTACAGGTGGCACACAAACAGCTGTACTCACTCATTGCTGAACCTTTATCAGACTCTGTCCCGGTGGTATACTGTCTTGACATGTCCTGGCCTCTTCATTAGGCACCTCAGGGTTGTAATTTAGGAAAATTGAGTTGTAAGTGGGTCCCAGATTTGTCCAGACTTGCACGGCCTTGGAAAACCTCACCCATATAGTAGCAGATACACTTTCTTCTGGACAAAATGCATCTCTTTGATTGGCAAGTTTTTTTAATTCGAGACTTTTTTGTTTTTATTTCATATTTTCCAAATTAGTTGATCTGAAACCCAGCTTCGCTAAGCTAGTGAATACACAAAGGAGGTCAATGTTCCTAAAAAAAAAAAAGTGAAAACTGGTTCATGCTAAGCACAGGGAATCAAAGAGCATTGATTCGTTCAGAAGAGGAATAGCGGGCTTTCTTGAGAGAAAGGACACTGGCTTGTTGAGACTAATGGCTTTTTAGCGGTTCCTGATATCTGTGTTCTAAATGTAGTGCTGGGCTAAAGGAATCAAAAAGGGGAACAAAAGCAATGATGCTTCCTATTAACTGTGTTATTGTAGCATAAGAACAAATATATATGATTTAGGAAATCTAATACAGTAAATAGCTGAAGTGACAGCAAATTGAACCTAATGAATACTGAATCCTCCCTTCAGAGTAGTGTTAGTCTGTCCCGTGATAGCAGATTGTGATAAATGCTGCATTTAAAAAGACCCCACTGATTAATATATTCCTAACTTCAGATTCTCAAAGTCGTGCGTGCGCATTTATAAACATGGATAAAGAATGGAGAATTCCCCGGCATAAGCGTTAGTTCTTGTATACACAGGGATCATGCAGTTAACCTGCCCCCTGATGTCTGCCCCAGTGCACTGCTCTGACTGCAGCTGAGCTCTGCAGTGGTTTTTCATGTGCTGGAAGCTGTGAATGTTCGGGCTGATTCAGAGTGTTGCTGTTTCTTCGTTATCAAAGTCCAAACATAATAACAGTAATTTGGGAATTGGGTGGCTGATCTGTGCCAAGAGCATTTCCTCACGATGACGAGCTCCCTAAAAACCAGCGGTCCCGCCTCCCTGGTGACACATGACCGGTCTGAGAGGGGAGTGATTTACAGGTCTGGCTCCCTAAACGTTTCCTTATATGGAGACGCTCCCAGCTTCCAAAACTGCAGCTGGCCATGGCATCCCCAGGGGTTTAAACACAATGACGGGGCAAAAAATGCCCTCCTGACAAACAATCGCCACGATAACTCTGATTGTATTAGAGGTAGAAATTGGAAGGGTGACTCGCACCAGTGTGCGCTGGCAAATGATCATGCGAGTGGGCTACTGGAAAAAGACCATTTTGTGCATTTGCACGGTTGCTGTATTTAATTCAGTTCAGTTAGGAATGACAATGCTGGTGAAGTTTGTTTTATATATAACCTTATTTGTTTTAAGTCAGACTTTTTTAAACTCGCACTTCACAAACCACAAGGCTGCGCACCTGCATTATGAGCAGCGCTAGCAATGTGTTTCCTTGTATATATTAGGTTAGCTTGACTAACGTCATTCACTTACCTTGGAAACTACCAGCACTGGGACTAAATACCACAAAGAGAGACTTGGTTAATCAGATGTAGGATGTCCTATCATGTACCCAGGAGCAGCCCGGGTGTTGGATCTTCACTGAGCTACCACCACTACCTCTTACAGCACAGATACTGCTGACCCGGCTCCTGAGGGCTGACCTGGCCTGTGAATAAACACATTAGCACACAGGAAGAGGCTACACTGGAGGCTGCTGGGACTCTGTAGACTGCAGCTCTGAGCAAGCACAGAAACGAATGGACTTCTCTTTTTACAAGACAGGAAGTGGGTTAGCGAGGAAATGATTGGAACACAAAGTATGGCAATGAAGTGCAAGCAGCTGAGCGAGAGAGAGAGAGAGAGAGCGAGAGAGAGCGCGAGAGAGAGAGAGAGAGCGCGAGAGAGAGAGAGAGCCAGGGAAAGAAAGAAAGAAGACAGGGAAATAAGAGAGGGACAAGAATAGGTTCAATGATCTTCTTGCTATAATTTAACTACTGTACAGTTAAGCTAAAACCAGTTCTGTATAGTATTTAAAAGGCACGTAATCATGTTATATTCAGGGAGGATAGTGCATAATGCCCCCCTCCCCTGACTTTCATTAAAAAATGAAAGGGAAGTCCATAAAGAATTGCACAGTTTTCTAGCCATGTAGCCTCTGTGGGTCTCAGTGCCTGGGGAATACCCCACAGGATTAGGGGAAATGCTTACAAAGTATCTCCAAATGAATAATATTTTCATATGCAGTCAACTATTAATCAATACTTTGCGCAACTCTGAGAGGAAAGTAGTATGTTGCAATTATAGTTTAGGGGTAGAGAGACACAGCCTTCATTTTCTCTCTTCATTGTTTCTAATTCAAAGCTGTTTCTCCTCTCTCTGTCTCTGTCTCTCTGTCTCTGTCTCTCTCTCTCTGCCTCTCTGCCCTGCCCATTCCCTTAATTAGAATGAAGTTGTGAAACGGCTCAAAATATGCACATATCAACTAAAAATAAAATATAATGTAGAACTCTGTGGCGCCACACCCACTCGCTCACTTCCTCAATTCAGATCAGAAATCAGACTCAAATCTACTTATACTTTTGAGATGTTTCTTCTGCTCATCCCCCCCCCCCGCTACCCCCTGCTGACTAGTTACTCCTGAAACCGTTCAGATCGCTTTACTGTAAACAGACCAGCCTACATTCAAGAAAACCAAGGGCATTCTTGAGGTTGACCACTAATGAAGTAGTATCACTTGGAACAGTCAGAACTGAGTAGTTATTAGAGTGTGTGTGTGTGTGTGTGTGTGTGTGTGTGAGTGAGTGTGTGCGTGTGCCTAGAAAAGGGAAGCTAAGTAATGCACAGTTCAGTGCATGTTTACACACGCTAAATAAAATAATCACTCAATTATAAGCAATGATTACCAATTACTGGGGATTGGTTTTCATTTACTTAGAGTATTCACTTTGTTCACCAAGAATTGCTTAATACAATTATCCAGAGATTGATTAGAATTACTACTGATAATTATTAATTACCTGTGGTTACTATGAATTCCTAGAATCAGTTTAAGTAAGCATATGATTTTTTTTTTACTTAAAGTAGTTTCAAGTATCTTTCTTGTAGAAGCCAACTTTAAATACATCTCTGACTAACTAATGCAAGCTGCCCTGACTGTTAGCTGTCACCAGTGTAGATACAGTAAATCAATGTATACATATAAATTCCACGCCCGTTGAATAAATATGTGTGTCTGCAGCCCTGTGTATTTCTGTCTGTCTCTCTCGGTCTCTCTCTCTCTCTCTCTCTCTCTCTTTCTCTCTTTCTCTCTCTCTCTCTCGGCGGGGTAGGGGCTGCACAAAGAGAGCTCTGTGTCCTCGTCCAATCAGAGGATAGTGTGTCTCATTCCGGAAACTGAGGCAACTGTTTTCTGGCACTGACAGCTCAGAGGAGCCATCTGGTGTAAGCACTTGCCCCTGCATGGGACTCGCTGTTTAACTGCTTCTAGACTGTTGCAGGTATTGTTCTTTATGTGGCAATACACCATACAGGAACTTTTATTGTGCTGCTTAAATTCCATGCTCCAAAACTGACACACACTGGTGCTTTTGAGTGAAGGTGGAGGACGGAGGGACTAACGGGATTAGGGGGTCTCTCTGCAGTGGGATAGGGGGTCTCTGTAATGGGATTAGGGGGCCTCTCTGTAATGGGATTAGGGGGTCTCTCTGTAATGGGATTAGGGGGTCTCTCTGTAATGGGATTGGAGGGTCTCTCTAATAGGTTTAGGGGTCTCTGTAATGGGATTAGGGGGGGTTTCTGTAATGGGATTAGGGGGTCTCTCTAATAGGTTTAGGGGTCTCTGTAATGGGATTAGGGGGTCTTTCTGTAATGGGATTAGGGGGTCTCTCTAATAGGTATAGGGGTCTCTGTAATGGGATTAGGGGGTCTTTCTGTAATGGGATTAGGGGGTCTCTCTAATAGGTTTAGGGGTCTTTCTGTAATAGGTTTAGGGGGTCTCTCTGTAATGGGATTAGGGGGTCTCTCTGTAATGGGATTAGTCATGCCTTGCAGACACTGAAGGAAAGAGAGAGACATCAATAGCACATCATGCTCTTGCATTCACTCACAGAAAGATCAGAACTCTCAAAGTGAATCGGCCAGACACCTATCTCTCCAAATTGATCCACTTCGTACCACAGGACTTTTTTCTGTTAGGGTTGATTGGGTAGGCAGGAGGCTGTGTGGTCCAGTGGTTAAAGAAAAGGGCTTGTAACCAGGAGGTCCCGGTTCAAATCCCACCTCAGCCACTGACTCACTGTGTGACCCTGAGCAAGTCACTTAACCTCCTTGTGCTCTGTCTTTCAGGTGAGACGTAATTGTAAGTGACTCTGCAGCTGATGCATAGTTCACACACCCTAGTCTCTGTAAGTCGCCCTGGATAAAGGCGTCTGCTAAATAAACAAATAATAATAATAATAATAATAGGTTGCTAGTGCTGTTGGACTCCGCTGTTGAATTCTGCTACAGAAACATGTCTCTGTAATCCAAACAAAAGCCTGTTCAATCTAATGTGTTGGTCCCTGAGATTCTGATTCATTGTTCCATCCCTTTTTTATGTGGCTCCAATTGAACCAGCGCTGCAAAATTAGACATTCCGGAACAATCAACTTCAGGCAAAAAAGGAAGCCAACGCAGGGGGTCATCTGATTACATGATGATTCATTAGAAAGGATCTGGTGGCTGATATTATGTAAGGGTCATAATTGTCCATATTGTAATGGGAAAATGCAAATAGTGTGAATGGAATAATACAATTAAAACGGTATAAAACAAGCAGAAAAAAGTAGGGTGCAGGGAGGAAGCAGCAGAGTAGTTTCTGGCTACTTTAATGCTTCTAAAAGGATTGTATTCCTCTGTGAAAGATTTCATTTGCATAACAGTTGTGATGGCTCAGAATATGAGAAATCTGTGTGTGTTTGAGTCAGTCCTGCTAGACAGCTGTGTGATGTGTGTAAGAACAGAGCCCCCGTGAAGGAAGCAGCAGGGCCTGTCTCTAGCAATGCATCTCCATTAACACATCGCTCAGGCTGAGTCACCAGAACCACTGGAGGGTGGTGAGCAGTGCTGGGACAGCTCAGTGAAGTCACGGGTCACAGCGACTGCCAAGCAGATACAAAGTAGAGACACTGAAAAGGTGAAAGAGCTGTGGAGCAGAAAGGTGTTGGAGTCGAGCTCTCTAACCTTCTTTCCAAACCTCTAAGAGAATGAATTCATTCATAAAGTTTACTGTGAACAGCATAGAATAGTACTGAAATTCACAAATAAATACATGTTCCCTCGTGAAAGCACGCGTCAGAACATCTGTCTAAGTTTCTTTCTAGATGTTTTGTATTCATGAATTCATTTTAAATACATTATAAATCAAAATGTATACATGTACATACTAACTTTGTGCATGAGAATGACTCTTGTATTGGATTGCTCTAAGGGAATTTCTAGCTTGGCGTAGCTGGCATCTAGCAGTGTGGTAATGACAACTGGACTCTCAATACAATTCTGATATAAAGTAAACTATGATGCCTCCCCAGGACACACAGGACGACTCTGCGGTGCTCTGGCTGGATGAGATCCAGGACGGTGTGTGCAGTTCTAACAAGGAGACGGAGGACTCGCAGCAGTGTAAGAGCCAGCCCTGCCCTTCATTAACCCTGTCTCATAACGAATCATTGACAGGTTCAGCCCCTCTCCCCTCACTCTCAATCAGAGCGCTGTAGTGAAGCGGAGTGTCTCCCTCTCTCTCTCTTAGTCTCTCTGGGGATCCTGGGGATCAATGAGGCGGTGGAACGCGGTGACACGGCTCAGACCCTCGCTGCCCTGCGCTCCCCCGACGTGGGGCTGTACGGAGTGACCCCCGAGTGTGACCAGGCGTACCAGGCAGACCTCGCCGTACTCAAGAAGAGCAAGCAGGACGAGGGTGAGCAGACAGAGAGAGCTCAGAATACAGACACGCATGCACACACAGCTAAATACACACACACACCCCTAAATACACATGCACACACACACACACACACAAATGTACAGACTTGTTTGTTTATAGTGTTTGCATTGATATATATTGTAGATTTACTGTTGTACTCCAGAAGGACATGGATCACCACAATAATGAAAGTTCTGTAAAGTCAGTACTCCTGTGTTAAAATGGTTTACCAGTATGTTTCGAAATATATGTTTAAACATTTTGTCAGGTTTTAGACCCATAAGCATAATAAACAAGCCTGCACCCGTACACGCACACACACACACACACACACACTACTTTGATTTTTGAACACTTGCTTGTCTGTTAGGTTTCAGAGATTTTTAATAAATCTTCTAGGAATAAACCCTTTCATTCCTATTGCTTTGTTAGATGGTTTATTTTTAGGACCATCCATGAGCTTCACGGGCTAGACTAACAAAAAACAATGTAAAAACAAATAGCTACAAACTGACTAGTTTATTTGTGCTTTGGTAACTATCGGGTGTGTTTTCCCTTTCTTAAACAAGTCTCATGCTACTGACCAGTATGAAGCCTGTAATAATAAGTAATAGAAATCTCCCCCCCAGGTGACAATGGCAGTGACTGGGTGAAGCACTGGGTGAAGGGAGGGTATGATTACTACTTCAACATCCGGACCAGGGAGGGGAGCTGGGAGGAGCCGGCCAACTTCATCGAGAACAACACGCAGCTGGGCCGGGAGGACATCCAGGTAAGACTGCACAGAGAGGGGCTGTTTGAATGTTTCAATCCAGCTTTCCCTTCACACTGCTGAGGCTTCATCGAGCTCACCTCTCCCCTGCTCGCCTCCACTAGGCAACCATCTCTGGAGTGACGTCTGCCTACAACCGGGAGCAGCTGTGGCTGGCCAATGAGAACCTGATCACTGAGCTGCAGGCGCGCTGCCGAGGATACCTGGTGAGGAACGGGCAGACAGAACGCCTCAACTACCTGAAGAGACAGGGCCCGGCCATCACCAGCATCCAGGTAAACTACTGCACAGGGATACTGTCACCTGGGTACAGGTAAACTACTGCACAGGGACACTGTCACCTGGGTACAGGTAAACTACTGCACAGGGATACTGTCACCTGGGTACAGGTAAACTACTGCACAGGGACACTGTCACCTGGGTACAGGTAAACTACTGCACATGGATACTGTCACCTGGGTACAGGTAAACTACTGCACAGGGACACTGTCACCTGGGTACAGGTAAACTACTGAACAGGGATACTGTCACCTGGGTACAGGTAAACTACTGCACAGGGATGTAAGTACACACACCACTAAAGTATCACATTACTTTACTTTATAATGCTAATCTTCTCCTCCACTACCTCAAGAAGCAAGGTCCACAGTACATACCCGCTGCTTAACTACCCCCTGTACAGCTGTAACACATTCCTCTATCACATGTAAATATACGAAACACACCCCAGCTCATGCCCTGATGTGTCTCTGTCGCCCCCTGCAGTCTCATTGGAGAGGCTACAAGCAGAGGAAGAATTACCTGGAGAGGAAGCAATACCTAAAAGACCACACCGAGGAAGTCACCAAGGTAACTGTCACACAGGAGGGGGGGGGGGGTTGTCTGCTGATTTTGCAGTGTGCTTGGTGTACAGCATGGTCTTTTGTGTGTTTTCGTTCCAGAGGTGGATATTAGCAGTTTAAGCCAATCCAGTTTTTATTGTGAGTGCTGTCAGTCCCATGCATGCGGTTCTAAGGTGATTATGGTAAAAGCAGCTGGTGTGCACTGTATGTGCCTCTGGCTGAGTCAGTGCTGTGCTCACTGTGTGTCTCTCTCTCTCGCTCTCTCTCTCGCTCTCTCTCTCTCTCTCGCTCTCGCTCTCGCCTCTCAGATCCAGTCCAAGGTGAGGATGCACCAGGCCAGGAAGAGATACCAGGACCGGCTCAAGTACTTCCGTGACCACGTGAGTCTGAACTACAAAACTGATAAGCACAACACACCATTGCAGATGTGCAAAACAAATTCTACTAGCAGGGAATGTACCAGCTGGGCAGAATCTCTGCTTTTAGAATCTCAGCTTTCTCACAAAAATGTATGGTAATTGTGTTGCCTTTTAATAGTGTAGTAAATCATAGTGGAAAGAAGGTTTGACAAGGATGGTAAGATACAGACGGGTGTGGTAAAGCATATTAAAAACAAACTCCCTTTGCTGTGTGTTCTGTCTTGCAGATTGATGATATAGTAAAAATCCAGGCGTTTATCCGGGCCAACAAGGCCAGAGATGATTACAAGACACTGAGTGAGTATCTTTGTCTGTCTCCCTCCCTCGTTATCTTTCTCTCCTCGCTCTGTCTTATTTATGTTCTCCTCTAAACTGCTTCTGGCTACACCACCAGGAGTCCCCGCTGTTCATTCCAATCTCTCGACAGTGACGTTGGGAAGCGTTGCTTTGTTGTAAACCCTTCTTCTCATGCCCGCTCCCCCTCAGTAAACGCTGCGGATCCCCCCATGGCGGTGGTGCGGAAGTTCGTCCACCTGCTTGACCAGAGTGACCAGGACTTCCAGGAGGAGCTGGAGCTGATGCGCCTGCGCGAGGAGGTCGTGACCCAAATCCGCTCCAATCAGCAGCTAGAGAACGACCTCAACCTCATGGACATCAAGATTGGCCTGCTGGTCAAGAACAAGATCACCCTGCAGGTAACCCAGTCCAACCAGAGAGTGGATGCCACTCCATACAGTGGTTTGTTGACCATTATTTCCTTGTTCTTAGGGAGAACTTACTGCAGCATTGAGATAGATGACACTGCTGAGCACTCCTAGTCTCTCTGACCCCCCTCTTGTGGTGATAGTCAGTAGTGCAGCCCTGCCCACTGTGTGTGTCTCTCTCTGTCTGTGCAGGAGGTGGTGTCTCACAGTAAGAAGCTGACCAAGAAGAACAAGGGGCAGCTCTCCGACATGATGATGATGAACAAGCAAGGCGGACTGAAGGCGCTGAGCAAGGCGAAGCGAGAAAAACTTGAGGCCTACCAGTTCCTCTTCTACCTGCTACAGGTAACACTGCACTGTCTCTTAATACACCATCAGATTCGGACATGGAATATGTGCACTGGAAAGCAATGCAGCTTTAAAACATGAGTATGCCAAGCCAGTCCATGATACCACTCATTATGGCTTGCAGTACGTTTGTACACACATCTGGAGATGTGCTAGCCCTGGTTAGAACAGAAACCCGGACTATAAAGGATCGGGAGCGCTGTATTTGCAATTGAGTTTTCCAACTCCTCCAACCCTCCCTGCAGACAAACCCCACCTACCTGGCCAAGCTGATCTTCCAGATGCCCCAGAACAAGTCCACCAAGTTCATGGACTCTGTGATCTTCACGCTGTACAACTACGCCTCCAACCAGCGCGAGGAGTACCTGCTGCTGAAGCTCTTCAAGACCGCACTGCAGGAGGAGATCAAGTATGAGCCCCGGATAAACTAGATAAATGCATTACCTATTTATGTGTGTTATTAGAAGTTCACTATAAAATGAAAAGGTGAATTTGTATATGATTATTGTTTAAGAAAACACCGCTGGGTCCACGTGCTGTGGAAGCTCAAAATGACGTTTATTTGAAGCATTGTAACATGGCACACTAACATGGTGTTTAGAAAGAAACAGTTGGAAACTTAGCACTGGGGTAAATGTTTTGTGAACTAAACCCATTTAGTTTGAAACTGTACATGAATCCGACTCAATCTTATTGACCATTTATTTGTGTTGACTTTGTCAGGTCGAAGGTGGACCAGATCCAGGAGATTGTGACGGGGAACCCCACCGTTATAAAAATGGTGGTGAGCTTTAACCGCGGGGCCCGGGGCCAGAATGCACTGAGGCAGATCCTGGCGCCCGTCGTCAAGGAGACCATGGATGACAAGGCACTGAGCATCAAGACCGATCCCGTGGACATTTACAAGAGCTGGGTCAACCAGATGGAGTCTCAGACTGGCGAGGCAAGGTAGGGGGCTCTCTCTATCCTCTCTCTGTCTCTGTCTCTCTCTCTCTCCTCTCTCTGTCTCTCTCTCTCTCTCAACAAATGATTTGCGTAAAAATGTACTGGTAAATTAAAACCTATAAATAATGTATTTAGACTTATGAGTTCTCTGAAATAATATTGAAAAAAACTTCCTTTTTAAAATCCTGTATTCACAGGGATGTTAGGTTAGGGTTAAATAAAGGTCAGTATCCACCTACAGTGTTCTGTTTATGAATCTGCTAATACGTGCTTTGTGCTAATGGGATGATCAATTCAAATGGTTAAAGTAATGAAATGGGGTGATTGTTTAATGATTGCTCATTACGTGGCTTACTCTGGAGGCTATAGCGACATCTTGTGGCTGTAGGACTAAATTACAGGTTAAAAAAACAAGTGGTAAAAAACGCAGGGCCCTATAGGTCATTAATTAAAAGATTTACCTCAAGAAAATTCAAGATCTGAAATATTTTCCATTCCCTTCCAAGGCAGTTTATGATCCTGATTTATCAGCAACTCATGCCTAGGTACCTAAGATTAAAAGATAGAACTTCTAAGAAACTAAATGCTGTATTTTCAAAGAGTTTACTCCTATCTTTAATGGGCTCATGTTAATGAGAAACAAAGCACACTGAGAGTGCTGAAGAGGACTTGAGAAATATACCTTTGGTTCTAGTTTTGTAAAATTAACAGGTGTTTTTAACTCAAATGAAAGTTAATTAAAGACTGGAGGTGCTGTAACGGGTTCCCTTGTGCGTTTTTCAGTAAGCTTCCCTACGACGTGACCCCAGAGCAGGCGCTGAGTCACGAGGAGGTGCGGACCCGTCTCGACGCCTCCATCAAGCACATGCGCACCGTAACGGACAAGTTCCTGTCAGCCATCACTGTCTCTGTGGACAAGATCCCGTGAGTATGGGGGCTCGGGAGGGGAGGGGAAGGGGAGCTCACCAAACTCTCTGAGGGTCGGCTCTGTTAACGCGTGGCTCTCCCACCGCTGTGTTTCAGGTACGGGATGCGCTTCATTGCCAAGGTGCTGAAGGACACGCTGCATGAGAAGTTCCCTGATGCCACCGAGGACGAGCTCTTAAAGGTATCGCCTGCTGCCCTCCCAAACCACTGGGAGAAGATTCTCTTACTGTGTGGGGCATGCTGATTAAAGGAGGTTCATTGGTAATGCTCTGGTAATGGGGAGGTTTGCCTAGCAGCCACCCTCCACCATGCCTGAATAGCAACTTCTGTTTGTACCTGATCTTCATTGAGCACTACATTCACTTCCTCCTCCTCCTCTCTATTAGCTCTCTGAGACCGGGTATGTTTTTGTTATTTGGGGACAGGCACAGGCCCAGGCTGTTTTTATTGTAGACGGCAGGTGGTACATATCCCACCCCCAGCTGGTCTCCGCTTCTCTCGCAGTCCTTCAGTTTTCTTGCTGGGAGACTTCTTGTTTCTAATTCAAAGCTGTTTCTCCTCTGTCTCTGTCTGTCTGTCTCTCTCGCTCTCGCTCTCGCTCTCGCTCTCTCCTGCGCTGCAGCTTTGCTCTCCTGTTGGAAAGTGCGCTCCAGACTCCCAGGTCAGAGAAGGTGAGCGACAGGTTTCACATCTCCATCAGGTCACTCATTCATATTGCTTCCAAACTCTTCTGCTTTCACGCAACCACATAGTCTTGATATATATAGTCTTGACAGATTATTCAATTGACACTGTATCATTTAGTGCAATGTGTCCTGGTTTAGATATGTCGTCTTTAAGTAAAAATATATAAAATTAAGGAATTGAAATGCTCTGAAATTCTTGATGCCACAGGTGCTCAAAAAAAACACTAATGCGTTACAACATCCATTTCACTGTAACTTTCTTACTGTTAATGTGAATCATGAGAACCATTTCAAAATGAGTTGAATAAGCAGTTCTGTATTATACTGATCAAAAGCTGCTTGTTTTCTGTACTCTTAACCCAGGGTTTTGCTGTGTAGAGTTTCCTGGTTTGTAGCAGGAAGTCGCAGATGTTGATACAGTTCACACAGATGTTATCAGTGATGCCTCACCCCTCACACCCTGCAGTGATAAGAAATGCTTGTTCGTGAGTTTTAGATAGTATCCTCACTCTCGATTCTTGGTAACTTGCTTTATGTTTTTCGATGAACTGCCCTGTCTGTTTCAGATTATTGGTAACCTGCTGTATTACCGCTACATGAACCCGGCCATTGTAGCGCCTGACGCCTTTGACATCATCGACATGTCTGCGGGAGGTCAGCTGACCACTGACCAGCGGCGCAACCTGGGCTCCATTGCCAAGATGCTGCAGCATGCTGCATCCAACAAGATGTTCATTGGAGACAACTCACACCTAGCAAATATCAACGAGTACCTCAGCAACTCCTACCAGAAATTCAGGTACAGCACACCCCTCTAAGAATACACACCACATACAGCAATTATAGATCTGTCTCAAGAAAATTCAAGCCCCGAAATGCTTTAGAGTTTCTTCCAAGGCAATTGATGATCCTAATTTATCAGCAACTCAAGCCTAGGCAGTACCTAAGATTAAAAGAACTAAGTCAAGAATACAGACGTTTCAGCTGGTGTCTTCAACAGTGTTATGTTTTTTCCAAGGTTTGAGCTTGCTACTATTTTCAGGGTTAAATATATACCTTTCAAAAAGTACTGCTTTTAAATCTATAACATGTACAACTTGTCTGAGAAATCACTGATAAGATCTTTCTCGTAATGCATTCTTTGCTTGTCACAAGTGAGAGACTCATGCACAGAGCAGTGTTATGCCAGACTTTTGAATAATCCTATAGATTCTCTCCTATGTACATTAGCTTCTCCGTCAGAACATTTCCACAAGAGTGACCATACGTATTGCTTGAAATGTACCCCCTGTTATCACAGAAAGTCCCTCATTAGCAGTACAACCTTTATTGACAAACCATTTTAAGTAACAAAATGCTGTCTGGTGTCTGTGTCTCTCTGTGCCGGCGCAGACGGTTCCTGCTGGCTGCCTGTGACGTCCCCCCTCTGGAGGACAAGTTCAACGTGGACGAGTACTCGGACCTGGTCACCCTCACCAAGCCCGTCATCTACATCACTATTGCAGAGATCATCAACACCCACACGGTGAGTAACAAACAGACCGCTACGGAGCCCACGGGTCAGGGTGCAGATGATGAAACTCATACCATTCAAGCGTCAGCATATTGAACTGCGATGGTGTGTCTGTGTTCCATCTCCCTCACCTCTCCGAAACCATACCATCTTCAATTCTCATCATCTCACATCTTCAAGCTGGCTTCCACTTCTGAATGGGAAATGTCTAAGAGTTAGTGCACGTCTCTCCAGGACTCAAACCCTAAGATAACCTCCAATACAGATCAATCTGACTAAATTAACCCCCGGCAGACCACCATGGGCCAGGTTGTCATTGTAAATGACAATCTGGCCTCAGTTGACTTACCTGGTAAAATTAAAGGATTGATTGAGTGGTTGTTATATAATGAACAGTCCTTAAACAAGATATTCCACCTGCCCTCTTGTCATCCCTATGCCTGTGTGTCTCTCCCCAGCTCCTGCTGAATCACCAGGATGCCATCGCCTCCGATCACAATGACCCCATTCACGAGCTCCTGGAGGACCTGGGCGAGGTCCCCACCATAGAGTCTATGGTTGGTGAGTAGAGTGGCCACCATAGTCTCTCATCACTGAATAGAGTTGCTAGAGGAGGTCCTTACCCACCTCTCACTGGCTCGATTTCACTCTGTGTATTTTGCATCTAAGTTCTGTATGTCTCCATTCCTGCTGTAGGGGAAGGCACGCTGTCCCCCGGGGACCCCAATTGGGACATGCTGACCAAGACGGAGGTGTCTCTCACATTGACCAACAAGTTTGACGTGCCGGGCAGCGAGAATGAAGAGATGGACGCCAGGACACTCATGCTGAAGTAGGTGATGGTTACTGTTATCCAGGAAGCTGGTTTACTCCTCAGTCCAGTCAGTATGTACCTGTGGTCAGTGAGTATGGAGACCCTCCTGAGTCACTCCCTGCCTCCCCCCCGTGTTATCTGTGCAGCTCCAAGCGGCTGATTGTAGATGTGATCCGTTTCCAACCCGGAGAGACCCTGACAGAGATCCTGGAGACCCCTGCCAGCAGTGAGCAGGTGAGTGTGATTACATCATGAGCCTTAACCATGCATACCCTGTACGATCCTTCACTCCGGCGTACTGAGTGGAGACTGGGTAGTGCTGTATGTTCTCAGTGTAGAACCCAATAGATGTGGGCCCAAGTGGACCATCACCGATCAGAATGTCATTTTGCAAAGTTGTAGAGTCCAAGAAGATATGGAACTTCTTATACTTATCAAACACTTATTGCGTGTTTTCTCACAGGAAGCGGAGTACCAGCGAGCCATGCAGCGGCGAGCAATCCGGGACGCCAAGACGCCAGAGAAGATGAAGCAGAAGAAGACCGCGAAGGACGACAGCCTGACGCTGCAGGGCAAGAAGGACAAGATCCATGCCAACCTGCAGCGCCTGGGGGAGATGGGCAAGGTGAACCCTGAGAACCGCTACCAGGACCTCATCAACGACATCGCCAAGGTAACAGATAGATAACTGCAATTGTGTCATTTGTAATCCATTCTAATTACTATGTCACTGTAGTTGAACCTTGGCACACCTGCTTAATTATAGTTGTAATGGTACCACATAATTGATCAAGTGCATTTCAATTACACACCTTTCCAAGCTTAATCTGTTGCATTTCCATGCTGTGTTTCACACTGAGCGATCATTATTCTCGTATTTTCAACCACTTATAGTGACCCCATTTGTTTGAAAAAATAAGTTTATATAGTATGTTTCTGGATTTGTACCTGGAATCATTGCTTGATTTTCAAACATTAAATAAAATCTCTGCTAGCAGCCTTTTTGCTGTAATGCACACTAACTGTAAGATCAATGATCCTGTACATTGAGATAGACTGATTGGACTGCATGTAGGTGTAACCTGTACCTCCATCATTCAATAATCCCCAGGATATCCGCAACCAGAGGCGGTACAGGCAGCGCAGGAAGGCGGAGCTTGTGAAGCTGCAGCAGACGAACGGCGCGCTCAACTCCAAGTCCAGCTTCTACGCAGTGCAGATCGACTATTACAACCAGTACATCAAGACCTGCATGGACAACCTGGCCAGCAAGGGCAAGTGAGTACCCTGGGGCAAATAAGAATCCTCCTCTGAGGGCAAGGGAGTTGAAACTACCCCCAGTACATAAATAACCATGTAAAAGCAAGGTATAATAAAGCACAGGTGAGCATTGTAAAGAATAGCATATTAAAAAAACATGGCTAACCAGGGTAAACTATGGTACATGCTTAGTAGAACCATGGGGAAAGCATGGGCAAACTGCAAAAAAAATACAATGAAAAAATACAAAGGTAAACTTTTATACGAGTAGTGAATATTCACAGAAGCAAAATTATTCTCTTAGTAATCTACAGATCTAGTCCATCTAGTCTTGAGAAACTGATGTTTGTTTAGAGGATCAACTCATATCTCCTGAGGAATTCAGTGTGTTGCTGCGCAGAGACTCAGGGAGCAGTAGACCTATTTCTGCTCTGTGAAGCGATATTCCCAGCAGGATGGATGTTCGTGTTAGTCATCTAGGACTCCGGTGGTGTTTTCAACATGTTTTACTTGCAGAAGGAAATGGGATTTCTCAGCAGTATCACTATGTGTTTAGGGGGTCGTTGTGTTTCTTAGAGACTGGGTGCTCTATGTCCTCTGTGTGGAACTCAGTACATGTGGTCTCCCCTTAGGGTGTCTAAGAAGCCGGGCCAGGTGAAGAAGAGCAAGCAGGTGTCTCAGAAATACACAGCGGCACGGCTCCATGAGAAGGGGGTGCTAATGGAGATCGAGGACCTGCAGACCAACCAGTGAGACTCTTCTACTCACTATCACCTCTCCCCATCTCTCACTATCTATCGCCCTTTCTCACTCTCTCACCCCCCTCTTTCTTATTTCTCTGTCCCATTCACCCTGTGTTCTCTCTCTGTCTGTCTGTGTCTCTCTCTCTCTCTCTCTCTCTGTGTCTCCCTCCCTCTCTCTCTCTCTCTCTCTCTCTCTCTCTCTCTCTCTGACTGTCTCCTCTGCTCTCTCTCCTCCACAGGTTTAAGAATGTAATCTTTGAGATCTCACCAGCGGAGGAGGTCGGTGACTTTGAGGTGAAGGCCAAGTTCATGGGAGTGCAGATTGAGACTTTGATGCTGCATTACCAGGTAAGCCACCCCTTGTGTACATTCCTAATACATGATCATGTGAACATTCCTTTTTATACTGAAGATACATGCCTTTCATCAGAACCTGTTTATAATGATGTCACACTCTCGCCTGTGTTTCACTGCCCTACCCCAGGACCTGCTGCAGCTGCAGTATGAGGGCGTGGCTGTGATGAAGCTCTTCGACCGAGCGACCGTCAACGTCAACCTGCTCATCTTCCTCCTCAACAAGAAGTTCTACGGGAAGTGAGCGAGCTCAGAGATCACAGACACTTTACAAAGCGCCACGTTGGTACCCCAGACGCCGCGTCCACACAGACCACAGCACCGTGCCACGTGGCCACGCCCCCGGGGAGTTTCCTCTCCAATCAGAACTCTCGCTTTGCCTTTTATTTGCTTTTCCTAGATATTTGCGAGTTCTCCAGTTTGTTCCCCCACGGCCTCTCTGAGTAGCACAGACCTGTCTCAAAATCCACATCACTTTCTTTAGTAGAAAGCTTTTTTTATTTCATCATCCTATAAGAAAGTTTGCTTATGTTAGACTATGATAAAATTGCCATTTACGGATGGTCATTTAGGGCAGTTTTGAAGCAATATGGGAAGCGGCAAAGCACACAGTGTTGGGTATTGCCAATACAGTATACCAGGACCACTTCTGACTTGATTTTACAATCTCAAAAACCATTTCTGAGGCTTTTCTTTGGTTAGTTGTTCCTGCCCCAGCTGTTCAATGAGAGAGCAGGTGTGTGTAGGCCCTCATGGAGGGTATCACTCCACTTTCCCCCCAATACTGTATATTAGTTTATCAACCCAATCGTTCCACCACAGAATGTTTAAAAAAATACTCTATGTAAAGGAAGAAAAAAACTGTTCATCATTTGTTTGTCTGTGCTTGAAATTTGCTTTTGTTTGCCAGAGACATTTATTTTGTTTTTTAAATACAGTATACCCTTACTGAAATGTCTCATTCTATGCAATTTTATATCTTGTTTGAGAGAGAGAAAAAAAAAAACACTTTTCTTTTCTTAGATACCTTTTATGATATATATATATGTGGCTAAAGCACGAAAACATTATTTTGAGGAGCTATATATCATGTAAAAGAGACAATCACATTTGAAACAATATATGGTTCATTTATTTAATATGTGCATGTATGTATTGGTGGTGTACAGAACATTTGACTTCCCCTTAAAATACTGCAATTGAGTACAAATATAATATAAAGTTGACAGTGTTGCTTCGGTAAACTTTCTGTTAGTTGCTGTGACAGGGATGACGAGTGGTCTGACGTCAGGCAGAAGCAGGAACAAAAACTGACACCGGGGAAGTACTGCAGTTCAAAAGGCTTGCGACGTTTTAATTAAAAAATAAATAAAATATTTAAACAAAAACACTTGCTCACAGAGCGAAAATAAAAGGTTTAAACAAAATAAATCACGGACACAAAATAAATCAAACACAGGTCAGGCTGGGCAGATTGCCTTCACTGTTCCTATGTTATTTTCTTTTAGTTTCGTTTTTCGTTTTCAATCTCCGTCTCGCTCTCTCCGCACCTACAACACCCACCTCGAGTGCCGAGAGCTGCAGGCTTTTTATATCATGGCCGAGGGGTTTCACCTATCAGCAAATCATCCTATTACCCCTCGGCCACAATCTGCACGGGTTTATTAATTGGATTGTGGATGGGGCTACCCATCCACACTAAACAAAACAATCGGCTACGCCGTCATTTAACCAAAACAATAACACATACGGCGCTCGCCGACATACATTTAAATACAATAAAAATAAATAAACAATACAAAACAATCTGCACAGGGGCGGAGGGGGAGACCCCGATCTAAAAATAAATAAACAATATATAGGGCTGCTCGCCCTGTTACAGCTGCATACAATATCCACACGTGTTTACAGGTGAAACTGAAAATCATGTTTTACTTGCTTCCATTGCAGTTGCTTTAGAGAGATACCCAGGATTAGGGATCCAATACTGGGAAGATTGGTGCCTTTTTTGTATTTTTGAAATAGTAATAATAAAATAATAATTATCATTAAAAAGTATAAAGATGTGTTTTGTATAAACAGTGTGTGCTTAAGGGGCAATTTGGTATGAGTATATACTATCAGATTTATTTTAACTGAAATATTTGTGTTCTTTATATTGCCTTTATGAACTGTTAAACTGTCCCCCTGCAACACTGCCCCTAGTGCTTTATGTTGTATTACTCATAGTGCAAATGTAGGAATTGCTTACACCCACAGCAGACTGTTTCAGGGGGAAGTTTTAATGGTTACACTCTATGTACCAGAAGGGCTTGGAGTCCAGACATGATTCTGAGAGGCACAATCAGGGGTGCACCAGGAAGTGATGACTCAAACAGAAAACAATACGATAAAGAGCAAAGGATAAAATAGTTAAGATATGTCTGATATCTCCTACCATCGCCAAGCTGGTCTTCAAGGAAGCAGTCTAAAGGGGAAAGGTGTTTGAGTGGACCCTGTTTTAGTCATTATGTACCCGGGTGTATTCTCGTCTGGGGTGATCTTCTTGTTACATTATAATATTCCGCACTGATATTATTACATAACTGTTCTACTGCATATCCCCCCCACCCATGCTGCACAGGAAGTGAGGCGCAAGAAACAGAAAGAGACAGATTTAACTTCTATTGTGCAAGCAGGACAAATGGGATTCAGTGAATGTACAGTCTGGGAAACTAAAAGATCTTTTGAAAACCTGGGAAGGGACTTGCTGCATGTTGATTTGTATAATGGTGGTGTCTATCCAGGCTGTCAGGAACAGTGCTAGTCACTCATTGTAGTATCGAGAACGAGACCTTGCACATTACCCTTGTCAAAAGCGAAATGAAACCGGGCCTGGTGTTGCTCTCTCATTGAGTTGTACTTACATTCGGAAGTGTTATGTAATCAGCATTGTTTTTTTTTTCTTTTCTTCCTGTGGCATTCCGTTTAAATATTATTATGTGTAGTGCCTTGAAATACAAAAAGTAAGTTCTGTATTTAACAGCTCAAAATAAATTGCTGAGAATTGATGGTGTGTTGAGGGATTCTTTTTTTCATATGTTCTCTCTCTCTCTGTCTCACGCACGCACGCACGCATGCACACACACACACACACACACACTTGTGCATCTATTAATGGGAGTTTCCTTTAAAAGGTTTGCTGTGACATGCCATGGCACAATGATCACAGACTTCACTAAAATCACTGTGTAAGCTTCAAGTGTGGCTCACAAACTTGTAGAACAGTTTTTGTACAAGTTATTCAGCCAGATTCTTTCATTAGGCATCTGTTAGTGGGAGGAGTTTTTTTTTTTTTTTTAATTACATAAAATATGATTTTAAAGTTGCTTAATCTCATAAATAAATTCCTGATTTGAAAAAAAAATAAAGCCTGATCAATAATGACAATGTATGGAAATACTACCTGGAGTTTGCTTTGTTGACATAACAAATCTTAGCCACGCCTGCTGTGGAGGTTGGCCCCTCCCTCAGTAAAAGATGGCCAATCACTTTTGAGTTATGCAAATGATTTCCCCAAGTGGCGCCTGAAGTACACACACCCGCCTTGCCTTGCTTTCTCATCTCCGTGATTCCTATGATGTCACAACCTCAGTCATGTAGAATTAAATCCACATGCAATTTACCAATATTCCCTTTGTAAAGACTTGTATGTTTTCTTTTTCCTTTGATTTTTATATTTAGACAAAGAGTAGGCACTGACATGCCATGTAAAGCTAGGACCTTGCACAGCTAAACCAGCACCTGAAAAACCTGAAATATTTTCTACCTATCTTGTGTGGTTTGCTCAGTCAGTTCAATTGATATAATCAAAACAGCATTTTCAAACAAACGCCCTCTTAGAATGTGCCTAACTTTGGTACAAACTGAAATGTACTGTACACAATAGCTTGTGTCTCAAATCAGACATGCAATCATAAAGTATAGCATTTAAAAAGGACCGTTTAGCAATTATAAAAAAGAGAAGAGGATGTTGCCTGTAAATGTGTTTAATACAGTGTGTATGGCACAAAAAAGGGAAATGTTACATTAAGTTCCTTCTTACAGATGCAGTACTGTTACGTAATTCTCTTTTAATATGAATTATTCAGTGATTCATGAGTGCAAATGTATGTCTCATACACAAGTGACTAGGAAAAACCCACAATCCTTAAGCACTGTTTGACATACAGTACAGGAGTTGGACAACATATTATAAACACTTGCAAAATGTTTCAGGTGTAATTGGGCAGGCGTACCCCCATGACTAATTATGCACGTGACATTGCTGAATTGTACTCTGTAATTTATAAAATGCTGCACACCCCTGTTCCCAGTCAGTTTCAGTCACAATGTGCACGTTTGACAGAGGGTGGTGTGCAGGTCCTTCGTGTGCAAGCTTCTATATCAGGGGTCGCCACCCCTGGTGCTGGAGAGCCCCATTCCTGCAGGATTTATAGGTGTCTTTACATCATCAATGGCTAAAGATCTGGAACACATGTTAATCTGGACTAATTAAGCCAATAATTGGTTCAATTAAGTGACTGAGAGCTCAGATGAAACGACAAGGATTAGAGGCCTCTGCTCTATAATTGAATGATGTTTCAGTCTAATAAGCAATGGAGGGGAACATACTCTAGTGCAGGATTCCTGTCCCACTGCAGGACTAAAGAGGTGGTAATACTGTGTCATGTATCCATCCTGAATAAAGGAAACACATCAGAGATTGGTTACTGTAAATCGGGAGCCCTTCCACTCCTGGTCTTTGTTCCAACCCTGTTCCAGATTGTTTAACTGAACAAAGTAAACCTCCATCCAGACCCTGAAGAAGTTCATTGTTTGATTTGACCTATTAATCCTGGAGTGGAATGGCCCTCCAGGACCGTGATTGGACACCGCTGCTATAAATCAGCGCCATGAACCCTGCCTTTTACTGACAGTGTTATGGCAGGCCTTTGTAATATTTTCCAAACCCTGTTTGTGTGCTTCTGACATTTAGTCTTGACCGCTCTATAAGCTGTGACTCCTGTGCTGATGTCATCTTGGAGCAAGCTGCTGCCAGGCTAACCTGTTTCCATAGAAACCGATACTGCTTCAGTTCAGTCTGAGAATACACCAGCCCTAACTGTGACTTTGCTAAAAAAAAAAGTTTTTTTTTACACATTTTGGAAAACATTCATCAGTCATATTTGTTCACAGAAGTATGAATGGTGTTTACTTGATTACCATCGCCACATGTAATATTTAATTGGATTTTGTGGTCATCCTACAAAGCAGTATAACAATGCACAAGCAGCACCTAACTGGTGGATTGCTTTACCAATGCTTTTTTTCTGTCAACTCTGATGTGAATTTTAGGTAATTGGGTAAAAACAGACCCACACATAGTGAAAGGCATTTCTATTACAATTTCAGCATCAACATTGCTTTAGAAATTTAGAGTGATTGATAACATCTGTTTATATACAGCAATAGTGCGTTCATTTAAAACAGAAGATAGTTGCCGACAGTGGTATTATTGATCCACCAGACATGTGCAGTGTAATGAATACTGTTGCAATACCACGTTGTTGTGTATTATGGCTTTTTGAATTTTTTTTTATTTTTTATGATGGACTTATTGAAGTTGTTTTCTTGTTTTAAATTAGGTGCCATAGCAACTGTGTTTGCTTTGCAAAATCAACTACAGTGGACCTGTTTAAAAGTACTGACGGCTCCCGAGTCAGCCATCTACAACTACAGTGCAGTAAGAACCACAGGGCGAAGAGAGAGTTTCATCGTGAAGCATCTTTTCTGTTTAAAAGCAGTAGGAGGAGTACCGTATCACAGTTTATCATTCGACCAAGTAATAAAGTGGAGTAATTGTGCTTTTGTCTTATGTAGGCATTCACTTCAATTCAGGCCACCCCCCAGACTGACCTAAAAAGGTAGACATTCCATGTCGATTTGATTATCAATGTTCAAATAAAGCAACACAATACTTGCGCATCGCCATTTCTTGTTCTTACTTGAAATAAAGTTTACCGTACTAATAATAGTAAGCATTTAACAAATTTTGTAACAGTAACCCACGCCTCTTTAGAATGTTGTTTCCGGTCTATTTTAATTGTTTCAGTTCTTAGTATGCTTGCATTTTATTAGACTTGTTTTGTAATCTGGCACCAGGCACCATAGACCACAGAATGTGGTTCAAGGAGAGTCGAATTTTATAAATTTAGGGGACCACGCGAACACAGGGTTTGTACTGCACCGTTGGATTAAACACGACCCTTCTCCTTTAAGAGCTCACTGTCTCCGTCTTGTGGTCATCAAAGGGGTGCAGGTCGCTTCGCAGTTGAAAGCTGCCTGGTGTTTTTCATGTGTTCTCAGGATCACTTTGGGGGGGGTTAAAGGTTTTTAGAAAAATAAAGAGACTAGGAAAGCAGGGTCAGAGCCTGAAAACGGTGATTACGAGATAACAAGAAGTAATGAAGGAGCTGAAGGAGCCGCTGAAGCGAGTCTACACACCCCCTACCGATCTGACAGGACGGCGAACAGCATGCAATGAATTGTAAAACATAAAGAAATAGTTTTTTTTTCAATCAGGGCTGTAGTGGATTTGTTTCCAGACAAGATCATCCGCTGTTCCGAATTTTACACGCCGTGTTTTTCCCAACAGAGAGAGATAGAGACAGACGGAATTTCTATTTTTTGTTGTTGTTGAACATCATCGGACACTTGTTGAAATTGGAGTTGCTGTTTAAATATATACGCACATATTAATTGCGTTCTTTAGAACAAACTTTTGAAAAACAGTTTTTAAACTTATGGAGTATTTGAGCAAATCTTATATATTTTTCGTGCATTTGCAACTGCCGTGTGTGATTTTGTAATACGGAGTCCGTACAATCACAACGAAGAGGATTTTATAACTGGGTATTCGCTGTTTTGTTATTGTGGATTTCTGGATTTAAAAAAAAAAAAATTAAATATTTTTAAGATCATTGAAGTTGTTTGGGAAAGAAATGGGAAGACCAATGACAAGCTACTGACAAAAATATATACTTTATTTTTGTTCATTTATTAACCGAACAAATCATGTTCAAAGACATTTCAAACTTTTAAATTTTATTTTATAGACTTCTAGACCAGTATAATTTATTTGTTTGTTTTTTTACAGCATGGCAGTCCCAATTGCTGGAAAGGTTCAACAAATTAAATAACATGTATTTTGCTATATTGAGGGGGTTATAATTGTTAATTTTTTTATTTTTAATTACAAAAAAGAAAATGCTGGCTTCCAAAAAATGGAATAATTTTTATGTTCGTTAACATCACTAATGTGGAGGGGTTTGGGCTCCTGGATATTTTAAATCTTACAACAAAAGAAAATGTACATTTAATAAATGTATATGGACACTGTTTACAAACAAGAAAACAAAAAAACAATTGGAAAACAAACAATGGCGCAGCGAATATGGGACTGAGAAACTTGCATTGAAATAGTTAATATATTTTCTTATATGCTATTTCTATTGGTAGATTTCTATTTTCATAAAATATTTCATATTCAACTAGTGAAACTTTGCGGCCTGCGTCATGGCAGGATCTCCGGGTTCAGGTGGCACCAACCCACGGAAATTCAGCGAAAAAATTGCGCTGCACAACCAGAAACAGGCTGAGGAGACTCGGGCCTTCGAGCAGCTTATGACAGATATCACTCTCTCCAGGGTAAGCAAATTGATCTAATAATAGAGATTTAACCGATGTCAGTTTATCATGTGTTGGCTTATCAGCGACTGACGAATATTATTTTTGTTGTTTGATAACGCAAACAAACAGAATATGAACTCCAGCCGTGTGCACTAGAGAGTGAGTGGTATAGATGAGTGTATACGAGTAGGACTCCATACTCTGAGTGGAAGGTAGGGCTTGTTAGATACCACCTGTCACATTGAAAATGTTGTTCTCCCAATTGAGCAAGGTGTAAAGTAAGTGTTATGAGTCTTGTAATCTGACCCTAAAATGGTTTACAGCATATACCGGTTCTCTCTGCAGCAGTGGAGAAAGTAGACTTGCACTTAATGCCCCCCATGTAGTGTCCATTTAACATCATGTTTTAAAATGCACGAGTTTACACACTGGCTGACCTGTCATTCTTTATTCTGTTTATAAATGAAAATCTATAAGGTTGTTGGTAAGATAAATGAATGACCCCAAGAAGAAATTTATGTATATAGATATATAAATGGATTTGGACAGCATGGAGAGCAATTTGCTTATTCAATAAACATATGCAACGTTAACTTGCCGTGCATGTTACTGCATTACTGTGCACGCGTGCTTTGGGCATGATTTGTCAACAGAATACGCCAGAATTGTTACATTTTAAATTGTATCCAGCTGTAATGCTGCTGATAAGGAGACATACACTCTTCATGATCAGCAGTTAAATGAATGCAGCTGCTGAAGATTAAGAGGCATCTGATATCCAGAGCTCCACAGAGTTCATTGAGAGAAATTTTATAGAAGTGGGTTTTCGTTTTCAGGGGAGTGGCACTTTTTGTCAGCAGATCTTTTCCTGTGGAGCAGAGAGAGTGAGAGAGAGAGATGGATACTTTGATAAGTATGTTGTTATAATTATTGGATTGGGGTGCCAGTATCTGTATTAGAATATTTAGTTTGCATTGTTGTGGTCCTGATGTTGCTGCCTGTATTGTTCTCTTATAGGTAGATGACCCATGCTAGATGGATGTCATGTTGTTCTAATGTGTACATTTTTGACATGTTTTTGGAGTGGAGGTGTTCCATTCTGACTGGATTAGTGGAGGTCAGGGTTGGGGTCAATTCCTTTTTTTCACTTCTAGTTCCTTTTCCAACTCAATTCCCATTCATTTAAAGACATTTCTGTGAAGGACTTGGAATTGATGTTGCAATTGGGAATTGGTTTTAAAAAGTAATTGGAAATGGAATTGGATTAGACTTGACCCAACACTGCTGGTTGTACAGTAAAAGTGCTGCTCCCAGATATGCATTGTCTCACATTATGACCTGTGCTGTATAACATGATATGCATTGTGATTTATAGCATCTCGCTATGATTCAGTGTTGTAGTCGGGTGCCACACTGCTTCTCTGTGTTTCTCTAGGGGAGTGCTTTACTGCTAGACAGTACAGTGTTTGCACTGTGTGTCCTGGACTTGGAAACAAAGTTGTTTGTTTGAGTTTTCTTTTGTTTTGCTGGATTGTTATTGG
Source organism: Acipenser ruthenus (assembly GCF_902713425.1). Lineage (NCBI taxonomy): Eukaryota > Metazoa > Chordata > Actinopteri > Acipenseriformes > Acipenseridae > Acipenser > Acipenser ruthenus. The sequence continues at coordinate 25,981,975 of NC_081209.1, forward strand.
CTGGAATTAGTAAAGACCAGTATTGTATCACCCACCCCGTACCCACACACATGTCAGAGTTGGCTTAGTGCACAAGTAGTACAGTATGTCGCTTTCAGCTGTGTCAGTCTAGTGATTGATCTGCTCAAAACACTTAAGATTCTGCACTACTATAGTGGGAGGTGTGGATGTGACAAAAGCTGCTTTAGTCAACGAGAGGCTTTCTCTTAAGACCATGGTTATTTATTTGAAGATATGTCTGCACCTGGCTAGATATGTGAAGATCCTGTTTTCAAGGATGCCCTGTCCCTAATGGGATCTTTATGGTTAAGACTAGACAGGATCTCAGTTTGAATGTCTGAAGGACACCACCGTGCCCCATAAAACCAATGGAAACGTGTTATAACAGAGAGGTCAAAACTTGTGCTTTAACCAAGCCAAAACTCTGTTTACTTAGTTTTAACATGCAGGAGACTTTTATCTAGCTGTTTTATGCTAGTGCACGTCATTTCTGTTCAAGGCCGGTAATTCTGAATCCGTTTGAAAATCTGTGCTGAATTCTTCCTAATACTGTAAAGTGAAAAATGTGTTTAGATCTCCAGCGTAGATCATCAACAGCAGATTAGATTATTTTTATTATTATTATTGGTATAAAAACTTTGCTGTGTTGCACTAGCTGGCTGCAACACAGTTCTCCCTTTCAAAATAAACTTATCTTGTTCTCTTTTGCTCCATGCTTTCAATGGAATTTATTTTATAGCTTTAAGATTAACTTTGTTTTAAATAAAGTCTCTTCCTAATTTACGCCTCATAACTTTCTCACAGTATCTAGACCCCTTGTCAATGTGTACAGTTTGTTCCAGATCTTCTTTATCATTTATACATGTATTTATTTATTTTGTGATTGCTGTATGTAATACAAACCTTGATAAACCTGCCGCAAGGTCTCTTAAAGAATGAAATCAGTGCCTAATAATGTTTTTCTATTGCTTGAGTTTATTAAATACATCTTATTGTTCCAGGGAGTATATTACACACTTCCTTAACCTTTCTTCATACTGTAGCTACCTGTGAGTCAAATTGGGAGCTTTTTAATAGACACGTTTGAGCTGCCCCTACCCCACTTGAAAAGACATGAGCTGAGACAAAGGGTGAGGTCTCAGGTTGCTCAAGACATTCAGTCTGAACTTATGGTGACTCAAAGCCAACCCACCATTGGGCTGAAACACAGGATCATAAGGTTGAGGAGAAAGTCATTGTTTGGTTTTTATGGGCTGAGGGGCATGTTAAAGCAGCCTTATTGGAGGGGTCCCCGTGTGGCTCACCTGGTGAAAGCACGACCACAGGGCGAGTCCTACAGTCATGGGAGCGCAGGTTCACGTCCTGGCTGTGCGAAGTCAACAGACTTTGCTTGAGATTCCAGAGGGAGCGTCGCATTACGGCAAATAAGGAAGGGATTGTTTCTCCTCTTCACGCTACAGTGGACCCTGCCGACCAGGCGCCTGTAGAGCTCAGACAGGACACCTGCAGCGCTGGCCTTTTCCTTCCAGAGCCCAGTAGCTCGCTGACATCCGTTGTCGAGTTCCTGGGTGTAGAAGAGGAAACTGGTTTGGTCGTGGGATCGGAGGACGCCCACTGAACCTTCAGTTCTTCTGAGCAGTGATTTTGCTGTTTTCAGAATAAAATAACACATCAAATAGCAACCTAAATATTGTACATTTGTTTAATTCTAACAAATAATAACATTAACATTAATGAAATAATCTGAATAGTGCAACAATTCTACATTGTTGGAATGTATTTTCTATTGTTTTGGCCAGGTTACAATATTTCAATCAAACAATCAATCAATGTATTTTTATATAGTGCCTTTCGTGGCAATGCCATCCCAAAGCAGTTTACAGAAAAAGTACAAAAAAAAAATACAAAGTACAATGACAATAACTCAAATAAAAACATGATTACAAACGATTTACATGTAGGAGCACTAGTGGAGAAACTCTGACCTCCCAGGGTGAGAGACCTGGTCAAGGGAACAGTCAGCAGCTGTTAGCTTGAAGAGCGCAGCTGACATGGAGGGATGCAGCAAGTCCGATAAATATTTAGGGCCAGTTCCCCGGACAGCCCTGAAGGTCAACAGAGGAATCTTTAAAAAAAAAATGAAAGGTATCCTCTATAAAGCATTATCAGGTCTGATAGAGAAGGTATTGTGTGATAATGGTGTGTTGGCATTGTGTGACAATGCTCTGTATGTTACTGGGGTTAATCCAGTATCAAAGCACAGAAGTCCTTGAGGCCTAGTTGGTGTCATCTTGGTTTTCTTGCACTGTACCCTGTCAAGGGCAGGACTGTCCTACCTCTGGGCTGGTGCCCAGGCTTTAACCTTTTCTCCTCTGTTCAAAATGACTGTGACAAACAGAGCTAAAGCTAGCAGACAGTGGGGAGGATAAGCAGTGACTTTCATAACATCTGTCAGCAGTTCATATTGAGCTGTAGATTCTTGAAGATTCTTAAAGATCCTTGAAGGAAGGGGTGAATGTTGTTTCAGTTTCCAGTGCTTAGTTGCAGTGTTACTTTATCTTTGTACGATTTCATATTGTCATATTTTCTGTCAACAAAGACACATTGCAGGCAAGTGTCCTGGTGCTAAGAATTAAATCTGGCCCGCTCTGGATTTCTGTTGGCACAGCGTGAAATGCCATTAATCAATGTGTTTACGTTGGCTGCATTTATTATAGTCAGAATGGTAATACTTTTCATGTATTACAGATAATGCATTTCAAAATAATTCTCTCCCATTTTGTTTGAAGATTATGATTGACAGAAAACAGGATATGGGACAATTGTATGTCAGCACCGTGCACACTATGAAGTACGGTCAGCTCCATGCACACCATGAAGTACGGTCAGCACCGTGCACACTATGAAGTACGGTCAGCACCGTGCACACTATGAAGTACGGTCAGCACCGTGCACACTATGAAGTACGGTCAGCACCGTGCACACTATGAAGTACGGTCAGCACCGTGCACACTATGAAGTACGGTCAGCACCGTGCACACTATGAAGTACGGTCAGCACCGTGCACACTATGAAGTACGGTCAGCACCGTGCACACTATGAAGTACGGTCAGCTCCGTGCACACTATGAAATACGGTCAGCACCGTGCACACTATGAAATACGGTCAGCACCGTGCACACTATGAAGTACGGTCAGCTCCGTGCACACTATGAAGTACGGTCAGCACCGTGCACACTATGAAGTACGGTCAGCACCGTGCACACTATGAAGTACGGTCAGCTCCGTGCACACTATGAAGTACGGTCAGCACCGTGCACACTATGAAGTACGGTCAGCACCGTGCACACTATGAAGTACGGTCAGCACCGTGCACACTATGAAGTACGGTCAGCTCCGTGCACACTATGAAGTACGGTCAGCACCGTGCACACTATGAAGTACGGTCAGCACCGTGCACACTATGAAGTACGGTCAGCACCGTGCACACTATGAAGTACGGTCAGCACCGTGCACACTATGAAGTACGGTCAGCACCGTGCACACTATGAAGTACGGTCAGCACCGTGCACACTATGAAGTACGGTCAGCTCCGTGCACACTATGAAGTACGGTCAGCACCGTGCACACTATGAAGTACGGTCAGCTCCGTGCACACTATGAAGTACGGTCAGCTCCGTGCACACTATGAAGTACGGTCAGCACCGTGCACACTATGAAGTACGGTCAGCATCATGCACACTGAAGTACGGTCAGCATCATGCACACTATGAAGTACGGTCAGCACCATGCACACTATGAAGTACGGTCAGCACCATGCACACTATGAAGTACGGTCAGCACCATGCACACTATGAAGTACAGTGTCATGTTTGTTTGGAGACATTTGTACACTCCAGCTGTGCTTTTGTAGGCATTTTATACACTTTCAGCCTCAGCTGGCTTGTCATATTAATTGGAGAGAGCATTTCTTAAAAAAATGTAAAGGTATACAGTATTTGATATACTTTATATGTGTGTGTGTGTGTGTATATATTGATATACAAACACACTGATTCCAATGTCTTGCAGTGGTCACCTGGCAACAATAAAAAACATGACCCCATTCACACAGCACTTAAAACACTCAAAAACAGTGCTTGTAAGTACCAGGGCTGGGTCTTGACTGCTGTGTTTAATTTGGGAGCAAAAACCGGAAAGTCCAGGAACACCTTTGCTAAAAATAACCATGCCATGGTAACTAGATTCAGGAGCAGGAGTTTTGTTTGCCCCTGCAGTGCTGAACCCTGTGCAAAAGGGTGAAGCTAAGAGTAACAAGCATATCGGTGACATTAGTCCTGGGTCACTGCTGTAAATCCCACATTAGAGCCGTAAGTAAGACGAGAAAGTAGATCCTCTTGACTTGTATCTACATAATAACTGACAGGCAGACTGACTGCTTCCATACAGCCCCAGACTATGATATTCTCAACGTGTGCAAAGAGAGTCCTTAGCAAGTCTCATCACAGATGGATAAGAGGTACTCTAGATATCTTCAAAACTCCAGTGATTCTGCAGTGAAACCTACAAATAGTATAGTAACTGGTATTGAGTGTGTGTGTGTGTGTTTTTGTTTTTTTTGTGCTCAGCGATTAAAGGGCTGGGGTATGGTGTAAAATTAGCTGAAGTATTGGACAGCAATGTGGAAGCTATAGATCAGAGAGTAAGGTATGGCTCCAGCGGTAGAAATGGAGTACAGCATTGGCCTGTTGTTGGCAGAGAATGAGGTGGGGCTTTGAGATTCAAATTCTGCCCTTTGGTTAGCGTGTGTAAGAACGACCATCTGAATTTGCCTATTCCTGATCGTAATGAAGATTTGGTTGTTTACCTCGTGCTTGCAGAGAAAAGCTACACTGTATAAGGCAGGGGAGCAAAATACTCAACTTGGCTTAGTTTAATAGGTTGGGTCTGGGAGTCGGTATATAAAGGGTTTTATAAATCTGCAGTTCTTGAAAAAAAAATTGCTCATTCACCATTGGTATGGGACATTTGAGCATGCATTATTGTTTCAAAGAAGACATGGATAAGGTTCTTTGATGCCTGGCGAATAGACACTTTCTTCCATTCACTCGCCTCTAACTACCAGAACAGAATGCCTTTGAATCCTTCTTCTCGAACCATAAGGCCATTGTGCTTCTCGGTCCCTACCTCAGGCCAAGGGGCTTTGCTGCCTGCTGGGGTGCGTTCAATTAAGAGAACGTTAGTAGAACACTTCTGTGCTCCACGAACATTTTGTATTATACATATTTTTTAATAATAATAATACTTTTATTATTATTATTATTATTATTATTATTATTATTATTATTGTTTTTGCAATCAATAAATTGCAGTTAAATATAAAATATACCTGAAATAATTTGTTGAGCTTCCTCTGGGTCCATATAAATAATAAAAATAAAAAACATGTCCATCACCCAGAGTCAACTAATCTCCTCAGTAGCCTTTTTTGTTCCACTGCGCAGCCTCTCCAGATCGTTCGCCTGTTAGCAAACTCTAGCCACGAACAAATGACAGAAGAAAGTCCAAAATCCTTTTCTTAGTTGAATGCATCCCTGGCTCCTCAGCCCTTGTTGTTTCCCCTGCCTGCCCCCGTCTCAGTGCAGGGGCTGACTGCTGTGTTTCTTTCTTGGCAGGTGCAGTTCCAGAAGGTTCAGCAGCTGCAGCTAACACAAACCCGGGCGCAGTACTATGGCGGCTCTCTGCCAAACGTCAATCAGATCGGCAACACTAGTGCAGACTTTCAGGTGAGCAGCAAGACACAGTTCTGAAATTCCCACTTTCTTCTCTGACATACAGCTGCATTGACGGTTTGCAGCATTTTTGGGGATTAAAAATAAAATACATCTATCCTGATCTACATGTAGTTGTTTGTAAAACCGTTGAAACACAATGTTTGCACGTATTTGCATTTTTGAACTTTAACCTCAACTTGAATCAAAAGACTGCATGAGCCATTCTAGCTTTAGGCAAAATTCTTCTATTTCCAAGGATCATTAGGGTGTTGAAAATGGTTAGCATGCTTTCCCGAAGGATGATCCCTTTACATTTTCCCCTTACTCAAAGGAAACCTTATAGTTTGAGTGTGTGTAAAAAAGGCTGCTTCAACCATTGCTGAGGTCGATTTCTAGCCTAGTCAGGCAAATGTCTGGCGATCCAAGGAGGCTGATCACCAGAGTTTAATTTGTCTCATCTCCAAATTCAGCCATGTGTTCCTTTTGAGATAAAGTGATCCATGTGATAAAGTTATTGGTAGCGCCTCAAAAGAAATTACACAATATATACTGTACTGTACCTCCCCAAATTTGTGTGCAAATATACGATTTTCAGCTAACTAGCATTTTCTAATGTGGATCAGTATGGCTATGGAATATCCATTTCCAATCCTTTTGCCATGCAGGGCTCGTTTACACCAGGATTGGACAGCATGCGCGGCACTCGGCACCACGGGCTGGTAGAGCGTGTCAGTCGAGACCGCAGCCGACTCAACTCTCCACACCGGCGACTTGCAGACAAGCTCGGACGCCAGATATCCTTTACTGACCCGGTGATGCTCTGCTGACTCGGAGTAGCAGCCGTCGCTTACATTAGGAGTGTCAGGTTGTTTATGTTTGGCTCTGTTCTTGTAGCATCCCTAAGTGAGGGAGAGAGAGAGAGAGCGAGAGGATATTTGCAATTAAGAAGCCTGAATAGGCAGGGCTGGGATCAGCAGCTTTGTACTGAGCACTCCTAGTCTAGCCAACAGCATCTGCTCCATCAGAATAGTACTGCATGAAGTGTGGTAATGCTGTACTGTTTAGGGATCCAGTGAGCCTGCTCTGCACCTGTGCTGTTAATTGATAACCTGTTTTTTTTTTCTTTGAGACCCAGAGCCTTCCAACAGCTCCACTTAACCAACAGGAGAGATTAATGTTGGTTTAATAGGAGGCCTGCAGGCAAGGCCTGTGTCTTCTCAAGCGAGGACATCAGCCCTTTTAAAAACAGCAGCTACATAGTATAATGTCATGGTTAATGTTTATTCCCTCAACCCAGCGTATAGAGGGCAATTAAGCACAACTGTGGGAGCATGTTTGTATGGGTGTGTGTATGTATACAGTATATATAATATATACTATATATATGTGTGTGTGTGTGTTTATGCTGGGCGTGTGTGTTCTTATTTAGTTAAACACAGTACGTTTTTGTGCACACTTATGGGTTGTAGGTGGGGTCTGTAAATGGTATATACATATCGTGGAAGGAAGGCCCACCCTGAAAGACCAAAATGAAAGTGCACACCCCTGCATCTAGGTGTTGTTTTAACTATGGCACACAAAGGGCCCCTGCTTTGATTGAATAGACTAGCGCACTTCTGAGCCCCTGATTGTGTGTCTTTGTGTTTCTGTCCTTTTGAGAGAGAGAATGAATACATTTGGGAGGTACCTGTCCGCTAGCTGGTTTATTGTTTGTTTTTTGAACTCAAGAGGATTGGGGGCTGTGAGGAGGAGGGAAAGTGTTCTGTTCAGATCCGGTTTCACCTTCAAGGGGAGAGAGATAGAGGGAGTGAGGGCAGGCCAAGGCTGAGTATTCAGTATTTTGATTCATTCTTTACCCACTCTCTTTTCATTGACTCTTTCAAAACCACGCTACGAGTATGTATTTACGTATCTACATTAGTTTGTTGTTTGTGGTTGAAGGAAGGTTTTTTGAGCAGGAAACCATAAACAAAAATATTTAAGACTTGATTAGTGTTGAATTAAAAAAGCATGGTCTTTATTATAGGGTTAATCACTAAGCCCTTAAACAGCCAATGTATGTGAAATGCTGTCAGGGAGGCAGCAGGTTTATGTAAGCAGTCCAATGTCTTGACGTGACACGCTTGCTTTCTGTAATCTCAGGCAGTGAGTTACCTCTGTCAGGATTCTGCAGTCGTGATCTGGCAGCTCCTTCTCCTTCTACCTGAAACAGATCCTCTCTGTCCTACTGTCCTGCTACAGTAGCTCTCGTCCTCCCATGTTAGACACCTGCAGTAAAATAGAGGTAATGCAAACATCCGAGCGCAGTGCTCTACTTGGATCAAGGGTTGTTCCAGGGCTTGCTTTAATCTTAATGCGTCTTTTAAAAAAGAATGCACACAATTCGTGGACAGAATTTCAAAACTTGACACCTTTTATTGAGTATCACCTCCTGAATAAATTCTGAACAGTTAGAGTAGTAAGACATTATTTTGTTTAAGCATCATGCTCTACCTTAACCGAAAGAAAAATAAGATGCATTTAAAAAAAAAAAAATTAAACTAGAAAATAAAATGCATACAAGTACATGGCTTAGACTTAGCTCAATAGTCTTGGTGCAAACATTGCTTTCTGTAAAACCAGAAACGGCACAAACTGTTATGCAAGAGTTTAAACTAGAGGTAAATTGCTGGTGACACACTACAGTAGATCAGAGGTTGAACTTTGTTTTCGGTATAGACGTCTGACTTTTGCTTTCTCGGAAATGTTCTACTTTCATACATTTTATTTATTGTTTGTAATCATTTCATTGTGTATTACGCACTGCTTTCTGTTTTAAAGTCTTGTTTTCCACAAATGTTTTAAAGCATCTGCCAAAACAAGTGCAAGAGGTCAAAATCCAGGGGATTGAGTAACTGTTCCTCCGGACTATTTGATGGTATTAGGGTGAGTGTGGATTGTTTATACAGTGTAAGCCCCCATTAGTGTAGTACTCCTGTCTTTGTGGCTTGATGGTCTCAGAGGAGTTGTTGGCTATCTGCCCATCCCACGGCATTAACAACTCTAAGCTGATTTAAAACTGAAGAAAGCTCTTTCTTTTAGTCCATCTCTTCCGGCTTGACAGTAAGAATACCTGAAAAATGTGTGCCAGGCTTTCTCTTCCATAGGAGTTGTGTGTTCTGTTTCCTTGTGATGAATGTAATCAAGATGCTTAAGGATCTCAGTGGTGATACTCCTTGATATAAGATATAAGAACGTATTGTGTATCCCAAGCTCGAACACAGACAGATGTTTGACTGTGTAACTGCCAGGAATGGTATTTTTTTTTTCTCTCCATAATTGCACTGTTTGACAATGCAAGGAACTTAGTGTTGACAGTTTGCTAGTGTTTGATAATGTTGCCATTGTTTCACTGACCTTTGATCAAGGCAGCGTTATTGTTCTGTTTGGTCATGCTGGGCCTGGGTTTGAATTTTATATAATCTGGGATTTCTTTTTTTATTATTTGTTATATAAAACCGTGAGGGTCAACCTGACATGTTACCTTACCTCCCTAACCACTAGGCCACACTGCCTCCCAATCCTTCAGTTTGAACCACACTGCATAACCACAAGTGCATGCAAAGTGCTCTAGTGTTTCTTTTGTGTGTGAATTTCTACACAACGTTTGCGTGTAATGTCATTTTTATCTTGTTGGATTTCTACGTTGATAAGCTGTGTCAGGGTTGAACTGTGTTGGGAGTGGTATTCCTTAACTCGGGAACGTCGAGAGCTCTCCGTATGGATCTGTGTATCTGTCTCCGCCCCCGGATAACAGCTGGAGAAGGTGAGCACCGGCTTTTGTTTTCAGTTATAACCTAAAGATAAAGTCCCACATAAACACGTTTACCTGTAAACCTTGCAGGCTAACCCTTAAAAACCACATTGTTTACATTGGGGGGGGGGGTTGTGTGTGTATATATATATATAATATAAAAATCAACTTTTATATATATATATATATATATATATATATATATATATATATATATAATAAAAGTAAAAATATTTTATTATATGTTTTGCTATTCAAATGCTTTAAGTTTTTTCTCTAAATCCTATAGTCTAAAAAAAATAAACATGATTTATTTAAAGGCTTATTGAATTGTATATTTAAAATGAATACCTTTTTTCTTCTAAAATGTTGTATGTTTGAAGTGCTGTCTTAAAACCCTGCAGATTCTCCAAGTACTAACGAGCATCATATTCTCTCTAGTTCTAACCTGCCTTTTTTATTCAGGTTTGAACTCCAGAACACACATACAGTGCAATACTAACCACAACAGCTTTCAAAATGGCACATATCATTTTTTTTCCTTTCGGAACTCCTCTGGTTCTGTTTTTTGTTGCTCTCTCCACTCTGTTTGTCTGGCTTTCTAGAGACAACGAGTGGTCAAGATAAGATAATAATGGGAAGTAAATACCCGATAACTGGTATCCTAACCTGGTAGTGTCCTGAAAGCATCTGTTTTGTGTGTAAAAGTGCAACAGATGTATGGCCTTCGCTCTGTAGTCTGTACTTTACTGAGCCAGGCAGGACAGAGTGTGTGATGAAGCTAGGTGACCAGCAGGTAATCTGTGGCAACCTCCCATGCCTGGCTCGTTAGTGCTGTGCATGCTAACGATTTGGAGTCTCTGTCTGGGCCGACTGTGAGACAGATGCTGCTTGAAATCTGACGAGGCAAGCTCTGCAGAGAATGTTTACAGCACACACACATCTGCAGCACATTACTGCAGGCTGGCTTGGAGAACAGCCAGTTAGCTTTTCAACCATGCACAGGCTGCCAAGAAGCAGTGCTCTGCCTGTCTGAAACGGGTTTAGACATTATTTACTGAATATACCCCAACAGGGATTCCTCAAGTAGCAGCCCAATTTAACTGTCTTATATCAAAAACAAATGCTGAGAAAATGTTCCACTGCGCTACAGGCAGTATTAAGCTGCAGGTGCTGTTTAAGATCACCCTAAAAATATTTTAATACAGGACAGGTAAATGGCCAATCCTTGCTGTAGTTTTTTACCAGTTTAGTGCACTTTCAATTCAGTTTAACTGCATTTTAATAAAAGTGATTACTGCTAATGGAAACACAACAAGGACAGTACAAGACAGAAGCATAAATAACTTACTGTTCTAAACAGAGTATCTCGCACAGATGTAGGCATACCATAATCTGAACACGTCTCAAATACAGGGTCCTTCCCTGTCTCCCAGGGCACAGTGCCAATGGGTTGTTTAGTTCCAAGTGAACATTAATCCGCATCACAAACAACCATACAAGTTAGTATATTTGAGTGTGTGAGGGGAAGCTCTTCTGACACCAATCAATAAATACAGCAAAGAACAAAGTACAGCATGAAAGCAGTACTATAGAGACAGTTTGGTTTGCCTGGGAGTTCTTAACCGGGAGATGCGAGTGTCTGTTTTTGTTTGTGCAATGCTGTATGTCCCAGCAGAGCGGTACAGATGTGGCACAGTCTGTTTCTGGGCAGTGCTGCTATGGTCTCGGGAGACTGTTTGTTTGCAGATCCGTGTTGGGGCAGTGCAGTGGTCCCTGTGGGTTTTTGCTGAGCAGAGATATTGGGTATTGCTGTGTTTGGGTAGAGATGTCCGTCTGTCCCTGCGGAGCTCTTCAAGAGTCCAGCTGGCCCAGGGTCAGCAGTAGGGGTCACTGCCTCTCAAGTCTCACGCTCTCCCTACACACAAACTCACCTTTTCCCAGCTAACCCCCTCTGCTGGACTAGTGAGGCATTAACCCTTAAGATCCCATTTTTGTTTCCAGTGTTCACAACACCAGGCTTGTGGCCTGGAGCCAAAGTTGAGAGACTATACTGCCTGCTGGCTGGGTCTGTAGTGTGTTAATGAGTGATCAGTGCAACATGAACATGTGGGTAAACATACTGATAAATGGTCCAGAGATGAACTGGAGAAACAGAGGTTTTCTGCATGCTTTTAATCAAGTTAAGTCTGTTTGGAGGCTTGCCGGCTCTCCATCTTAATTGGTCAACCTGTAACATTGTGAACCCCAATTGCATGCAACATTTTATATGTAGGTCGTTCATCCATAACTCGGAACACTCTCATCATAAAATATTCAATTTCTAATGCAGTTTCTTTTTACTGCTGCGGAGTCCTTTTTTGTAAATCCCCGTTTAATATACAGCCTTGTTTCTTAAAGGCTGTGATGCTCAGATACGTTTCAAATGAGAGTTTTGTTTGCCCTTCTATGTGGCAGGTGAGTCAAGGCAAGGGTAAAGCAACCGTGTAATGCAAGGCTTTTCCTGAAGATTGCTGCTTCATAATCCTCCCCTTGTTATGTTCCCTAAATAAAGATAGTACTGTTATTTAACTGTAAAGATAAAGTCCCTCATAAAAGGAGCTGTGAGGAAGGTGGGATTTAAACTTGAAACCACAACAGATTCCACATAAATCAATCGCAGAATGTATCTGTTGAATTCTAGATATTTGTGGGCAGCAGCATGTGATTCGGGTCTCTCAAAGCTTGCACATGCTTTGTCAGTCCTCTCTATTTTCAGCAGGGCATCGCCCCCAGCAAGCAGATGAAGAAACAGCAAGCTTTAGATAAAACATGCTATTGAGCTTATGGTATATTTTCTAGTGAAGAAAGGAACACTTGTGTACTGATAAAAGAAGACAATTATGATTTTTCCTGTTCTGTTAGGCAGGCAGTTTGTAAATTGTTACATGACCTAGTCCTGTATTTTACAGTATGCTGTCTTGTTCATGAGTATGAGGGGGGGGGGGGGGGGGGGGTGAGGGGATAGAGAAACCTTGTTTCTTTACTCTGTTGTGTTAGTAACACTCTATTCCTAATAAACTGGCGACATGCCTCCTAGATGTATTTTAGGGTGCTGTTATGGAATTATCTAGTCCTGTATATTTTGTTTGCAGTTTGCTACAATGGTGTGATACTGTACCTCTGTACAGTCAACATAGAAAGATATCTTGTGAAGTAAATGGTGGCACCAGTAGATGCAACATAAACATCTTATTTCTACTTTTTTTAGCTTCTGGTTTGCTTACTCTTAGACCTTCAATCTTGATCTTTGCTTAATCACTAAACAGCAGCCTGCCATCTATCTCCTCCTTGCTGCTCCTTTACACATTGACGCCCTCTGCTACACGCCTACTAACCACGATGAGCGCCAAGCAAGGTGTGATTCAGGATTGTAAACTGTAATGTTTCCATCTCTAAAGGGAGCAGCCATCCTGGAGCGAAGAGAAACGGCCCGGATTTAGATTATTATCCCAGCTCAACAGGTGAACCCTGACCCTGATTCCTCACAGAGGAATCAGCCCTAGATTCGTTTTCATCTTTACTTTCTTCTCCTCCTGTCCGTCTTTATCTAAATCTCACTGTCGTTCTCTTGGGAATAAAACAAAACAATGTTTTAGCCAAGGTTCTGCAAACGGAAAGGTGTGCATACCCGGGTTGGACACAAAAACCAGAAACACAGACCACAACACAGTCTTCCAACCAATCTCCTTCAGTCTGTCCCCTATTTCAAAGTATGTCTGATCAGTGGTCTGAAAGTGACTCAGCAGAGAGATGCAGCTTTTATGTATTGTAGAATATGTGTCTTGTCTTCCGTTTGCATAATCAATTAATCTGCTGCACAAAGTGTGTCTTACTTATTTTTTGACTCTTATGGGGTCGCTTGTAGATCAAAAATATTCTGTACCGTCGTACATGTATTAAATGTATATATTTAATTTATTTCATATCCAACAGAAATTTATCTTTCAGATTCCGAGTAATGAAGTTTGTCATTATAACTGTACTTTTTGTTAATGTTGGCCAAATGGTATTTTCTAATTACTAACATGTTCTTTTATTCTTCTAACTTCTAACTGGCCAGTAAACAGGCTTACTGTATCAATTTGCCAAACCACCAGCAAGGGGACCACCACCTGGTAAAAAAAAAATAATTAATGAGTGAATGTGTATCTTCAAGCCAACACAGGGAAAGAATCACCCTGGTGTAAATATCTGTTCACAGCGACAGCAGTGTAAATGAGCAGTGTGCAGCTTGACCTTCAGTGTCTCTGTGGTTTCTAACTCATATACCCCCCACCCCTCTCCCTTGAACAGGACAAATTCCGACTCTGCTCTGCACACGAGTGCCTTGAACCCCAATCCCCAGGACCCCTTTGTGGGTATGAACCAGCAGATGTCGAGAGCGCCCCCTCAACGCAACGGTGAGCCAGTCGCAGCCTTCCTTTTTCATCGTCACTTTCAAAGGGATGATCGGTTTCGATCTGTATGTATTTCAAGATCAGAGAAAGGTCTGCACACAGGGGGCATGGAGGGGGGATTTATTTGTTCATTTATTTATTTTGGGAAGAAAGAGAATTTCTTCCCTTTTTCCTTTCCTTTTTATCTATTTTGTTTTATTAAAATAATTTCTCCAGTCTCAGATCTCGTTTTGGAGAGCGTCTTGAGAGACAGGGAGAGGGTGGACCAGGCTGACTGATGCCTGTAGGTTTTTGGCCCCGGGATAATTAGCTGTGACCTGAGGAGTGGCTTGTGATAGGAGAGGCAGTGCCACAATAAAGGGCATGAACATGGCCATCTGGACACAAATAAGGTCACAAGCTCAGTCTCTGGGAGGGATTTGCAAAACATCCTCCCTTTCTCCTATGCTGTGAATAGGGTGGTTTAATACACATGTTTGTGGAGGCTGACAGAGCTAAAGAAGTGAAAGGATTGTCTTGAGCAAGCAGCTGGATCAGAGTCTGGGGTAAAAGAAAACCTTGTCTCTGATACAAACACGCAGACATTCTTGCTGCTTGTCGGCCCCTTATCTTTCTTGGGACAAAGTCCTTGTGAGAGGCCCCGCGGCATGCCCTCCTTTATTAATAATTAGATATGTTAGCCAGTTATTCACGGCAATCCCTCTTGAATTGGGCGTCACTGTTTTAAGGCATACAATTCTTCACCAGATTATTTAATGATACATTGTCTAACAGCTGCAATTAGATGTGGTGATTAAAACTAAAGACCCTTATTTATGGAACGTTAAGAACTCTTGTTTAAAACAATGCTGTTCTTATTTCCTAGTCCCCTGGGGCCCTGGTTTCAATGTTTATTTTTACTCATTCCTGATGCCTCATTCAGAGGAAAGGCAGAAGAGGTTTAAAGCTGCAGAGTCCAGTTTCAGTACATCCACAGAGTCGACTTTCATATAAAGCCAAAAAAGAGACACGACAGAGCAAAGTTTAGAGACCAATTGCTGTTTCTAAATTGCTAAAGCTTCTGCATATTCCGATTGAATTGAACACCACCTGATGATACACTGCCAGTGCAGAGCATGTGAGGGAGCTAGGGATGAGTGCAGCTGGTCTAGCCTGGGAGTTTTACTGACTACCATTTCATTTTGTCATTTTTCCACAGTCAGCGTTAATGAAGCCGAGATCGACGGGATGGGAGATGGTGAGTGGTTACTGAACAAGAGAAAGGGTTTTGCAATATACAGGAGGGTGACCTCTGTGAAATGCAGCCAGACTTGATAATGAAAGACTTGAATTCGTCTGCAGCAGGCGTTTCCAGATCAGCCTTTGATTGCGTCAGTAAATCTAAACGTGCAAGACATGTATGCCTGTCTTCAGTGCCAGACTTTCTATGTCGTATTTAACGACATGTTTTCTTCTTAATATTTGTTTGTCATCCTCCTTGTCTGATTGCCTGATTGCGTCCCTCCATCCTTTTGGCTTGTCCTTGTGTCGACATGCCCACAGTAACTCCCCCTTTTCTTTGCTGTCTTGGGTTTGATCTCTGTGTTAAGCATGCATCCCTGCTGGGTGTTGCAGTGGGTTAATCCACTATGATGCTGTGCCACGCTCTCCCAGTATTAAAGGGAGGCTGTCCTGTAAGGAGGCCAGCCTTCCCCCGGGGCCCTTTTTTTAGATTTGTTTCTTTGATTCCTTTTTGTTTTACACTATTACTTCCTTTCTAAGACTGAATGAAATGCTTACAGTCCTTGCATGGGAGTTACTGCAGCACTCTGTATGATTTCACCACTTGTCATTAAACAGATGCCCTCATGCATATCTGCTATTCCACGTTTTTTGAATGAATAGTATGTTAATCGTTTCATCATTTCCTGTTTGGCAGCTGTTCGTTTTTCTCCTGACAGTGTTTGTTCTACGTCATATTTAGGTAGAATTATTCATTTCCATTTTACGTCCTTGGTGAGAAAAGCCCCAGCGTGCATCTCAACTCAAACAGGTTTCCTGTTGCCAAGGAAACACAACAAAGTGCAAAACATCCTTTAAACACCTGCTGGTCAGATGCGTACCAGGGGACTGCTGCTCTGACAAAGCAGCCCATCCCAGTGAGCTGCTGTAGTGTTCTGCTGCCGTTTCGCTGGTTTATTTGCATATCCTGAAAATCCTGTTGGTACACTGTACCTTTGCTATTATCTTGATTTGATTTTTTTTTTTTTTTTTTCCTTTCTCTCCCAGTTAGCTCTGCTGTTTTGTTCCAATGATGTGTTTAGACTGGAGTTATGTCTGTCCATGCTGCTGGTCGCTCTGTGCTTTGCATGCACAGTGCTGTATTTCCTGGTAATGCTGCTCTGGAAAGTAACTCTTGTTTGTCTTGTCCAGTGTTCTCGTTCCCAGCCTTGGCAAACGAGGAGAGCCTGATGGGTGTCAGCAAGCCACTCCCCAAACAGCTGTGGGAGGCCAAGAAGGTGAGTGGAGAAAAGGGCATGTCAAGAGGGTAATACAACTCAGCCTCTTAAACAGCTCATAATGTGAGATGAGGAAGGTTAGTTACACAACAGGATGTCAGAACTGTTGAAGGAATTTGGCATTAAGGTGTGTCTTTATGTATTTATATCTCCAACCCTGGATAAGCTCCTTAAGATCCCAGCAGGGGTCACTATATCATTGAGGAAATGCATGTCTGCCTGTTTTCAGCAGCCTGTGGAATAGATTGTGGCTAAGACATTGCAGGGCAAAAGGAAGGGTGGGAGAAGATTGTGTATTTCACAGGAAAAGCACAACCCCCCAAAAATGTGTGCCTTAAGGAAACATGGGACTCTGCGTCTTTTTTTTTTTTTTGGGGGGGGAAGAACAAAATGCTGAAGTTCTTTCATTCCTTTCTCTTGATGCAGGTGCAGTCTCTGTCCTCACGCCCCAAATCATGTGAAGTGCCTGGAATCAAGTGAGTTGCACCTCAATTGTATAGGAAACAAGACTACATTTAATTTTACTCCGTCTGCAAAGGTATTGCGTTATCTGTCAAAAAGAGTGTGAGGCAGACTGTTTATTTGTGTTACTGTGGCTATTTTACTGTGCGTTGGTACATGTCTTCATTGTTTGTATGTAAGTGCACATGTGGTTGGACTGCTTTAAAAAGATATAAAAAACAACAACATGATTTAAAAACATTTGTAACGTTTCCTCTGCCAGTATTTTCCCATCCCCGGAACAGAATGCTGGGCTCTCCCATTTCCAGGGGACGTTAAACACAGGCGGATCACTGCCAGACCTGACCAACCTGCACTTCCCCTCTCCCCTGCCCACCCCCCTGGACCCTGAAGATGGAGGGTACCCCAGCCTGAGTGGAGGGAGCAGCACAGGAAACCTGCCCGCTGCCATGATGCACCTGGGCATTGGGAACTCGCAAGGTGCAGTTGCCTGATAGCTGCCACTTAGTTACTTTGCTGTATGAGGTTTATAGGAGATATTCTCGCAGTAGAAGACCTGTATACCAAAAACAACCAAACAGATTAAATGATGATCTAGTTCGCTTGCCAACTGGACTTGTCAGTCCCAGCTTTAATTAACCTCTATTTATATTGCCGTTGATCTGTTCTTGATACCAACATCTCTCGTTCCCACAGGACTCTCCTCCTCCCTGAGTAACCCGTCCATCCAGGCTACCCTCAACAACTCTCAGCTGCACTCATCGCTCAGCAACCCCTCCATCCACTCGTCTCTGCGGCTGTCCTCTCTGTCCAACCCACAGCAGGGGGCCCTCAGCAACACGCCACGCCGGCGCCACACCCCCGTCAGCCCCCTGACCCTGTCCCCCGGGGCCGAGCAGCGCAGGGGCCTCGGCATGCAGCTCTCCCCTACCATGTCCCCGTCTCTGTCCCCCATCACACAGGTAAGCACCACGGACACACACGCATGCTTTACGTTGACTCCCAGTATGCTATTATGTTGATCGTGTCCCTCTTCCTGTCACACTGCACATGGTTTCTTTCCAGTCCAAATATTTTTCCAGTTTTTTATCATAGACTCATAACATTCCTTGGCTCTTTGCTCTTGGGTATTATAAAGACTTCAGTACTGTTTTTTTTCCCTTCTATTTAGTAAAGCTTATTTTGAAGCAAATTTGTACAGTTCGCACCCCTCATGCTCATTCAGTTATGAAAATACATAAATAGCAATGTGCTGTCGAGACATGGCGAGGCACTGGAGAAAGTGCTTTGATTTTCCATTTTAGGAAATTTTAAATTTCTTCTCCGAGGCAGTGACTTCTCTTCATGCAACAGGAAAATCCATTTAAAAGCTGTTGGGTTCTCGGGATCGCTCACTCAAATGCCAGCCCTGTTAAGGTTATAAAGATCTAAACATTTAGTGTTAATAACTATTACCCTTGGACATATTTACCTTGACTTAACATGACATTTGCATTGTTGTTGTTGTTGTGATGATGATGAGAAGAATAATAAACGGTGTGCTGTAATTAACGACTTTCAGTTTGCCTGTTTTCAGGGCGTTTCCTTGGACACCAGCAGTCTGCCAATGGAGCCGCCCCCTCCCTACCACCTGTACCAGCAGTCCCAGCAGTCTTTGCAACAACAGCAGCAGCAGCAACAGCAGCAGCAGCAGCAGCAGCAGTCCCACCAGCCAATACAGCAGAGCTCCCAGCGTTCCTCGGGGCAACAGCAGCAACAACAACAGCAGCAGCAGCAGCAGCAACAGCAGCATCAGCAGCAGCCAGTGTCTCCCCTCCACAACCTTCATATGGATCTGAACTCCAATGCCAATGTGAGTACCGGGCAGCAGATACTAATGGAACCGTTATTATTTGTAGTTTGTGTTAATACTAAATTCATGTTGTAATGCTGTTACCTTACGGAATGTATATTTACGTGCTCATCTCTCCCGTTTCCTTTTCTGCAGCACAACTCATTGGGGGCGTTCTTCTATGATCCCTTCATGGACACCCAGCTCTCGGGCAGGCAGTCCAAGTCCCTGTCTTACCAGGTAAGAGAGTGACATTCACGATGCACTAACTATTCTGACACCCTGTTTCATTTTGTTCAGCTGCGAGAGAAGCTTGGATGTTAAGAAATGAGGATTCTTGATTGTGCTGCGCTGATTCTTCCCTTTTGAATACACACCTTTTCTAACCATGCTGTGTTCTCTAGCAGCTCGACCAGTTCAACATGTTGGAGAACTCCATGAGTTCACTGCCGGGGGGAAGCTGCTTTGACCCGGGGTCGAACCTCTGCTACTCCCAGGCGTCACTGATGGGGTTGGGTGGGAGCCACGGGAACCTGCAGGAGTCACTGCAGTTGCGGCAGAACATGTTCTTCTCAAACTGCGGGGGAGGCATCCCCAACATCATTCTAACAGGTAAGCAACAGGTGATGGTGTCCCAGTAGTGCCAGGTCAACCATGCACTTTGGATTGTGATCGGGTCACATCTTTGAAGCTCGGTAGGGCTTGGCCTGATCAGGACTTGGATGGTGACCCTCTGCCTGTGATCTGCGTGACTGTACTGAATAGGTGATTTCTTCTTCCTTCTCAGACGAGTCGAACCCGAGCCTGTCCAAGGATATCAGCAGCGCGCTGGCAGGGGTGCCAGAGTGCTTTGACTCGGAGGGGGAGTTCCTGGGCAACGAGTTGCGAATCGAACCCCTCAGCCTGGACGGACTGAGCATGCTGAGTGACCCCGACATGGTCCTGCCTGACCCCTCTGTGGAGGACAGCTTCCGCAGTGACAGACTCTAGGGAGATGGAGTCGGGGAAGAGGATGCTTTGTAATGTGGATACCACCCCATACACATACACATACATACACACATGCATCACACACACACACACACACACATGCATCACACATACACACACGCATGCACACACAGGGAATGGGGGCTTTGGATCCTGTAGAGCCACAGAGCAGACCCGACTACTGTCCAGCCACTTTTTTATTTAGGTTTTATTCTTTTCCTATCCCAATATCTGCAGAGACAGTGTGATATCGATAGCTGTGTCTGTTCTAAAACACAAACAACCTGCAATGTGGAAGGGTTAGCCATCTTCTATACCGCCAGCAAAGATTGTGTGGCCCCTGGTCCTGTTCTGGAACACCAGAGCACAGTTTAAAATCTGTAAAATACCCTTCATCATACCATCACTATAGTACCCCGAAAACCTGCTGTCTGTCATCTGCAGGATTAAAACCTGACCAAACCCTTCCAAGGCAGGCCTGTGCCCGACCTGTACTGTAAATTAAAAACATATCTATAATGGAGTTTCTCCTCAGTCAAACTCCACGATAACCTGAAAATCTGGCAGAATTAAACACAAGAGGGAGAGATTTTTTTAAATCCAGTGTTTTTATTTTAAAAATGTATTTAGCTTTTTTTTTTTTTTTGTACAAAGTCGTTTGACGCAGATTTTTTTTTTTTTTTTAATGCATTAAAAACAAAAGGGCAAAACACAGAAGAAATAAAATAAAGGAAATAGAATGAGGGTCTTCAGAGCTTGGAGAATCACATTCTTTGTAAACTGGTTTCTTTCTCTGTAGATGCTAAATGCATCTGTTCTTGTAATCGGACACCACCAGCACTGTTCGAGTAACACACCTGTATTGTGAAAACTGTATTTTATATATGTAGAGTTTAACTGAGGAGATCTGTGATGGAATAACCCTAAAAGTGCATCTAAGCAAGTATTTTTGTCAAATGGACATTTCCCACCCAAACACTGCAGAGATTGAACAGCTAATCAAGGTTTGGTGGGACATTTTCAACGCATTCAATGCGGTTCTGTGAAATCTCACAGTTACAACATGCAGCCACCAGGAGGAGTAAAAAGGGAAGGACATTGCTTTGAATAAGTTATTGTGGCCAAAATGACTTCCCCTTTTTTAAATTGCTATTTTTATATACCTTTTAATTTAAGCTGAATTTTTACATAGTGCACAGTACCTCTTGGTGCATATTGTAATTGTGTTATTTAAAAAAAAAAAAAAAAAAAAAAAATTCTTTTAAGGGAATGAGAAATCAGACTTTTTTCCATGTGAATTTCTTTTTTAATTAAATACGAAATCTTTTGGTAAGTTAAGGCAGAGATGTTGTTTTTAAGCGAGGTTCCCGTTTCTGTGTGTTGACTAACTGTACTGTGGGGGGGGGGGGAGAGACTAATACCTGTGGAACAAGAATCCAATATGTACCTGAAGAAGTGAATCTGAGGCTCAGACAGTAAAAGCTCGATTGCACAGTGATAAAGGGAGCAGTGACC
This sequence comes from Acipenser ruthenus, assembly GCF_902713425.1. NCBI lineage: Eukaryota > Metazoa > Chordata > Actinopteri > Acipenseriformes > Acipenseridae > Acipenser > Acipenser ruthenus. The sequence continues at coordinate 26,003,276 of NC_081209.1, forward strand.
ATCATATGATGGTTTTATATTTAAATGAATAGCAATGCAGTCACTAATCTTGAGCTGGTTTCCAGTAAACCGTCTAGTTGGAGGAGAGGGGCGGGAGTAGAATTGTTTCTGGGTCAGATTTCAGACAGATCTCAGTATCCTTTCTCTATAATGTTGCAAAAGTCTTTTTGTTTCTTGTTGTCATCGTTAATGAGTAGTTTGGTATATTTTGAATACCAATGTGGTTTACTAGCAGTAGAACTTGTCCTAGCTCGGAATCCCACCAGGGGGTGCTGTGGAATAGTAAACAAGCAGTCTCAAGGAAAAGAAAACCCAACTGGGCTAAGCTGAGCTGTGAGCTGCTGAATCTATGTTTGTTTTTTGGAACAAACACATTTACAGCAGATTTCTGCCCCCAGTAGAAGGCCTGGGCCTAGCTAAAGGGTGTTTGACAAACATGTTGTCTAACAATTCAGAGACCAGAAGAAAGAACTAGGAATGTGAAAGTGGATCTTTTATAAATTACACATACAGTACACAATAAATACATAAGTTTGTGTAAGTTCTGTAATGTACCTTTGTAAGCGATTGTAATACTGCAGTAAATCGTCTGTCACATACTTCCCTTCGCTATATAGGTCAACTAATAGAGCAAAATGATTTCTGGTACTATATTAGGTTAAAGTTATTTAGGTAGTTTTCTTCCGAGGTCACAGCACCTCAGCAGTGCCTTTGTAAAGCATGCCAGTGACTGGGAGAAGCAGCTGGTTGATTAAAAACAGATTGTGAAGTGAAGTGCAAGATGGGTAAAAGTTCAGGAATTATTACCTCAAATATCACCACTTTACAAAGTGTTTATAAAGTGGTATTAAAACTGTCAAAATTATTACTGATTCACTTTCATTTTTCTAGTTTTACTGGCCAACCTCCTAGTTTTGTTTTTGGCACAAATTGATTCTATTCTACGGAGCGTTTGTAAAACAAGAGTTTATTTTTTTAGGAGGATATTTTTGCAGCTATATCATAATAATAACAATAAAAAAGCTTGGGCTCAAAGTTCATTTAAAGTTGATACCCTCTTGTCTGCTTACAAACCTCCTTACCAAGCACCCACAATTCAGAGGAGGGGAATACAACTGCTAAACAATTACTCCTTCGAAATGTCTGACTGTTTGTAACCTGTTTTTTGTAACCAGTAAATTGAAAAGTTATTGTAACCCCCCCTTCTACTGTTGATCTGGCCTTGACTGTGAGGTGCTAACACCCCTCCTGTTAGGAGTGGTTTGGTCCTTTCAACTATTGCCTTATTCTAACAACCCTCTCACACCTCACAATCAAAGATGTGTCACCCAAATTCTTTTCTACTTAATTCTGTGTGTATCTCTATTTTATGATTTATTATGATTACTAATGTTATCAATTTATCGTAGAAGGAATTCAACTTTTTTTAAAGTCTTGTTACTATCTATGGTTTTTGTTTTTGTTTAAACAATGTACAGTTCTATTTAAAGAGAGATGTTTCTTGTCCACTAGTGTTAACATTTATTTTTTATTTGTAATATGGCATTTTTAAATCTTTCTTTTCGGATATTAAAATTTTACTACACAGGAATGCTTTTGGTCTGTGTGCCACGTGTGTTTGTTTTTTAAAGCCGGTATTGTAGATGAGAACACGCACACACTAAAACACTTTAATCTTGCACTGCTGTGCTGCGTGTTTTCATATTTGATTTAATGTTAGAGATGCTGGCAAGTATTTTGTTCTTCAATAATAAATACTTTGTAGATTCTTCTAAATGCAAAAAAAAAAAAAAAGTTCATAAAGTTTTACTCTTACTGATTTGCACAAAGTTCTGTGAGAGAACATCCCTTTACAGACTACAAGCCACACCTTTTAATTGAATCTCTCATAATGTGACTGCTATGCTGGAAGCCGTAGCAAGATTTGGAAATGTTTCAAATACTAGGTTTATTGCTCCATTATGAAGAAGAGCTGGAGCCAAGTCACAGTCAGCAGTTCTCTCTGTGCAGTACTACAAAGTCACCAAAGAGGGCATTGTTGCCTCACAGCTGCCTGAAGAGAAAAGTCTGGCTGACAACCTTCTATCTCTGCTGTGCAACACACCATTGTATTAATGCTTAATTAACTGTGCCCACCATTTCTAAACCACTTCTCTACCCTTCACGGTATATATATTAAAATAAAAGTATTGCTTTTATTCTTCCCCCTCAGTTTTAATGAGAGCGTGATCGAGGGTAGTATTTGCTACGCAATTAGCAGAGGGATTATGTCACAATGATATACTTTAATTCCATCCAGCAGCTCTTAACTTGACTGCCCTATTGTAGGCTGCTCTGTATTTTTTTTTTTAAATAATACCATCTGTCAAGATAAAATTAACTTAAAAAAAGAAATGAGGATTGTTTTCTGACAGCTTACTTAACTTGAGTACCTCCGAGTAGCTTTATTAGATTTAGTAACTCCAGCAACTGTGATGTGATTTAAAGGAAGGTCCATTTCCTCTCTATCATAAAAAAAACCTCTTGCAAGTTAGTTTTCATTCTATAGTTCTACAGAGTTTATTGTCACTTTTGATTCTGGTGAAGTCTGTCCAACCTGCTGCCACACTGTAGTTGTACTTCCTGTGCAGCAGGTATTAGGGCCCCCCTGCTTGGCACTCCCTTTACTGCTCATAGAATTCAGGCAGGATCAGGAAACTAAGCGACCGACAGGAAAAATAGACAAGAGACCTGAGGAATATAACGTTAATGAGAGCTAAGACTCCCTGATTACAAAACCTCTTTATCTTTTAAAACTAGGATACTTGGGGGGTCAATGCACTAGTCTTTCACCTCTGGAGACTTGAGAACTCCTTCATTACAACCAAGAGAGGATAGGCAGCCACAATTTACAAACCTATTCACTCTTAGCAGTTTGTATGTCTTTCTTTCAGGTGGTCTGTGATGCTTGCACTTCCTAGATAATTTTACCTGGAGAGTAAAATGCCTTCAACCTCTTTTAATACTATAATATGTGCTTCTTCAAAACATATGGAAGTGTATGACAGGGAATATTTATAAAAGGATTTTGTTAGCTGTAAAAACGTAGAGTTTAGAAAAAAAAAAGTTTCAGACTTGCAGAGGTGCTCGAGATTAATAAACTTGGCCCAGATGGAGAGGGAGGGAGTAATGGGGATTAGTGTTCCCAGGCAATGCCCTTCTTTGGGTATTTCAAAAGCATTACTTTTTTTTTTTTTTTTTAAGATTGTTAAAAATTTGATCACAACGCTGTCTGACAGTCCAGAGCTTACAGGAACCTCATTTTAAAGTCTCTCTTCAAGCTTTTCATGTGATCTTCACACATGGCCACAGTTCCAGTGCTCATTATTAAGGTTCAGGGTGACCGCACCTGAGAGTGCGCAACAAAAAATCCCAACCCTACAGAAACGTCCAAGTCTGGGAAGAGAAACTTCCAAGCTTCTCAAGCCCGGCTTGTTTTAGAGCTCATGTCCACCATCGCTCCACAACTGTGCACAGAGCTGTGTTTGTCAGTAATTGATCCACTACTGTTGAATTAATTTTAGGGTCACGCTTTAATCTGAGTGGCATAAGTATTTAGTTAATATGTGATTAACCTTTTGCTACAGGCTAATAACCAGTCAATAGATATGCCATGCATGTGTCTATCATTAGACTGCTATTTGAACTCATATTTCATATGTATGTTGAGTATGTATTTTTGAGGTAGTTTCCTGCTCCAGCAAAGACTGGTATGCAAAGCTACTAATACCCTATTCACATGATCATCACAGTTTGAAATGAGATTGTGAATGGTAATGATGTGGTTTAAATGTGCATTATTAGTGTGGCTAGCATATGGAATAATATCGGTAACGCCACATACCAGTCTTTGTATGTCTAATGATACACACATGCATGTATATCCATTGACTGTTCATTAACATGGAATGAACAGCAAATGGTTAATTAAATATTTATGACACTCAAAATAAAGTGTTATCGAATCTAATTATAAGTTTAGTGCTGCTGTTGCATGCAATGGACACTGAACACTACCCTAAATGCGTGCGCCTTATGCAATTCAAAACCGTGACCATTGAAAGCAGTGGAGGCTCACACAGAACATCACTGCCCAGGTAAAGAATGATAGATAGCATGCTCTAAGGAGCCTGCCTGCACGGCGCTGGCAGCTCTCTCTTTATCCTCAAACAGCTTTGGCAGTTCCAGCCTGCTCCCTCAATCCCACTCTGCTCGTTAACTCACTTCAAACCCCTGGCGTTCATTCAGCAGGGGGTCCAGCAGAGGGCTAATTGAATTAACGTTTCGTGAGCCTCTTTCACTCCCTCGCTTTATCTTCATCTTCTCTCTCTCACTGCTCTTTCTCATGCAGTGTGTTTCCGTGCAAAAATGACCAGCATCAATACTACTTTATCTGAATGCGGTTATTTAGAATACCAAACATTTTTATATTTGTATGAACACAAACACGCTGATAATCTGTGGTATTATCATGTACCAAATCAGTATATTTGTGTTCTGTTAACCAGGGTTCCTTCAGCATACTACACTGGTGTTCTATTTCAAAGTGTTCTGTAAGGGGATACTGTGTTTGTATATGCGGCTGTTTCTTTATGTATTTGAGGAATGCCATCTACACAATTCTGAGTATCTCTGGAATTTTAAATACTGCATTTACGATTCCCAATTCTGAGATAGTATTTGGAAAGTAAACAGAACTAAGCCTCTTCAGTATCTCTCCCCCCTTGGTTTCACCCTCCCTCTGTCCCTCCCTGCACTGTTTACATTCTTGGTTTAGCAGTTTCAATGTTCCTGATTGCTGCGTTGACTGTGGTATAAACAGGCAGGGAGCTCACTGATGCAGGTATATTCTTAGCCTATTGAACTCGGGTCACTCTGAGCTCCTTGGTTTTCCGGACTGACAGAGCTGGTGTCACAAATTGTCAGGCTTATTTGAGTAAGTCAGTAAACTAAAAAGGTTAGACAAATTCAACTATTTATTGTCTGTGACTTTGTCACATGTCTTTCATGATATACGTTTCTTATTAGAACTACGGCTTTGTTACCCGTTTGTACCACCAGCATCTTCAGATGTTGAAAGACGCTTGTCAAGTCACTTTTCCACTAGACTAAGAACTTATTTAAGTTTTACTAAGGACTGCCACCCAGAAGTTCAAAAGTAATAAACCTAAGCCATGCATTTGCACATAAGCAGTGGCATTAGCAGACTTTAGTTTTCAATGAGTTGGATATTACTGGAAAGACACTGCTGTATTACTTAACTACTGCTATTAAATTTCAGATAGTAAGGCACCTTCCATAAGTCGTAACTGCAGTATAAGAACTGTACTACTTAATATAATTGGAGCAGAGAGTTCCTCTGGAAAGGTAGTTTCTTATAAAAACAATTGTCTCCTTGCAGTTTCTTAATACACTTAAGAAAATGTATTGAACTAAAACTAAAAAACACTGTTGCAGCAGCAAAGGTCATTCGAAATTATATAGACAACATTCAGAACTGGGCAGACACATGACAAATGACATTTAATAGAGAAAAGTGTAAGGTACTACACGCAGGCAATAAAAATGTGCATTATAAATAGCATATGGCAGATATTGAAATTGAAGAAGGAATCTATGAAAAAGTCCTAGGAGTTTATGTTGACTTGAAATGTCTTCATCTAGACAATGTGGGGAAGCTATAAAAAACGCCAACAAGATGCTCGGATATATTGTGAAAAGTGTTGAATTTAAATCAAGGGAAGTAATGTTAAAAGTTTACAATGCATTAGTAAGACCTCACCTAGAATATTGTGTTCATTTCTGGTCACCTCGCTACAAAAAGAATATTGCTGCTCTAGAAAGAGTGCAAAGAAGAGCGACCAGAATTATTCCGGGTTTAAAAGGCATGTCATATGCAGACAGGCTAAAAGAATTGAATCTATTCAGTCTTGAACAAAGAAGAATACGTGGCAATCTGATTCAAGCATTCAAAATTCCAAAAGGTATTGACAATGTCGACCCGGGGGACTTTTTCGACCTGAAAAAAGAAACAAGGACTAGGGGTCACAAATGGAGATTAGATAAAGGGGCATTCAGAACAGTAAATAGGAGGCACTTTTTTACACAGAGAATTGGGAGGGTCTTGAACCAACTCCCCAGTAATGTTGTTGACGCTGACACCATGGGATCCTTCAAGCAGCTGCTTGATGAGATTCTGGGATCAATAAGCTACTACCAACCAAACTAGCAAGATGGGCCGAATGGCCTCCTCTCGTTTGTAAACTTTTTTATGTTCTTCTGTACATAAGGGGAGCAGTGAAAAGGAAGCTGAAGGTACTTGGGTAGGACATTGTAGTGTAAACCATAGTGGAATTACTTCAACATGCTCACACTACACACTGTGACTGTCTCCTGCTCCATAAATTATGGCTGCTATTTCTTTCTCGACATATTTGAATCCACATTCCTGGGTCGTTAATCATCTGAGATACTGCTCCCGGACTCACGTCCCATTATCCAAACAGTCTGGGATAAACTGGAATATCACATCATCTAAACATTATACAAGTGCTTCAATCCAATAAAAACAAGCAGTATCGTCCACTCGTATATTTAGAGACAGGTTCCAACTTAGAATTTGAGAAGGTACCAATAACAACCCCAACCCGAGTCCCACTACTAACATTCAATCTGAGCCACACGTTCTAGAATTACATTTACAAGCAGACAATAAAACCGTCCTCAAAATACAGAGCTTGTTTCTGTTTTAAACGCAGGCTGTTTTTTTAAAAAAAAGCAGACACGGTTATCTGATAGATTTAAAAAAAAAAAAAAAGCGACTTGTCCTGCTGGAACATGAAAACAGAAAGCCCACTTGCTGGTTTTACGAGCGTGTTGTTGTTTACAGAGAGCAGTGTGTGTGTGTGTTACGAAGCGGCTCTCCCAGTAAACCTGAGCTCAGTCTGCCAGCCTGCCTCTCCCCTTCACTCTAATCCTGCATTATCTCCTGCCTGTCGTCTCCTGAATTAACTTCGGAAAACACAAGGCCTTTGGCAAACCTTCCTGGAAAATTAAAACAAAACAAAAACTTTCCACCTCCCATCTCTATTTAAATCCTGTGTATCCCAGAGGGACTGGGATTATAGAAGCTGCCGCCCTCCCCATACTCCCTTCCTAAATTTAGGAACCTGAAATAGTAATCACTTCGAATGCAGCACTCCGACTAATCCATGAACCTTGAGGGTTTCAAACTTCACTGCTGCAAATGCCACCTCCAAAGGTCAAATCAATCCAATAGTGCTGTTTTACTTGTCTCTTTGTTAGTGATACCTGGGAGTCCTGAGTTAGTGATGTTTGTTACTGAGGGTCAAGCTGAACTAAAACAATCTATTCATCACTTCTAATGCAGCATGCTGTTACCCTGCATTCCAATACTAACAAGTACAATTCTCCATTCTCAACCCTCCAGCACTGTGATTACCCCGGACCTTATTAATGAACACTGGATGTTTTGAAAGCTGTATGAAAGGCATTCTTTCCTGGGCTCTCCAGTGCTGTCACCTTGTAGCATTAATAAACTCCATTCATAGCTCTCCAGTGTTCAGTTCCAGCCCAGTGTATGGTCTATCCTGTCAGTACCCTGCAATCCTCACCTGATCCCAGAGTCCAATATGATCACTCTGGATGTCACACTGCAGTGGTCAGTATGCCAGTTGCGGTCCTGACACTAGCAATTAATAGTGATGCTAGTGGCACAGCTCTTTAACCCTGCTTCAGGGTTAAATATTTATTTCATTCAAAGGCAAGGTAACCTCATATGAGGACAGCAGATAGTAAATGTTTCGGCCAGTATAGACTGACTTTGCCCCTGAATCTTTCTGATGTAATTCACTGTGATGGCCTTATATTGAGGATGTCAATTTTGTTTGCATGTAACAACACAAGAAACTCACAGTGTAAATAGTAATAACCAGTGGTTCATGGAAATGCATGATGAAAGGGTTAACAACGGGTTGATAGGTATGCATGCCAATATGAGGAAAGAGAAGTGTTAGATCAAATCAGGTAGCCACAGCCTACAGTATGAATGGTTACTCTTCTTTCTCTCTGAATTATGACTTGTCCTTATCTGTAATGTTGTGGGAGGTTCTGGGAGAGAGAACTGTGCTTCCAGTTCTTTTCAATTCTTTATTGTGTAACCAGGATGGGAACCCATTGAGATCTCATGTCCAACTATATCCTGGAATTGGATTCCGCTCCTGGAAATCTCCTTTCTGACTGCCATTCATTTAATTGTACTATTTCAGTACAGCGTTTCTTTCTACTATCCTAAGGGAGTGCTGGGTTTCAACCTGCCTTGCATCCTGGATATGCCCAAATAATTAATGGGTGTTATAATACCTGGATGCTTACTTACATGTATCTCTTCACATGTCATCATCCTGCACAGGAGCTGCCTGGCCTCTGTTTATCCAGCCAGATGTTGCACAGCTGGAACAGAGAAAAGTTCTGTTTCCATGGAGGGGTGGCATGGATCAGTGGTTTTATTAGTTATTATTATCATCATCTCATCATGCCCTGAACAATGTGAAACATGCAGGTAATAACACAGCAAACCCACAGGTCTCTGAAAAAATTTACTGTACAACTCTGAGCTTCACACTCACAATTTATCATGTCGGCAGAAGCCCTCAATGGAATTACAGCCTTAAGCTTACATGGTATTATAATTATTGGATCTTCACCAGAAGTAACAGGGGACCGATGATAGTATTGCCAGTGCTAAGAGGAGGTTTGAAACCCTTGTAAGTCTTTGTGAACAGGTCCCAATGGCTCTACTGACTTCAATCACCACACTGGTGTGAGGTAAGAGCTGCGCTTTCCTGCCTTCAGTGTCACGCCTCACTGGCGCAGGGGGGATAAGCCCTGAATGTTTCCAGGAATGAGATGAACCTGCCCAGAGGAGCAGTCCAGTGGGTGGCAGGTTACTGCACGCTGAGATAAAGATCAAGACAGATTGCATGATTTAAACCAGGAGGCGGTCAGCTTGCATCTCGGAGTGCTGAGCGAAGAATAAGAGAGAGAGATAAAAACATGCATGTTTATGGGAGAGGCACACACTTTGGCTCCAAGTTGGCCAATCCAGCGATGTTCACGATCTAGGAGAGACAGATATGGGTTTTGTAACAGGTTATAAGGCTGGGGGGTCCAGCAGCACAGATACTGCTTGGGATTAATCAGTGTTCTTTGTTCTGCAGCAGCCATGGGTGGAGTGGTAACTAATGCTGCTAATGAGTTTCTACAGTGCTGATTCTGCCAGAGATGCACCTTGATTCCTGAAACTCTAAATGTGTTTTCATGCTCCAGATCTACAGGATCTCGGTATGAGAGTCAGACAAGCCCAGACACACACCAAAGCCAATGCTTTTACATTCTATAGTCCTGTATGCTCCTTTATAGGACTGTGTTATAGAAGGTGGGTGTAGAACTGTGGATCCTGTGATAACCTTAAGAGGAGTTTACAGGGTGAGTATAATGATATTGGGTCCTGAAACAAGAGCATAGGCAAAGACATTATTTAAGTTTTTATTAAACCTTTTCAAATCATGGTAACACTTTACATTAAGTGTCTCTAATTACTGTGTATTTACATAGAAGTTACTTACTCATAATTCCAATGTTATTACATATAGTTACAAAGTGCTTCATGTGTAAATCTTTTTGCACAATACATGTAAGTAGACAATTGTATCAGAAAGGGTTAGGGTTGGGTTTAGGGTGGAATTATGTGTAAGCACACATGTACTTGCTAAATACCATACTGTAGGAGTCCCCTACCTCAGGTATTCCTATCAATATGGAAAGCTGTTATTGCATATTCATTAGCACACTTTAGTGTCCCGGTGTTCTTTCAATAATGACAATTCTGTGTTACTGTGAAAACAAAGTGAAACGCTGAAACAGGCTTTCCCTTTGGAGGTGTTTCCAAGGCCCCAGTCTGATTGGTAAAAACAAGTGCACACACGCACGCACACGCACACCCTTTCCAGTGTCAGAGTGAAGGAAGCTGTCTGAGGGAGGCAGGTTTGGGGAGAGTTAAGCTGGGAACTGAAAGGTCAACAAAATACACTGTCTCTATGGGTGGAAAAAAAATCCTTTTGCTGATATTTCTTGTAACCCTGTGGTAGTAGCTGTATCATTTAGTTTGTAGTAGTAATGTTATTAGTGGCAGAAAAACACTGTGAATGTAAACTGTGATAACGTAGCAGATCATTCACATTTTTTGTGCCTGTTTTAAAATAGCTGGTGAAGGTAGTTCTGTATCCTCGAGATGAAATTGTACAGCTTGCATATGCAAAGTGTTTTTTATTTCCCTCCTCTTCTTCTCCCTGTTTCCTTCCTCTTGCTCCAGGATCGGTTATATAAGTTCCTTATCAGTCCTACCTGTTCAAGTGTCGAGCAATTACTCCGCCTTAACCTTTCAACTCTTGGAGGGCATTCCTTCAGGAATAACACTCTTGAGAGCTCTGTGCTGATAACACTGTGCTCAGAAGAGCTCCTCGGAAGTTTAAAGTGCAGTTACACTTTACTAGAGCAACGCTGAACATCTTAGATCTCTGTTATAGCGCCCTGTAGCTGCAGAGATAGTACAGTCATGCTGCTGCTTCATATAAATCTCTGAATCATGTCTGCCCTCTCCAAGTGCATGTGGTACACTAGAGTGTAACCATTAACCTGTCCCCCTGCAACAAACTACCCCTAGTGGATGTATGCAATAACCACATTTATTTTAAGTACTATTTCTTACAGAAGTATTGTTTACGGAAGGTAAATGGATACCCTCTGGTGTTCCTGATGTACTTGGAGGGATTTCATTCGGAGAACTCCATTGAGGCCACAGGGGGAACTTAAAACTGCTGGGTTTTAAAAAGTCACCAGGAAGTGATGACTGAAATAAAAAAGGATCCAAAGTGTTTTTAGGTCTTTCGTTTCTGCTTGTTGGAATTGTTAGCTATATGGTTTCGACAGTCTCTAGTGCAATGACCCCCTCGCTTTTCAAAGGCAATAAACTCTTCCTCCCCAGTTCCTCTGTGAAGCTGTAGTGGTGCCTGAAGCACTGTTCTGTATCAGAGTGACACAAGCCAGAGGCAGCCTCAGCATTCATCACATTAACCAGACAGACAGCTTTGCTCGCTCCACACAAACAAACAAGGTTCACAATGTTTGGCTGTGTGGACTGGACAGGTCATGGGGTGAGAATCACCAGCTTTGTGCTTGTTGAAAAAGTTACTTTGCCTCTTTCAAGAATAACTCTCAAACAAAAAGGCTACAAATGCAGGACAGGCTTACTGCTCTATAGTGTGTGATAAAGTGTCCAGAAAAGAGCTTATCTTAGCAGAACTGCTGCTTGACTCACCTGTATAGGTATAATGTTATTTTAAAATCTAAAACGAATGTTTCTGCTGCTTAGTTGATTGATAGTTAATAAATGGTTAGAGGTTAAAGGGTTAATGAGTAAAATAAGTTACAAGTGCCTGTCCTTGGATTTAGGATTTAGGATTCCAATGCTTAGCTGGTAAATATATTATCAAATAGTACCTCGATTTAAAGTTAATCTGCTTAATAAATATATTATATTCTGTATATATAATTGTGATAGAGAGAGGAGGACATTTGAATATAGATAATGTTTATATAAATAAATAAATACCTACTAGGCATGACCTAATAAGCATGCTGTTTTTCTACCCGTCACTCACTGGAAAGGTATAGGCAGTGCGTGTACAATAACGGCATGCTGTGTTTCTACCCCTCACTCATTGGAAAGATATAGGCAAGTATTATTACAGAAAGAGTGATTATAGCATACTTTTTTACTCTTGCTAAATTGAACAAGTCATGCCTCATCATTACAGCACAGTGGAAACTACAGAACCAGTATAGAGCAACAGAGTGTGTGGCACTGTATATTGTATCTCAAAGTGCTACAACAGGGTATTAGTTCTATAAGGAACTTTTACCTGTCATTTCTACGTAAGTCAAAATCCCTTCTTCAAAAAGCATCAATTCAAGATTACTTTAATTTTAGTATTCAAGCAAAACTTCAAAACCACCCAAATATATTTAAAAGAACACTCTTGGGATGGCCACTGATATACCACACAACTACCAGCAGTAAATACTTTACTATTGGCTTCAGATTATTAGAACATAAGAACATTTACAAACGAAAGGAGGCTGTTCGGCCCATCTGAGCTTGTTTAGTTTCTAGTAGCTGATTGGTCTCAAAACTTTGTCAGGTCGGGTCTTAAAGGATCCCAGTGTTTCTGCCTCATCAACATGACCAGCTAGCCCATTCCATCCCCTCACCACTCTATGTGTGAAGATGTCTCTACTTTCCTCTGTCCTAAGTTCTGTCTAATTCCCAGCTGTGTTCTCTGGTCCTGGTTTCTGTACAGCACTTAATAATGGTTACGCTTAACTATGTTAAAGGCTTCAATCGTCTCCCCCCTAATTCTTTTGTGTTCTGCTATAGCAAATGCGGTAGAATTTAGAAGTGCCTTACCACTTAATAAACTTGGCATTAATACGCCTTTGTGACCATGACTACATTCTAGTAAAACAGCAGCACTATTGTGATAGTGTTTTTTTCAATACCAAGTAGCACCTTTTTATGTGTGCTCTACGAATCTTTCTCCTGATCTAGACATCCTCGTGTGAGTCATATCAACATGGAATGAATCACAGCATTTAGCGGAATAGCGGTGTTACTGTTTGAACATGCTGTTTGTGCTACACTGTGTTTAAAAGCGCAGATTACCAGATAATGAGTTTGGGCTGACCGGGGTGGAGGCTGCAGACAAAGGCTCTGTCATGTGTGATGCTCAATGCAGTGGGATTTCCCTGGAGGCCCAGGTTTAGCTATCAAATTAACTCTACAAAATAATAACGTAATTCTGTATTAATCGTTTAACAACCAAATATTTGAAAAACACGTTCTTAGCATGACAACTTCTGTTGATCATCTTTCATTTACAAGTCTTTATTTTCGTTGAAATCTATTTAACCTACCGCAACACCATAATTTTCTGGATTCACGTCATGTGCATCACGCATTATAGTCGAATCAATTTGCTGCAAGTGAGTGTGGAGCTCAGATGGGTCTTAATACTTGGACATGAAAACGATGTTGTTGCAGGACGTTCACACGCGCCAAAGGTAAAATAATGCCTTGAAAATTAAACTAATTAAGATCTATTACTGCTGTTTTCTTTAATAGATCTAATTACTTCATCAGGTATGCTCTGCGAGTCCTGTACAGTTACTGTACAATTCCCTTTCATGCTAGATCCGGAGTTTTTATTTACTGTGCTCCCGCTATCAGCACGGCCAGGTCTAAATAAAAAGGCGTCTGCAGCTGAGTGGAAACTTTGTTATTCAATATAGTTGAATTATATTTTCCTGAAAACAGCAACTGAGACTTAAAGGTGCATAAACAAGTTCAAAATATTAACGTATGTGTTTCCTATACAAAAAAAATATATTATCATGTTCACTTTGCTTTCTGAACCATAGCAGAGTTTCCAGGTGTCATCTATAACCTCCTGTTGCTGCAAGTAGCTGCCGAACAATTTATTTGATGCTCAAAGTAATATTGTGGCAAGCAAATAAAGAGGGCGAAGTTTACGACACGATAGCTAAACCTACGTTTAGGATATTTAAACAAAGCAAAATATAACGTACACTCTAAACTACTTAAAAATAAAAACATAACCAGGGAAGGTCGGGCTCAAAGAATCCCATTGCGGAGAATGTGGACCCCGCGATCACAGCCATTCATTCTGAGACACACATTGTCACCCAGCAATACGGGCAGACTGGTGATAACAATAACCAATCACACATTCAAAAAAGGCATTGCTCTAAAGTAATTGTAGTGAACTGGTCCAGATGGAAGGTGAAAAAAAAAACTAAATAAGGAGTTTTAACATCAAATTTGATCAAGTTCTTTGAAATGTAACAGAACAGGAAGACAGACATCAAGGACAGGCGGCTTCAGTCTCCCGCGCGGTCTGCAGCTTTACTCAACTTTCACATGCACCCCTAAATTATTTAAAACATTCAGAGAAAGCACTCAACTCAATGCGTTCCTCGCATCAATTTCAATGTTATCGGTCTGTGAGCGGTGTGGGAGGAGCCCTTCGCTGATTCGCTAAAGGGAGGTTGTTTTTGATCGCTGGTTGGTCAGTCGAGATGTAGGGGCGGGGTTCAGGTGTGCCCATTTCTTGCGGCGAGACCCGAAGTCTGAAACATGCGAGGGAGTGATAAGCGCAGAACGGTGTCTGGTTATACTCGGTGATTATACTGAAGTGGTTGTGTTATACCGGGAATAACAAGCACCTCGCCGTACCAGCTAGGATATACTGACCAGGGTCCGCTGCTAACCGCTCCAGAACATTTAAAGACGTGTGGAAAAAGGGGAGAGCACGCACCTGGAACCAGGGAATATGGGGCTATCTGGAACAGCGGTGTGGAGATAATGTGTTTGGAGTGAAGGGAATGGGCATATCTGTTTGCCACTATTGAAAGCAGAGAGTGGCAGAAATACCTACCCGTCGCTACTACTACTACCACCCGGAGGACAGAGAGACAGTGACATTAACTCCCGGTTCTCTGAGTTGATCTGTATAAAGCAGGGGGCGCAGCCAGATTGCTGTGTGTGCCTGTCTGGGAAGAGGAAGCTCCGATTTCAGAACTATCTCCTCTTATGTATATTTCAAAACGCCTTTAGCCAAACTGCTGTAGTGGTTGACAGTCACCTGTTGGCATCCCCTGTCAGTGGTTCAAGAGACTTAACCGAAACTCAAATGGTGGGGGCCGAGGGTGCATTCATTAAATCAGAAATAGACATAAAAAAGAACGCCTGAACTCATTTAAATACCAGTGGGCAAAAAGAAGAATTCCATTAAACACCTCTTAAGTCAACCCCCCCGTATTCTGTCACACCGCATTCCTGAGAACCACGCGTTACACAGCTCCCGAGAAAGAAATCAAAGCAAGCGCTGTATGACATGAACACCTGAGAGCTACCGAGCCGACCGCGCACAGCTGCGTTTTATTGTAACTGGCTAGAACCTGAAAGGACGCACTCGATTATTGTAGCGGAGGCTAACGTGATTGCCGATTGCTTTCTGATTATCTACAAAAGGGAATTAACATCATTTGTATATTCTGATAATCTACAAAGGGAATTAACATCATTTGTATATACATATGACCAGATTGTTGTCTTCTGTGAAATCGTTTCTGAGGTTTGCACACACCGTATTTATAATCTCCCACCAGGTAGAGGTTTAATGAGAGATCTGTCCGGGCTCGTTTCCTGATACAGTGATGTGGCACACTCACAGCAAAAACAAAAAAGTACAGTGATTAAAGTATAATTATATCTTAGACAAGCACCTCTGAGAAGGCGCTAGGTTCGGGTCCCATCCCTGTGTGCCAGCCAGCCCGAGGGGGTGTCTGTCGGGCGCCAGGCGGATTCACTTGGATCAGCGCTAATACGTTAAATGGGCGATTTTTGTAAGTGTATGTAGAAAATCTAATATACAAAATAACAATCACTTTCAAACGGACAATTTCCTCGACTTTGTAGTTCCAATGGGGTGATCATCTCCCCACGGATCCCGAAGCAATGGGTGCGAACTGCAGTCAAGTTGCAGCAGAAACTCTGTCTGACTTTGTTGTGATTTTTTTTTTAAACCGCCACATCCTCACGGGATAGCTTAAATATGTATATTGAAACTTGGAAATGTTCTTAACCCTTTCGTCGCCAAAGAATATGTCGCTTTCAGAAATCAGGTAAGGTAATGGAGCATATTAACGCATGCTTTTCATAGTATGCGGTCATGTTTTCTAAAAGCATTTTTTTTTTGGTATGGTGTACACCAGGCGTCTCCAACCCTGGTCCTGGTTAGCCCCATTCCTGCAGGTTTTACAGGTGTCTTTACATCATCAGTGGCTAAAGATCTGGAACACCTGTTAATCTGGACTAATTAAGCCAGTAATTGGTTCAATTAAGTAACTGAGAGACTGGTTGAAATGAAAACCAGCAGCCACAGTAGCTCTCCAGGACCAGGGTTGAAGACCCCAGGTGTACACTGTACAGCAGGGCTACTCAACCCTGGTCCTGGAGGGCCGCTGTCCCGCCTGGTTTTTCTTCTAACTGTACTCTAAATTACTTATTGGACCAATTAAGTGCTTATTAGAAGCTTAATTGGTCCAACATTTAGAACAAAAACCAGGAGGACAGCGGCCCTCCAGGACCAGGGTTGAGTAGCCCTGCTGTACAGGGTGTACTTTTCACAGTGTACACAAGTATCTAGATTAACCCGTTACGTTAGTGTTCTGGTGTACATAGCCTTTTCCTCAATGTGTGCACCACTGACTCTATCTATCTATCTATCTATCCATCTGTCTATCTATCCATCTGTCTATCTCTCAGGAACCTTGTTCCTTACACTGGAGAAGAATAGAAGATTTGTAAATATAACCCATATTGTACCTAGTGGCAACTGTGAGTATTATAAATAAATCATGCAATCAGACCTCATGAGACGATCAAGACTGAAAAGGTGTGACAGCTAGCAGAAAGCCGTCCCATTCTGTATCCTTCCTTTATCCTATGTCACCTGCCTGTCAGAATGAAGATTGAGCAGGGCGAGCTGTTCTGAACATATAACCTTCATTAGCTCAACCCTCTGCCCTCAGGAGCCCTTTGAATTTACAGAGCATTTCATTTTTCCTTTCACTAGAGGTGTGCACCAAACTAAGATCTTTTCCCTCAGCCAATGCTGTAGTCAATGATGATTAAGAAAACTTTGTGGGATAATGAACAGATACATAATTAAAGTGCCAGGTGGATCTGTTCTTTTTGCACATGTTTCAGCAGGAATCTCGGGAAGTGCCTCTTCACTATTCAGTCTGAGAACTGTAAAGCAGCTGCTGGTTATCACTGGGCTTGTACAATAGTATTGCTTTGCTGTAACAGATTTGTACTGAAAACTGATCTTGGTTATGTGGTTGAAACGGGAGGGTGTCTAACCTCCCCCAAAAAGTTATTTTTCAGCAACGAGATGGGGGCTTAAATTGGCAAAAATGAAATGTTTTCACAAATGTTTTTTTTTTTTTTTTTTGGGGGGGGGGGGGGGCACTGTATGAGGGCCAAAAAAGATAACTGGCAGCCAAGACAGTGCACACATCGTGATCACAACACCTGCTTCAATTATCCCTGCATGCACAATTATCGCTTGTTAAATACTTTTCTAGGGAGGAGGCCCAAGCATGCCCCTAAATAGACAGATCATCTGTGCTTGAAGAAAGTAAGAACGTATTCTGAATGGAATGGTCGCTTAATAGTATTTGGACCTCATGCAGGTATTGAAAGCTAGGCAAGGCTGGCCATGTGTGTAAAGCTTGAAAGATCAAAGCTCTGTGGCCAGTGCTAGTTTTCAAGCCAAAAGAATGTATGTGAAAAACGAGACACTCTGATATCAGTCTCTTGTTTGCTCCCTCGCTCTTTCTCTCCCACGCCACATTCTTTATTTGTTGCTGTTTTTATCTGTCACCCCCCCCCCCCCGTATTATCTTTATTCCCTGTGTGCTTTTTTTTCCTTTCCACTGCCACACTCCTACACAAATACAGGATTCTGATACCAGTAAATAACGAAACCCCTTATTTAAAGTTTGATGAAGGATAGCGTTTTATTGTTTTTACTTGGTTCTGGACAGATGTTGAAAGTGATTTCATGTACCTGCATGGAAGGCAACAGAGTTGAAAGGTCACATTCTCACCTGCAGGTTATATAAAGAGCCATCACCTGCAGCCATTCCACAACCAAGCTCAGGTTCTCACTAAAAACTGTGCTGAAGGACATTATGTTGGTGGATTTTGTTAAGAGGTAATCACTTCATCCTCGCTAACAACAGCCTGGCCATAGCTTAACACCCCTTCCTTCTAATCAGTCAGCTCTTCCCTGGAAATGCACTGTTACTCAGCAGACCTGACCTGCAGAAATCATTTCGTGTTCGTGGATCTATCCTGCTGTCAGTCGCCCGGGCCCCTAAGTGGAGTGTGTTCGCTGCTCCTGTCCTGAAGTTGTGTTTTTTCCCAGGAAGTCGCTGATTCCCTCGGAGTGAGTGCCTGGGGGGATCCTGACATGTTTTGCTTGTGTGATTAATGGTTACAGCATTTGAATAAGCGCCTGCACTTCAGGGACATTTCTTTTTTTATTAGTTTAACTGAATTAGAAAAACAAAGTTGTTTGTAAGTTCTCCTTCAAGATTTTCTGGGGGAAACCAAAGCAGTTGCAGCCCAGCTCCTGTTTCTATTCTGGCAGACCAATGGAGAGCTCTGTAGCCTTGTAGTATTTATAATACACACAGCGTCAGAAGCGTCTTTAAATAGAGACAAATCACAGATTGAAAAATATATAGGGTATTAAGAAAGGAAAGTGCACACCCTAACAAACCTCATTTCATCCAGTCAGTTCGCTGTTTGGGGTTTTGCATTGGGGTTAGGGGTTGGGGTTGGGGTTGGGGATGGGGATGGGGATGTGGATGGGGGTGGGAGTTAGGGTTGGGGTTAGGGATTGGGGTTAGGGGTTAGGGTTTGGAGATGGGAGTGAGGGTTAGGGGTTAGGGGTTGGAGATGGGGGTGGGGGTGGGGGTGGGGGTTTGGGGTTAGGGGTTGCGAATAAGGGTGGGAGTTAGGATTGGGGTTGGGGGTAGGGGTGCTGGTGGCAGGCTTCCCTCTAAGCCAGTGCTCCAGCACAGTGTTGGGTGGTACTGGGCAGTCTTTCAGGTGAGACCTTAGAGCTAGGTCCTGCCTAGTACTCTGTTGACAGTAACAGTCCTGGCTAAATGCCAATACAAGTCAATACAATTCTGCCCTTGCTATATCACCCTAACCTAACTATTGTATATCTTTATTTATTTTAACCCTCCCTCCTGTCCAGGTTACCAGTATGGAGGAGAATCAGTTCTGAGCATGTTAAACCTGGTTAAATAAATACATGTATTTGATTTGACTAAAGAGGGGCCTTTAGTGCTGGAGACGTCAACACTAAATGGCTGGAAGGATGATGGTGGTCAGTCAGTCTTGGGTCAATCAATGCCTCCTAGCTTTGTGGTAGATGGATTGGGCCCATGTTTTCTCTAAAGCCTAGCTCTCTGAACCCCTGCAGAACAGACAGACATGCAGGGGAATTCAGACCTGACCACGGATTCTGTCTGCGGGGAGCCTCGCTGTTCATGACAAGTCTGGCTGGGCTATTTGTTGTTATTAATGACTGCCCTGTGACCCCAGGGCCAGGGTTGCTTGTGCTGTGTGAGCTGTCAGTGCCTGCCTCTCTCTGCCCCCCAGGGGTTGATGTATAATTGAATGACAGTGTTTATTTTGTCCCCTTGCTGTTTCTAGGAGGCTGTCTCAATGCGTGGCTGTGATCTTCCTCACTCTGCTGCTCTCTCCAGTCTGTCTGTCTTCCCCCCATGTGAGTTTACACAACCTTTAGACCTCATGGACGCCTGCCATGGAATTCAAGTTCGCCATGTTCATTTAAGGCAGAAATGTTTGTTCTTCGGCTTAATTCAGAAATCTCCTAAGTGGAGGTCATGGACAGATGACAATTACACAGGCTTAGCTTATTCTGTCATGGAAGAACAGCAATGTCACAACTTAAAACACTCCTGTCATAAACACTCAGTCATGAGCTGACATTGTTATCTGTAACATGACACATACAGGAATGTGCATTGATAGTCGTAAAACATCAGAACAAATCACATTACAGTAGCACAGCATTACTGGCATTTTAACTAGAACTGACTTGGTGAAGTGCTTGGGTTTATAACTTGCTGTGTGAATGGTTTTAGTATCATTACTGCAGTCCTGAATCATGGCATACCATTAAGTACAAGATTCATATACTTTTCTTTTTTTTCATTTGTCTTAATAAAAATAGGTCGCAATGCATGCAAATGTACCAGACTTTCTGTAGTTAACAGGTGAGCGTCAGAGATTTTGGGACTGTGGGCACCCTATAACTCCCCTCATCAACCAAGCCCACCTTAAACTGGAGGCTCAGTGATCATGAGTGAGTGCAGTCTCTCATCACTGCTCCCATGGCTGTCAGCAGAGAGGGTCCGCTGCTTGCTCCTCTTAGTGTGGAGGGGGATAAAGTTAGCATCAGGGGTGAGGAGAGGGGGAACATCAGACATCAGCACCAACCCCCCCAGAGAGATAGTCAGCTGCCCCGAGACAAAGAGGCGACATTAATGTTAGCCGCACTTTCACTTTAGATTCCATTCAGCTGAAATAGTTTCCCACAGCAAATCAGAAACATCAGGGGCACTCTCTCAGGTTACCTATACAGCTGTGGCCAAAGAGTTAAGAATGGCAGTACTAAAAACAAAGATGATTCAAAGCTAAATGGATGACTGAAGGATTGCCTTTGTTCTTAACAGTGTCCTTCTGCATCCATCAGTACACTATCACTCATTGTTTGAATCGTTTCCAGCTTAGCAACGCAGTTCCAAGGCCAGGACTGTTGACCCGATGTGTTCCTTCTCTTTGCTTGGCTTCTTTGTCTTTGATTTATTTTTCCTGGAGAGCGAAGTCATTCTCAATTGGGTCGAAATCTGCTTGCCAAAAAGCCTGTTTTTTTTTTGTTTTTTTTTTAATTTAGCAGTCGCCAATTATATTTTGTATTTTCTCCCAATTTAAAATATCCAATTATTTTTAGGTTGTCCTCCGAGCGCGTGCCTTCAGCCGACCATTTCTTTTCACACTACAGACTCACCATTCCTGACTATCCTCTATACTGTAGCTGTGCGCCCGTCATCTGTTTCAACAAAACTACCCATTATAAGTCCACAGCTGACATTTTCATTTCCAGAAGCTACCATTTCAAGTTCATGCTGTGACCAGAATTTGCTAATAATAGCCTAGGCCTCCAGAAGTGAAAGGCTAGTGTACCACTGCATCAGATGTCTTGCCCTCGTCAGATGATATGAACACTCATTTGAGAGAATTAGAGTTCCTTCTTTGCGTTAATGAGGGCAATCTCATGTCGGACATCACTGCACAGTGATGCATTAGTGAGCTTTTACATGCATTGCAGTCCTTTTTATACCTCTGAACATTACCTTAATCTGACAGCTCTGTTCTATGGAAGGTGGGTGGGTGCTCTGTCAGTTAAATCCACCTTTAGAGCAAGTGGAAGGAATACATTTAAAACTCAGTGCTTACATTGTTGGGTCAGTTTCTAATGTATAACAGTGCTTTCAAGTTATCTCTTCACGTGGTGACAGATATCAAGGTATTTAATGGGATTTGAAATATTTTGGTTTCTAAAACTGTTAACAATTGACAAACAAGTCGGAAGCTTCATTTAAGGGCCCAAAAGTATGAGCGCAAGTGGTATTTGTTACTGTGGTCTTTTATTTCATTGTTTTCCATTGACGTGAGTAACGTTTATACTGCTAGGCCTATAGATTTTGTTGATGAACTATAAAAATATGATTTTTGTAAACTGACTGCTTTCATAAGCCAGGGCAATTGTTACTGTCCACATTTGGAATAGAGCAGAAAAGTGGATATTAGTGAGGTTTTGAATATTTTTTTAGCTTTTGGCCCAGTTGTGGCAGTGTGATCAGGGAGCCTCTGTGGTCCTGTAGAGCTGAGGATTGTCTGTCTCCCTCAGACCCCTTGGGGCTCCCTGTGGGGTGAAGCCCCGCCCCTGAGTCGCGCCCGCCGGCAGCTGCGATTCGGTAACGAGTGGAGCTCCTGGATTGGCTGGTCTGCCTGTTCACGCACCTGCGGAGGAGGGGCCTCCGTTCGAAGTCGCACCTGCATCACCAGGTAGGTACCGTCCCGCTCTGGTTATCAATTTGCATCGTGTTTGTGCAAGGAAAAGAAAACTGTTCATTTAACAAAACTAGTATCAATCAACAATAAACTATACAAGAGTTTACAGCTGAAGCTGTTTTATTTCCCTTCCAAAAGATGTTGCAAATTGAACTTTGGCATAGACCTTGACAAATCTGTGCTAAGCAACCGATTATCTGTTCCATGTTTTATTTCCGTCTGTTGCCAAACTTCCAGCTGTAGTGCTTCTACGCGCTTGGTTAAACATGAATACATCAACAAACAAACGACAAGTAAACAATAAGAAAAGAAAACATTATGAAACGTACATCCAGTGGGTAGGCCTTGGCCAAGCAGTCAGCTGTGCTATTCAGATATTTACAGATATTTTGGCTAATGCTTTAGTCACCAACATTACATCGATGAAGGCATAAACCAAGGTGTTTGTCAACCTGGCTTTTTTGTTTGGGTTTGTCTTTATCTACCATCGCATATCCTCTATTTCTGGCTTACCTCTGTCTCATTTACAGAGCTCTAACACCCAAATAAAGAGTGTGTTTTTATCATAGGTTTTCCCCTTATTTTCCAAGAAACTTGGCTTATCTATAGAGCTTTTCACACAAAAGATAAGCGTTCTAATCTGGAAATGCTCAGGGTTTGTTTTGTGGTTGCAAGTGAAACTCGCTCCAGTATTTTATTTCACTGTTTTTTTTTTTTTTTTCTGATGCAGAATTTTATAACTGATCTATTATGTTACAAGTTTAAAGGAAAGTCCAATTGTAATTTTCTACACTCCTCACTTATTGCGCTCTCCCGCTAGGAACCTGCAGGGGGGGCCGTGCACCGGAGAGCCCAGGCAGTATAAGATCTGTAACATCCAGGTAAGAACACACAGGTGCCCAGCTTCCTTCAAACATTTCTACTCGAAAGAAAGCCCTGGAACAAACTGATAACTTCAGTAGTGTTCTCCTGGAAGAGCTGATCTGTTCAGCTAAGCCGCTTCAGTACCAGGGAGCTATAATGTGCTGTCGATGCTAAAGCTAAGACTATTAAGCAGGAGTTCATGCTGAACAGTTAATGCACCTAGAGGCGTCTACTAAAGGACCTCCCTTTATAACCCATGATGGCTTTCCTATCTTATCGTGCTACAATGCATGCTTAATCCACAGTAGCAACCTCACAAAAAAAGACAAATTAGTTATTCATCCCTGTGACGGGGAGCTCATAAATTGAACATGATTGTTGTGGATTGCATAAAGAACGTAGGGCACGTATGTGTGTGTGTGTAAATATCTGCAAACTGCTGCTGACTCAGAAGGCGTTAATAAGGGCTGGTATTTGATCATGGCATGTTTGAGAAGTGAGCAGTCATGGAGCCAGGGAGTGTGCAGAGAGTCCTCAGTGCTGTGCTGTTGTGTAAGTGGGGCACGGTGCATGCTGGGACTGACGGGGTGTAACCACACTTAACCCTTTGTGTGCAGGACTGTCCAACAGGGGCGCTCGGGTTCCGGGAGCTGCAGTGTGCCGCCTATAATGATAAACCTTTGGTGGGCAGCGGGAGTTACAA
Organism: Acipenser ruthenus; assembly: GCF_902713425.1. Taxonomy (NCBI): domain Eukaryota; kingdom Metazoa; phylum Chordata; class Actinopteri; order Acipenseriformes; family Acipenseridae; genus Acipenser; species Acipenser ruthenus. The sequence continues at coordinate 26,026,789 of NC_081209.1, forward strand.
GTGGACAACCTTCCAGGGAGGTGAGAGTGAGTGTGGTGTGTGTGTGTGTGTGTGTGTCTGTGCTTCCAGGGAGGTGAGAACGAGTGTCTCTGTGTGTGTCTGTGTGTGTGTGTGCTTGTCTGTCTGTGCTTGTGTCAATATTTACAGTCAGTCTCTTTTCTAATTGTTGGCATACCCTCCACACCCACTCCCTGTTTCTGTCGGCTGCAGGTTCAACCCCCTGTGATCTCAGCTGCTTGGCACTGGGGCACAATTTCTACTATAACTTCGGACGAGTGCTGGACGGGACGCCCTGCCAGACTGAACTGGGTGGGGTCTGCATCAACGGGCGCTGTTTGGTGAGTGAGTGCCTGGACTGTGCAGAAAACTAGGGCTTCACTTTGAAGGTCCTGACCAGGGGTTGGAGAAATACTCCTTACTAAGTGTAATGATGATATAATTTTCAACCTGGGTCAAAGGTCATTACCTTTACAAGAAAGCAGTGGCAGTGGAGACAAAGCAGACATGGGATACTCTTTCTGTCTCTCTCTTAGACACCCCTTTTTTTAAACACAGTAATGTGTGTTTGTTTTGTTGCTTGAGAGCGTGAGGGTGATGCCTGTGTTCTTGTGTCTCCCCGCAGCGGCCTGGCTGTGACCTGATCCTGGGCTCGGAGCAGCAGCAGGATGCCTGCATGGTGTGTGGGGGGCGCAACACCACCTGCCTGCTCCATCGCAGTGTATACCGGAGCCCCAGCCAGGCTGTCGGTGAGCTCCCAGCATTGCACACAGAGCGGAGGGGCAGTCCCTGAAACTCTGTGCTGTGAAACTAGGAAAGCCTATTGATCTGATTATGGATATAAAACAAAAACACTCAGGACACAAATGAGTGAATGGGATCAGCACTGTTTAAACAGAAACCCCATTATGGGGATGCAGGCAGAGTGAGAATATTTTGCATAATTCAGTGCATGTGTGGGAAAAACAAAAGCAGTCATAATACTTGCTTTGTTTTGGCTTCAGAAAATGTGTTGTCTTTATTACTGGGACATTATTTATTTATTTTTTTTAAATAAAGGCAACGTGCTGCAAGTGTCCAAAAACTGAGAAGGGCAGGCAGGCAGGGAGGCAGGCAGGGAGGCAAGCAGGGAGGCAGGCAGGCAGGCAGGCAGGGAGGTAGGCAGGGAGGCAGGGAGGGAGGGAGGGAGGGAGGGAGCCAAACTTCTTGATAAATAAAAAGGCAGCGGTAGCAAAGGATCATGTTTCCAGTGACTAGACCAGAGCAGGTAAGGCAGAGCCACAAAAAAGATGGACAATCCTGGAGCACTTGTTTATAAAAGTTTTTTTTTTTTTTTACTTTATACATTAACAAGAGAATTTGATCAACAGCGCTGCCAAGGTTGCACAATCAAATCCCTCTCGATTCACTGCCTTCTCACTCTGTCTCAGGTCCCTTTGGATATAATGAAGTCACAATGATTCCTGCTGGAGCCACGCACATCCGGGTGACTGACAACAGCAAGAACTACCTGGGTAAGGGCTCCATTCCCTCTGCTCTGCTCTGGTCTTTCTAGGACTCGAGTCAGAAGGGGGTCGCTCTCTTAACAAGCCACAATGTCTCATGTCCCCCTGCTCTGCCATATCCAATAGGAGACAATCCCTCCCGGTCACTCAGCTTTACCTGCTGGCGGTTTTATAGGTTCTGACAAAGACCAGACTCACTGAGAGCAAGCCTGCTGCAGCTATCATAGATAAATATAATCTGTGACACCACTGCGAGGAATCTCTGTTATACCGACCCGGCTGGTGAAATTATAATTATCACCACTTCTTAGCTGTTGTGCCCCTTGCTCACTTGCCTGGCCCAGCTGTGTTGGGTGGGATCCGTCATTAAAAATAGATTAATTATAACTATTGTTCCGCTGTCAGCTAGAGACAGAAATATCTTGAGATATGAACACACACCACAACAACTCCCTCTCTCCTCCCCTCTCACTGCAGGGCTGCTTTTAGACACCCTCTAGTGGAGAGAGTCTGCTAGCACACCCAAGGAAGGCACGTGGCCACACAGTTGGACCGTTTACCTGCTGTTACTAGTGAAAGTGCCTCTTCTGTACCTCACTTCTTAATATCCTATTCAGCAGTCATTTGGAAAATGCTGGCAGAACAATTCAATTCTATGTTTTGACAATACAACAAAAATACCAGAGGCTTCCTGAGTATGGACAGAGATTAAGCATTCAATCTTCACTGCGCCCAAGTTATTTTGACCGTTTCTTTTTTTAACTGTGATAGACTTATTGTTCCCAGAAATGACACAGGATTGACCGAAAGTGATGATGGAAATTCACGAGGGAGCAAACTGTAACTCATTCCGTTTCAGGAATGTTGAAAGATACGTCTGTTATTAACCCTTCGTTGCCTGTGTCCCCAGCACTGCAGAACGGGCGCTCCCAGTATGTCATCAATGGTAACTGGGAGATCGACTGGCCGGGGGAGTACAGCGTCGCTGGGACCAAGCTGGTGTACAAGCGCTCAGCAGACAACCGAGAGAGCTTTGAGGCTTCAGGACCCACCCAAGAGGACCTGCACATCATGGTGAGGCCCCACACACCCCCATCCCACTCACCCTGACCCCAAACTTACCTCCTTCTTCCCTTCATAGTACATCTCTCTCTCTCTCTCTGCCCTATTCTTTATCTTTCTGTCTCTCTGAGTCTCACTGGCTCACACAGCTTCCCCAGTCCCCTGATCTCACTCTCTCGTACCCTCATGCAAGTGCTGTCTCTCTGAGTCTCGCTGGCTCACACAGCTTCCCCAGTCCCCTGATCTAACTCTCTCATACCCTCGTGCAGGTGCTGTCTCTCTGAGTCTCGCTGGCTCACCCAGCTTCCCCAGTCCCCTGATCTCACTCTCTCGTACCCTCATGCAGGTGCTGTCCACTGACAGGAACTCTGGGATCGAGTATGAGTACTGGCTGCCACGCGACCGTTACGCGCTCTACCATGGGGGGAGGAGCCAGCTGCACCAGCCACATCAATCAGCAACCTTCTCGCCATGGCAACGTCCAACCAGCACCACAACAACACTGGCAACTACTAGCACAACAACAGCCAGGCCTCCCTCAACTACTACCACCACCACTACCCCAGCCTGGGGTGAGAGCAGCTCATTTGTTTTAGTTATATATAAATACAATTAATTATTACCTGAGATGTCCCTCCATGAGTATCTGTAGTTCATGGCCACAAAGAGTTTTATGAGTTTAGTAGCTCTGAGTCACGGTCATTTTTAAATGATAATAGTCATGGTGGAGTTTTATATTTTTGTAGGGTTATCTCAGTGCCGGGTTGCTATGTAGCTCAGTAGAGTGGAACGGTTTCTTGTCTCCCTTAGCTCCTGCAGGACACAATCCGTCTCGGCATCAAAACAACCAGCCGCAGGCACGCCTGGAGCGAGACGAGAACTGGAGCAACCAGATCCCTCAGCACCACAGACCCGGTCAGTACTGCCCTGCTCCCAGTGCTGTACAGGACAGTACAGTGGGGTCTTTTACACAGGCAAGCGTATCACACTGTGTATGAATTCATAAAGCTTTTCCAATCATTGTAAATCTTCCCATTCTCAAAGCTTTCTTGGAGTGGTTTATATATTGTTTTGTTTACTGAAATGCTTAAAAAAATATTTACCTGAATTGTTTTATGAACAGAGTGTGGGTCACTGTGTGTGGCAGTGCGTGCCCTCCTGATCTATGATTAGCTCTGGAATGTGGGGGTCCCAGTCTGGCTCTGTGCCAGCCTCTAATCCAGGGGGTGTGTGTGGAGGGAGAGGGACAGTAAGGCTTGTTTAGCCTTAGCAAAGCAGCTTCACCTGCTGACTGGCTGACTGACTGACTGACTGACTGACTGGCTGTTCTCAGAGAGGCTTGAGCTCTGGGAAATCTTGTTCTTTTAGAATCCCGTGGAAAACAATCTTCTCTCTCGCTCTCCCTCCGACGCAACAAGATGGTCATGCAGCATAAAAAAATCATTTCTGAGCCCAGCTTTTATGAATTATTAGATTGTAAAGACTGATAATGACCATGCATTACTATGAAATCAGGGTAATGCAACTCATGTTGCTGCTAAACAGCATATCTCGGGGGGGGGGGGATCTCAGTGAGAGTTCTTGATTCTATCAAGGTCAATCAGATATTTCAAATATGTATTTGCGTCACACACACACACACTGGGGCAAAGGTTGACCAAAATAAGCTGTAAAATGGAGGTTTTGTTTTAAAATTCAAGCTGCATGTCTTCAGAAAACACATTTTAGCTACAGGATCATTGGAAGCATTGTTTGAAGTTTTAGTAAGCTGTGAGGATGTTGAAATAGGTTCATTAGCTGGTTTCACAAACAGGTTTCACACTGTGAACTATTCTGCCTGTATTTCGAAGACTTGATCGGTATTTGGAAAGCCTGCTCCCTGCCTCAATGTCTGTCACTTTTTCAGGTCACTGTGGGAAGTGCAGGAGGGTTAGAGGGAAAGGAAACCGCGTCAGACAGTACTGCCAGAAGGACTTCGGTGAGTGTGTGACAGTGAGAGTGTGAGTGAGTGTGTGTGTGAGAGTGAGAGTGAGAGAGTGTGTGTGTGCGAGTTTGCATGCAATGGTCTGCCACTCCAGATAAGAATAAATAAAACTGCAACATATTAGTTATTCTAATGCATCATTCAGATTTGGAGAGGTACCTAGCATATGTTTTTAATTGTTTACCCTGGTTACCAATGAAACAAAAATTGGGCTAACAAACATTTCGCAGTGAGAGACAAAAATACCCAATAAAACATGTCTCAGGCTTTTATAAATGAGCGGACGAGTCTGTATGTGTGCAGTCTGGGGGTAGAAGCTGTCTGAAGCGAGAGAGAGAGCAGGAGATTGAAAGGTAAAGTGTTCCTCAGAGCTCCAGTGATGGCCGCATGCGTCTCTATCCCGCAGTGTTCCGTGGCAAGGTGCTGGGGAAGCAGTACAGGGGTCAGGAGACGCGCTATGACATGCAGGTGATCCACACCTACCGCAACCGCTTCCCGCTGGTGCGCCGCGAGTTCATGTGGGTGCCCAACGTGTGTGACTGCCCCCAGCTGGAGGAGGGCCGCCAGTACGTGATGATGGCGCGGCGGCACGTCAACTACGAGCGCACGCTGAACCGCATCCTGCTGGAGACCGACAGCTACGTGCGGGATTACCGCCCCCGGGAGGATGAGCTGCTGCGCTCCCTGGAGCCGGAGTGCCTGAAGCAGAGCTATCCTCCCACGGCCTGATCAGAGGAGCTGGAGACACCCCACCCTGGAGAGAACACCGACACAATCTCACACCGCTGCTCACATCGCTCTGCCTGCAGCCCAAGGAAGCTTGTGCGCTTGTATTGAAAATGAGAAGAGTAAGGAACGGTGGGGATGGTTCAGAAGCAGGGAACTGGAGATCACCAGGGTCCAGACAATTCTATACAGCTCAGAACTAGGGATCCGAGAGCCAGCAAATGGAACAAAGAGAGATCTCATTTACAGATGAACACCTGAAATGTAAAAATCTGCCTAGGTCTTTTTTTTTTTTTTGACCGAAAAATTGCAATATTAGTTCACATTTGGGGTCATTTCATTTAGTCAGTCTCAATTCTCTTTCCTCAGTTCCCAGAGTTTGGGAAAGTCACTTGAAAATTAACTGACCAGGAGAGAAAGGACCAAAGGTGAATATTACTTTTGTTCACTAGAAACAGAACCCACCCACAACATGTAGCCCATCGGGGACCTTAATGACAATGTAATCTCATCACATTGTAATCTCTGCCAACCCGCTCCTGAAGCAGTAATTCAGGGTTTGAATACACCCCTTCAGCGGTGAACTGTTGTCTGGAGTACAAACCTACCCTGGTGGGGTTTGTGAAAGAATACCCTTGGGAGAGCGTGTGTCTAACCCCTATATTCTATCCCCCCCACCCACACCCAATTCAGACCTTCTGAACTGGAGTGTGATCCTGTGTAATGTTTTATAATTTATAAAGACCTCAGCACGACACCAAAGATCACTTGTGTATAACATTTTGTTTTGCATTATATACATTTATAATCATGTACCTGTATTATTATGTGTCTTTATTACTGTCACTTAATCAACAAAAGTGTATTATTATTATTATTATTATTATTATTATTATTATTATTATTATTAAAATATATATATATATATATATATATATATATATATATAAGATGTAAAACTCTACTTCTTGACAGAATATTATTTTTAATAAAGGTTTATGCTGAAGCAACATGGATTAAAACAGGCTAAAGACCTGTGGCTGAAACAGGATATGAAATTCTGGCAGGATCGGATTATCGGTTCCACCACACAAGCCATTATTTGTAATTTAAAATAAAAATGAATTTAAAATTTTACAAAAAAAAAACAACAACTTTAGATTCTGTCACAACTATTACAATACATTTTCTAAAGATCTGAAATGTTTAAAAAAGTGCATTCTGTAGAAGTATTGCACTATAACAATGCATTTTACACACAGTAAGGTCTAATCTATAACTGTACAGATTTGACATAGTTCACTAACCCTCAATAGTCATGCATTCAATAGCCAGTCCCCCTTGGGCAGGTGTATCTTTACTTTAAAAACTGTACAAACAAACATTCATGTAAACCCTTTGCTGTACCTGCATTCCTTTTAATAGATAAACCAGGGGCTACTCTGAAATGCACATTTGTTTTTGGTTCAAATTAAATAAAAAAAACAAAACACATTGTGTGTTGAGTGATTTAAAAAATGAATTTATTCATTAAAAAAACCAAAACAAAACAAAACCAGATCCAACCGTAAGAGAGGACAGCCTGAAGAAAGAGCTGATGAAAGCGATTCCCTTCTCATTATCCCCCCCTCATTATCCTGCTTACGATAACCGAGTCTTGTAATTGCACTGTTGTTTTAAAGTGTGCACGACCGACTGGAACTGCGGTTTCTTTTCGTAAAGGATCTTAAATGGGAATTCAAATGGGAATTTGCTTCAGTCCCTGGTGGTGTATTTGCTTCTCTTTGGCTTCACAGGCTGTGGCTGGTAAAGACAGAGCAGTCCTCCCTGGTTCCTTGAGATGGGCTGGTGGAGCGCCTGACCTTGATCCGGGTGCGTTTGGGCCGAGTCTCGGGCTCCGAGCGGCACAGCGGGGCCAGCAGGATCCACAGGTAGAGCACCACGCAGGCCCAGCACGATGACATCTTCACCCAGAACGTGGACCAGCTGCCGTGGGTGAACGTGGTCTCCAGCACGGCCGTCTCGTAGCTGGAATCGGAGGGGAGTGACAAAGACACAGCTGGCTTATTGGACTGTACTGTAAATTGGGATTACTGAGAGGGAGACAAACTCCTGCTTCACTGCTGGTGAAGTGAGGTTCTGATTAACCACAATTCAAATGGCCTAACTACACATGCAGAGGAGATTTAAAACACATCTGCACATTTTAAACGTGATTCTAGTTACACTTTCCTGTCTTCCAATAATGTGTCTTCCTTAAATCCTAGCCATGCAGCTGAGAAAGGGAGAAAACACACCCCAGATGTAATTCCAAACAAGACGGGAAGACTGGATTAGGAAAACCAAGACAGATATTAAGAAAGATGTACAGAAACATGAAAGATGTGTATAATATCTCAACCTGGTTCTATAAGAGAGACATGGGGAGGGGTAGCTGGTGGTCTAAACAGTGGATGTAATACCCCTGTTTCACTGGTAATCACTCATATGGAATTTTTCATTTGCAAGGGATTCGGACAGGAGCGGACTGGAATCAAAGGGCCACTGCTCCCTGGAGGTCACACCATTTCCCTGGTCAGACACCTTGATGACAAACAGCTTTCAACCTTTGACCCGACTCGGGACTTGTATTCTGTGTAGTTATGACCCCTGGCTAGAGCAGCAACAAACGAACCTGCCTCCACTCAGAATAAAAAATGACTTCATGTGCTTTAGACAAGGGGCGGTGCGCATTTCAAACACTTCTGAGAAGAATGCTTCTCGCTCAATCAGTATTTTGACACACCAGTTTAAACATTTAGGACCTACCCTATCATTAGAGTGAGTGCAGGGATGGAAGTAAAAATCCCATTGCATTGCAGTTTGACCCCTTCCTGATCCCTGTGAGTTTAATAGACCACACAAGCTTACCTGCTTACAGTAAAACCTGGAATGGGTGATGCAGCTTTGCAGTAGGAGTCTTATTTCCATCCCTGTAGTGACTGCATCCCTACAGGGTGCCTTTTACCTGAACCAGTTGGTGAGGGTCATCATGACGTAGAGCGAGGCGAGGAAGAAGACGAAGTGGAAGAAGGAGTAGCTGTAGGCCACGCGGTCCGTCTCGTTGTGGATCACCTTCTGACCGCCCTTGTTGTCTTCGTCCACCTCAAACACTTGCTCTGGGGCAAGAGAAAAACAGCGTCACACACAGACCCCCTGTCTAACAGCAGTGTGTATAAGTGGCACCCCCAAAAATGTATAGGAAGCAGAAATGAAAGATATTTATTTTTCAAAAACACTTTACAAATAACATCCACTGAGCTGATATTTTCAGCATGGGCTTAGATTAGGGCCCTACACCGGGCTCTATAGCAGGGAAAAGACAGCGTTCAAACTGACACTCTCCTCTCTAACTACTCACCTTCATGTTCCTCGGGGCAGCAGAAACAGCAGCTGGCTTTCTGGAGAGAGAGAGAGAGAGAGAGATTGATTACAAAATCTAAACAGAATTAGTGGTGTGCAAACACATTCAATTTTAACTTTCCCAGCAACATACAGCAACTGCAATACGTAGCCATTCAGCATCTCTAAGCACTGTGCCAAATCTCAGCTAGGACAAAAACAGTGCAGCGTGACCCTCTCTTACCTGGAACTCGTATCTATAAACTTTAATCATCCAGAAGGGTCCGAACATCTCGGCCAAGTAAGAGGCTTCATTGCTGCCGGGAGAGGCGAGGAATTAAAAAAGGGCATAAATGCAGAGAACTAAAAGTCTGTTGCTTTCAACCAGCCCCCATTCAAAATGATGCTAGAAATCAGCCAGCCATCGGCCGCATTACCTACCATGCGAAGAGCACGCAGTAGTACATGATGGTGGCTCCTATGATGGCCACTACATTACCTACCATGCGAAGAGCACGCAGCAGTACATGATGGTGGCTCCTATGATGGCCACTACATTGTCCTCAGTCTGCTGCCCGTCTTTACTGACGATCGGGAAACACACACTCATGTTCCGGCCCTGGTGCTCCACTGCAATTCAAATCACCAACAATATTACTGCTTCAAATAATGCTCTAGGATGTGCCAATGCATAGCTTATTTCATTTTTAGACTACTGCTAGGGTACCAAACAACATCAGAGCTACTACATCCTCAGCGAGGGACTGCGATGGCACAGCGAGGGACTGCAATGGCACAGCGAGGGACTGCAATGGCACAGCGAGGGACTGCGATGGCACAGCACGGGACTGCAATGGCACAGCACGGGACTGCGATGGCACAGCGAGGGACTGCGATGGTAAAGCGAGGGACTGCAATGGCACAGCGAGGGACTACGATGGCACAGCGAGGGACTGCAATGGCACAGCGAGGGACTGCAATGGCACAGCGAGGGACTGCGATGGCAAAGCGAGGGACTGCAATGGCACAGCGAGGGACTGCAATGGCACAGCGAGGGACTGCGATGGCACAGCGAGGGACTGCGATGGCACAGCGAGGGACTGCGATGGCACAGCGAGGGACTGCGATGGCAAAGCGAGGGACTGCAATGGCACAGCACGGGACTGCGATGGCACAGCGAGGGACTGCGATGGCAAAGCGAGGGACTGCAATGGCACAGCGAGGGACTACGATGGCACAGCGAGGGACTGCAATGGCACAGCAAGGGACTGCGATGGCAAAGCGAGGGACTGCAATGGCACAGCGAGGGACTGCAATGGCACAGCGGGATAAACCTGTCACCTTCACCCCACAATAGTCATTCCACTCAATAGCAAGGAGTGCAAAAGAGGTAAGGCTGCCACCTTAGAGATAACCTGGAGAGATGGCAATCAGGTAAGACTGAACCTTGGTAAGCCGCAGTAATAACTTTACATTTTGTTTCTGTAACAAGTCAGTGCATCTACCCAAACTCCCCGAGGACAGCAGACACAATTACAGTCTTCTCTGTCAGGAACAGCCCTATCTCCCGACTGCAAGAGACTCCTACTGATGAAAAGACTCCCCTGAAAAAGAGACCCTGTCCCCACGGAGGTGGGTAAATCAGGTCATGATACAGGGTCACTGCACTCTGCCTGCTCTGCAGTAATTCCTATCCTGGAATAAGTGCAGAAAGACGAGCCACACTCTGTACCTGGTGCACAAACACAGGCCAGTGTAAAACTGTACTACATGTGAAACATTCTCTTTGAGCCATTGCCCTATCTCTAACCCTAACCCTAACCCTGACCTTAATTAAGATTACGGTTAGGGGGTATTTAAGTGTTATGCTCAATATTAGACTTCTCTAAACTGGCCCGTCACTGAAAAGCATGGCCTGTTTTTCTGCACCAATGCCCCCTGACCCGATGGTCCTGTACAAATGAGATTTGCCATTGGAAGAATAGTTTCATATTTTGATGTACTGGTATCGATGGTATTAACTAACACTACACACTGGTAATGCATTGCTTTATCATCTCAGTGCTGTGGCAGGAATAACAGGTCTCATAAAAATGGACCTGGGCTCATCACCCTGCAAACTCTTTTTATGAGTGCAGTACATGTTGACAGAAAAAAAACAGGAGGAATTTCTTCAACGGATCATAAATCGAGAATGCTGGGAAATGAGTTCTATTGCCCATGGGCTTGGGAGGGGCACATTTTTCACATTATCAAACTGATCTCATCAAACTGTTACGGTTGCCATTATTAACATCATTACGTGAAATACATTTCAAAGCAATTGCTGTGTTTGAAATTCCAGGTGAGACACTGACAGGTACCGGTGTGTTGAAGGTGTGGGGGTGGGGGGGGGGTGACATTGACAGGTTTCAGTTACATACCTCTCTCTGGAGGCCGGCTGGACAGTGCGGAGAACGTCAGGTACATGACGTAACAGCTGATGATGGACGCCTGCAGTAGTCCAGACCGTGGCTGTTCTGAAATCACAAAACAGGTTTCGCCGTGTCTGCGCTTTGATACAAAGACAATTAACAATCGCTCTGCTGTCGAGGCCTGAAAGGCACGGCATCGCCTCCCAGCCTGCTGTTTCAGACAAGAAATGTCTTGCAAACTCTCTTTTGAAATTACCGCAATAAATCAGTTTAGTGTCAGCTGTGACAGGTCTCTGCACAAGCAATAACCGCCCTTGTAGTTAAGATTTCATGGTGGGAAGGTGGAGCATTACCCAGGAAGAAAACACTACCCCAAGGTACTACTAGCCTGACTATTCCATTCCCATTAAAGCACTGTGACTCCTGACCACTAGCCTGAGGAGCAGCCCAAGCTACAGCACCTTGTTGTTCCAGGCAGCCCCTTGATTTCTAGACCCCACTTATATCTGAGCTCAAATATAACAAAATGACATTTGAATTCCAACACTTATTGTAGTGTTTTGAAAAGTGGAAACTGGTTGAAAGAAAACCTTTATTGAGGTTCAGATCCCACCCTCATGCCCCCATCCCTCGCTGCAGTATGGGAGACTCACTGAGCTGCACGCAGGGGGTGACCGCAATGAAGGACATGAACACGCACAGGCCCAGGTTGGTAATCAGCAGGGCTTTGTTGAGCTGGCAGCCGGCAGGGTGGGTGTAGTATTTGTACATGAAGGAGAAGGCTGACGAGGCGATGATGTAAAACATCAGGGTGGCGCAAAGAACCGCCAAGTACCACCGCTTGTCTTCTGCTGCGCCAGTCAGCCTACAGGGAAAGAGAAAAACAGTTTAGACTACCTTCCAACCTGCAGCCCATTTCACTAGTTAATGAGCTACTCAAACCCACTACCTTCCACGCTGCAGCCCAGTTCTCTAACCACTGAGCTACTCAAACCCACGATCTCCAACACTGCAGCCCAGCACCTAACCACCAAGCAACTGACACGCAGTAGCAGTAAAGGCCAGTCTCTCTCAGGCTGGTGTCTGGCTGGTAGCAGTACAGCACAGGGATCCCTTACAGAGTTTGTTTTAGTTGGAAGCACTCCAAATCAAATTGAAAGCCTGCTGCGCTTGGAACATTTTAAGCTGCCAGGAGCTGTAAAATATGAACTGAGATTGTTGAGCGTTGAGGTGCAGTGGGAAAGGGTCTGCAGTGTGCTGATGTTTATGGGGAATATCTGGCTGCAAGGTGCCTGGCCGGGAGGGGTAGCGATCAGAGAGTGGGATGAGATGGCCGTCTTTATGGAACTTAAAGAAGATCTGTACTGGTTCTGTACAGCACATTACCAAGTGAGGTCTAGCGTGTTCTTTCACACGTGGAACGCCTGAGTTATTCGTCAGGGCAACATCCAAGATCACTGAGTTCTTAATGCACAATGAGGCTCAAGGATCACATGGACTGGCTCCATTTTGCTATAGTACCGGTTTAGCACGCTGCAGTTCACCATTCCCTTTGTTTTTGTTACTAAATTGAACCAGCCTATTAAAGCCATGATCACATACTACCTAATCAATTGATTGTATCTATTAAACCTGGTGCTACAATATCCCAAAATATACTATAGTATTTACAATGAAACAACAGTTATTATTTCTATGGAATCTCCACTCCTATGTGGATACAGGGCCTCTGTTGCACCTGTGATTGTTGACTGTGCTGTCTTTCAAGATTAAAGAATCATCTTCTTGGCTCTCAGTTGAAAGGAGATTCAACCACATAGCGCTTCCAAAGGCTTTTTAGAACAGCTATACACCTGTAATGTATTGCTGGTTGTTTGTGAGCCGTTGACAGAGTATTTAAATCAAACAAAGGCTTTGCAGATTTTATTTTATGGATGACGTCAGACAGCCTTGACAAACAATGGTATGAATGATTCGGTTACGATGCTGTGATTTTTCTTTTTCCCCTTCCCTTGTAAATCAACAGCAGCCATTCCTCACTTCATCAAAACCAACTGCAAACACTGCATTGTAAAGGGCAGGGTGAGATAGCCTGAGGATGTCTATCAGTAGCTATGAAACTTCAGTTCACTTTCTCGCAGGCCCGGCTGCAGAGGGGGTTGCTAATGGGAAGTATATGGTACTAAAATTACAAAAACTACACAGCCTTAGAAACTGTCCACAAAATAGCACACATTACAGTTAGATTTTTGTGTTTAACTTCACTTTTATGAATGACTTGTCATATATTTGTATCTCAATCTGGGAGAGGGGGGGCACTAGATCTAAACTGGGGGACCCCCTCAAGCCCCCACTTGGCGCCGGCCCTGCTTTCTCGTTGTCTGCTGTTATAATGCATATATAATCGAAGTACAATCTCACTGAGCGGCACTCCTGTGACAGAGGAACCCCTGATCACTCCCCAATATGCTGTGAAATGAAGCAAACCCAAAGGATGGGTCCACGCTCGTAATTCAGAGAAGCCCCCTCACCAGTTCTTGTTCCAGGTGTGAGCGAACGCTGTGATCAGGACCAGCTGGATGAGGATGAAGGAAAATCCACCAGCAACTCCAACATAGTGCCAGGCTAGGGGATAGAAAAAAAAAAAACTGATGACTTGGATGGAGTTTACAAATCTGTCCCAACAGTATGAGCACTATACAAACTCAGGGCAGAGTTTGCCCCTTGCTTGTATCACTGTATTCAAATGTGGGAGCAGAAACACATTGAAACAGACAGATACGGTGAGTATGAGGATCAGGCAGAGAAATAAATACTATAGCTCTCATACTGTAGGTGTAGGTTACAGCTCTGCTGCCCCCTGGTGCTCGAGTATAAGAAGTGTGCTAGTTTAAGCAGCCATCTCATTTCATTGTAGGTTTCTGTGTAAAATCACTTGACCACAATAAATCTGTTATTTGGCATCTGACTGTTGCAGTGAAAAAGTAATTTTACATTCACTTTAAAAATTCCTTAATAAATGAGCAGTTACAGTATGTAGCCACATGGGGACCTTGTGCACCACGTAAAATTCCTTAATTACAAGAACATTTAAAAAACAAAATGATTTTGTTTAATAGTCAAACAACTCAAACTATAGTTCTCTTCCTTCCGTGTTTGCCAAGCATGGGAAAAAGCATGCTAATGCTTAGCACCGGCACAGGTAAACGTGGTAAAAATTCAAGCTAGTAAGAATAACTGTCCCAAAATCGGAAGCAATTTTTATGAGTGAATACATGACTTTATACTGAATTGAGTGCTCATCTTTTAAAAGGGTAGTTTGTTAGATAATGCATTCTCACCGTGGAGGAAGGATTCGGTGGGGATGAAGAAGGCAGCACCGCACATCCCAATCAGCATGAGCAGCTTCAGAAACCAGAACCTGCAGCACAGAGACAGGCAGAGAGAATGCTGAGCGGAGACTGACCATCGCAACACATGCTGCTCTGAGAGCACAGCGAGACCCTGACTCATGAAGCTCTCCTCCTGGAGAGACGGGACGCGCCCTAGAACCTCTACATGGCAGAATTTCTTTCAATGCTCTTAAACAGAGAATAGGTTTTTTGCGTGGGTTACAGTTATCAGGTAACGTGCTGCAGATCCTGAAACGTGAAAGAGTCTTACCTGCAGTGCATTGCACTTCTGCTGTTGCGTAATTAATTACACCCAATCACAAATGAATTAGGACTTATTCTTGTAATCGGGTAGTAACTGCTGAAGAAATCAGTACATGTGTGCTTGTGCAGTTACCCTGTAACTTCAGCGTCTAAGCACAGTTTAATGAGCGGCAGGACGTGTTCCGGCACTGACCCGTTTTGTATGAGGGCCCGGTAGTCCTGACTGGACTTGACGTTGATGAGGAAGACGGCCAGCAGCAGATAGAAGCAGGCGGTTCCGAAGCAGACCCGGTACACAGCCGAGTAGCCAACCAGAATGTCACAGTCCTGAGTGCCCTGCATGTGCTCACAGATCAGGGAGTAGAAAGGCACCTGGAACACAGAGGACTAACACTATGACACAGGCTCCAGCACACTAACACTGCAAGAACACTATGACACAGGCTCCAGCACACTAACACTGCAAGAACACTATGACACAGGCTCCAGCACACTAACACTGCAAGAACACTATGACACAGGCTCCAGCACACTAACACTGCAAGAACACTATGACACAGGCTCCAGCACACTAACACTGCAAGAACACTATGACACAGGCTCCAGCACACTAACACTGCAAGACCACTATGACACAAGCTCCAGCACACTAACACTTCAAGAACACTAGGACACAGGCTCCAGCACACTAACACTGTCTGGATATCTCTCCTTACTGATTTACCTGAGTAAGAGACTGCTGAGATGCCATTCATTTTAATATGTTCATACTTTTCATCATGCAACCGTTAATAATAATGCACAGTGCACTTACAAACAGAGCTCCTCATTCTTGTCACCTGCTGTCTCGGAGCACTCTCCATTGTTCCTTACAAACGCATCAATCTCAAACACAAGCACTCCCACAGATACATAACCACACACAGGGAATGGAGGAGGTGATTTTACTCACATTTTCTCGCACTGCCTCTGAGACAGTCCTGGACAGCATGAGGCAGCTGACAGCACAGGCCAAGATGTGGAACAGAGTGTACATGACCCGTGTTCCGGAGGACGCTTTAATGGACGGACAGCAGGAACAGCACAGGGAGAATGGGGCAGGGCCACAGCAGCAACATACCTGGACAAGGATGGAAACACAGTGTCATTGTATGTAAACACTAGAATATATGGTTATATATATATGGCAACATATAAGGACAAGGTATGATCGTTTTTCCACTCTACTTACTACACTGAACCCACACTCCTGACCGTACCCTAACACTCCCCAGCATGTCAGCACCAATTTAAATACGGAACAGGGTTTTCCTCTCTCACCTGATAGGCCACTGCGTTAATGAAGTAGCGGCAGAGCCCGCTGCGTCGGAGCGCCTGGGCAGTGGACATCCTGGATCCTCACTTTCAGAAAGCTCTCCAAAACCCTACATCCTGTCGGAGAGCGCTTGTCAGCTTGTCAGGTGAATGAAGAGAAGAGAATCCCCGGAGTTAAGCTGCAAGGATCACGCAACTGCGGAATCCCTCAGATTATCATTAAAGGTTTCCAGAAAAAAAAGTCCTCCAACTCTTCAAACGCCTTGCTCACAAGGGAAAACTGAAAAACTCTGCTGAAATCCAGCCCAGGTGCAGGCAAAACATCCTCCAATTCCACAGCTGACTGCAGGAGTGCCACACACTGCCAGCACCCAGGAGTCTCCAGTTCATGCAGCGATACTTCCCCTCCCACAGGACACAGCTCGATTGGCGGGCCTCCTTTGCAGCTGGCTCTCAAATCCAAAGAAAAAACGCAGTTTCTGAGAGTAACCCAAGAGAGCGAGACGCTTGGAAGAACCGTGTGCAAAACAGACCTTGAGAATGTAGACCGGTCCATGAATCGAACCTGCTGCAGATCCTCGTGAAGCACCCATTCGAGTCTACAGGACAGCTAACCAGCCCATCCCCTTCCCCCAGCCCCTGTGCTCAAACCAGGGAGATTAGCTAGTCAGACTACAGCACCATGTGTCAGACCATCTGTCACTGCAGCCACATCAGAGAGGGGTTCAGCAACGCAGGGGCCAGGACGCACAGCAGGATTTCTTTTTAGACTTAATCGGATTAGGGCAAAATAAAGGAATTAATCTAAGTAGTGATTTTGCATATTACGACTCGCAATGCTCCATCATTTTTAACAACCTTTAGCTACCAGTGCAAGAGATCACACATGAAAACCACACACATGAAATTGAATCAAAAGAAAAGGTGGTAAATGGGGGTTGCATGTTATGAAAGAATTTGCAACCTAGAATTATCACAGCAGATGCCTCCAGCCAATGAGCTTTGACAGCAGCCAACCCTTCTTATGTAGCCGTGGATGATGTCTGCTTGTTTCTATAACTCGAGGTGAAGTGATCTGTCAGTCCTCAGCTAAGACAACCATGAATCTTCTGGTCCATTCCATTGCAGAACTTTTCAACAAGTTCCTCACATGTATTTCTTTAGACCCTGCTGAAGATCAATTAAATAATGAAGAACATTGGAATGGAATGGGCCAAGGATGCCTACCGTTGCACTCGGGCACACTGCATGCCTCACCTATAACTATTACACCACACTGCTTCCTAGTCCCTCAGCTTGAACACTAGACCACATTGTCACCTTGTCCCCAGCTCTAAACACTAGACTACACCGCCTCCCAGTCTTAATCACATAACCCTGGTCAGTCTCCTTGGGTTACCGCCCATAAGCCACATTACAGATAATATACACAATACTGTGTGGAATTCAGTGAAGCCAAGCAGTTAGAAAACAACAGCATCACGACCTGTTACCAAACAAAGAAGCTTTAATAGAACATGGATAGATTACGCCACTGGGGGTATGATTAATCCCTTGTCTGGCAAATGGCTCTCATCTTGCTGTTGTCAAGTAAACAGGCAGCACAGTCCTCAGATAGAATTGCGTGATAATTATAAGAACTCATTAACATCATGGGTGTAGGAATGTTTTAGTCAGGTCATTATAATAGCACTGTTATTGTAGTTAAAGTGGGGCCACACAGTTTAGTGCTCCCAGTACAAGTGCAAGCAGTGTTCAGAATACAGATATGCAGGACAGGTACTCGGGAAGATGAGTTTGCATGAAAGCAGAATACAGCTTGAAAGTTTCCTCATTCACTTTAACAACACTAACAGTTATCTGAGCCTGTACAATCTTAGTTGCCGGCCCCTTTTGTGTACTTCCTGATTCTATTGAAATCACATGATGCCACTTTTGAACTCTGCTGCCCTCATGTTTTTCTTACTTTTACTGTTACTGTGTTACTATTCACAGGATCATGTGATTTGTTTGGAATCAGGAAGTGATCAAAAAGGAGGCAGCAAATAGGATTCTACAGGCTTCGATAATACAGAACAAAATCAACATTGAATTAACTCTGGCGACAATTCTTATCATCATAAGGGAGAAGTTAGAAAATGAAACTTTGAACTTATTTAACCTTTAAAATACCCAACCCTACAATAACCCTAAAATAGCTGGGATGGGCGCATACTAAGACTCAATGGAAAAGGGGATTTGCAAGTAACCGCTTACACACATTACTCGTCACACTCAGCGTACGCACAAACACACTATCCAATTGATGCCAGTTCAATCCCAGTCAATCCAGGGTGGGCCTGTTTGATTTAGATCCCTAATCTCCTCTGAGCCACACAATCTAAGCTTTACCTGTTATAGTCAATTAGAAGTTTACTGGGCAAACCGGTTCCCAAACAAATGAAATCCTATTACCATCACCTTCGTTATAACACGAGTCCCTCGTTAAGTAAGGACACAGTGCTGGGGGGGAGTGTTTAGCAGGAGTAGGGACTAACTATGAACAACCAGGTGTGCATATTAAACAATCACTGCTCACTATAACAGGAATCATAACTCAGGACAAAAAGAAGTTTAAAACTGTTTTACAACTAAACATCTTTACTTTTCGCTCCCCATTTATCTTGTGGTTTACAGATGAAATGTATAAAATAAAAAAAGACTTCAAGCCAACTTCATTCTCGTCCAAAGCAGAGATCACCTGCTTCTGTCAAACTATACAACATAAACTGTAAACTTACCCAAATTGCAAACCATACAAAAAGCACCAATAGAATCCACAAACCTACATCTAGCTACAATAGTAAGCTTACCAATAGGACCCGAGAGAGTTACAATGAAATAACCCTCACCAGTGTGCACATGTCACTAATACACAAAGTTCACACAATCCCATGCTGCCTGCCTGCCTGTCTGTCTACAGAGGCGCTGCTTCTTACCTGGCCCCAGATGCAGCGAGACAGCATCACAGCCCAGACTGAGACACGATTCGGTGTGAAGTTCAGAGGTCAGCAGAGGCAGGGGGGTTAATCATACACCAAAATGAACTGCTTGGTTTTCGGACAGAAGTGTCTCCCCAGCTCTAGCACCATTCCTCTGGGAGCTGCCACAGTGGGAGCTGTGTTCCCAAGGAGCAATTATCTGGGGTAGGGGCGGGGGTGCAGGCTGACATAATTTAAGTGTCTCTGCAAATTGCAAAGCCAATTATCAGGATGGTGGGCACGATGTACCCTGTGTGCCTCTAAACTCTAGGAATTGAACATGATTTAAAAAATCCAGCCACTTAAGCCTATTAGGAGACAGGAATAGGCAGTGCAGAAACTGCTCTTAAATCATCCACTGCAGAAAAAAAACAGTACCGATAATGTGCTGAGCTCTATACAACATCATTAACCTGACATTTCTTGTCTTACATATCAGCTTTTCCTGTTGCTAGAAGCAATGTTCTCCTGTATATCTAGACGTGCTATTCTACCACAGGAACCATTACTCGTCCAGATGTTTCTTGTACACACTGGACAATATTCCAGATTCTTAGAGATGTTTTTCAAATGCATTTTTATTAGTATTAATATTGTGTGTTGATCAAGAAAGTGAGCATCCAATGAAAAGCATTAATTGAAATGTTACACAATGTAATGTTTGTTCCCGGGGCAGCGCTCGTATCACGTGACGTCTAGTGTTCGCTGGAATACCATCCGAAGATGCAATAAGACTGAGTTCCGCCACTTTTCCGTTCCGGAGTCATAGTTGCAAACATGGCCGCAGAGGGAGACGTAGATTTAGAACTGGAAGCCGACGAGAACTGCACGGGAAAACCGGTTGAGAAACCCCGCAAACATGACAGCGGCGCGGCCGATCTGGAGCGTGTCACCGATTATGCAGAGGAGAAAGAGATCTCCAGTTCTGACCTGGAAACGGTAAGGCTGGCGATGAGCCAGACAGGGAGACACGCGGGGCGAGTGAGGAAGAGGCCTACTGCCTGTATAAAACACGTATAGACACCAGAACAAAAGTCTGGAAGTGTCGCTCATTTCTAGTGGAGGAAAAAAAAAAGTTTTAAACGGTCAGATAAATATTTAGAGAGAAAAAAAGGTGGGAGTTATAGATATAACGCCAGAATGGAAACAAAAATCTGCTACAGCGACACTACAGAGAAACAGCTGAGACAGAGTTGAGCCGAGAATACAAAAAAATATATAGTACATTTCAACTGTAGTTCTTAACATTTCCAGCATGTAACAGTTATAACTACCCCCCAAATTTACCACAAATCTCTTTATTTCACCGGTAAACCCCCTCCCCTCCCCCCAAAAAACCATGGGACTACTGGTTGTTGTATTGTGTGTTTTGTATAGTACTTTAAGGGAAGCTGTGTAAATAAAGAGTTTCCAGTAATACTACATTAACAAAAATAATAATGCTGGGCTCCTTTTATGAGAAATACAACTAACAAATATGCACAGAAGTATTGTTGTTCTCTGCATTTATGATATGCTCAGCAGTTGCTCTTTATCTGAAGATTCCTGGATTTCTTTTCTCCAGGCAATGTCTGTGATCGGAGACAGAAGGTCCAGGGAACAGAAAGCTAAACAAGAGAGGCGAGTACAAATGTTTGCATCTCTATACCCAGCTCTACCTAAATCTCTAAACAATACCTTACAGTAACAGCTGGAGTCTTTCTTAATCTTGATCTGTGCTGCCCTCGTTATATCTCTCCTATACTTGGAGGCTAACTGTAACAGGCACTGTATGGGGGTTTCTTTGTTTGTGAATGCTAACAGCTGTAAGAGGTTTTAATGAACTGCACTTGTGTTGACAGAGAGAGAGAGCTGGCCAAGGTCACCATCAAGAAAGATGATGTGGAGCTCATTGTAAGTATGAGTTTAGGAGGCAAAGCAAAAAGCATAGTGCTTGGGAGGGATAATCATGATTGTTTGTGGAAGCCTTCATTCCTGTTCACTGATGGTATTTCTTATGTATCTAGTGTTTGGAAAACAAGCATAACCCTGCTTCTGTTCTCAGATGACAGAGATGGAGATTCCTCGAGGAGTAGCAGAGCGCAGCCTGAGGGAACACATGGGCAATGTGGTGGAGGCACTGATTGCGCTCACAAACTGATTCCCCTGCACGTACCAAGACACACAATTGAGGTTCCGGAGAACTGCTTTCAAAGATGGACCCAGCATTCAGAACCAGGAAATGTCTTGAGGTGGTTTCGCTTTTCTGCAGGATGGAGACAGGAAACTGTTTGTTGGACTGCTTTTCCCCTACCAGCGTGGCGTTTACTGACTTTAATGAGTCCATTAGATCTTACTGGCTCATCGACAAAAATGGAGTATGTTTGTATTTCAAGAAACAAAATAAATGTATCTGATACATATTTAGCTGTGACTTTGATTTTAAGAATGATGCACCTGGTCCAATATACAATTAATAAAATTGCTTCTGTTAGGCAACCATGTCTAAATCACCTAAGCAAAGTTGAACCACATTTTCAGTAGACTTTTTTGGTGCCCTAAATTAAACCTAAAAAAAAAGGCTGCATTTAGTTTTAAAAATGCCTTACCTAGAAATGCATAAGACAAAGGTGTTTACAAATAATCAGTAAAGTAAAGTAATCTAAAGCAGTGGATGTTGCACAATCTTTACATGCAAGTATGGGGCTCGGTGCATATTTAAGATACGACCTGGATGCCAGTTTCCTGAATAACTAGATTACTCACTAGTCTACCAGCAATATTTATAATACACCCTAGTCATCCTCTGCGTGAATGTGTATCCCAGAGCTTTAAACACTTTTCAATGGATACACAATAAAACTAAATGAATATTCCACTTGCCACAAAATTAGCAAGTCTGATTTATTTAGGATTTAGACCTTCGTGTTTAAAACATTGCAATTATTAGTTTACAAAAGAAATATCATTAAGTAAGGAAATAAAGGGTCTTTACAAAGTGTGTAAAATAAAAATATTAACGTTAGCTAAGGTTTATTGATGGTACCCAGTGGAAAACATTTAAGGGTGATTTTACAGCCTCCAATTTACACTGACCTTGGACTACCTAACCTAAGGCAATATTAGATAGTCAAAGATTAATGCTTATTCAGGTCTGTGAAACCAAACCAAAGAACATGAACTTGGCCATGAAATTTACAACAGATAATGGGTATATATTGTGCTACAGCCACTATAGATTACAGTACACACTGCAAACAGACATGTATTTTGATGTCATTTTTTTAATTAAACTACATAAGTACAATGAAAATATTCAACGTATCATATAAGGGGATAAAGAAAGCTACTTCAGTCCCATTGGAAAAGCAGTATGATCTTGTCAGAGTCTCTCTGCTTCATTGTAGCTCAGTGTCAAAGCAAACAGAAACAGCAGAGCAAGGACTTTCCTGGGTTCCTTAAAGTAACCTATTTTTCATTAAGGTCATTTTCCATGAATGAAATGTATTCCAAGTCGATATCTTGCCTGGTCTACAGAGTCTTTTGTGAGGGAGAGGGACAGATCTTTGAGTTGGAGTGTCCGAGACGCACACTGCCCTGCAGCAAGAAATCTGATTCTATTGACAGCACAACAGTCTTCAACTTAAACCCGACACACTCCTCCGATGCTTAAGTCTTCCTCTTGACAGCAGGTCTATCAAACACGTCCCTCACGCCCCCAGCCTTCTGCTTGAAGAACTTGCTGTTCTGTGCGGTCTCCTGAGCCCAGGCAGAGTCAAAGGAAGTTGTGTCCTGATCCACCAGATGGGTGTACTTAGTGCGCCCGGAACGGCCAAAATTCTTGACCTAAAAATAAATAGAAAAATATTAACAATTTGTAATAAAGCCTTCGTATTTTCTTTAGAAATATTAAAAGAAAGTCAGAAACAGAGCTGTCCATACAACGATCTGCAGTTTCCCCACCGAGTACCAAGTCTAGACAAACTTTCCATGGCATCTTTCAAATGGAGTTCAGTCAACATGCTCCACTTTCCAACCTATCGTTACTTCTCCAAGTAAATTAGACAACGTCCCTTTATACTTCACAAAAGCAAACTCAAAGGGTTTGCTTTCTGTGAAGAACTTCAGTCTGATCTTATCTGTGTGTCAAGCCTGAGATCAGTTGCACCCAGCTCACCTGCATGACTTTGGGCAGGATGGTTTTGTTGAAGTGGTCCTCCAGTGTGGGTGCACTGAAATCCCTTTTGAAAACATCCTGTTCCTCATTCTGGAATCACACAAGAGATAAAAAAAAAAACAATTTTAAAAGATGGACAACACAGTACTATTTTGTAAAGCACCATTTGAAATAAAAACAAAAAAACAAAGCTAAAACGAATGTGCAATAAGCAAGTTCAAACATACAAGTCTCCCTTTTTGAGCAACTAATAAGTTAAATGTGTCAAGCACATTTCTGAATCATGTTTTGAAGTTTTCTGGATTGCAGTTTGCACCCAGTTCTGCTCTTCCTACTCTGTGCACAGTACTCACCATGAAGAAGGCTCCTCTGTGGTAGTACTTCTGTAGGAACTTGTATTTGCCCTTTGACGCTTTGTTGGTGATGAGCTTGCCGTTGGAGCGAAGCTCAGCTCTGCGCTCCTCCTCGGTGAGATTGTGGAATCTTTCAATCTCTGCCTTCTCACGCTCCATACTGTGGACACAAAGAACAAAAAACAAACAGTCAGACCTATACAGCAACATTATGCAAAGCCAATTCTATACTGAGTGGACACAGGTTACAAACTAGGAGGACAGAGATAGCATGTAGAAACAGGCGGGTACCATCAAGCCTTAGTTAAAACCAAAAAGTGAGAACCCTCCTAATACTCACGCTTCACGAGCTTCCCGGTCCCGCTTGATGCGTTTGAGCTCTCGGACCTTCCAGGCCTCGTACTCCTCTTCCTCATTCTCTCCATCTGTGTCAAGCGCCTCAAGTGCAGCGATTGTGCGTCGGTTCTCCTCAAACTCCTTCTTTGCCTCCTCCTCCACTATCTTCAGTGTATAGTGCCTTCGCTCTTCCACCTGCTTCTTTGCCTCTGCCTCCAACTCCTTCTGACGCAGCTCCTCTGCCTCACGCTCAGCTACTGTAGCACGGTCCTTCCTGCAGGGGGAAGCATCATTAATACAAGTTAATCATTACAACCCTCGCTAACTAAAGAACCAGCACTGATGGCATTACTACAGAACATGGACCAGGTTGTACCTAAGGCTAAGTTTGACCAAACTTGATCTCTTCCCTTCAGACAACACAATAAATGAAGCTTTTGCCACACATATTCATGATAATAGGAAATTTAATTTGAACTCTGCAAGACGGGAATGACAATCAGGAAGGTTTAACTCTATACCTCTTATTGTACTATAATACTTTATTCTTACTTTCTGATGAAGACTGGTTTGAGACGGGGCTCAGCCTCATCCTCGCTGTCTGTGTATTCCTCGTACTCTGATTCTGATTCAGACTCCTCTCCGGATTTACCTTCCTCCTCCACCTCCATTATCTCCATGTCCTCATTCTTTCGTTCTTGAGCACGCTGGCGCATCATTGCTCGCCGGCGTTCGATTTCCTTGGGGGGGTAGACAATTAGAATGAGCAGTCTGTATCACAAAACCCCCGAACCACCACTAGAGGCAATATGCAAACCATAACCTACAGCATCTCCTCCTCCACAGTTACTGCCCAACCACCCAGCAAAACACAGCCTATCCCAGCCAGTACTCACCTCATCATCCACTTCTTCCTCTTCCTCCTCACTGCTTTCCTCTCGGTCTGGGAGCCAGCCTTCCTCTTCTGACTCTGAGCTACTCTCCATTACCACCTCTGGCTCTGCAATCTGCCTGTGCCTTGCCAGTCTGTGGAAGTTGGGGGGACGGATAAGAGTCTGTCACTTAAAAATCAATTGCTCCGATATGTTTCATATTAGGTGGTTATTACTCACAAATCTGGAATTGAGCAGCTCTAGTGTGACGCTTTGGGAAATGTGTGTGCATAAATATAGATCTTTTTTTTCAGTTAATGTTCTACTAAAGATTTTTTTTTATTATTGTAGTTACCAGTTACAGGTTATATGCAAACTGTACATATACAGCTTGAGGCCCGTCAGAGATTTAAGGAAGCAGCGAATCTGCATCTCTAATGGTGAGGCAACATACTAATGTTTTCTAGTACTGTACCTCTCCTCCACATCCTCACTGACACGATTCTGCAGACGCTTAAGACGAGGGTCCGAGACCACCTCCTCTTCCAGCTCCTCTGGCTCAGCATCCTTCCCCTTCTTAATGAACTGGAAATCCTCCTCTTCTTCATCCGAGGACTCCATGGGGGCATAATCGGGACGCTTTCCTGACACATAGCGCTTCACCTTCACTTTCTCCATAGAAATCTCACCTGGAAGAGAAACATCGACAGACAGATTAAACACTGTGGGGTATAAACCTACTGACACACAAAAACCTACAACTTGGATTTAAGAGTCAACACACACACCTTAACATAGCTTCAACTCACACTGACACAATAAAGCATACGATACAGCACGAAAGAAGCTTAGTTATACAACTGCTTTTAAGATATAACATTTGCCTCATTTTATTACAGTACCAAAGTATGTCCACTAAACTTCAAATACCACATACAGCAGCCAGGCCACTGCATGAAAATATAACGTTTGTTTACATTCGACCCATTTCAGACTACTGGCAAACCCAAGACATGATCAAAATGGTTTACTTTGGATAGACCCATCACTACAAAATAATCTTGGTTTGTTATTAGTATTAGTCTGACATGTAAAATTGTTTTCACATAATGACCCTGAAAGGTGTTGACACAGTAGTGTAAATAAGAAAACCGTTAACTTAGTGTTTAGTTATATAGCAAAGTATATAGAGTTACTACGAAGCATGCGCTGGGTTGTTCTAATAAACACGGAAGTAACAAACTGAGCTTTTATGGTTTGTGAATGGGTATTTCATCATTTTAATTTGAAATTTAATTACTTGATATAATACTAGGTAGCACGCCATTGTTTTTCAATCTTTAAGCTGTTCATTACATCCGCGAGTAATACTTATCGACCTAAGAGGCCTGGTCAAGCAGCGCCGGTCTCGATATCTCACCGAATATTGATATGCTTGGTTCTCCATCACACGAGCTCTCTCAGAAACAGCCATTGATGTGGAAAAGCGTGTAAAACTACGGTGCTACTTTTTTTTACCACCCTGTCAACCTGCAAGTGCACGCCGTATAGCAAAGGCTGATCCCCGGCCCTCGATTTAAACCTAACCCGAGCTGGATTCGCTTACCTTTCTCATTTCGGATCGGCACGGCTCCGGCCGTTGACTGGATCGGCGGCTGCTTCATGTTAAGAGAGTTCTGGGCCGACATGGCTCTCCGAATTGAAAAACCAAAAATATAAATGAAAACAAATATCACTATCTTTTTTTAAAATGCTGCGATACACACAACTCCTCCGCAGTGCCTAACAGCGGATGTTGTTGCCCCGGACACACAGAGTGGTGATGATGTCAGAAAGGGGCGGTCTCTCAGAGGGTGAATTCACACATTTTTCTGCGGTCGGACGCTAACATGCAAGCATGCATTTTAGATCTTCCTATTATTGCAAATGCTAATTGTTTTATCTGTATACACATGAAATGTTTATTGAATATCATTTACACATCTATAAGAAACGGTTTTCTAAATAGGCAGAAAAACTTACTAAATCCATAGATTTCTACTGACAAAGTCCTCTTTTCATATATATATATATATATATATATATATATATATATATATATATATATATATATATATTAGCAGTTAAATAAAACCAATGAAACTACACAAACAAGAAATAGTCAATCAATATTAATTGATTTACATGTAATCTTTACTACAGTATTAAAAAAAAACAACAAAAACTAGCTATTGTACAGTGTATGTGTACATATACGGTATATATATAGTATGTATATTTCTTTATAATGCAGATCATACATTTCAATTCTTATCACAAGAGAAGAACAACGCATGCATCCTTTAAAGTATATTGCTTTGGTGTACTGGTTACAAAAAACTGATTTTTTAATAAATAGGGGAACTAGAACATGTAGAGTATTTTTTGTTCCTGTTGCAGCTATTGCATTTACTGTACAGTATATTTAGTAAGTGTCCTGAACCAGGAGAAGGGCACATAGATGGGCTTGGTTCCAGTGAAGACACACAAAGGAGAACTGTTCTGCAGCTTGGAACCAAATCTCTCTCTGTCGGTCCCTCTTCTCCCTCTCTCCAGCGCACCCATTCACAGGGTGGGAATAAGATGTCCAGCCCGAGGCAGACAGGCCATCTCCAGTCTCTTCATGGCCCTCCTGATTTCCAATAACATTATGACTATCAGAACTATACAGACCCCATTGAAGAGTGAGACATACTGCAGCACGAGCCAGTACACAGGGCTAGGAATCCCTGTCACAAGAGAAAGAGAAGCAGGG
This sequence comes from Acipenser ruthenus, assembly GCF_902713425.1. NCBI lineage: Eukaryota > Metazoa > Chordata > Actinopteri > Acipenseriformes > Acipenseridae > Acipenser > Acipenser ruthenus. Next base: position 26,054,359 of record NC_081209.1, read on the forward strand.
CTGGCATTGTTTTCAACAAGTAGTTTTTATCATTTCAGCTTTGACACGTTGTATCTATGCAGGTATACCATGGATTGAATAAGAAGTGTCCTGCTCCCTACAGCATTACATTGTCCCTTACCAAATAGTACTTTTATACACACATGTTCATTGATATCATTTACACATCTATAAGAAAAAGGTTTCTAAATAGGCAGAAAAACTTACTAAATCCATAGATTTCTACCGACAAAGTACCTCCATAGTCCTCTTTACCTAAAACAAACAAACATTTCAGTTAAATTGCAGAAGAATGTAATCGCTTCTTGAAAATTCATTCTGGGGTTAACGATATCTTCCAGAATAGAAAAATAAATTATAATTTTCATAATTGTTTATATATATATATATATATATATATATATATATATATATATATATATATATATATATACAGTATATATTGATTTGTGCAAAATTAAGCTAGGATTGAAATTGCTGAAATTTTACTATATATTTTATAATTCATTATTTTACTTGTTTGTGAACAAGAGCAGTGTAGATTGTAGATTAAAGACAAGAGCAGATTAAAGATTGTAACAAACAAAACCAAGTAATACATTATTGCTGTGGTTAGTTTTTTGGGGTTTTATACTGTTTCAATTATCTCATTCTTCCTGAGCTTCATAACAAGACCCAGTGTTCAATTAAATCACAAAACACAGTAATCCCCTCTAGAACGTGTGTAGTCTTTTATTGTTCAAGACACATGATGATCTTCTACAGTCAATATTCCTGTTTTAAACATGGCTAACATTTTAAATCTGCAATGCCTATTCCATACAGAATATCTCCGCTCCTGATCACTATTATTTATTTTTTGATCCAAGAACCAGTTTCCTCTTTTAGTCAATAATTTGAATTAGCAGCCTTACCTTTCACTCCAGCACAGCAACTGAGGATCACACAGATGTAGAAGGCATTCATTACTGACACTACAGTACTCTCTGTACTAGCCTGTGTTCAGCTGGCATAAATGAAACACAACTGAATTTTGCACAAGACTAAACTCCACCCAGCAACATACAAACTTATAGGGTGTGGGTTTCAGTTCCTCAGATGTGTGAACTGCTTCCCCAGTGATCATGCATTTCTGTTTTGTATGGCCTTTGAATTGTCATTTTATTGCACAGACAAATAGATAATTTGTACTAGTTTCACTTCACTCTAATACCTCAGGCCACTAGCTTGTGACTTTTGTGTCTGTTATTATAGAACCTTGAAGCACTCCCCACAAATTAAATCTAAATATTAACGTGACTTATGACTGGTTCACAACCCCAATTAGCACTAATCTTAGACTACCTTACCTAAGGAAACATGAAGAATTTAATCAGGGTGTGTGAAACATTAATGGTAAACAGGCTCTGTGAAAGCAGCTGTTAGTCTTATAGCTCTACCTTACAGAAACTACAAGGAAGCTACTTAATGAAATTAGATGATCAAGTCTTTAATTAAACCAGGCATCAGGACAAAAATCACATCATTTTTTTTTTTTTATTCACATAAATGTATAAACCAAAGCGAAACCCAAGTCTTTATCCCCCCGATCAACCTGAAAGAAAAGCTGTGTGTTCTGTTGTGTTCTGTTCATGGTTCTGATTGACAGATTTTCTCTGGCTCCCTCTGCTGGTCAAGTCTCAATGCCTCGCTCTTTAAAGAGCTGGTACAGCTTCTCTTCCAAGGCAGCGTTTGTCCCCCGGAGCCCCTTCACTACCTGCACTGCCCAGGTGAAATACTCCTGAACACGCTGCGGAGTCCAGCCTGCAAGCAAACACAGGAACACCTCCATCAGGCAGAGCTGGGAGCACACACACAGTGATACAGAGCAACAAAGCCTCTCTATTTTACACATGCCTGCCATAGGAATACAAGTCTACTGTAGTATGTCTCCTTACCAAAAACAGTAACTTCACTTTGTTCTACCTTCTCATGAGGCAGTCTAGGGGAAAACTGCATTATATTTGCAATACTGGCTCAGCACATGATAACGGAATGCTAATAATATTAACAACTAAATGGTAATGGCTCCTCTTGACCCTTTCCTGCACGAAATACTGAAAATAGCAGAAAAAAAATGTTTTGGACACACAATAAATATATTTTTTGTTAATATTTTTTCCCATTGCTTTATATGTGGGAAAATGTGCATCCTCATATGAGGCTTTCATGCATTTTCATCTTCCATATTTCCCAATATCAAGACTTTTTTTCTGTTCCCAACATGAGGTTACCATGCATGAAAGGGTTAATATGAATACATTCTCAAAAAACAATAAAATATCAGCATTGGAGTTGTTAACTCACTTTGTGAAAGTTACACAATACAAATCACAAAGTGGTTTTTGCAGAGTCTGTGGTGTGCACGGCTGGGGTGCCCGTGCGGGCAGTCTCACCGGAGGGAGTGCCCGTGCGGGCAGTCTCACCGGAGGGAGTGCCCGTGCGGGCAGTCTCACCGGAGGGGGTGCCCGTGCGGGCAGTCTCACCGGAGGGGGTGCAGCGGTTCAGGTCCCTGAGATTGTACAGCTTGTCAGCCAGCTTGACCAGCTTGGCCTGGTGGCTGCAGTGAGGAGCATGCTCGACCTGCAGCTGCTTCCTCTCCTGTTTGGACAGCGCCTTGTCATCCGTCACTTCCTGAACGATCCGTGCCACTGTGGCCCCGAACACAGCATCCAGCTCGGGGAGGCTGGTGTCTGTGTCCTCCACTGTGTCGTGGAGCAGTGCCGCCTGCGAGGGGAGCAAAACACATACACCGCTTCACTATTATTCATGTCCGCCGAGTTATGCTGACAAAGGTCATCAACACAAATTTTTGGAAATACACCCACAGTTAATTGCCTTACATTGTTACATCTCAAGCAGACATAACTGTCATTTACTAAGCATTAAGTAACACAGAGGAGGTAATCAAGTTTCGTTTGCATTTTATCATACACTGCAGTACTGTATTTCAAAGCACTTAACAGAGCAAATCGATTTCAGAGCACAGTGACTACAGCTGCTAAACAAGCAACTTGCTACAAACAATTACATGCTGCTCTTGAGGATTTAGGCAAGGCTGCAGTTTGATCCACTCCAGTTTGGCTTAAATTAGCAACAAGCTCAGATAGCCTAACTGAGCTCATATTCAAACTCGGAACGTCTCAAACTGTATGCAATGGGAGTCTTATTCACATCAGTACTAGATCTGATACTGCAGAAAGAATCTTATCAAGTAAATTCACAGTACCTGCAAGACTGTAATGTCTGTGATTCCACCTTCATAACTTAAAATTCTGGCGACTCCTGAAATAAACAAGGCAGGCTATGTTCATTTTCAAGTTTTTCTAATAATGTACCCACCAAGCTCAGCTTTTTAACAAAATGCCAAGCTCACCGGCTTTATTATGATGTACTGTTCCCCCACTCCCTTTGCCATACAAAATGTTTACAACATGTTATTTTTCTTAGCCAATACTTTTACAATAATTACCCTACTGTGATAATTGAGCATGCTTTTCACGCGCTCTTAACAATGGTGAACGACAAGAAACGACCACAAAAAAAGAAAAAGCCGGAAGTTTTCTTAACTAGAAACGTCAGACCTTTTGCACTGCATATTTCTGCAGAAAGGTCTCACTGACATGTGACGCAGGTGTGTATTTGGCGATTGTAATTACCGATTATCTTATGTCTACTCAGTGGCAATGTGTCACAGGTTTAGGCTGATAATATCAGTGATATAGTTGTTAAATTATCTCAGGTGACACCTTTATTAATTGTAAAGATCGTAAATTTAAAACTTTCCCCAACTTTCCTCTGCCGCGACAACTGCCTTTTTTATTTCCCCACACACTGAGAACAAAACCCGTCACCTTCACAAACTTATTTCGGTTGCATTCAAATTAAGTTCAGTCTTGCCACCCTCATTTCCCTGGGCACCATACCGATGGGGTGCAGCTGCCACCACCATTCCGCTGGACACCATACCGATGGGGTGCAGCTGCCACCACCATTCTGCGGGACACCATACCGATGGGGTGCAGCTGCCACCACCATTCCGCTGGACACCATACCGATGGGGTGCAGCTGCCACCACCATTCTGCGGGACACCATACCGATGGGGTGCAGCTGCCACCACCATTCCGCTGGACACCATACCGATGGGGTGCAGCTGCCACCACCATTTCCCTGGGCACCATACCGATGGGGTGGTTGATGTAAGGGGTGGCCTCGGGGTCCTTGCGCCGCTGGGTTTTGTGTTTCTCGGCGGCGAAGTTGACCGTCTCGAGCAGCAGGACAGTTTCCAAGTTCATCCCTTGTTTCGGTAAAAAGATCAGACCAGTATCACAGAAACCCACAATTTACAATGTCTCAATAATAAGTGCAATGGAAATGTACTCCAGCATCTGCGCATGCGTTTGGCTTTGTTGCGGTTGTACCCCTTGGTTTTGTGTCCGTGCTCCAAAGTGCACAGGAACGTTGCTTCCGCAAGAAGGGAACGGTAGCAGGTAAGATTACTGTACCTGATATGAACTCGATGTTCCTGAATTCTTCAAATGATATGTCACGTACACCCATCCTTTCAAGGCAGAAAACCCACTTGAGTTAAATACTACTGTGTATCGCCGAGTCATGGATTGATGTGAGGGTTTTGTTTTAAGGTAAGGTTTTCTCACATTTGGGTCTGACACAGATGTTTATGTCCCGAAATTGTTAGTGGTTTTTTTTTTTTTTTACAAAAGAAAATATTGATTGTATTAATTATTGCATATAGTTAAAATAATTACACGCCAAGATTTTTTTTAAAAGGCTTCCCGTCCTTTTTGACGTTAAAATATTATGGAAATGACAAGAAACAACTCGACTTCGCATTGAAACTGTCACGAGCCGCAGGTCGGTATTTTGAATGGACTAAATAAAGCAAAACTATGCTGGGCGTCACCTGTGATTCAAACTGCACGTTGTGCATGTTTCTGCAGGGATAGTTACCTCCGAACCCTTCCCTCTGCTTTGAGACCTCGTTTTGTGCCTCGCGGGGTGGAGCTGCCTGGTCCCGATGGCTCTGAACAGCAGACGGGACGCCCCTGACTTCTCACTCCTCAAGAGGCTGGCCCGGGATCAGCTAATTTACCTGCTGGAACAGGTGTGAACAGGGCTGGGATAGTAAAGTGGTTTATTGAATAGTATACTGGTACTGCAGAGTGAGTGTTATTTCTCTTTGAGATGGTATCTAGTGCCTTGGTTAATGTCAGGGCTCCCCACACAAGAGAAGCAGATACTTTCCCATTCTCACAGTGATGGTGTCAAACACAGAACTGTAAATATGCCCTTTTTTTCTCAGTTACCTGGGAAGAAGGACCTGTTTATTGAAGCAGATTTAATGAGCCCCCTGGATCGGATCGCCAATGTCTCCACACTGAAGGTACATTGACCTCTTCAAGCTATAGCTGGCAGTATTTAGATGACTGCTTGGTATTTACTATTCAACCTCCAAATCTATGTTACACAGCAAACCAACAGATAAAATGAAGGAGTCTTTTGTACTTTACCAGAATTTTTACATTGATGATGCAAAAAAACAACCGAGGACACCACCTCTGGGTCCTCATAGCTAGTTACGGCCATGAGTGTACTATGTATGCAATATAAATAGTAATGTACAATTGTACTGTATCAGTGACTGTATTATGTGAGTTGCATAACAAAAAAGCAGCAACAACGCACAAAAATAACTGCCTTCCTCAATTTAGATGTTGGATGACAGTGAAGGGTGTATTTCAGAGTCGTTCATCTTATTGGCATTGGAATATGCAATAACCTTGTCATTCACCCCTGTTATACTGCAGAATCATGTCTTTTTTCTTTCCAGCAACATGAAGTGGATAAACTATACAAACTAGAGAACAAGCCTATTGTAAGCACCTGTGACCAGTGAGTATCTAACACACTGCACTGCTTTCTGATTATTTGACAGCCATGCAGTCATCATCAGTAACACATTATTTGTCATTCTGTGTGTCCCCTGCAGTTTGTAGAAAATGGATTATCGGCTTCTCATAGCTAGGGCCCCTGGAGATTCAGGATATTCATTTAACATTGTACTGAATTAGTCTACATTTTGTTCGGTGGTACATTTATTTGGGAAAGCTCATAATGACCTGCAAGCATCGCACTTCACAATTCAGTCCACGTTTGATCACAGATAAGATTCCTGACATTCTCTCTGTTGTCTCCACAGGCTGTGCTTCCTGATCCGGCCCCGGATACACAGTGTGAAGTTGATCGCCGGTGAGTGGGAGGCAACGTGTGCGTGTGCGTGTGTGTGTGCGTGTGCGTGTGGTAGCCTTAGTAAATAGGGCTGGGGTGTAATTCTGTTCCATTTCTTGTTTACCAGATATTGTAAATACAGACAAAGCAGCTGGGAGATTTAGAAGGTACAAGATCATCTTTAGCCCACAGAAGGTGAGTTCTGAGGAGCTGTCAGTCTGTCTTCACTCTACTTCGCTGTCACAGTGTCGGTCCCCATCTCTCACTGCACTTGTAAACCTACAGTATTCCTGTAGACAAGTATCTGTCAGTGTACTAGTTACATGCTCGACAATCAGTGGCCTGGTTCTGACTGACCCAGTCTGTCTGATCTGTTTCAGTTCTACGCCTGCGAGACGATTCTGGAGGAGCAGGGGATCTATGGAGGTAGATGCACAGCAATTCAAATATCTTTTAAACGCTTGGTCCAACTCATCAGTCTAGTAGTCGTTGTAACCGAATTTCGTCTACTGGATTAGGATGTTTTGGACCTAATTACAGATATCGTTCTTCTTTCAGATGTGAGCTGTGACAAGTGGGAGTTCTATCTCTTGCCACTGGATGATGACATCATCAGTCTAGAGTTGCCCGAGTTTTTCAGTGATTACTTTCTGGTAAGGAAACACAGGCATCCACAGCTAACCCATTGCTTGTCAGCTTGCTGTATTTAACGTGCTAAAGCAATGATCTTACTTTGTTAGCTTTGCTCATTGAGGAGTTAATGTGTTCATTTTTGTTTAACTCTGTCTTTAAATATTGGTAAGCGATGATGTTTCACATTCACTGGAGCAGTTTGCTGGTTCTATAACCACTCTGCTCTCTGCAGGAGGGGGACCAGCGCTGGGTGTCCACAGCAGGCAAAGCCTTGCACCTCCTGCACTCAGTTTACGGGTCCTTCTCAAAGGTGTATGGGATCGGCAGGTGTGCCAAGGTAAGCTGTCGGCATGTTAGGACTTCGCTTTGATTATGGTCATGTGATTAGTCTCACAGCCTCAAAGCCAGCTCAGAGGTGTCAAGGACTCTGTCTGTCTGTCTCTCCTGATTGGTTTAGATGACCTATGAGATGTGGCGGGAGCTTGTGGAGGATGGGGAACAGAAACCCCAGCAGCCAGAGGTTGGGAATGTCTTCCTCATTGACAGAGGTAAGGAGTGCCTTCCAGGGAGGGGTTCAGGGAGTTCCTTGTCAGTTTAACCTTAATATGGTTGACTTTTGTAGTTCTAGTAAAGACTTACAAACTTTAAATTAAACTTTGAATATGTTTTCTGGTGCAGTGATTCATTAGCATGAAATAAAGAATATGCTCTCAGTATTTACACCAGCTGTTTATAATGCAGAATCTTTTCACAGATCAAAGTTCATTGTTTATAAGGACTTCTTATAAAAGTGCAATATAAGCACTGTGGCTCAGCATTGCTATTGTAATTAAATACTGAAACATTACTTTGTTAGCTTTTGAAAGGGAGGTGAGCCTGTGGAATAAAAGATTTCGTTTTCTCTCTCTTGCAGATGTGGATTTTGTGACTTCGCTGTGCTCCCAGGTTGTATATGAAGGACTCGTCGATGATATTTTCAGGATTAAATGTGGCGAGTACTTTAACATTCCCCTTCACCACAGAATATCCAAACCCTTGGGCTAGCGAGGCTGGTATTCTTTACTACAAAACTAACTCTGCTTTGGCTTTCATCTCTGCAGGAAGCGTTGAGTTTGGTCCTGAGGTCACTTCCTCTGACAAGAGTTTGAAAGTCATGTTGAACTCCAGTGATAAGGTGAGCGAACGCATCGAGTGGCTGCTGTTTCCAGCGTGGGTCCTGTGTTCTAAATAGAGAGGGCGTCTGTATTTCAGGTCTTCAATGAGATCCGGAATGAACATTTCTCCAACGTCTTTGGGTTCCTGAGCCAGAAAGCCAAAAGCCTGCAGACCGCCTACGATGTGAGCGCACCTCCATCCCTTAAGAAACATTTTGACTGGGTCGCCTTATTCAGTCTAGCATCTCTCTAACACTGTCTCCTGTCTCTACAGAAGCGCCGTGGAATGGATATCCAACAGATGAAGACGTTTGTCTCTCAGGAGTTGAAAGGGTTAAAACAGGAGCACCGTCTGCTGAGTCTGCGTACGTGACCTTCCTTTCTTCACTAGGCATCTGAACACATGTATTTGCATTCACAATACATTTTCTTTGCAGTGTTTCTGAGTCGTGGATTATTCTGTAAGCATTCATTTATCGAGATCTGTATTCTTCTCTTATTTTCAATTGAAGTCAGAATGTACTAATCTTTCCTTTTTGTGTTTATAAATGCATTCTTTTGCAATGAAAAATTTGCTATTTTTTTCCGTATCCCTTCTGATATTAGCAGGTTCTCTTTTTCAGATATCAGTGCCTGCGAGTCCATCATGAAGAAAAAAACCAAGCAGGACTTTCAGGAGCTGTTGAAAACCGAACATTGTGAGTGTGTGTGTGTCTATCTGTGTCTGAGTTTACATGTGAATCTGTGCTTCTGTATGGGTGGGACATTGAATGCCCATTAACCATATTAAGAGTCCTTATCATTGAATACGTATTCATCCCCTCTTAAAAGAAATAGGCGAAGGATTTTAGTAAGCAACGCCAAACACTATCAATTTATCCAATGCGGAATGACAGACCGTTGGGATATTTCTTCATCAAAAGGGGTTTTTGCAAGGGGTGACCAATAGTGACTCCTTTAATTCTGTTCACTCGTACAGGTCTGCTGGAAGGGTTCAATATACGAGAGAGCATCAGCTACATAGAGGAGCACATCAACCGACAGGTGAGTGAGGGCAACGCGCTGGCCAAAATGGGCAGCGTAAGAAAGGAACTGACTGTACCAGGCAGTTAGAAACATGGATTAAAGATTTTCTTGAGAGTGCAGATGTGATTGTAATACTGGGATGTGAGACTTATTTTATGTAGGGCACGCTTGACTATTTTCAACGATACTGTCTCACCTTGAGTTCCTTTTCGGTTCAGTAAATGAACCGTGTTCCTGCTTCCATTCACAGGTTTCTTTGACCGAGAGCCTGCGGCTGCTGTGCCTTCTGTCCCTCACTGAGAATGGTGAGGCTGTGCAGCGATTTGCCAGTTTACACTCTGTATGCTGAGCCTTTTGATAGTTATTTTTCATCATTTCCTTTTGTGTGTTTTTTTTTTTTTAGGTTTAATTCCTAAAGATTATCGAAGCCTCAAAGCTCAGTACCTGCAGGTGAGTTTTTGGAGAGAGCGTCTGTGGGATTAAGAGAGCAGGCTGTATCGCTTTACTCCTGCACAGAAGGCGCGGCGAAGGCTGCTGGGTGTCTATCCAGTGGTGTGGGTTGAATGTGTTTTATCTCCCTGTCAAAGGGCGGTTGTCTAAGATGTGTGTGTCTCTCTCAGAGCTATGCCACAGAGCAGTGCGGTTGTCTGAGGTGTGTGTGTCTCTCTCTCAGAGCTATGGCACAGAGCACCTCCTCACCTTTGCAAACCTGCGAAAATTGGGCCTGTTGGTGGAGCAGCAGCCTGGAGACACCATCATCGCCATGGAGAACAAAGTGGGCAAACTCGTCACCGACAAGGCTGTAGGTGAGACAATCCGACAGAAGAGGTCATACAGACAGATAGACAGCCACTCATATGAAACGGTGGCTGAGCCAGACCGTAGTATCTTTCTGACCAACCGAAAGCAGTAAGCAGACATCCCATAATTTTTATCCTTTGTTTCAGCTAGTGCCTACACTGTCTACTCACCTTGGTTTGTAATCAAACTATTTTTCAGGGAAGCTGACAGATGCCTTTAACTCTTTGGCAAAGAAAAGCAATTTCCGAGCACTGAGCAAGAAGCTGGCTCTGGTGAGTAGCACAGCGATGGTTCATTTCCATTAAACAAGTGCCGTGCTGCCCAGTGTAACTGTGTCCTCGTCCTCAGATCCCCAAGGTGGATGGAGAGTACGACCTGCGCACCCCGCCAGACATGGCCTACATCTTCAGTGGTGCCTACATGCCTCTGAGCTGTAAGCTGGTGGAGCAGGTAGGTGGCACCAAACAGGGGATTGGAGTTATCAAATAACAATCCGAGGAAACCCCTTTATTAAGAGACCGAGAGTGAAGGGGCCCCTCAGCAATTCAAGAGGAAAGCACTTGGGATGAGTGCTGCCCTGGTGTGACTCTGCTTGTCTCTGCAGGTTCTTGATCACGGATGGACTGGACTTGAAGAGGTGACTCGTCTGCTCAATGGGAATGAGTTTGCAGTCACAGGTAAGAGAGTGAGTCAGAGGTTTGAGTGAGTGAGGTCATCTATATACTTTGACTGCGTTTATACTGTAGGTAACATAAGTTAACCAATTTATATAACAAATATACATATACATATATTTACAATGCCGTTAATGTAGAAATGCAGAATTAAGTTCCTGCCTTAACGATGGAACTGCTATACTGTTAATGTGTGTAGTCTGTCCCTTTTAGTCCCAGTTGCCTTGCTAAACATGTGCTTCCTCCCTCCAGCAGGTGGCAGTGGTGGCGAAGTGAAAACCAAGGACGATTCCCCGCGGCTCGTCTTTGTCATGTTCCTGGGAGGCTGCACCTTCTCTGAAATTTCAGCCCTGAGATTCCTGGGGAGAAAGAGAGGTATGCAGTGCTGAATCGGAGAGACGGACAGGTGTTAAAAGTTTTTAGAAAAGCTGCCTTCTACTGCTGCAGGACTGTGGCTGTTTGCCCCTACCTTAAACACTCAATCACATTTGTCAGCCAGGCTGAGACATTTCTTTAGTTTGTCTCTGTGCAGCTTTTTGGCTTCAAACGGATTTCAGTGCGCTTGCAGCTCAAACTTCTTTTGTGGTATATAACTAAACTAGGATGGAAACAAGGCCTGCATTCTGGTCAAAGAGTGCACAAAAGGCTTACTGTAGTGAACATACAACACAGTATAATATTTAAAACGTGTGATGTAGATGTCATAGTGATGCAATAGGTACAGGTGTTAATGTTACTGATAGGGCAGCTACAGTACAGCATAGTCATTGTGTCAGTATGACAGGTGCTAGTCTTATTCTTCAGGCTTCGTTTTACTAGATTGTAGTCAATCTAAAGGACTGCAGATATAAAATGAATATTTGGGATTAGGTTAACAAAAGCCTGCAGTGTTAAAGGCCAGAATGAACTGTGGATTACCAGTTATACAGTACAGTGTGTATTTGATTGGAGACAAATTGCAGGAAAAAAAAAAATAAAGACCTTACTTTGTTTTGTTTTTTCCATCTATAAAGGTTACAAGTTCATCATCGTGACGACAGCCATCACCAACAGTGCCAGGCTGCTGGAGTCCGTGCTGGGCAGTCGGGTGTGACCCTGGGAGTCGTTTCCTGGAACAGGGTTGATGGAGTGTGGACCCTTCCTACAGAATGTGAAAAGGGGGCACCGTGAAGCTGGCTGCAGGCGTGCAAACCAGTCTGTATTGTGCCGAACTGTACAGAAGGAGGAAAATAGCCAATGTGTGTTCCTCTGCTTTGTGACCTTTCTGCCAAAATCGGACTTCGCTCATTGTTAGCCAAATGTGTGACTGTAAATATCTCAGCCAGTGGTAAAAGACTATCCGCTCACCTGGGTTAGAGAATCTTGTTTTTGTGCAGAACTTGCCAGTGCGTGACCTTCATACTATACAAAACCCAGTAATTTAAACTAACTGCTTGTTTCACAGACCCACACTAATATTGGTCTACCTTTCATTAGATCAGGTAGGGTAGTCCAATATATGTTATGGAATGGATTACTGAAACTACAGCAAATAAATGGAAACTGTAAAACTCCAATCGACTGGATTTCCACATACTGTTAACAGACGGGTTTGCTAGTGCTGAATCCACCTGGGACTGTTCCCATCAAAAACAAGAATCAACCCACTTGAGCTGAAGGAAAAGTTCTGCTTAAAGAGGTGATCCAATATTCTCTTACGCTTAACTGGGATCTTCACAGAGGGTAAGTGAATTGTACAGAAGACAGATTGAGAACCCGTTCTCTCCAGTGCAACCTTAAAAAGAAGTGCTTACATTTTAAAATCCTGTTTTAAAACCGGTTTTTACACATGTAAAGATTCTGCTATTCTAGTTGTTATCTTGTAAGTCTATGTTGGAAATACCTCTGGAGGTGGTTCCTGTAAAACGTTATGAGTTTAACACTGTTTTGCATGTGGTCGTGACTCCTGCAGGAGCAATCAACCGGCAAATAAGAATTGAAGGTCAAGCAAGCAGCACTGTACATTCACAAAAATACTTTTTGCTCTTGAGGCTCTTTTATATTCACCTGTCTAGAAGCATTAGTTACCCCAAAAGATTCACTTATTTGTGTGGCGAGCCAATTTTCATGCAGGGATAATGATTTTTTTTTTTTTTTTAACCCTGCCTAACCAGCCCCCTTTAAGTTTGTGGGGGGGGGGGGGATAAGATTCAGATGCCACTGGCCTTGTCACCTGCCTCAAGTCCTTTGAATGTGTTAGGATCAGTGTCCTTCACAGTAATACCGTACCCTCAACCCTGTAAAATACTGGATTGAACGCAAGAGAGAAATGTGATTCTCAACAAAGGGAGTGATTCTACATTATGAATTATTGGGCCACATGTAGTAATCACACATGTAGTAATCATTTGCTATGGCATTATCTGCACATTTGTTTTCTTAACAACCACAGCAGGAAAACGTGGTTAATGATTACAGAATTTTTTCATTCCAGTCAAAATGGTATTGTCTACTGAAAAGACTTGTTTCTTGACAGTTCCATTACTTATACCAGTGTAATAAAAAATAATTTTTCAGCATGCATTATTGTTGACATTCCGATTTTCCAGATTGTATTGATTTTTTTTTATTTCAATAAAAACAAAAGGAAACCTCATACATTGTCTGGGCTGTTTAAATATATATATAAAATGTAATACTCTATTATAAAGGTCTATGGTTAAATGTTACTAATGTTATGTAAAATGTTGTGTTTTATTGTTCTTGGGAAAACCCCTTACTGTCACCTGCATTGGAACATGGAGACCGAGTTACTGAGAAAATGGAACCGCGCTCGTAGTATCTTCCAATGTAAAACCAAACTGTACAGACTTGAGTCGCCACGTAAGTTTGTGCTCCAGTGAAAACATTTCGCAACTACTTTTGCAAGGATTCTAGCTTCCGATCGGCTAGGTTATTTTCTTCAGAACAGCTTTCACTAAATATGAAATGCATCAGGGATGTGTGTTACAAGGTCATGGTGAGTACGGGGTTATTATTATAATGTTAAATTAGCAACATGCGCTTTAAAACCCGCAGAAGCAGTCTTTACTTTGGCGTGGTGACTTCATCGTTTCCAGCACGACCTCGTCTGGACTCAAGGCGCAGGCGCATGAAGAATGGAGAAACAAAAATTGTTTAGTTGCTATGGTTTCCATGACGTCCCGTTCTCGAAACCAATAGGAGTAAGGTACAGTTAGTCGGGAAATTTGAATTAAATGAGATAGAACTGCCAGTGCGAGCTGGGAGTGGAAGAGAAATTAAAAAAAAATAACACCGCTAATAATAAAGTCTATTATTCGACGGGATTTTACCAGCATATCAGAGTCCGGGTACGGTTAACATGAGAAAAAGGTGAGGATAAGAACTTTAAATAATTTAAACGTTTATATGTCGCTGAAGAGTGGATTGGAAACAGCCCCAGTACATCACATGATTCCACGTAAACCGTTTAAGCGATTGTATTTTATATTGGTGTATGACCACAAAGTATACCATAGTATATTAATTTTAGTATATTGTATTAATTGATTAAAAAAAAACAGTATCGATTGTTATTAAGTAATTTATTCATTAATCGTACAGAAGAGTTCGCATAGTCAAATCTATAGAATGCCATGCTTTCCTGTTGTGTTTATTATATTTGTCTTAACCCTGAGCAACTAAACCGATCTAACAAGCGTGGAAGACTTGCGACGTTTTGCTATTGTATTGTCGTTAATAGATTGTGGTTTCGTTTATTTATTTGTGATACAACTGATTGGGGGCTGGGGATTGGAAACCGTGAGTTTCGAAAGAGAGACAATAGTCAATACATCGTGTTTATTCGCCCACTTCAGCACTGCAGCAAGGTAGTACAGTTGTTTCAGAATAAACTATTTACACAGTCAACCCTGAACCTCTTGAACCTGAGTTTCTAGCACCCGAGTCAAGGCATAAAGTGAACCTTGCAGCAGCAGTGTTTTCCAACAGTTTGTTTTTAAAATACATACGATATAATTCTATGGAAAGATTAATCAAGGTCATTGAAAAGTTAAAAGTAAACACCTGTTTCGTCCATACATGGACAGTACAGCGAGCAAAACGGAGTCATGTCTTATTGGTTTGTTTGCTAGTTTGAGCCCTGGTGCAAGAATCAGTGCAAGTCCAGCAGTACTCTGTAGAGATCCAAAGTGTCCATTTACCAAGAGCTTGCACAGTACTGCCAGTGCCCAAACATTTTGTACAATACATTCTCTTTCAGAACTTCAAAGACTCCTCTTAAACTCTGAGTTAAGCTTAAACTAGTTTAGAAACCGAAAAGGTTCCAGTGACTTTGAATAGAACTGTCATTTTCACAATTGTGTCTGCTGTACAGCTCACCTTGGATTTGTGAAACTGGATTATCCAAACAATTCTGCTCAGTACAATATATTCAATACAATATTGGAATGCCGATTTATCAAAAAAAAAAAAAGTTTTTGATAATTGAGTCTTACTGTATTTACCTAAATACTAAATTACACAGGGTTCTGATTTGCTCATTTCTTAAGTCTTGTAAGCAATGTTTTTTTTTTTTCTGTCTTCAATTTAAAACGTGTCTGTTTAAATCAAAGGGCTGAGTAATGTCTGGGTGTGTCTGAAACACATTCAGTAGAGAGGAGCCTTGAGTACAAAACCGTTGCAAATGATTAACATTCCAATACATTGAAGTAGCTTGAAACCAGTCAGTGCAGTAGTTTAACCTGATAAAAAGGTCTCGCAGCCGCTGTCAAAGTTTGAAAGGGCAGACTGCCCATTTCCCGAACTTATGTAACTCGCTTTATCCTAAAATTGCATTTTTATCCAATCCAACTGTAGATTCCTCTGTGTCCACATATTGTAAATCACTATAACTTGTCCTTGCTACAACAGCACTGTATCACACTTTTAGCTCTTCAGATGTAAGTTGAATCTGTTCTTCAGAGAGTGAACTGTGTATCCCTTTTCCTTGCCAGTGAGGTGTTGGCTGCAGAGTCTGTGGCATGTTTAAACAAAGCCCTGTCCCGCCTAAAGGATATCTGGGAGGAGATTGGGATCCCAGAGGACCAACGACTGCAGAGAACGGATGTGGTAAAGAAACACATTAAAGTGAGTACTGAAAATATTTTAATCAGGCAATGCTAAAATAAATACAATTCTTTAAGAAAAAAGAAATGTCCTCAAGACTGTAAAAAGTGCTTATGTTGATGCAATGATGATGTATCCCCTTAGGGCCTGCTGGACATGATGATATCTGAGGAGGAGAGCCTCAGGGAGAGGCTGCTGAATAGTATCGCTTTGTGTCGCAAGGAGCTGGACACTCTGTGCATGGAGCTTCGCCTGCCTCCATTTGAGGTGAGGGGGATTGACAAACAATATGTCAAAATTAAAACTGTTTAGAAACTGACAAGGTTTCTAAGAGTGGCTAGAACCCAGACTATTAATGTCCTTTCCTGTGGTTTTGGTGATGTAAGCAACAGGAAAAGTTTTCTCCCCAAGATAAACATTGGGATCCAAAGTCTGGCTTTTTAAAGCTCTCCCTAGTGGTGGAAAGGAGGCAACACTGTTACATTGTGTTGTACTAAATATAAAAGAATGTCTGTGCTGTGAATGTAAGTCTGCAGCAGAATCCCTTATGTTGAGCTGGTTGAGTCCCTGGCTGCATGATCTGCCTGATCATTTCTAAAGAGTCTTGTTGCATTGGCAGGAAGAGGAGGGAAACACAGTCCTGCAGCTTGAGAAGGACATCCGCACACGACTGGAGGTGATGATGAAACAGAAGAAGGAGAGAATGCATGATTTGAAGACCTTGAAAGAGCAAGACCAGGACCTCTGTGACATTCTCTGCACCGAACCTTACTGCATTGACAGTGACGCTGTCCCCAGCCTGGAGGAACTGAACCAGTTCCGTCACCACATTGCAAGTCTCTGCGCAGAAAAGGTAAGACTATATCCCTATCTGAGACTATGGGAGTGCAGTTTTGTGTTATGAACAGGCTGTTATAAATGGTGGCTAAGGCACAAATGAATGTATTTTTCTTTCATAAGCTTGTTCCTGGAGCACTGCTTCTCTGTCAATATAGGGAGTTCTTTACAGTGCAGGTTGTTTCTAACTCTGCTGCTTGTTGATTAGGAGCGAAGAAGAAGAGAGTTTGTGGGCATCAAAAGGCAGATTATTTTGTGCATGGAGGAGCTAGACCACACACCAGATACAAGTTTTGAGAGAGATGTGGTGTGTGAGGAAGAGGAGGCTTTCTGTCTGTCCACAGAGAACATCGCTATGCTGAATCAGCTCCTGAATCAGGTAGGTGGTGAAATATTTCAAATGATGCATATCTTTATACTGGGAAGTTGTCACATATTTTTACTATTTAAATTGGACCTGGTGTAATTTACTTTAATTAGGCTATGAAGCTGTTCTCAAAAGCTGGCTCAGACTTTGTTTCTTACTTTTAGCTGGAGGTGCGCAAGTCCCAGAATGAGGTCCTTTGCGGTTCTTACCGCGACAGGATCGTGGAGCTATGGGAGAGACTGCAGGTTCCACAGGAGGAGAGGGACGCCTTCTCTGTTCACATGGCTGGGTCCAGACCAAGTAATATTCAGGCTGTAAGTGACATTTAAAAACACTTTGGACATTCATTTTGTCCTAAAATGTATAAGTGCAGTATATGGAGTTTGTCAATACATAGAGAAGATAACTGGGTTACTTTAGGCTGCATTCACACTGGGTTTGTTTCAAACTGACTCGGTCTGGTTCGTTTCGTTTGAGACAATGTATCAATGTGGTTGCTGTTCACACAGCTATTGATTTATTGTTTTTTAATATAGCATGGTTTAGATTCTTACATATTGCTGTTGAAGAAAGCACTGGGGGAGCACATTGCTAATTTAATTAATACATTTCTTGTATGCCTCCAGTCTACACGTATTGTTCAGCTTCTCAGTCACTGCACTATCTGTGGTTCGTTTAAAATATGAACTCCTCAACACAAACACATGCTTATTTCTCATGAGTTACTGTTACTCTTTCTTCTTATTGGTGCCTTTCTGGATTGGCCTAGTTACAAGAGGAGGCGGAGCGTCTGCATGAGCTGAAGCTACAGAACATTCGGAATGTAATCCAAGCCATCCGAGCAGAGGTGGTGGCCTACTGGGAAAAATGCTTCTACAGCCCTGAGCAGAGGCAGGCCTTCGCACCCTACTATGATGGTTTGTTTACAAGCTTTACCATGACCACAGATATATAATTGATCTTAGTTTTATCTGGATTACCTATTACCTACTGTGAATACATTGTAGTGTGCATAAGTAGATTGAGCTGTGCTGGAGCCCGTGTATTTTATTGTGCTGTCTGTTCCCTTTAACAGAGGATTACACAGAGGACCTGCTGAGTCTGCACGATGCTGAGATCCTGCATCTGAAGCAGCACTATGAGGATCACAGAGAGCTCTTTGAAGGGGTACACAGATGGCAGGAGAGCTGGACGCTATACCTGGAGCTTGACGTAAGAGTGTGGCATGATGAGAAAGTATATTACCAGCACTGGGCTCACCGACCCTAACACTCCTCTCTGTCTGACTTCTCATTACAGAGAAAAGCAACAGATCCGTCAAGGTTTACAAACAGAGGAGGGAACCTTCTGAAGGAAGAGAAGCAGAGAGCAGATCTTCACAAAAACTTGCCTAAAGTAAGAGAATTACTGAACGGTACAGTTATTCAAAACTGCTTGAAATCTGACTGAAATCTCAGAATACGGATGAAAGGAATGCAGCAGGTACATTGGCATGGTGAGGAGTTAACATTGTAATTCATTTCCCTTTCCTGCTGTGCCGGCAGCTGGAAAAGAAGTTGAAGGCGCAGATCGATGACTGGGAGCAGGAGCAGGGCCGGGAGTTCCTGGTGAGCGGACAGAAGTTCCTGCAGTTTGTGGAAGAGCAGTGGGAGCTTCACCGTCTGGAGAAGGAGAGGGAAAAGCAGGAACGGGTGAGGAATCTTAGAAGGGGAGAGTGTACAACCTGCATATTGGATATTTAACAGTATATTGAACTAATTCTGCCTAAATAATAGGATGGCACTTGGCTGTGGCACACTGTGAACTAATATGTTATTGAATTGTACATGCTGTATTAATCGGTCACAACAGAAATGAGCTTGTCACCAAATAAGTTTGACACATGTAACCTCACAGTCTTTGCTTTTCATTTCTATTTGACACTGTATTTTAATTGGCTCGTGTATCCACTTTCTGTATTATCTAAATGGCATAAACCCTATTAGCAGTGGTATAAACTAAATCTGTACACTGTCTGAACAGAGCTTTATAAAATTGGGCTTAGATAACTTTAATTTGCAATTAACTCCTTTGTTCCGTTTTACAGCAAATGAAAAAGACCAAGCAGATAGAAGAGGAGATGCTGTATGGCACTGCTCCAAGAACTCCATCCAAACGAAGGTTTCTGGGAGCAAACACTCCTGGAAAAGTGCGTAGGGTAAGAGTGTGCTTGTGACAGGTCCTGACTTATCCTGTCTTTTGAGAGAAGAAAAGAAGCAGGTGAATCAATAAAAATGAAATTCTGTCTGTGTGGAGTGCAGTATGCGCCTTATAGCCTGGACGTCGCCGGTTTGAGTCCAGGCTATTCCATTGCCGACCGTGGACGGGATCTCCCGAAAGCGGTCGGCTGACGGCACACGGTTCGGAGGACAGCGTGTGTTCGTCTTCACCGCTCCCGAGTCAGCGCAGGAGTGGTAGCGGTGAGCTGAGCTTAAATAATAATTGGATATTCTAAATTGGGAGAAAATAATAGAAAATAATTGGCAACTACTAAATTAAAACAACAACAAAAAAAAAAACCACGAAGTTCTGTCAGGTTATTCTACCCTTCTATTGGCTTGGCTTGTGCTGCAAATATTAACCTGTTGGCTTCAGGCAGTCCTGCAACTAACTTTCCCTGCTTTTTTTCTCCCCAGCTCAATGCTACCTCAGTCTCTAGTGCCAATCCCAACAGCACGGTACGTTCTGCCTTCGGTGGGACTCTCTGTCACTCCCCTGTGTCCCGTCCCCCACTCTTGGGAAGCAAGGTCAGTTTCAGCATAGCTTACACATATAGTAGAATGGTATCTCTGTTGTTAATATTACTGAGCCGCTCGGCATATTCTGTGACTAACATGACTTGCAAAGTATAAACCCTGCTGTGTACCCCTGTCTTTGAACTGTAGTGCCCTTTCTAACAATACCTGACTCAAACTTCTTTGCAAGAAAAGGGGCAAGGAGCGAAAGAGGGCATCCTACTCGATAATTTAGAATTTCATTTATATTATATATCTAATAGATTTTTTGTCTGTAACCTAAATGTGTATAATTTTAAATAGTTCTATATATTTTTTTTTTTGTAGCCTGTCCAGCCGGTTCGAACTCCAGGACGCAGCAAGCCTCCCCGCATGGGGGTGCTGGAGCGGAACAAGGAGAATGTGTCCCAGTTGAATGGAACTGCCATGAGTGGTGCGTTCAAGGGCACAGCTAGTCCACAGTGTAACTTCAGCAGTAACACTGTTGCCAGCACCTATTCTGAGTTTGCGGTAATTCACTTTTCTGAAAACATCTACCAATCTCTTCAGTAACACACAGTCGGGTATAGCTGAGGGATTGCAGGCTAACCTGGAGGGAGAAAGGGAAATTGATTTTGCCTTCATCTATGTAGCTTTTAATTCTGTTACTTTGCACGTTCTAAACACTTTGAATTAATGTGAAGGGTTTATGAACGTAATTGCATAGAGAAGGTGCCATGCATATTTTGATTTGACCCAGAAAGCAACATTGTCCCCTGCAATTCCCTTTTATGACTAGGTTTCATGGTAAATTTGTATAATTTCTATTCTGCATTTGTAGAAGGATTTTGCCCATACAGACTCTACCGCCCTCAGTTCAAGGTCTGTATGAACTGTAAATCCATGTCCTTGTCTGCATAATCCTACTGTACCCTGCAGCCTTCATCCTCTACTACTGGCATGTTTAGCTATTGGTACAGGTCTTTAGTGAAACTTTTTTGAATTCCTGCATTTATTAATCTCCACTTTATTGCACTCCCCACTGTCCCTTCCCAAAACTGATGATAGTGTCATTCGACTGGATCAAAGTCAACCGTATAAAACATTCTGCCTGAAGAATAGGAAATAGGAAAACTTGACTGTATGTTTCTGTTTGTGTTTGCTATATATCTTGGGTTATACATTCAGTGCTCTGGCTGCTTCTCTGTATTGCTTGATTTCAACTAGGTTGATTTACTAACTTCAGTTAATTTCATTCCCTTTCCCTCTGTATCCTCTCGCATGTCCAAGTAGAACAACACCACATATATCAGCAAACTAGAGTCATTTTATCCAGGGATTGGTAGATGGTTTGCCTGTGGAAAACAAATGATGAAATACAGAAGTAATATGAACTTAAACCAAAGGTTAGACTATCAAAGAATAAATGAATTTGCATTCGGAATGGTGGCTGACTGTACCGTCATTGTTAAATGAAGCTGCAGTTTTAATATAGAAGTGATGCATGATGAGTATTCTCTACTGTCTATTGCAGAGGTGATCTTGGGTTTAAGTCCCAGTTCAACCACTGATTTAAAATTAAATCTTCAACTATTAGTACTTTAGTGAATCCCAGTAGAACACCTTTAGAGTAATGTTTTTAGTTTCAGGATGAGAACCCTTGAGATGCATAATATCCTGGTGGGATGGTTCCATAAGCTGCATCACAATGTACATGCATCAATAAGTAGAACAGAGAATAACTGTTCCTCGGATGTAATACAATCTCTAAAGTAATGCTCTTATTTAATGGTAATGGCAAGCAAACATTTGTAACCAAACAGCTAGTCTTCCTTTAACTTTGAATTCAAGAAAATAATTATCATGTATTTATTTTTCTTCCTGCTAAAATAAACGTGTATCTATTGATTCTGTGATTCTTAAAGCAGCATGTCTATGATTACAATTGGTGCAATTAAACAATATCTGATTTGAAATTGATGTGAAAAATATTGGCCATTGCAAGTTAACAAAAAAAGGCACCGGCTCTGTTTCACATAATACCATACTACGCCTCTTATCTTTTTGGCTTGTCAAACTATTTGCAGAAAGTTAGTTGGACAAATCAAATCGGCACTGCTTTAAAAGGTTTTGGTTATTTCCTCAGAATTATAGAACTGCAGCTAATGGTACAGTATCTAAAAGCATAGAAATAACTGAATGTGTCGAGATGTATTTAAAACTAACAAATGATTTATTTTGTTTCAACAGCGAGAACTTTCAAAAGCATCCAAATCTAACTGCAATTCTGGAATCCTAAACTCTACTATTACCAGCCATCGCACCTGACTGCCAGCAGCGTTTGATTCTGGAATCCTAAACTCTACTATTACCAGCCATCACACCTGACTGCCAGCAGCGTTTGATTCTGGAATCCTAAACTCTACTATTACCAGCCATCGCACCTGACAGCCAGCAGCGTTTGGAAATGGAAAGTAGCAGGGCAGGCTTCAAACCTTTGGAGTACTTTGTAAATGTGGGCTTTTGGGTGCATTTATTTTAATGAAGGTAAACCTATAAGAAAAATATACAAACAGCAGCATAACCAGCCAGAATATATTTAACTGCTAGTTTTAAAATCAGCAAGCTTTGTTATAATCAACACTATTTTTCTTAATACTAATTAACACTGTTTTAAAGAAAGTGACATGCAAGGTTAAGTTTGACCTTGTTTATTATTATAATTGTTTTTTTAATGTATTTATTATTTTCAATGTCCAGTACTGGTTATGTCTAGCTTTTAGTTTTATTTTTCTTCATATGTTTTAGCTAATGAATAGTAGCTACATTTATGTACTTTGCTAAACTAATTTTAACCTGTTAGTTTTATTATGTATATACTGTTAAAAGTTAATAATCATGTAAGTTTTGCACATTTCTTGGCACTACATCTGTACAATAGTGCTTTGCTTGTCATAGTTATTCCTAATGTTATACTGTACTTTTCAACTTGTATTTCAGGAGGGTCTTGATACGCTACATATAGTTTAGGGTTCTCTGTGTAGTGAGGACTGTCCATCACGAACAAAGCTTTCTATTTCTGCCTGGTAGAGTGCTATTCATATTTATGTAAGAGGCTCTGCTTTCTGAGAATCTCTGTAAATACATTTCTGGTTCTGTAGCTCTAGGATTACACTGAAAATGAATGGGCTCTTCAAGAAATAAACTGAACAAAGTAAATAGCAAACATTATGTTAGAAAAGCAAAACTGTTGTGATCGACTGACTAAAGAAGGTCTTGTTTGAATTGAAGTGGTTGCTATTTGTGTTTGTTAAAGGAAAAAGTTTATTAAATGTAAATGTTAGAAAAAACCTTATGCTAAAATAAACTCCAATGTCTTGTAAGAAAACACTGTAAATTAGTTTCTGTTTTTAGAGCGGTGTGGAATATAGGTATGATTTAAACTGTACAATTGTTATCTATAAAATCAATATAATCACTTGTTTATACTTGCTTGGTTTTTTTCTGTCTTCAGGTGTTACTAATGGTTTTAAGTCTTTGTCAATGTGTAAGTTTCATAAAAGACATTGCCAAAGCCTTTTTGATAATAACGTTTTTTATTACAAAATATATTTTAATTGAGTGCTTGGTCTGTATATGATAAAGGCTTATTTTTCCATATAGCCGCAAAAAGAACGCAACGATACCTTTTGAAATCGACAAACATAATGTGGCCATTATTATTGGGTTAAAGTAAGTATGATTACATTTTGGCAGGCCAGTTATAGATTTGACCATTGCCAATTATCTTAAATATACAGTATACTTGTCATATTTTACACACATCCACATGCTCTATTTGGGCCAAATATATTGGTTGTGTTTCATAAATATAATTGTACTAATACGCACAATCCTTTTTCATATGGGATCTGACGGCAAACATACTGAGTTGAGTGTTTTTGAGTACTGTGACTATTTTTCAATATAACCATCCACATAAAAGTTATATTTCTAACGTTTTCTTTTTGTGAGTAGAAGAAATAAGACACTTACAACAAAAAAAAAAAACGCTATTACAACCCGCTTATCGCACTTAACAAAACTGTATTTAATAGCGGTTTTTTTTTTATGAGTAGAAGAAATAAGATACTTACAAAAAAATAAAGTAAACGCTATTAAATACAGTTTTGTTAAGTGCGATTAGCGGGTTGTCAAAGTTTTGATTTGGTCCGAGCCCAGGTTTCAGAGCAAGAACGATTTAATGGAACACCTTCCGGGTTAGACACATGTAGTTCTCAGTGCTGAGAAATATCCCTTCAAATAACGATGGATGGTTTTGAAAGGGATTTAGTTTGTGCTCTAAAAGAAGTTGTGAATGATAGTAACTGGCAATACGTGGGAGTAAAAGAGATGTTTAATTCACCCTGCACCAAGTGAGTTCGTAATATTTATTGTAAGCACAGCCACGGACAGGCACTGATGAAATCATACTAGTGCTGGCTATTCAGATCAGCAACTTGCGATTAGAATGGAAAAAACAAGAGTCAAATGTTCTCCTTTTGAGAGAATTAACCAGATCTGTGTTTTTCTTAGCAGTGCCTAATTTATTGTTGCATTACTGCACTTCCTTTAGTGTCCATGGGATACAGGTATTTTGCGAGAAAGGTAGCCTTGCATGATATAGATAGTTTATGCGAGGAGAAGGACAGACAGATACATTGTTCGTTTTCCTATGTTCATACAGACTGTATTCTGAAGATGGTGAACATGTAGTTCTTGTGCACACAGAGGATGGCCGATTCTGGGCAATGGATTCTGCATGTCCGCACGAAGGTGCTGTATATAAATCTGTTTATAACACTTCCAAAATGTTAACGTCGAACAAATGTATTCTATTGCACTGGGTGAATAAAACTTTCCTGTATGTTATATAACATGTTCTTTGAGCCAAAGAACATATTGCTATTCCCACAGATCACGTATTGACTTGATTGGGACATATTTTCAAAGCGTTTCCTCCAGTCTTTAATTAACTCCTGTGACAACCAAACAACTTCTGGATGCTTAAGGAAGTTTGGGATTATGTTACTTAGTTGTGTAGTTCTAGTATGTAAAAATTAACAGGTCTTTTACCTTTTTAAAAAGAATTGGAGTTAATTAAAGCCCTGATTTTAACCTTATAAACGAACTGAATGAATGAGTGTGTGTTTGTGTGTGCAGGGGGTCCACTTGAGCTTGGGGACATTGAAGATGTAGGCAATGGAAAGCTGGCATTAATCTGCCCCTGGCATCACTTTGATTTCTGTTTGGACACTGGGAGCTCATCCACCGGACTTCAGGTGAGACT
The DNA here is from genome assembly GCF_902713425.1 of Acipenser ruthenus. Classification (NCBI taxonomy): domain Eukaryota; kingdom Metazoa; phylum Chordata; class Actinopteri; order Acipenseriformes; family Acipenseridae; genus Acipenser; species Acipenser ruthenus. The sequence goes on from NC_081209.1 coordinate 26,079,328, forward strand.
TGGAGCAATGGAAGCTGGCTTAGTCATGGACCAAGAAAATAGCAACATGTTACTGTGCTACACATTGGAAATCATTTTGTAGTAACTTCTAAATGCAGATCTTTTTAGAACTCCTTCCCTGCTAATAATCTGCCTCTCTTTCCTGTTTAATGATATTCACAGAAGTAGAAAATAAAACATATTGACTTTAACCAAATAAAATGTAAGACTAAAAGGCTTGAACCATTTTATTACTTTTCAATTTAACACCATGTTCCTGTTAACAGAACCAAGTGTACGAGGTCCGAGAGTTCAATGGCAAGATTTACATTGAAACACAAAGCAGGTTGTCGCTGAGTCCTGAAACCGAGACGGCAGCTGTGCCCTTTGGTAAGAACTATCTTGTGTTCTGTGTGTTCAATAAGGCAAGTTGCATGGTTTAAAAAGTGTGTAACACTAAACCCTACACACCAGCACACCTTGTTTTTCTTATACCTTATTTAACTTTTCCAAATCTTGTTTAGACAGCTTGACACCTAGGCTTCCAGTACCTGTTTGCTCTGAAGATACACTCTGTTTCTGGGCAGCTAAAATCCTGTGCACACCTGAGCCCAAAGAGAAGGTAACGCAATCATCACTGCATTCCAGGCAGTGGATACAAACCCTACAATACTACACAGGTAAAATACACTTTCAAACAAACAAAAAAAACGGTATTCCTGTTGACACAAAGCCAGCTTTTCAAGAACATTTAAAGCAAACATCTCTTTTGACATACTTTCTGGTAGTTTGTTACTGCTCATTTCTATTCATTTCACTTTAGCAGGGTCTGAACATGTGACTGGCTGCAAAGCATGTCATGAGGGAAAGCATTTCACTCAAATTGCAATAGTGACACCTGGAATGGAAGTGCACAATTGGGTAGATTTAAGGAATTGTATTTCAAGTTATTAAACACCTTTGAGCAGCAAGGATTGAATTACAAGGATTCCGAACAGGTCTGTAATAGCTGGTAGTCTTCAGGTGTGTCAGGTGCCATTTCTTTTCTGTCCTCAAGGTGGCGCTGACACACCAGGTTCAGGAGCAGTGGAATTCTGGGCAGATTTCCAAAATTGGGCACGCAGAAGCACCGGAGCAGCCGAGCAGAGAGGAGAGCCTGACAGTGCGGGAGCCAGGGAGGATCAAACGAGGGAAAGGGGGCACGCTGGTAAGAGAGCCATGAAAACAGTAGCATCGGAACAGTTAGAAACTCTTTGTGTTTCGTAATGCTCTCTGACAGAACAGAACTTGTTCTACTTAGGAGAACCGTATGTTTACAGTGAGACCTGGATTACCCAGTCACCACTGGCACTGAACATTGGTGGCTGTCTATTTAAGGCTGTCATTCACTTACAGAGAAGAATTAAATACGCATGTCGTGGGTTTATTTGCTGGTACAAGCAGGTGATTGTTGCTTAGTTAGATTGCAATGAAAGTTTTTTCTGTATTTTCTGAAGGGGTTTTCCTGTTTTTGTTTCTAAAGGCCAGTAGAATCGCCTTGCTGCATCCCCTAGCTAACATCGAGCAGTGGGCGATAGACCTGTCATGGGACATCATTGTGAGGTTTGCCACAGTGAGGTTACAGAACGGAGAACAGCTGCCTCGGGAGTTTTTCAATGACTTTGTAAAGGTAGCTGGAGATGAGGCCAAGGTTGGTGTTCCTGGTTGAGTTTATATGGGATTTTCAGAAGGAACTTAGTACATCCACTTTTCAAATATAAAACTAGCCTGTCTACTTTGGAGGGAAAGCCTTGGATACATACAGTATTATATATGTATACCTTCTTTATAATATCAGGGTCTCATTTGGATTCTGTGTTTTATTGTTCAGCATTACCAGTTATTGGAGAAGAGGATCACAGAGCTAGGCAGCTTCTTCGGATCTCTACCTGTGCACAATGGTATGTAGCTTCAGTAGTCTGCAACGTGTGCAAATACCATCTCACATGCGAGTCATAACAGATCAAGCCTCGTATTGAGACAAGCAACAGACGCGCTAGTCGTCCAAATCCCACAAAGCATCCACACGTCTCAAGACCGTCTGTGTATGTCAGCAAAGTGTCTATATAAATGAAAGTTTTACCAGAACATGTGAAATATAGGGATCTCTGAGGAATGTAGAGAGGTTTCACTGTATACTCCTCTTCTGTGCTTGCAGGGCTGTGGCAGTCAGCAGCAGACACCTCCCACGACCTCATGGCCCGGCTGGCAGTAGTGCACATGGTACATGAAGCCAGGTATGCCTCTCTAACCATCAGCTAGTGTTCAGTTTGCAGTTACTTTCACAGGCTGTGGAGACACACTGTTACTTTGCAGGTAGTTTTTACAAGAGGTTTTTCAGCATCCTGTACTGCAAATGTCAGTATGACCATCCATTTGTGTGTGTCGTACTTACTGCATCTTGCTCAGTACCCCTAACACAATGTCCTATGTCTCGAATGCTGTGCTGTTTTTAATAACGCTCCAAAGCCAGTACGTGAATGTTTGATCCACATGTTCTCCCTGCAGAGGTCTTGATGTCCACCCTCAGACGCTGGCCCGCTTTGCAGCTCAGAGTGATGAGAGCTCTGTGAAGATTCTGGAGGTGATCTACAGAGATGAAATCACTCACGTGGCTGCAGGGCTGCGATGGTTCACCTACATCTGTGCTAAGGAGAAGCGGGTAGGTCTTCAGAAGTAAAACTGCACACAAACCAGATGTCTTCCAGACCAGGTCTTTGATGAACCAAGTGAACCTCCAGCTAGGTCCTAAAGCTATTCATTATCTCATTATACCTGTTCAAGCTAGTGTCGTCCCTCCAGGACCAGAGTTGCCAACACTGCTATACGGTCTTACAAACCCCAAAGAAATACTGGTCCTTTATGACTGTACAGTATGAGTCAAAGTTCAATATTAACCTCATCTATGGTCTATGATAATAATATCAGTAAAAATCAAAAGGCTTATCATTTCTGTATCGGTTTTCTGTCTCCAGGACCATGTGTCTACATTTCATGATCTGGTGAAACAGCACTTTAAAGGCTACCTCAAGCCTCCGTTTAACAGTGAGGGAAGAAAAACCGCAGGGATGACTGAAGAGGTAACCATTTCCATACTGTCTTTGTACAGAGCAGTTACTGAATCATTGTACACAAGCTTCTTCATAAGTGATGTTCTCGTTTCAGTGGTACCTTCCTTTAGTGAGGCCTTCTTAGTATGAATGGATTTCTGGGTGAAACGCATGAAGGGATGAAAGCATCAATATGCAATTTCCAAAGACAAGCCAAGAGGACCCTTCCTTTCCCTGACACCTCTTCACCGCAGGCAGCCGTGGTTTGTTAGCTACAGCGGGTTAATCCAGGACTGAAAAATGGATTTCAGAGGGAAGTAGATGACATTATGTATATTCTGGATTTTAGAAGGAATCGTCAGTTTTAAGTTTTAAAAGAGAATTAGCCTCTTAATACTGTACTCCCTGCCGGTGCATGTGTTCATGTGGGGAATACTGGGTTGGCAGGGAGGGGATTAAATTTCTCTGTGTCAAAACACGTGGGACTGTGGCTGGAGCTGTGAATTGAATAAGTGATTAAATGATTAAGGTTCCAGCCACAGGTGTTAGTTAGAAAAAGGACAGGATTAACGTTGGTAGTGAAGGTCTAAGGTCTGTGTTCTGTGTTCTGGTCCGTGAGTTTTTGTGTAGACCTTTTGTTTTGACCCTTGTGCCTTTTTATTTGTTAATGTGTTTTGTTTAGTGTTTGTGTTTTATTATTAAACGTGTGCATTAGCGCTTGAAACTGCATCTTCTGTGTCTGAGTCTCCCTTCCTGGTCGAAACAGCATTGCCCGTGATGCTGTCCTGTCACAGTTACCAAGAAAAACAGGCTGACACAATGTAACTACATCACAAGAACATTTTAAAGTTCTTTGTTTTGTCTGTTGCTACTAAATATTTAATTAAAAAAATAAATTTTATATAATTAATACATGCGAGTGTTTTAGATTTGTATATCTATATTACAAACAAGTAGACATGGTGTTTTTGTAAGAAAAAATATTTAATTTTCAGCGCAGTTAACACTACGCATATTTACCCGCGCTACACTCCTAAAGGGCTCCTCCTCTTGGTGTGTGGCATGTTTTAGACCTGCTGGTGCAGCTTTCTTTTTTTCACGCTTTTGGGTTCTGGTTTGTACGTTTGGAAAAGACACTCTCTTTGCTGCCTTTCTGATTTTCTTAGAAAATACCGATGGAGATAGCCATTGTAGAAATCTGCTGCTGAAAGCCTCTTCTTCAATTTCACTGCTCTGAACCCCACCCAGCCATCCTGAAAAATAAATGAAACATTCCTGTAGTACCAGATTCACCAGTGAAACACAGTACTGAACAACCCTAGACAAAGAAACGGGTCTAGTCAATTGATCTGCGGCAGATCTAAATACTGCTGTCATTTAAATCATTAAAATAGTCACTTTTTTCACATTTTATAGACAGAAATAGCTTAACAGGCACTGCTGGATATTTTTTGATTTTCCTGGAGCCATTTAGATCAAATCAATATACCCAAGATCTCACTTTATATTTTGTTATTCTACACCAAACGCTGAACCACGCCGTATCTGCTATACAACCATATGTATTCGTATTAAGTAAATGGTGCTGATTGTAATATCAGTTTATGATTTTATACCTTACAGCAAACCAGCAGTGTGTTTGACTCCTTGTGATACAATAAGGACCCAGGGGTTGGTTTTCTTTGCTGTTCAGATTCTGACAAAGAAGAAAATGTGGTATTAGGTTATTTAAGGAACACAACTCTGGTGCCCAAAAACATCAACAATGGAACTGTACCTGAAACAACTGGAATTTCATTCTGTCCTACAAAATCCAGCAGTTTTATTGTGTCTCCCATCCACAGCGTTCTCAATGAGATCTATTGTAGAAACACAAACATCAGTGCCCAGTTATAATATGAAGAAACGGATTAACAAGACATTTATACTCTAGTATAGGTACGTTTCAAATGAGTCTTTTAACCAATTTAGGGTTAATGTAAAACATCTGGATACAGAACTTGTTAACTTCAATAGCATCTTCAGTTGATCACATGTTCATCTGTATTTCTTGTTCTTACCCTGGATCCGATTGCCTGGAACAGTCGTCCAATCTGATCACAGGATTGGTCCTCCCAGTTTACCCAGCTCATATCCACACTGATCTTAGGAGCTACAAACAGGGCGAGAGGGGAGAGGACATCACAATCCTAATTGTAAACTAGCAGATACACAAATTGCACAGGCAGGTCTGGACAAAAGGAAAAGTCAACAACACTGCATTATCAACGTGCAAACAATACTCAACCAAACTAATGGGGAACTTACCAAAAGTCGCCCCTTGCTTTGACTGTTCCTTTTTATTCTGTATTCTTTCTGGTAAATTTTCCAGAGTTGAAATTAGCTGTAAAAGCAATAGATGAATGATTAAAAACAGTGTGCCTAACCGTTTAACAATATTATTGTTAAAATTAAATATGAAACTGTACAGAAACTTTTCTGTGATATGTCTGCTTATATATTGTCTGCTGATTTTAAAGCTTTAAAGTTGGTTAGAGTTTAGTGCCATCAGATGGCAGCATAAACCCAAAAACGAGAAAGTGCTACTATGGGTTTTCATATGGGGCATACAGCTCTTTACATTAGTATGTTTTAGAGCTGAATGATTCAAATTTGCAGAAGTTGATTCTGAGATGTAAAGGTAGTTTATGACAATGAATAACAAAGCCATATTTGAAGTTCCCCCAACTTACCATTTTTGCACCCATTTTGGCAAGAGTTGCCCCAAGCTCCTGGGCTGTGCAATGTGGCTGAACCAGGCACTTGTCCTGAATCAGAATTGGACCCACATCAAACCTAAAGTGAATATGAACAATGAAAACATGAGTAAAATAAAGTATATAATATTATAGTTATAATTGCAGATACTGAAGTTATTTAATTAACTATCCTAGTATCTTCCAAACAGTTACTGACAGTAATGTTGAACAAGCTAATAATAAAGCATTAGTAAAAATGGGCACCTTTTCGGTCTAATCTGCATGATGGTGACCCCAGTCTCAGTGTCCCCATTTAGAACAGTGTGGAACACTGGAGCAGGTCCACGCCACCTCGGAAGAAGACTGGGATGGACGTTCAATATGCCACTGAAAGAAATTCACACATTTACTCACCCAAGAAATGCAACTTACAAAAGGTCATTTTGTAATGCAACTTACAAAAGGTAATTTTGTGGAACCAGCAGTTAAATAGTTACGACTCAAGACTTCTTACTAACTCATCTAAGCAGATAGAACTTTCTCAAACTTCTCAAGGTCATCATCCAGCCTCGCTTTACTAAACCTAAATTCTTTGGGATATGTAAAGCAGCCACACATCTCAGTGTACTTTACATATAACGTTACTGTATCATTTAATACCTCTAGGTTATAGTTCAGAGTTGCAAGTTTAATTCTTACTATGGAAATTTGAGGATGAGATCCTCTGGTAGAAGACATCCAAATGACACCACCACTCCCACATCGAACTGTTCACATGGGCCAATGTGTGGCCAGTCATGGATGGGAAGCTCATTCTGGCTTGCGAATCTTCTCACAGGCAGTTCTTTAGAGAGGAAAGCTGGCAAAGTTACAACTTCAAGAGTATCCACAGCTGTTTTGGGGCTGCTATCTCTGTTGAAACGGGGAACACTGTCGATCAGCTCAGGCATATGCAAGGACTAAAAACAAGCACTACACTTTTCAGGTATTGCCCACTGTAAGAAACTGCATTGACATAATATTAACACAGAGGTTAAAAACATGAATATTTTCAACGTTTCTCTTTCTACAGAGGTGCTTTTTTGTACAGTACAAGTAGCGTTTATTAAAAAGATTAGTTACCTATTTTTTACCACTGGAAAAGTTAAACTGTTAGACCTAACACTCATAATCAGGCTTGCCTCCAAAAGGATTTTAAACACAAATGGGATTAAGGAATATACTTTTTTATATATATATATATTTACACGGGCTTCTTTACCTTGACAAGGTAAGAGCTTTCAAAGACTCCACGGCAAATTCGTCTGTCCCAAAGAATAGTATTCTCCATGGAGGTCTTTCCCTCAAACCGTTTCCATTAACAGCACTGTTGCTAGCGAAGGAGCACGGACTGTCATGCGTGCGTTTGGAGTCATTTGAAAACACCCGTAACTCCCGTAAACGACTGGAAACACGCCACAGACACGCATAGTTTCTAAAGAGTTTGCGTTGGTGCCAAACACGGGTAATAACACAGTGTGACCCTATGTGTTTTAATTGAATCCACATTGTCACATACATTGACAGTCATCCCTCCTGAAATAATGACACGTCCGATATAAAACTGTACCTAAGCAAACGTTTGTTGTTACCCAATTGTCCATTTATACTTGACTTAGTACTGAAATCAGTCACTCCAAAGTACAGTGCGAGCAATAACACACACAGGTCATTCTAGTATTAACCCACATTCCGAATGCTCATTTGTTTGGTTTTAACTCGTATTTCAAATCATTTAACTAGTACAGACTTGCAGGAACAAGCACCACTTGTCGGATTTCATATACGCAATAAATTGTTGCTCCAAAATGCACTTTTGCGCGATCACAAGTTTACCCTGCTGCTTCTGCAGGGCGCAGCCATCTTTGTCACTGCGCATCCCCGATTTCCTGTTCTCTGCGAAACAGAGTCCCCAGAAGAAAGGAGCCCCCCTGCTCTGCGTTCCTCAGTTACTCTTGCATACCTGTATTTCCAGTGGAGCTGGTTAATCTAGACAGTGAGGCTAAACTTCAACAATAACAAAACAAGCGAAGGTTGCTACAAATAGGAACATTTAATAATTGCTTACTTTTGTAGTTTTGTGACATCAAAGTATTGCCACTGTGTTTGTAAAAAGAACTAAAAAGAAAACAAGTCAAGCACTGCAATCAATACCTTATACAATTCTATTTAAAATCCAGCCAATATTTGTAAAGTTTTACTCAAATGGAATATTATGTATGTAGTAACATATGGTTACCTATTGAGTTAATTGTCAATACATATAAGGCAAGCAATAACTGATAACACACCTGCCCTCAGTCCCAGTAAACTCAATAGCCTTGTTAATGCATCAAGAACAAGGGCTGTCTTTATAGAGCGATCCACAGTGCCATTACTGAGGCTGACGATGATGCACCCAGCACAGCAGAGGTGTCACAGCCTAGCGATCACTGCTCTCTGCCCTTATTGTTCGAGGACGATTAACATTTAGGTCGTTAACCTTTACAGGTTCTGGCATTCCCCCAAGATACTGTATAATGACATATAAAACATTCATTATAAAGCCCCTCCACTTTCCCATTCACTGTGCAAATATTTCAACACACACACAAGGTGTGTAAGGCAATTGACCGAAGTGTCACCTCATTTACTGTAATCAGAATTGGCTTTAGTATTGTCAATGTCAGACAGTTTTTTTTTTTTTTAACAGAACAACCTTTTTTCAGTAGAACTGCCCCTATATGGAATCATTACATGATAACCATGGCCACGCTAATGTCCACAGCAGCTTGAGTGTACAAAATACAAAAAAGGGTTTCTTTTTCAGAGATTTACATTTTGTCATTAAACTCTTCAAATGTGTCTTTCATCGTGTCTTGGTTAAACAGTAACTGGGTTGTTTAGCCTGAAACAGCAGAAATCATTTTAAAGCAATGACAATAGAAAATACATTAAGGAGGTTGTCCAGAGATGGAGGAGAGCTGTCATGCAAGGAGGGTAGAGTTAATATATGAAAGCAAGAAGGAAAGGATTTTCAAGGGATACGGCGCATTCCTTATCAGTTGAAAGTGAGCTGAATTGACAGGCAGCTGTTGGAATGAACACAGGTCCAGTCTATGCAGTTCCACAGGAGATGTACAAGACTTTAACATGGAGGCCATTCTTTCTTTTGACTGGGTATTCTGTTACCCTGCATTAACCCACACTAGTGAATGGACTGAGCTGCTTCATGCTCTAATGCCACTGTATTTACACAGACAGTTGTTGCATGTGCTATAACACAGTAGTAACATGTTTCAAACACGTTTGTACATACCTAGTCCTGTAGAAGCACATTTACAATGTGTGGAATCACGTGTACAATTACAGCATTATTAAATGGCTTTAGTGTTGGCGTTTGTGCCAAGGACAAGCTAACTAGATGGTCTATCCTAAATGTTTTTAACATTTCATATTTACCAAGTGCTGACAGTGCAAAATAATATTTAATTAACAAATTCATTCATGTAATTGCAAAACAAGAGGTAAAACTCTTAAAGCATCCCAATTTCTTAATGTAACCCCACCCCCCTCCAAAAAATGATTAGTAATTCAAATTGAAATCTGTTAAATTGAGAGCTAATATTTGTTTTTACTTTTTGGGGGAGGGTGAGATGGGTGATAAACTTTTCATGAAGTGGGGTTTGTACTAGACCGAAACAAGCTACACTACCTGTAGATCCACCTCAATCAAACCATGACATGTTCTATACCAAAAGAGAGGTACATTTTATAGGAAGATAGAAATAAGACCTTATATAATCTAGGAGTGACATGCCATGTTTTATTTCCTTAGAAAGTTAAAAGCACTGATTTTAAGAACATCGTTCTGAAATTCATGCAGACACAACTGAGACAGTGCTTAACCCCTTTAACCCTTGGCTGTGTCAACTCTGATATGAACCAGCCAATCAGAAACCTCCTCTAGCCTCCTTTGTTCCAAAATCATATAAAAACAAGAGCTTTAGCAATTAAAATGTGTCTTCAAAATGGCTTTCAACCTGTTATTGTTGCACCAGAGCCTTCAAATTGCTCCACAGAGGAACCCAGGCTTGCTGCCCAAGAAACCCTTACTGCTTTACCTGAGAGGATGCCAACTATCACGCAAGTGCTACATAACATTACTGCTTATTAAGATTACCTCAAAAGAGAGTTGATTTAGAGTTGAAATCTATGTGAATAGACAACACATATCTACCAGTATAAATGTTAGTTTAAAAGCTGTTCTAGAAATAATGAAGGTACTTCTTTTGTTCATTTGATTGCATCCAGTACAGTTTGATTTGTCCCTTGGAAAGTGTGAAAGAGATCCTGTTGTAATTGTCTAACTGAAGGGATCCATGGCTAAGTCATTCTTAGAGAAGGTATTCTTCTCTGTGATATCTGAGAAGTTATTTTGTCACACACTAGTGGAGAATATCTTAGATAAGGAAACAGATATTTCAGGAATGGAGCACAGCGTTTTTAAGAACCACAGCTCAATGTTTGGTTCTTGTTGCATGCAATTTACAGATTTTAGCTAAGTGATTTTGAGAGAATCTCTTCTATTTAATTATATAGAAGTTGCTTTGACTAACTACTCCAATGCTATTATTGTTTGTTTTGTCATGTTGTACAAATAAATCCTTATTATTTAATCAAACTGAATAGTCTAAATTGCAAGCTTGCTTTATATATAAACCTCTGGAACTTGAATCAAAGGGGAATCAATAGCTTACTATTTGTTATAGCATATAAATCTAATGTTATTTTCAGAGGATGGCACCACAAAGGATTGTTAAATTCTTTAATAATTAGAATATATATCTAGCTAGCTAACCTCCCCTTATATTAATTGGAGAGCCCACTGGGATCCATGTAAGAATAACAACATCAGGGGCTCCCGAGTGGCATATCCAGCAAAGTCGCTCCACGTGAGTGCAGAATGCGCTCTATAGTCTGCAAGGCGCCAGTTCGAATCCAGGCTAATCCTTTGCCGATCGAGGACGGGAGCTTCCAAGGGGCGGCGCACAATTGGCCGAGCGTCGCCCGGGAGGAGGGAGGGTTAGGTCGGTCAGGGTGTCCGCGGCTCACCGCGCACCAGCGACCCCTGTAGTCTGGCCGGGCGCCTGCGGGCTTGCCTGTAAGCTGCCCGAGAGCTTCGTTGTCCTCCGACGCTGTAGCTAGGGTGGCTGCTATGGTGAGTCTGCAGTGTGAAAAAAAGCGGTCGGCTTGACGTCACACGCTTCGGAGGACAGCGTGTGTTCATCTTCGCCCTCCCGAGACAGCGCAGGGGTGGTAGCGGTGAGCCGACCGTAATAAAATAATTGGCCATTCCAAATTGGGAGAAAATAATAAAAAATAATTGGCAACGACTAAATTTATATATATATAAAAAAGAATAACAACAGCATCAAACAATAGTACTTACATACCCAATATTAGATTAGACAGCGAAGTCTATCCCTGATTGACAGTTAATTCTATAATGTTACTCAATGGCTTTATTATACAGCAGATGAAAATAAAAGTGCTTCCCTATGTGAGCTCCAAGCAGAAGCAAGTGCATCAAGACTAGGATCTCCTCCCACATGAACTTTGGATGGCTTGAGAACTATAAAATGTGCTCCTAGCCCTTTCCAGTGTGGACAGCGTGTTAGACTCACACACAGAGCAGCCAGCCTCTTTCCACAGCAGGAAGTTTACTCTTGTATTTGATTGTGGGAGCACAATTCTGACAAAAACATCAACGGAGCGCAGGTGAGAATTAAATCTCATAAATAATAAATACACAACTGAAGCCACCACTTGATGTGTCCCGCATTTGTTTTCGAAGCAGGAAAACCTGTGTTTGAAGTTTGTGGTGTGTTTAATTGTAATAAGAGTTCACAGGGTTATGCTCTGAATTAGTAGCACACTGCTGTGAGGTGTTTGAAACCTGGCGCTTGAAATGTCAGTTCTTAACACATGCTTTACCGTCTCTTTACCATGACTGTGACATGTTTCCTAGGCCAGATGTTTGGAACATGTCTTGATTGTGTAAAAATAATATTTAATTAGGATGTATTTTGTAATGGTAAAAAAGAGGTATATATTTGTGTTTTTTTGTTGAATAAAAGTAACTCATAATAGAATGTATTTTTTTACTTTCTCCAGAATCCCTTTAAATTGAAATTGTTTTTCATGGGGAGAATGTACCGAATCTGGATCATCCTTTGCGCACTGCTCCATGGTAATACAAACCACTGATAATTCTGATCATTTATACATTTTTGCATGTACTGTTCTTACTTGTTTCTGGAAAAGAATACTATTGTTAGAATGATACCATAGTGTTACAATTCAATACTGATGTACCAATGGCAGCAAACAGTACAGTTATGTTAGTTCATTACAGTATGAGGATACTGTGCAATGTTTGCTCCAGAATTGACATGATGACACATTGTAACAAATTGCCAATTACATTTTTAGATGACTCCTATGTAAGATCAAGATTATTTTTTACTTGTAGGTGCAGAAGGCTTTGTTATCGAGAATGCTCACCATAGCCTGTGCTTTCAAGCTGTCTTGGAGTCCGACAGCCTGCTATTAGTGGAATGCAATCTGAAATCCAGCTTTCAGCAATGGTTCTGGAAAGACGGGCTCCTCTTAGTCAACATGGCTACGGGGAAGTGTCTCTCAGCCCACAAGGCAGATTCTGTGCAGACTGCTGCCTGTGAAAATGCAGCTCACCTCCAGTGGGACTGCCACAACATGAGACTTATCTCCAAGGAAAATTCACACTATCTGACAGCCAACGAGAGCAAGGTTGCCTTCCTCTCCAGCAAGAGTAGCAGTAATTCAGAGTGGAGGGGTTCCACTGGGGACGTTGACATCTGCAAGGAGAGACTGGGTAAGTGTCAGCAAGGTGCTTTCTATCTTCTGAGGAAGTTCCCCAGTACAGCCAGGGTGTAATAGGAAAGAAACGTAACTGAAGCAAGCATAGCTTAAAGTGTTTCCTAGGGTTCTTTACTGATTGAAAGGTCTGTAGTTTCATTGACAGGATTGCCCATTACATTTCTGATTTATGGTATGTGGCATGTTTAACATACCAGTACTTAGATATAATTTCTAAATTACCATGTCTAAGGTTAATTGGGTACCAAAGGGCTGGTCTGATCTGAATGAAATAAATGTTAAAGAACAGTCTATGTATTTGCACTGCGCAAATTACTTCACAGTATATTTCCTCTTGTCATTTGGGCTTAAAGTCCTTCAGACCATTTCAAAAGATAAACAGTAAACGCCAATAAAATAGTCCGTTTGGCATTGACTTTGGTTGTAATGTAAGCATTTATTGCAGAACCACACAGACCAACAAGAAACGCAGCTGGTTCTAAAACGGCCCACCCAGACCCAGCTTCACTTGCAGGTGAAATGCAGGCAGATGTAATGACTGACGCGCAAAGGGAACAGTTACTGTGGTCGTACCGCACCGAGGACCGTAAGTATTGTGTGCTGGAAGAACCTCAATAGAAACATTAGCACTTTAGACTAGAGCCTCCTTTAATGACCTTCTATAGCCAAAACATTCGAAGCTTAATTACTGCACAGATAGTACTGTCGATTTATTGTAGATGGGTTGACAGCTTTAACACTTTTTTGATAAGTTGTCTTTCGCGCACAACAATAGTAGTTTTACTGCTAATTTGTTTGTAGCTATATAAACCATATACTGTAAACTTATATAAAATATAAATGTGATTGTATTATTTTTGTAAACGTATCTAAATAATAGCAGAATATGGCGCTTTGTGCACCAACGATCGTTAAAATCAATACGCCAGGGAAGGGTTTAAACAGTGTCTGTATTCAGATGTGCTACTTCTGCCCTTGTATTTGTTTGGTGTCTGCTTTGGTTTTTTGTTGCATTCCTTAGCTGTCCCCCACCTAACGGCGTGATAGCGATCACAGTCACATATTGAGCCTGTTTGAATGTGCGCTGCGTGCAGGGCTTGACAAATACGTGCTTGTGCCAAGATAAACTGCACACAAACTCAACAGCTTTAAATGGACTCGTGTGACAAGTTAGTTAACTTAAAACAGACCTGAGCAAATCAACGGAGCTCGTCAACATGACATATTTTACATTTCTAAGAATGCGACCTTGACGTGATTTCTATCTTTATTTGGATGAGTCAAACCATCATGCCATAAAACTGAATGTCTCTTTATAATGCTGGCTTTGTAGTAGGCCTATTGCTCTGTAGTTTTATATGCAGTTCAGAGGTTTTTATAGAGCAGTTCAGATGTTTTTATGAGAGTGTTAATATTGTGCAAACACACTCAGAATGTATGTACTTTATATTCTTGAGGTTTTCTGCTGCTATACAAAAAAATCACGACTTCGATTAAAGCGGTATGTCTAACAGTTGTATCGGGCAGGATTGGTAAACTTTTCAAGTTCAACAACGACACAATGATAATGGAAGCAGTGAAAAGCTAATACATTGAATGTTGTACATTGTGTTCACCTGCCTTTATTATTCAAACATTATGCCTGAGGGTGAAGTATCAGGGTTTATATCAGGGTTAAACTTACCAGTGTGTAAAACATATCGATTTAGTCAAATGTCTGAGGTATAGAAAACACAAAATAAAGCTACAAAATAACAAATACTCTACTTTGACTTTGAACAAACTGTTGTACGTGCAATAATAATAATAATAATAATAATAATAATAATAATAATAATAATAATAATAATAATATCTCTTCAGATTTCATAACTGCTTTCTGTTTTATTTTGTCTACAGCGTCTCCATGGAATTATGCCATTCTTGCTTTATCTTTTGTGGCACTGCTGTCAGGTTTTCTTATCTTGGGACTCAGCTCAATGGCTAAGTAAGTACCCATTCAAATCTGCAGTGCCTCTAACTGTCTAACACACAGTATATACTGATGCATATTACATTGAAGTAAATCATTAAAGTAACTGTGAACTGCTTTAAAGTGTTGCACAGTATTCTGCCTGACTCCCTGCTGATGAGGGGGCGTTCTTGTTAGATTTCGCTCTGTAAAGATTAATAAATCCCTATGAGTCAGTTAGCATATGACTCCATGTACACTAGCACAGTGTGAGTCAGTCACTGCTGTGAAAGGTACATGAGACAGGTACAACGTACCAGAATGCATTGCGAAGTGTGTTGGAAAGCCTGAACTGTCCCCAACTGTCCTAGTGTACACAGAGTCGTATAGTAAACCCTGCCTTTGAATAGCCTGTTTCCTTGCTGTTCTTAACATACAAAGGGGGAGGATTCAATCAATGCAACATGCAATCAAAATGTACAGGGGTGAAGCCTGTTTTCAATTAAAGTCTTAATTAATGTTAACAGTAGCATTTTCAGGACATAATGTCTTATATCGGGAAGATAACTATGAGTAGCGTCATAGAAGAGGCAATTAGCACTGCTCCTGGTCTTTGTTCCAACCCTGTTCTAAATGGTTTCATTGAACCTCCATCCAGAGTCTGAAGTAGTTCATGATATAATGTTAGCTGTTAAACCTGGAGTGGAATAGCCCTCCAGGGCACCCCTGCTCTACCCTGTAGTCATTTGGATTCCGTTGTTTAGGAAAAGGAAGGTTACAGCACAATACAAGGCAGCATTGAATACAGAAAAAACCCTGCAGATGGAACGGATGCTGGAGCAAGAGAAACAAACACATGTCCCTTTCAGTCACACACTACCGTCAAAGACTGCTGCGCCGGACTCTCCTAAATCAGGCAACATCACGATCCAGTGGAAGGACGGGAACGTTTCCACCCTCTTCCAAGACGATCGCGAGGAGAATGTGTAGAAGCGAGCGCTGCTATTTCAATTGACAAATTACGCGAAACAGAAACGAGGTTATGGTCAAACACTGAAAGGTCAAGCATTATTAGATACACTGCATGTTTTATTATATTATAATGTAGATAGGATTTCCATTGCATACATGCTTTACTAGATCATGTGGAGCAAAGTCTGTTTTCTCCATTTGGGTTTGATACGTAAACCACATACGGTTAAGAAAATTATTCCAGGATAGGTAATGACCTTATTATAATTTGAAAGTATATTTTAATGTTTTCCCAACAAAAATAAGGTTGATTATCCCAAATTGATCTGGTCCACTTGATCTGGAATAACCCATATGCCATTTGTTAAATTTACAAACTTCCTGGCCTCTTCATAATCTCAAATATAGTCTGATATGAATGTATGTAGAATAAGTCAGGCGTGCAGCTCAGCCAAGATTCCTTTCAGTTCATCCACCTGCAGGTTTGAATTTGTCAGAAGAAAAACAACAAAAAAAGTCTTACTTTTTATAAATAGCTTCTAAGAATGCCATCAGCAAGTGATAGCTAAAAAGCATTGCATGTACACTGGGCATGCATGCTAATGCAGTATCATTTATTTATGTAATGGTTAAACCCTAATTGCCTGTAAATGTTTGGTTTTTACAGGTGGTTTAAAAAGAATTCACCAAAATATTTGAACTTATTTTTACATGTAGAGATCCCTCCATAAAGAACTTAATAATATCTACTACAAAGCTATTGTTTTATGCAATTACCTGTAGAACACACTATCACTGTCTTAAGTGAACACAAAGGTTTAGTTCCCTTTGATAACAGCTGGTTAATTCAGGTGTCACTGTGCACATAAATCACCTGCCAGCTTCTCCATTCTCTCAACAAAGTCATTCATTCGAAAGATATAAATGCAACTGGGGATAATGTCTGCAGCATTTTTAATACAGTACTGGTACAACAGGGAAGATAAAAGGCTCTATTGCATGCTTATTTTACTAATAAATACTTTCCAAGAGATATACTGTGATCATTGTGGAACAGACATGAATAGCGATTGGTGGAGCTGGAAGCAACTGTTGTACCGAGTGCTATAAATTGAATTAAAATCCATACAAACTAT
The DNA here is from genome assembly GCF_902713425.1 of Acipenser ruthenus. NCBI lineage: Eukaryota > Metazoa > Chordata > Actinopteri > Acipenseriformes > Acipenseridae > Acipenser > Acipenser ruthenus. The sequence continues at coordinate 26,096,132 of NC_081209.1, forward strand.
TCAAATACATGCAAAACCATTTGTGTTTCTATGGAGATACTCTCAGTAAATTAAATACAGGGTTATTATTGTGTACAGTATTTTACAATGCCTTGAAACATTCTGAGAGCTATTAATAATAAAAAAAGTCATTCAAAAGTTGCTAAACATCTACTAAATATTCTGTACACATGGCTGTGCTATCTCTCATTTGCTACTTTCTCAGCTGTGCAAACTGTGCATATTAAGAATATATCCAAATTTACAGCATGTAAAATATAGGGGGAAACCACAGAATTGCTTATCTATATCATATCTCTGTACCATGTGTGTTTCATTTTTATTAGTTGCCTAAAACATATATTTCATCCTGTTTTTGTAACAGTTTGGGCATTGCACCCCCGATCTTTATATCCAAGAAGTGGGTGACTAGGATTTAAACCTGGAACTAATAGCTTGGAGAGCCACACTGAGAGGGGAGCAGCTTATCGACATAGCTGCTTCCTGTAGTTACTCTTATCCACCACTAGAGGGCGGTCCTCAAATTCAGTAACTCCAGCAGAACATTTGAACTGGTTTCAGGTGGCACAGTAGAGATAGTCAATCCACAGCCTTGAGGCAACAATTTCCTGAAAAATATAAAGCTTTGGCCACCTACCCACCCCTTTCAACACACACACACACACACACACACACACACACAAAAGCTATTTCCTGTGTCCATCACATCACTTCCTCCTCTTCTGCTTCAGCCCCATATGACAGGAATAGACAGTTTTGGTTTAACGTTTTGGTTTTTGGTTTGACTGTTAGCTGGTTTTGAACTGACAGTAAATAAAAAGCAGTCTGCGTTTAAGTGGTTAAAATATCTTGAAGCCCTTGAGCAGGGTGAGCGTTGGCGCCCTCCTCTTGCTCTGCGCTCGGGAGGACTTGACGGTGATGACTTTGGCCTGGGCGACGGAGGGCAGCTCTTTGTAGTTGGCGGAGGACAGGCTCACGACCGCCTTCTCCTCGCTGATGAAGAGCGGCCTCACCGGCAGGTTCCTCTCTGTCTCGCGCCTCACCTCGCGGGCGGCCTCGTGAAACACGCGCTGCACCGAGTCGAAGTCCAGGCAGGCCGACACCTCGTAAAACAGACAGCCATACTTGGAGGCCAACGACAGCCCGTCGGACTTGCTGACCTGTCTGAAAGGGCCAAAGCCAAACAATAGAAGAAGAGAGACCCTTTATTATCCTGCTGCCACAACACAATAAAACTGCAGCAGGTATAAGTACTCCCAGGCCAGCCTCACAACCCTTTTCTAAGGCACATATTTGACTCTATTTACCTGATATTAGTCCTTCTGCTTAGACATAATGCAAGATCGGTTAAAATTGTCACTTTTCATAGCCATTTAGACATAAAGATACTGGATATAAAACACTACTACACTATTCTACTTTATATGCAAGTTTGTTTTTTTTTGGTTTTGCTGTAAGCAGAGAAAGAGAATTTCAAGCCATTTGAAATATGTATGTAATCTGGCATTGCTTTGCTTTCAAAACTTGTCTAGACCAAACATGCCAGTTGAGGCTCTGCAGATGTTTGTGGAATTAACAATACGTACACATGCTTGCAATAACACACTTGACCCGTTTCTCAAGTGGATCTTGGATGTCATTGCTAACATTGACTTCACTGTTAGAACTCGGTACAGTACAAATAAACATGTCAAAAGAAAATCTTAGTAGGATTTTGTGACTTTATTTTGCAATGACCTGTATCTTTCCATGTCCAGTTTGTTCCCCAGTAGAATGACTGGGTACTCCTGCTGCACTCCCTTAGTGTGGATGGACACAGTGTCCAGGTACAGACGGCACGCTTCGAAACTCCTTCTGTTCTCAATGCTGTACACCACTATGAAGGCGTTGGCCCAGTTAAGGTAGCGCTCACAGTTCACAGGCCCATCCTACAAATGAGAACAAACCAGAGTCCTTAAATCCACACGACGAATCCCTGCTCTAATGAGTGGATACTGCGCTGGTGAAAGACATGGGTTTAAACTTAGGGTCTCTAAAATAATAGTCCATCATTAACTACATCTGATGTCGGAAAACATAAAAAAAAAAATCAAATTATTATAACTAGTAGAAACATTACATCACTTCTTTGCTATGAAGTACAGTGTTTATTTTGGGAAAACCAGCATGCCAAAAAACAGTTTCTACCATAAAACCAGAACATTTAATGAGCAGGTATTTTAATGAGTACCAGTTGCTGAGGCAGGGAGCTCACATAACCCTGGCCCTGCTGAGTGAACTGTTAGAGAAGACAGACTTCCAGACAGTTTGTGGTTCATTTACCTGGTCTGCCGTATCCATGACTTTCAGAAGAACAGGCTGCTGATCCACAATTTCTTCTGAAGTGTAAGTATCTTCTGTAACAGACATGGAGCCGTTGTTACACGTATGTTTTTGGGTGAACAGGGGTATGGGTCTAATATGGACAACATAAATATGACAACCATATTAAATAAACTATGCAACAAAATTCTAGGACTAGAGACCCCATGAGATACTGTAGCCAAAAGTTCATCTCCGGACACTTATTCACGGTCATCGAAACAGACCAATACTTTGTATAAACTAGCATGAAGCATCCAGGAGAATGGGGTTTCCTTTCTGTAACTCTCTCAATAAATGTATTCATTTCCCTTATATAATTTGACCTCAGTATATTTGCACGGTATTACTGCACTTTCCCCATTGTTTTCCCGTGGTTATACTATGCATTTACTATAGTTTGCCATGTTTTACCATACCTTTACAGTGCTTAACTAAGCTTTACCATGCTTTCACTATAGGAAACTTGCATATGGGTTTGTCACAGTACTGTGCACTACACACATATTTATGTGATGAGTGAAAAAGAGCACCCAGGTTCAATGTCTCTGTCTTCAGTATGTGAGTCAAATTAGATAGTAAGTAACTACTGTAGTAAGGGCAGCAGTGAGGGATTTCCGCTTCACGTAGCAGAGCTAATAAGATTCTAAATCATTATCTCTGAGAGAACGCTGTAAAGATCACTGTAACCTTGATTCATATGATTAATTAATGTCTGATAATTACAAACGTTGATGAATAACTATCTCATATCTCAACTGGGAAATAAAGCCATATCGCCTTTCTGGCCAGCTTATCTTTTGAAAACGATTTACAAACGTTACACTTGAATTATTAGGCCTTTACTCACTTCTTGGATTGTTTCCCTAACAGGCTAATCTCCATAATAAATAACCGGCACTTATTTGCTTTGTCCTGCGTTCTGTCACATACAAATGAGTGTAATTATTCAAGACGCAAGCAAGTGGAAAAAGAATTAACAGTTTGCAGTTGGATACAGCCAGAAAGATTTCAGAAAGGTGGATACAGCCAACAGGCCAATGGGTACGAGACATTTCAAATCAAACAAATTCCTTGAAACCAGAGGATTAACTATCATAGAGCAAAGCAGAATGTCAGGTTATGTAACATGTTACCTAAGCAGCCCTTTGCAATTCAGCATCTCCCATGTTGTAAATTTTACTAAAGTGGAACTTTTTCAGTTTCAAACTGAAGGGCTCCTGTATATGTTCTGAAGCTTTTAACGAGAATAACTTTGGACTTCATTTGTATAAATTATTTAATAGGTAGGATTTGGGAAATCTGGAATTCTCCTATAGAGTGATTTAGATTTCCCTAATTCAGGTTTCTTGGTGTTTCATTATTTATAGCATATATACATGCACAACACATTTTGTCTGCACTTTACTTTGAAATGCAGTTTTCAAGTTGCTAATGTTTCTTGCATTACACATTTGTAGAACTCTCGTATATGTTTCGTAAACTACAGTTGCTAGTTTTTTTTTAACAATTGTGTAAGACAGGAGCATTGATAGAAAACAACATTACATTGCATTTCTCAGTGATATCTCTTTCGCAGTCTGGACTGTATCTCCACTTCATAGCTGGGTTGCTGGTGACAAGGCACCAAAGGTTAAAGGGTCTTGCTTGCACATAACCAAACATTGCTTTGATGTATCACCAGTTAATGCTCTTTTATCAAGGAATTTGAAGCACTTCATAACTCAAGACTGAATACTTTCCCTACAGTACTTAAATATGTTATTGAGCATTCAAAACAGAAAGAAAGCAAGCTGACATCATACACTGATGCACAGACACCAAATAATGGTATCATATATATATATATATATATATATATATATATATATATATATATAAATTTGTTAAAAACAAATTTAAAGACACTGAAAAAGCCTTCTAGTCAAAACATATGTCATTGAATTTTAGTTTCTTTTGGTATTTCTAAATCCTTTAAAAACTGAAACCTACCCAAATTTGGATCATATTCACTGATGAATCTTTTGGTGAGAAACTTCACGGTCAAAGCTACAGGAAACAAAAAAGAGATCCTGTTTAGTCTTGTGTTTTAACAAACTTCACAACAGATGAAAGTGGTTTAAAGCTTCAGCAATGCCAAGAAATAAACAGTTTATTACAATACTGGCTTTAACCCTACAGACACGGTAGCTGAAGAAGTGGTTGTACAAAACAACTAAAGCATTACTTTAGCGCTTCTAACAGGGTTACTGTAGCGCTTCTAACAGGGTTACTGTAGCGCTTCTAACAGGGTTACTGTAGCGCTTCTAACAGGGTTACTGTAGCGCTTCTAACAGGGTTACTGTAGCGCTTCTAACAGGGTTTGACTAACACACATGGATAGTATCTATATAATGAGGTGAATCGGGGAGAGGCAACTGAAACAACCAATGCTAATATTTGTTGGGAGGCAGAATGGATAGATGGGTAGACATACATACCTCTTTCAGTAACTTTACAAAAGGACTGTGATAAACCAACTATAGAGCTGTCTTTCCTAACCCTGAACACAGGTCCTGCTGTGCTGAAAGACCTTCAGTGAATTTAAACAGCCATTATAACCACAGAGATCAGACAGATCAAATGTACTGCTTTTTTTCCATCTGTGTTAGAGTCTCTTTATCTTTGTGATCAGTAATAGTGGGCCTGCATGTTCTGCTGCTCACACACACACCTACCCACCTGTTTGTTCATTCTTCCCGAGGCTCCCCTAACAGTCTCAGGGCTTTAGACAATTACTCCATTGTCTTTGTTCAGTAAAGGTAGAGTACTTTAACTCACACTTGCTGTGATGTCTATTTTGCTCCCTCCCCTGTTTGCAAGTAGAGCAGTCACTATAACAAGCATCTGATGGACACCATTAACACTGAAAGAGGGACTTGAATCAAGATTTGGTGATTTTTGTAGAAAGGGTTTATTATAGCATTTTTATGTTTTGTTTTTACTAATACTGCCTTCCAGAGAGGAGTAATCAGCTTGTTAATCTGTCAAGTCCTGGGGGAGTTTTGATTTACTCTTATTAATTTCAGACCTGAGGGATCCTGCACAGAACCTAGCCCTAGATGTGCTAACATTCTGTACTGGACAGGGTGATACAGCTTGTACTGCAGACCCACACATTCTTAATTGATATCAGCTCAAAGAACTGGCACAACTCACTCACACGCACGCACGCACGCACACGTTTAAAACTAGTTACGGGCCGTTACACTTGAATCACAAGGTAATTAATGTGGCATTACTTACTGCTACTTAGTAATCACTGCAGATTATACACTACTGTATTTGGATTCATTATAGGGATTCAAATATTTATGACTAGAACTTCCTCTGCCTATATTTGTTGTCCGCACACCCCTGACTGACACTTTAGCAACTTATTAAAAAGTGATACAGGCTACGAAATAAACATCACGCAATAAGTACACTCAACGCAAAGTATTTACCAAAAAGCAATGTAATGTGCGAAAATAAGTGAATTATTATTTTTATTAATAATAATAATAATAATAATAATAATAATAATAATAATAATAATAATAATAATAATAATAATTACCGGATTTCCCCGATCCTCTGCATCCTAACATTGCGATATTGCATTCATTCAGATCTCGGTCTGGGATGGTAGATAAATTAACAACACTGCAAGATCTCGATTTACCAAACATGGAGGACATCCTCTGCCTGAAAGGTGATATACAGACATCACTGTGGATTCCCAAAAAGATAATTTACAGCATCAGTAAAATATAACTTCATTCACATCCACTATATATTCATATTTGCAGTGCATTCACCGTACTGTAATCTGCGTAACAAGAAACACGTCGTTTTCAAATGTAATCAGTGAATTCATTACCAGAGATATGTGTGGTATTTAGTTATGTATTTGTAATTACAATATTGTGTAACCTGTGAATAACGTTGTGATCAATTAAATTAAGATTCGTGCACTCACGTTCTATAAAAAAAAAGGAAAAAAAAGAAATGGTCTCACCTCTTATTTTCCTCAAACATAAGTTTCAGTGGACAAGTCTCCTCTATCTTTGAATGTGTATCTAAACTCTTGCTGAAGCGCTACTCACATTTCACAGTGTTGCGTTTAAAAAAACCTGTATCGCTTCCCGGTCTTCCAACAGTTGGTTTGATTTTAATTGCTTCGATTCCCCTGATGCCTTCTCTTCTGGTGTAAAATTCTGACCCGTCCCGTCGACTCTTATGATCGATGATGGTGTGTATTATCTGAAGATGAAGAGGCACCGCTGAATGAAGAGCCGGTTGTTTCTCGGGCACCTGTACAAATCTTTACAACAAAATGTTCTTCACTTCTTCTCAGAAAGTCCTTGTATGCACGCGGCGCAACTTGTATCTTGTCTGTTTTTATTTATTTCTTTTTATCTACTACAAAGCATTACAAACAAGACCCATTTCAGAAACAATGTACAGACCTCGGGGGAAAAAATGTGATACACAGACTTTTGCTGGATGAATGAAAAACGTTTGGCTTTGAATGAAGGAAGGGGGAAAAAATGAAGAATTACAGAAGAATGCACGTGGTTACGTATTTTGATTTGTTGCCAGATTCCTTGTATGGAAACTACCACAGTTCATTCTCATGAAGTTTACTCAAAAATGTGACACAGCCTTTGAAATAACAGCATCAATCGAAACGCAGTAACAGTAGCTGTACAATGCTTATATAGATAGATACTGTGGGCCACAATAATGAAGGTTAAACCGAAACAGTTCAGTTTAAAATGTTAGTGCTTTTAAAATAATATATATATATATATATATATATATATATATATATATATATATATATATATATATATATATATATATATATATATATAAGGCACAGTACATTGTTCAGTGAATGTGATTCAGTACACCCTTGCATGACCCACAAGAAATGCTTGGAGTGGGATGTTTGGAATACTGTTTAATGTGTGTGTTGTGACACACAATATATCTACTGCAAACTTAACAAAAACTATCCTGCCAAGATGTTGATTATTAATACTTCCAGAGTTTATTCACAGAGAACCCGAATCATGGTCTGTGTATTTTCCAAATACAGTAGATACATATGAATCATAACCCATCCTAAAACATGAGTCATTAAAATGTTAAATCAAAGGCTCCTTGTTGCATGTGTGAAAAAGCCAGGCTAACAAGCCACATCTGGGGGAAATCTGTCTTCCTCCTTTGCTTAAAAAATAGTTTTACAAAAAGAATAATGACAAAAACAAGACAAGGACCTATTTCTTTAATACCAGCAGATCAGAACATTTCCTCAAATGATATTAGCATGTGATGTTATATTTATGAGCCATACAAACAATAGAATTGTAGCTGCTGGAACGATCAATGCAATGCTGTGGATTCCTCAAGCCTATTCCTGTGTTGACAGGAAATGTGGGATTCTGCAAAGTAATATAAGATGAACTTTTTATCATTTAACTTCAGCAATAGAGGTTAATATAAATTCTGTCTGGCATCATCTTACAAATCTATACATACATCTACACTACCTACCAATTAGCATGCTTGTATTCTTGGAAGTACAGTAGAGTAAAAGCACAGATTTAGTCGCTCGTTGCTGAAGCTATATGTCCCTTTAAATTTGAGACATCTGCGTGCACACATGCTGCTGCTATCTTTAGCCAGGTTCTATTTATAAAAAATCAAAGTGCAGTCAGTTCAACAACACAACTCTATCCTGCGGGGCATGGGAAATCTTCACAATGGGAATGGCTCCATCATGCTTTTACATTGTTTTCAGGTAAAAGCTGTTTGACTTGGTTTATTTGTCTTCCCTGTATATTGTATTTAAAAAAATAATCAGTGCAAAGACGGATAAAGGTCCTGCATTGCTCAGACTGCAATAAAAACAAAAGCTGGGTCCTGCACTATGGCCACATTGCATGTTAAAGTGGAAGACAGCCTTTTTGCCATTGACAAGGTCTTGCTGTCAGAGAACTGTGAGTATTTCCATGCTCTCTTCGAGTCAGGGATGCGAGAATGCCAGCAAGAGGAAATTCACCTGCTGGGGTTAAGTGCCAGGGGGTTTGATATCATGCTTAAGGTCCTGGGAGGGGAGAGACCTGCTCTGGACTGTGATGAAATCATTGAGGCCGTAGAATGTGCCGCGTTTTTACAAGTGAAGTCGCTTGTCAAACATCTAATTAATTTAGTTAATTCCAATAACTGCATTGAGATGTATCACGCTGCCTCCACGTATGGCCTGCTGGATCTGTACCACAGATGTGCTCTGTTCATTAGGGACATGTATTCGGATTTAAAAGAAGCTTTGGAATGTCTTCCCGTGGATCTTCTGGACTATATTGACTCTCTCATTCCCAGTACATTTATTGCTGTTGGGGCCTATTCACCCACCTTTGTGCAAGATTCCTTGAGGTCTGTTTGCTATTTGGATGAAGACAGCAAGACGTGGAAAACCTTAACTGATTTGCCAGCTGAAGCAAGCACTGCCCTGGCAGGTGTCACTGTCTTAGACAACAAGCTGTACATCGTCGGAGGGGTCTATGGTGTCAGCAAGCAGGCGGTGGAGTTAAGTTTCTGTTACGATCCTGAAAGAAATACCTGGAGCCACTTTTCCAGCCCTCAGCAGCTTCGCTACAACCTGACGTTGATGGGACACAACGGTTACCTTTACGCAATAGGAGGAGAGTATGACAGAAGGATTATTTCGTCAGTGGAGAGATACCACGTCTCAACAGACACGTGGTCTTTTGTCTCGCCCCTGCCACGGCCTGCCGCTGGGGCTGCGTGTGCCCAGGCGATGGGAAGGATGTTTGTTTGCTTGTGGAAGCCAATTGACACAACAGACATTTATGAGTACGACCCTGATAGAGATCAGTGGCTTCTCATAACGACTTTAATAAGGCCACAGAGTTATGGACACTATATGGTGGCCCATAGGGACAACCTTTACGTGATGCGGAACGGCCCATCTGATGATTTTTTGAGATGTATGATAGACTGTTTTAATATTACCACCCTGCAATTGACGGTGATGGCCGGGCAGTATGTGAACAGCAAAGGCGCCCTGTTCACATCTGCGGTCAAGGGGGATTCTGTGTTCACAGTAAACCGAATGCTGACCCTTGTTTATTCTGTGGAGGAGAAAATGTGGAAACCCAAGAAAGAAATGCAGGGCTATCGATGGTGCGGCTCCTTGCTGACATGCTTCTTGAGACTACCAAAGACGAGCAGTGATGACCTTTCCACTGACTGTATAATCCACACAGGTCAGCAAGAGCCAGAGGATATCAAAACCTAATGTGAGCTGGACCTGAACACAGCCACTACGTACTGTCCCATCCTCTTTCTGGTGCACCAGGGCTTCTGAAGTTACAATATGAAACAGCATCCCTGACAAACAGAAAATACACGGACTGGGTTTAGAAAGGAGGTTTGACGTCACCTGCCTGTATGAAAGGCAAGACTGAAAGCGAAGCACGAAAAGCAAACAAAATATCAAAAACTGCCATTTCAGTTAAGGCTTCTAGCACTTCAGAATAACTAGATGGTCAGACAGGCCTCAGTCTACTTGGGTTAACCAAGGACACATGTTTCTGAAAATCACAGATATCAGATATAAATGAAGTAGTGCAGTCATCTTTTTTTAAAGGATGTTGCTTGTTTTCCAAACAACAAAGCTGTTATCTCCAAAACACATTTACTTTCCAATAGCCCTGTGTAGAGACATATTGCTGAATAATCCTATAGCAGTTTTCTTAAACTCCTGTGTGAAAATTGAAGTGTCTGAAATGTTTCAATTTATTCCCCACAACACTCTCTCCTGATTGACTCCTGAACTGTTTGTTTTTTTGTAGGCGACGACGGAGGCACGTGTTTCCCACTGCTGTGCTCAGTGGCTTCTTCAGTTTTTTTTTGTGTGTGTGTGTATTGGCTTGTGTAGATTGTTTGATACATGTCTCCCTGTACTCTCTGTGAACACGGAAACAAATGTTCCAAACACTTAGGCCATTAAAACTTCCTGTTTTCCTGTTTTGATAACCAACACCTCATTTTATAAACCACAGGTCCCTGGAGTCGACATTCCAGAAAAAATCCAGTCTGATTTCGGTGGCAGGGCGTAAAGTCTCTGCAATTACCAGAGCACTTTGGCAACGATTCTCTTTCAGTGTTCAATGTGTGATGTTAGTTGCATTGGTCCAGAAGTAAACACTGCTGCAGTTGAATTATTTTACTGGACCAACATAGAAGTTGAAAATACACAAACTTGCAGGTGCAAAGTGGATTTGAGAAGAGCTAGTGTAGAAGAAAATAAAGATGTTATTTGGTTGTGCTTCCTTTCTGCTAGTTCATGCTTTCCGTTATGGCAAAAACAAAATGGTCCAAGGGCCTGATTAGCTAGTCAGTTGTGTTGTTAGGTTTCCTTTATTGCACTACCAGTCTGCTGTTTTCATTTCCTAGACCTGTCTGGAGGTCTGCAATATCGCAGAGTCTAAAGTGCAAGAGCTTTTACCTGTAGGAGTTATTGCATTTGATGTACTGTACATTTCTTTGCTAGTTCCTTGCTAATAAATCATTTGCTGGAGAAGGAATGTAACCTTAAATAAAGCAGGTTTTTATTTTCTCTTATTACATTATATAAGAAGCAAGCTAATAAATTCTGTGCAAAAAAATTCCATCCTCCAAGGAAAATATGGCCGGGAGATAGCTGTTCTTCATGCGGGCTCTTTACAATCGGAGTGTGGGTGTGTTAATAATAACAACATGATAAAAGAAAAGCCAGCAAATCGCAAGATAGAAATCTTTAATAGACTCTTTTTTTTTTAACTTCCTCAGATGTCCTTTGTAACAACACTTTTGTTAGGGATTCCAGTTAATTCTGTAAATCAATCCAGCCTGTAATCCTAAACATACAGTTGTAACAAGACTGCTTTTTGTGAAATTAAAAAAAAAGACCAGTAAAATGTGTTATAGGAGCGATATCATCCAGAACTATGAAACATTAAATAGTACTGCATATTAAAAAAATTGGCAAAAATAAAAAAGAAGAAAGTGTTGGTGCTGCATGAACCGATTATTCAAAATCATGTGAAGGTCATTGGTGTTGATTGTGCTAGTGCACCATTCAAAGTGAAACCAGTGAAGAAACAGCTGCTTTTCTTTAGAGTCTGTGGAGAACAGCAATCCACACAAATCCAAGCAGCTTCACTTATTTCAGTCTGAATAGTAAATTAGCTCAATCAACACCAAGGACCCTTGCCAGATTGTCAGCACCTGACTTCTGTGAAGATCTCTACCAAATCAAATAATTGGTTTGTTCAGCTCTATTAAGTTTCTTTTAGTATTTCTAAAAGTAAAGGGGTAACATGAAACCTCAGTTCTTTAAGCCACAGTGCTCATATACTGATGGATTCAAACCACTCTGTAAGTGTCATTAATATTTGTGACTAAAGGAAAAAAAACATGCTTGCCAAGCACTCCAATTTCTTGTATGACATTTGAGCCAGCTAGTAAAACAAAACTCACAGTAAATGTAATGGATTTATTTGATTCATATACTACTGATCACAGTATAATACACTGAGACAAGGTCCAATTACAGTCATTTCAATTTCAGTAATAATACATTTTATTTCTTAACATACAAAACAAAATCACATTTTTAAATTCAAGGTTAACATATTATGATCAACAGGAGATCTGTAAACTAAAGCCGATTGTCAAAACCTGGAGTGGGTGAAAGTGCTATGCAATAGGAGTCGGATTGCCATCCCTGTACAGTACCAGTTTATAATCATTAAAAATCACAAACCATGATGAGGCGTACAATGTCAAGTTACAGTATATAGCAGTATGAAGCAAAACTGTAATACTGAATTAGCACTATAGTAACCCTTAGGTTATTTTGATACACAAAATTAATAACACATTTTAACCAAAAGGGCTGACACATAGAAAAGCAACAGATATAAGTGTGTGAACAGTAGTGGTAATGTAAACCACTTGGGGCTATGGTTTCATTTGCTGGTACCTGCTGCATGCAGTTTGATTGAATTATTCCACGCGCATCATGAGTTCCTCCAGGGCTCGCTCCCTGTGGTTTTCATGAACCAGCAGGACCTCCTTGATTTCGTTCTGCTGAAACCCCATCTCATGAAACTGAGTCAATAGATTCAAGAACTCGGCAGCCTGCAACAACAGAAGAAATAAAGTCAATGAAAATCGGCTGAATGCACAGTAACCCGTTTAGATTCCCGGAAAACAGATCGACGATACTTACAGTGCGATAAAACCCAGATAAAGGTACGCTTCTTGGAAATGTTAATCTTGAATTAATCTTGATTAAGTGCTTTTCATAATTGAAAACAGAACGACGTGGAATCTGGGGCATTCTGAACATGACACATTGCCTTGTTGTTCGAGGTTAAGATTAAAATCACTCCAATATATCTTTTTTTTTTTTTTTTTTTAAACATTGCAATTTCTTATAATCAGTCCCTTTATTACTCAGCCCTTCTGTTGCGTTACTTATAATTGAAATGCATTTTTAAGCTACGTTAGCTAATAGAGTTACAAGGCATGAATATGTCCCAAAGAGGCCCCTGCTTATCTTAACATTTAGTTTGGATACTGTATACTGATGGTACTGTAATTATTAATCACTGGTTTTAGTAGAAATAATAACTTTCTGTATATTTGTAAAATATTTCCAAAGAGGAAGTGTAACTCCCATCCCAACCAAAAAAAAAAAAAAAAACACTAAATACTGTATTTTTCTGTTTAATTCATTTACCTCATATCCTGATAATATATTAATTCAGGTATACCCAAGCAAAACCCAAATACGAAAAAGATTAAAGTACTTTAAAAACACAACTAGAAGTCATGTCGACATTTAAAATGCTCCCTTTGCTTTGCAGTTTGGTCCGTTCCAGGTTTTGCTCCGAGCTTAATTAAACAACTGTAGGTCATTAGTGCAGGTGTGAGCAAGTAGGCCTTTAGCTAAACTTGGAATGACTCCAAGAAGTGCACAATAGGAAGCGTATTCCCAGCCCTGCGAATCCACAGGGATGAGACGGTCCCGTTAAGACTCAGGCTGACCTTCGTCTCGCTGTACTGAAACATCTCCAGGGCCTCCTCCACCTGCACTTCTTCATATCCCTGTTTGCAGAGTCGGTCACAGGCGACGAGGTAACCGAGGATCTAGAGAGAGGTGACAGGGTTACTTACTGCACAGCAACACAAGCTTTCTGTTGTAGAGGGAAGGACTCCTCTCCCTCTGCTCAATACATTCCTGAAAAGAGAACTTTTAAAAGAGCAATAAATACATATGGGTTCACGTGTCTGTACATGGAATTGTAGGAGATATTAACTTTTACTTCAGGGCAGCATCTGCACACCACATAGTTTCTTACCATTTCTGTTAACATAATTATTTAGTAAATAAAAAAGGTACAGAATTGAGTGCAGCACAATGTATCGTTCTTGATATCTTCTCTTCATGACACCCTCTACTGATAGTTTGCTGCTGGCAGGGTCTTTGGGAATACAGCATGTTAACATTCACAATCTAAATGGACTTTCCAACCCATTCCCTGTACAAATCAGCTGGCGCCAATACGGATACAGAGCCAGTTAAAACAGGGCTGCTGAGTTTGAACACCGCACCTGAACTCCTGAAGGCAACACGTTATTTCCTGTCCAGTCTGTGTAGGAGGGACTATACCAAACTGCACAAGATAAAACGCGCCCTCTTTTCCCTGACTTCCTGTTCAAAACACACAAGGTTAAAAAAGACACTTCCCGGAGGTTCTTGTCTTCTGCGAAAAACGATTCCCATCAGTCCAACAAACTGTGAGTCATTTGGACTCGAGGGAACTGCTGTGTTAAGCGGAGAACAGATAATAAATCCCAGATTGTGGAAGGAATAGCTATTTTTAATATTTCACACAAGCACCCTGCGTCAGAGGTGGCTAAGCAGCCTAGGGGATCACTGTAGCGAACACTAAAACACTGGACAATAAGACACATATCCTTTCAGTTGTAATTTGTTTGACTAGCCACCTTCACCTGACCTAGCAATAGCTCTTCAAATCACTAAGATTAGAACACAGCAGCGATGTGGCTTGGACTAAATTAAATGCAACTGTAATGTGTCGATTGTCCAGCAGGTGGCCAAAGAGTCATTAAAACAAAGACATATGGGGTTCTTCTCCTGAAACCCAGTCTAATGTCAAAGTATACAAAAAGGTGAATTTATTTTAATGGTTCTCATTTCTGAAATTCAAGACCTTGTGCCCCGTTAAACAGTGCTTTCAGTGCTTAATAAAGGCTAGGATGTTCCAAACCTGGTCGGGACTCTGTTTCCCAATCTTCTGGAGAGCCCAGATGGCCGCGTGCATGGGATAGCCCAGGCCAATGACCGGCTCCAGCAGGTCTCGCTCCTCCTGGCTGAGAGCTGGCAGTAGGTCCGCCGAGGACTCTGGGTAAAATGTGTGGGAACTGAGGGGTCGAGAGGCAGAGGGAGGGGGCGGGAGGCAGGAATAGGGGCTCAGGGACTGCAAAGCAAACAAAACAGGAAACCTTCAGTGAACCAGTGAACCGAGAACAGAGCGCGTGTTGTACTGGGACTTGGCAAGATACATGCTTGTGTTGATCGAACTTTGATGTTTTTTCCCTTTCTGAATTAAACTAAGCTTCAGTCCTTATACTGGCGTCAGGCTGTTTCATAAGTCCCTGCTGTAGTGCAGGATAGTGCACTTTATATAATACAACATATTTTTCAACACTGCATTGTGTTGAGTTTTACTTATTAATAAAACTTCACATACGCTTATGCCTGCTTCTTATGTTGTGTTATTTTGCTGTTTTATTATATTATATATTACGCATATGTATATTATTCTTACAGTTCAGTGATGTAAATAAGACTCCTTTGCATAGCAGTTTTACCCATGCTAGATTTTACTACAGGCTTGATTCTCTACAGTGTATAGGTTACAAGCACAGGTGAGTCTTATTAAACTTGTAGTAAAACCAGGAAAAGATTAAACTGCTATGCAATGGGAGTCTTAATTCCATCCCTGTAGTTCATGTAATGTTTTGGAAAATGTTTATGCTGCTGTAATGCCCTATGAAATCTGGACAGTGATTTATGTGTGAATTATTACATTTAGACATTAGTTTTGCTGGCATAAAAAAAAAAAATAATAATAATATATAAAATATTCATATAATTATAGAAATGATAAAGTACAGGGAAGCCAGATAAACTGTAAAATAGACCATGTTATTTTTTTTAATCTTGTTTTCCTAATGCAAAATCACCTCCTTATCACTGCTTGTACCATTCCCCTGAGTATTTTTAGATCTGGTCCATTTATAGTCAGGTTGGCAAAGAGTAAAGTACTAACCCTTGGTATACAATAATCCCCTGCAGACCTAGTTTAGTCTTTCCAAGAATGACACCATTCAACCAGAGAACTTAAACTTTAGCCCTAAACTCAATGCTTGTTGTCTATCCCATAATACTGTACTATGCAGAAGAAAAGACTTCCAACTTGCGTAACATTAGCCAGTAACTCATATGAGAACATGCCTGCCTTTGGATGGTTGAGCATTGAGCTGTTTTTGGTTAATTTTATTTTTATTTTTTTTAACTGGACTACCAGAACTCTCCCTCATATTTCCCTAAGTCTGGATCCTTACCGGGTGTGTGGGTTTATGGTTCCTGATTGCAGGAATATGGCCGGCAGTGGCAGGCCTGGGCTGGAGGTGTGCTGATGGAGGGGATGATGGAGGCTGTGGGGTGGGAAACCCCAGAGAGGAATTGCGGCCGCAGTGACACAGTGGGAGAAGCCTCCTCTTGGTTCTCCTCTGGTTCTGGCACAGGGGACTGCTCACCCGCTGTCTCTCCAACACCTCCAAGTCATGATACGAGGACGGCTCTAAATACAGGGAGTTCCTCCTTTGTCTCGGTGAGTTGGTGGGAGACTGGTGGTTTAACAGGAAAGGAAAGGAACCCGGTCTGAAATCTTTCAGCCCCTGAAACCTCCTTTGAAACTGCCACCCGTCTTTCAGCACTGGGAACCTGCTCCTCTGTGCCGACTCGTAAGACGATGGCCTGATGGACAGTTCCTCCCTGTCGTCGGACGAGGAGTGCTCGTCATCGTCAGAGTAACCGCCGTCGCTCTCGGAGTCCGACATCACAAACTTGGCCCTGGGGGGGCCCAGGTTAAAATCTGCCGCACTTAAACTCCTCTGCCTCGGTGCCTCAGCAGGGCTCCAGCACATCCCTTCCTCGGCGTTGGAGAACACCATCCAGTAGGGGGGACAAGATGGCACGGCCTCGGGTGTGCTCGTCTCTGCCCACTGCAGCACCCACCTCTCCTGGGTGAACTCGTACTGCAAGACAGCACCACAGCAGACAATAAGAAAGCTGCCCTTACTTTTATATCTCAAGCTGCCCTCGTCCTCCTCAATGTTATGGTAAATGTAACAAGATGCAATTCTCTCTTACTGCCTTTACACAGTCAAACTTGTCTGGATGGACCTACCAATAGTCTGAAGAATCAGTATGTATGCTTATAACTGCCTCCCGGGGGCGTCAATGTAGACCGGTGGGCCTATACAAGCGGTCTTTAAGTAAACCGTTTCTAAGTATTGATAGATTCAGTTATAGTCAGTCCTGCCCTTGATAAACATGCCCTTGAGTAGAAACATGTTTGCATGTGAATCTCACGGGGAGTGAAGGCTCAGTGGCAATGCTGTGACCAACGTGACGGAAGATCAGCAAAGCAGTTTATTTTAAGTCTGAAGATTAAGGCCAGTAAGTCTGTAGCACAGCAGCTGGTGCGTGTTATTGGTGGATTACAGAGAGATCTGACACCAGCTGTCTGCCCCTGCTAAATCTGCTGCTTCGGTTCTTCTAACGCTTTATAAAAAGCACACAGAGCCCAAACAAGCTTGAGTGGAACTCATATGGAAGACTTGCACCTGAGCTTGATAAATAAATAGGACACATATCTGGCATCTGAAACTTGCAAACTGGCTTTTAAATGAGCTGCATTAACTGCAGGTGCATATCAGCACTTAGGGTCTAGCTTTCACGGAGATATAGAAAGCCTCCATATACTTTTCTGGCACATACAATAAAACAATATTGTTTTCTTAAGCCTTACCAACACTTTATCCCTTAGAAACTGCAAAACTAACAAGAATTTGTACTTCAGTTCATATAAACAATCTTCACTTATGCATGGTGGGTAACAAGGGCCCAGAACTACCCTCACAGGTCTTAAAGGACCTGCTTTTTGATAGAAGGAACAAGGAAGTTATTCATGTATGAACATTATAGGGTCTGACCCTTTCAGTCAATTGTAATGCGAATTTAAATACTTTCACACCCACTGAATACATTTGCTGTGTGACTTTCACGTAACTCGTGAGTGAAGAATATTCATGCAGTATAATATTATAATTCATGATTATAACATTTGACTTATGATGGGATTTTAGTGTTCTGATCAGCAATCATTATTACATCATCATTGGCTGGTTTCACACACTCTGATTAGCACTAATCTTGGACTACCTTGTGTTTCGTCAGGCAAGCTGGTCCAGGATTCGAGTGAATAGGGGTCCGTGAAGCCAGCCTTCAATGTTATAAGAATGGTATAAATAATAATAGAAAAATTATAATAGAAAAAACTACTACTATTATTATTATTATTATTATTATTATTATTATTATTATTATTATTATTATAATAATAATAATAATAATAATAATAATAATAATAATAATAATAATAATAATAGCTTCTTTATAATAATTAAGGGATTAGAAAAATTACACTAGTAATGTATCATCGAAACATTATTGAAGTAATTAGTTATTTCTTGTTAATTAAATAACACGAATTCGTTTTTATACTGTATGCATCCTTAAACAAAAGTGTAGCGAGGTTACATTATAATATTGTATTTAGCAAAATGCTTTGCAGAATGAGTTTCCTTGTTCCCTCTATGCAGCTCATTTTAAACAGATGAGTGAATTGAATGCCTGGTCCCTCTCTCCCAGAGATGAATCCAACACGTTCCTCCGAGATGTACACTTTCGTTTATTATGACTTGTGGTGTTGTCCGCTCGTTCTCATGGCTGGAAGATTAACAAGACTGTGCGGAGGCAAAAACTGGCTTATTTTTAGTTGGACCGGACAGGAATGTATAATATTCAAAGCTTTCCACTGTCTCTCTGACACAGTGATGTAAACAAATGAATCACGAATGGGTTTATTTCCATATATGGAACTTTTATCGCTTCAGCATAATTAAATGAACTGGGGTTAAACAAGTGAAGAAGCAGTTGGCTGTTGGATGGCAATGAATGTTTCTTGAATAAACAGATGGTACCATGTCACCACAGTGCATGTAGTGTGGTGCGGCACTGCCAGACTGCTGTGCCACCTCATGCTCAGGGCTATTCAAAGAATGATGACAGAACATGCAATCATTATTCATACCACCGCTATCTTGGGACTTGCAAGCTTATATCCACACAAAGCTAAAATTACCATGGGAACGACCTTGTTTCTATGACATTGGTCTCTAGGAGGAACAACATAAATAAGCAGAAGTTTGCCGACAATTTGAAAACATTCCTGGGTAGAAGGATTTCTTACAAACTTATTTTCCTTTAATGAATCTGCTCCAAGCGGTATATTTTTGCGGGATTTGTACATAAGAATAAATAGTGTTTAAAATAGCCTACCCAAAAAGAGGCTGCATTGCTTACTGTTGATTCTAATGGGATTTTTACTTGGCACTTAGTGCTATCTGGGGGGCAAAAAACACAAACATTTCAAGATTTATTTTAAAGTTACTAATAATATTAGCTAAATAATAAGCGACGAATTAAAAAAAAGATTAATATTTAAGAAAAAGAAACCTGTTTCAGCAAGTTTTTTTTTTGTTTTTGTTTTGTTTTTTTTACATTTTTTTTAAAACAGGATCTGAAAAAACGAAAATATCATTAAGCAAAATCCTAGCTACAGCCGAGATGTGGGTGTAATGGAAGAATAGAGAGCAGCCCTGTGAGGTGCATTATTAAGCAGTTCTATGGCACAATTCAATGAAACCTCCAGAAATAGGACATGCCCTAGCCTGAACTCACACCTGCTCTAGCAAACATGCCAAACTATTTTCTTGTGTAGACATTCTATCAGCTCTTAACTGGAAACACGTGTCTCCTAACCTCTCTGGAAAATTGGATTTTATGCTGCCATAAGAAAACAGGGAAACAAGAAGGTATTTGTTATTCTGAGTGAATCCTGAAGAGTTTGTTCATTAGCCTTGTAGTTTTAACACTGTGATCAGATGCGCAATCGAAATCGCAAAGTCCAATTAGGATTCATTTAGCTGGATAGGGTCATATCAATGCCACCTTTATTCTATATTCGCTTATTCTTCACTCGTTTTACAAGAGCTCTGTTCTGTTTCCAAAGTATGAATTATGACCATTAAGGACGTAGCTGGAAAGATGGACGGCTGCATGGAAATACGAATGCCAACGTTATAAAAATGCCTTTCTGTTTTCCAATAAAAAGTATCGTTAAACACACCGCTCAAAGCATTCTCACAGTGTTCTGCAATCACCTGGTGTGCATTTATAACCCTGCATTGTATGCAGGAGACCAAACCACAAAGACATGCCAGGGCGCTGTATTCATGCTATACATTATTATTATTATATAGAAGACTAGAAATACTAAAAGAAACTTAATGAATGAAGTGTTGTTACGTTTCTTTTACTATTTCTAAATGTAGCACTTGAGTGCTTCATAGTTTGTTATACTGACATTGATATGTATCTAATTAAAGTGACTTCATATTAAGATAATCTATACTGTTATTCTTCCTTAACTATATATTATAATAATACAGTACAAGGAGCTGTAAGATTTCATCCCACTTGAGGTCAGAGCCTGTGTCGTAGCTCCCTATGCGATATTCTATATATATATATATATATATATATATATATATATATATATATATATATATATATATATATATATATATTAGTTTGTGTTGTTCATCAGCTTGATCGATACACATTGCCGGGGTGGATGACTCACTTGTGTTTCGTCCAGTATGGAGAGGAAGTCGGGGATAGTCAGATCTGGAGCTATGACCGGCTTCTCCTCCTCCTCCTCCTCCTTCGATTCTTCAAATCCAGCCGGGATCCTGAAAGGTACCTCGTCCAGCCAGTTCATTATTCCTCCTGAGAGGGTTTTCAGCAACAAAGAAGGCTTTGTTAGAAACCGCAGATCAAATGGCACACCATGAAAGCTCTCAAAATATTTAGAGAAATTTACAATAATCTGGAACTACCGCCCCAAACACGGTCATTTCTACCTTCAATTCTTTACATGCAAGATTGCAGAGGTAGACCTCAGTTAATGGTTTTATTTATAGATTTTGAATGGGACTCGCTTGTCTCTGCAGCCTGACAAAGGAGAACAGCAGCTTTTTCAGCACACGTGTTTGTTGGTCTGGCTTTGTAAGAAACACCTACTTAGTTGCTTAAGACCCATGGTCAGCAAACCCTACGTCTTCACACCACCTGGCTGTGTAACCTGACATGTGGCACACCTCAGCTTAGTGGAGTGCTCACCCTGCTATTGCGGTACATTTTCCAACAGGTGGTCTGGTTAATATACAAGCAGTACAGCAATGCCATAAACAACGACTATAACATTTACTTTTAAGCATTGACTTAACTGTTTGAACAATGTACATAGTCAGTATTGAGTAGTATTTAACATTCTATATATTGTATTTTTCTTTTAGCTCAAACATGAAATTGACTGTTTAAATGTTTTTGCAGTTACAAGCCCCTTTACCGCAAGCTTGTATGTCCAGTGATTAACTTAATTGTCATCATTAGTTTAAAAGTCAAGATATGACGCTAGTTTTCTACAACACAATGCTAGAGAGAAATCGTATCTTCAACAAGTCTCCAGGTACTGTATAGGGCCATAAGGAGCAAAGGGATGGAATCCTAGAACAGTTTATAGCATCGAACTTTCCATGATCTCATTTGTTTAAATAATAGTACTTGTCCCACTTGAGATTCACTTACATGAGATGACAAAAGACATTCCCATCAGTCCTAAAGTGTGAGAATGTACCTCAGAATAGTCTCCTAATATCATTTGTAAACAATAGGCATTTCAGAGACTCATTTTCACAAATTACAGTTGTTTGAACTCATAAAAGATTAAGTAACCTTACGCATGTCTTGTCTGGAAACAGAATTCCTAGAAGCCCCACAAGTTATTTCCTCAATCACGTAGCAGGGAACCCACTGTACAATAAGATCATGTTTTAAACAGGAGATTATGGTTGAGAAAGGTATTTCAGTAACCACAGAAGAGATCTGATATAAACAAATAAGAATACAATCTGATATAAATGAACCTGCCTGTTGGGTCCTATAATGGAGCTCCTTGTTCTTGATTCAGCCGTGATGTTCAGATCTGGTTGCTTTGTTTTCTTTGTTGGCGGACGTGCTAATAAATGCGAATTCTTCTTGAACCGTTAATCCACTGACATAACAGGAGAGCCAGCATCTTCTTAATGCCAGCTGAGACGCATGCAAACAGGTAAGATACCACGTGGACTTACATAACCATTAGCTATTGCGTGTAAACAAAACGTATTTCAACTGCAGACAGTTTACTAGATCTATAAATATAAGGAAATAAATATTTGCTGTGCATTTGAAAGCACTTCTTGTAATAGCAATGGACAGACACACACACACACATCTTTTGTGGTCAAGTTCATTGTCTTTTATTGAAAAGGTTCTACATCCCCAGTGGTACTGTTTGTTCCCACAGTCTATGCAACTGCCCTGAGTGGACAGACTAGTCCGGTTTTTCGAGGGCAGTGGCCCACACATCGTTAGAGGGAGGCACTGGAAGAACCCAGCCTTGAGGAATGAAGCTGCCATCCGGGTGATCTGCAGGTACCAAGAACACTCCCAGTCCCTCCTGGTGAGAAAACCGCAAGATTGTTCAAATTGACAGAACACACAACTGTTTTCTATTACAATCAATGCTGTTTTTACTTTAAAAGGAGACAAATCAAAAACAAAATATGCTTTTTTTGGCACTGTAACTTCATACTGTGTGTATTAACTTCGCAACACATTTTCATACTTCCTATAGCAACCAATGCAGTACTGTGATGTGATCAATGTATTGCTTTCAATGTAATCAAAGCTTATTTACCTGATCTGCATGAGAGCATGTAAGGAATGCTCAGCTTGTAAGTAGTAATGTCTGAAAGGTCGAAGAGGGTGCTCTGGATGCATTTCAGCTGTTGAAACAAAATGTGGATCTCATTCGTTTTATATCATTACATCTATCTACAGTCAGCCCTGAAATTAGTTGCAGAAAACAAAGAGCTGTCTCAGTGTGGCCCCGCAGAACAGTCTCCACAAAAGCTGCTGGCAGACGGAAACAGTGCATGTTACACATGTTCTTTTAGAAGTAATAAAAAGAAAGGTCAGGTTGTAAGACTAGGCTGAAGTACCTGAATTTCCAAACAGCATGGACTCGACGTGGCGCTTTCTCTGCAGCACTTTCTCTCTTTCTTTCTTGTGTTTTCTCTCCAGCTCTCTCTTTCGCTCCTCTTCTTGCTCTCCCTCCAGCATGACTCTCAAAGCCTTCTCTTCAGCGTCGTACACGACAGTGCGCTTCACAATCACTTTCCTTAGCACAGCCACCTGCTGCTCAAAGGCTTCGTCTGCTGTTGCTTCTGGGTGTATTCCTGGGGGGGAAGTTTTATAGTGATATATTTTTAAAAGGGGGATACTGTTTTTGAAGGATTTAAAACACAACATCATAAACTGTAGTATCCTAAAATCAACTTACAAAGACTCAAGAAAAGACAGTACGTCCTTAACAAGGTCCATCTTTGGATAAGTACCAAGTAAGAGACACTTAGGCGGCCTTGATGGAAAGTATTAAGCTTTCAAGATCTAGTGAGCGAAGGTGCCGTGAATTGGAAACAGAGTTTCAGTTTTAGTCCAGGAAATGTATTCTGAAGCAGAAGATCTATTTGTAAAACGGGGTAAACCTGCAATCCAACTGTAAAATGAATAGGATATATATTTTTTTAAATAGCCCGGAGATCCAATATTCTAGTGTGTTGTGGAGAGTCATTTATTGTTGAACCATCTCAAATAAAGGACTAATTTCTCTAAGTTGTGAACAGTAACATGGAACATGACGGGGGAACATTTTCTGAAGCGGGCAATCGGAATGGTACAAAACGAACAAGAAAACAACTTGCATCTATGAGCAGGTGAACAACTGCTCTGGCAATTCATTGCTAGCTTTATACTGTTAAAATGGTTGTAGTCCTTTTAGAAAAAAACTGCGTATGCACTTGCTGATAAACTGGAACCACCATTTCTTTCCTATTTATAAAGCACAAGTTCCATATTTTACCCTTTCTAGCGACCGCCTCCTTCCTCAGTTTGCGCAGCTTCTCCAGGGAGCGGAGAATGTCCATCATCCTTTTAGAGTCGGCCTGTTTCTTCCTCACTTCAGACAGCACGCTGTCGGCAGCAGCTTTCAGTTCCTGCTCCTGTTCACAAAGCATTAGGTTTGAATGTTATCTTTAAAGATTAGCATACAAGTTAGAACCCAGTATCAAAACAACATGTACAGCATTTGTCCAGCAGTGGCAATGTTTGATTTGTAAAAATGTCAATGACACCAATGTCAAAATGCAGGAATCCCGAGCATTTTATTTGAGTATTTTTTAAAAATCAATTAGAGACAACATTATTGCAATTGTTCAACTGCTTTCATTGGCAGCCAACTGGCATATTGATTAAAAGGGAATGGGGAATTGATTTTAAAATGGAACTGACCCCTGCATTGGTACATAAATTAAAAACGATGCCATGTACTGAAAACGTTGAAATAATGTTTGCTTACTCAAAACCCAAACATCAGGGATCCCAAGCAGACATGTAAGCAAGGAGAGTACTGCCCCCTGCTGGAATTATTGTGAAAGCAGGTTTAAATTGTAAATATGAGTTCATACTTCAATTTGTTTTTCGACTTTATTGCGCGTTTTGAAAGACAAATTACCCGTTTCTTTTCTTCAACTTGCTGGACGCATTTCATCCTCCACTTGTCAATCTGCGCCTCCCTCTCGGCTGCCCTGGCTTCTTCCTCCTGTTTCTCCAGAGCCTGTTCCCGTTTCTTCCTCTGAAGCCTTAACCTTTTCTTGCGGATTCTGGCCAGCTTCTTTTTAACGTCCTCGATATACACAGGGTCATCTAGAGTCTTTAATTTCTCCTGGAGTTCCTTCTTGACCGCCAGTGCTTTCACATAGGACTCAGACCAAAGGCTCTCATTTTCTACGTTCTGCTTTAGAACCTGACACATCCGAGTCAATTCCGACACCAACCGAGCCGCGCTATACACAGCGTCGCGGGCCTCGCTTACCAACGGGGTACGCTCTGACTGTTTGGGGCATGACTCCTTTGATACTTTTCTGTTTCTTTTGGACAAAAACTTTGCAATCCATTGCTGGTCCTGTTGCGCCTGTCTGGCTTCCGAATCTGGCTGCGCAACAAAGTCTTTCTGGTGGCGAGAGGTCGTTGACGTTTCTTTCCAATGCCAATGCATTTCCTGTTGCCCTCTGTGATGTTCTGATGTGCTTTCAGAAAAGTTATACTGGGAAGCTTCGGGGTGATGTTGTCTCTGAAAATTAGAATTATTAGGAATGGCAGGACCGGACTGGCTGTGAAATGGACCAGTGTTACCGTAAGAACTGGGATCGTCTTGATGAGCTCTGTTATAACGTGGGTCTCCAAACTGCGTCTGCATTTGAGTAGAATAATTGTTATTTGGTTGCCACAGATTGCCTTGACAACCTGATACTGTAGGCGGCTGCTGTCTGTAACTGAATTCAATTTGTGGAGCTTTACCGACACCTTGGGACATCTGATCAGGTCCCGACTGGCCAGGAATCTCTGAAAAAGCAGGATGCAATGTTTTACTTAAATCAATCGTTCCATGCGCACCTGGGTTCGAAGCGTTATCTCCTTGCTGGTGATAAAATGATGATCCATACGGTAGTGGCTGTAAAGCGGTTGACCTGTCCGACTCATTAGGAGTAAATCGCGGGTCTCTATGGTGCAACTGCTGCTGATGTCGGTAAACATCTTGCCTCGGCCAAAAAGATCCGCCGGCGCCGCTGCCGTGAATTTCACCAGGGTTTTGTAGTTCAGAGCGCTGAAATGCCCCATGCATATACAAATCTAACCCCGCCGAAGTCCGGTTTCTTGGGAACATATCGCCCCTCGTACCTGAGTTAAAGAAGTGAGCGGCGCTTTCCTGATTAGGAAACTCCGGATTCGGTGGCGGCTGTTGTTGCTGTGGTGGTCTTGCAGAAAAATACTGATCTTGCTGAAATGGCGCCGGTCTTTCCATTTCATTGCCTTTCCAATCCAAAGTCTAGACTTCCTGATCTAAAATATTTTCATGTGCAGAGTTTAGTACAGTGCATGCAGTGCTGTTTCACAGAACCAACACATCCGCCCATTTAAGTCGGTTTCCTCTTTCCCTTAGTTCTACACTTCCGCACAAAGGCATTTTTTAAAACTCGATAAGCAACATCAGAGCGACACCTAGTGTAACGGAAGACAGACGCTGTTCGAGTTAGACTGCGCTCCGTTTTCCAGAAACATCAATTCATATGACCTTCGTTTACATAATTTCTTCATACTGGTGGACAGTTAATTTTAATACAAGAAACATAAAAAGGAGTAAAAGGAAATATATATATATATATATATATATATATATATATATATATATATACATATATATATATATATATATATATATATACACACACACACACACATACATTTACATATATATACATACATATATACACACAGACACACACATTTTATATATATATATATATATATATATATATATATATATATATATATATATTCAGCGTATAATCAAGTGTATAATGCAAGAGTCATATACAGTACTGTGCAAAAGTTTTAGGCAGGTGTGAAAAAATGCTGTAAAGTAAGAATGCTTTCAAAAATAGACATGTTAATAGATTATATTTATCAATTAACTAAATGCAAAGTGAGTGAACAGAAGAAAAATCTAAATCAAATCCATATTTGGTGTGACCACCCTTTGCCTTCAAAACAGCATCAATTCTTCTAGGTACACTTGCACAAAGTTAGGGATTTTGTAGGCATATAGAAAGGTGTATGATTAAACAATTATACCAAACAGGTGCTAATGATCATCAATTCAATATGTAGGTTGAAACACAATCATTAACTGAAACAGAAACAGCTGTGTAAGAGGAATAAAACTGGGTGAGGAACAGCCAAACTCAGCTAACAAGGTGAGGTTGCTGAAGACAGTTTACTGTCAAAAGTCATACACCATGGCAAGACTGAGCACAGCAACAAGACACAAGGTATTTATACTGCATCAGCAAGGTCTCTCCCAGGCAGAAATCTCAAGGCAGACAGGGGTTTCCAGATGTGCTGTCCAAGCTCTTTTGAAGAAGCACAAAGAAACAGGCAACGTTGAGGACTGTAGACGCAGTGGTTGGCCAAGGAAACTTACTGCAGCAGATGAAAGACACATCATGCTTACTTCCCTTCGCAATCAGAATATGTCCAGCAGTGCCATCAGCTCAGAATTGGCAGAAAACAGTGGGACCCTGGTACACCCATCTACTGTCCGAAGAAGTCTGGTCAGAAGTGGCCTTCATGGAAGACTTGTGGCCAAAAAGCCATACCTCCGACGTGGAGACAAGGCCAAGCGACTCAACTATGCACGAAAACACAGGAACTGGGGTGCAGAAAAATGGCAGCAGGTGCTCTGGACTGATGCGTCAAAATTTGAAATATTTGGCAGTAGCAGAAGGCAGTTTGTTCACCAAAGGGCTGGAGAGCGGTACACAAATGAGTGTCTGCAGGCAACAGTGAAGCATGGTGGAGGTTCCTTGCAAGTTTGGGGCTGCATTTCTGCAAATGGAGCTGGGGATTTGGTCAGAATTAATGGTTTCCTCAATGCTGAGAAGTACAGGCAGATACTTCTCCATCATGCAATACCATCAGGGAGGCATCTGATTGGCCCCAAATTTATTCTGCAGCATGACAACGACCCCAAACATACAGCGAAAGGTATTAAGAACTATCTTCAGCATAAAGAACAAGGAGTCCTGGAAGTGATGGTATGGCCCCCACAGAGCCCTGATCTCAACATCATCGAGTCTGTCTGGGATTACATGAAGAGAGAAGCAACTGAGGCTGCCTAAATCCACAGAAGAACTGTTGTTAGTTCTCCAAGATGTTTGGGCCAACCTAGCTGCCGAGTTCCTTCAAAAACTGTGTGCAAGTGTACCTAGAAGAATTTATGCTGTTTTGAAGGCAAAGGGTGGTCACACCAAATATTGATTTGATGTAGATTTTTCTTCTGTTCACTCACTTTGCATTTTGTTAATTGATAAATATAAACTATTAACATGTTTATTTTTTAAAGCATTCTTACTTTACAGCATTTTTTCACACCTGCCTAAAACTTTTGCACAGTACTGTATGTGCTAGTCATTCGCTTCATTATTCCATGCCATGTCCCACTGCTTACCAAACAAGTCTGTAATTATTTTTCATTGTGTGTTATTATGCATTTATTAAATATACTGTCAAAATATTAGCTTAAAAACAAATGGTTTATATATAGATATACATTTTATTTATATATTTTAACAAGTACATCTACAGACCCCTTTGTGTTTCACAAATGTTTTAAGTAGGCATAAAACTGTTTACTTTTTGACCTAATCAAATGCATAAAAATAATAAAATGTGCAAGGTTTAAACTGAAATTAAGAAAAAAAATGCCAAGAAATCACCACTCGTGTATTCGATCTCCCCAAAACAAAACAAAAAAAATCTCCTACATCATTTAGAACAAAATACAGGGCCAAGTAGCAGAAGTACAAATTCTATTGGTAGATTATGACATTATGGCTTTCACCTGGAGAAAATCCACGTAGATGAAGCTTAAAGATCCTACAGCATTGTGTAAAAGTCCCACAGTGGAAGGAAAACTGAACCATGTACAGTCCCAGTGTACAACAACAATCTAAAACAGAGATGGATCTTTCAGACCTCTGTAAATGGATTTTATTGCATCTCATATTTTTGTTGTCATACTTGTACACATGCAATGAATCACTTAACGGTTTGATGAAGGAAATCCCTTTTTAGCAGGAGGTGGTAAAATAATGAATCCAAACGATTAAAAAAACAACTACACTTGAACTGGAGTATATTTCTTTGTACTTCACATCGTATCTGTGACACGATTACATTATATATATATATATATATATATATATATATATATAAATTTTTTTTATATAAAGATTTTAAACCATTAACATGTTGAAAAGCAACAGTATATTACTGTAACCTTGAAAGGTTAGTCATTAAAAATGTAAATCATGATGCACTATTCCTGAGGATAACCAGCCTTAAAAAGAACTATCCCTTAACATGCTAAAAATTCTAAATTTGTTTATGGCATTACATTGTTTCTATGAAACATGTACACCAAATGCTAGCCTAAATGTATACTAAACTTGGAAACATGAATGTTTTAAATACCACCCCCATTTAAACAGTTTTAAATTTACGTGATCACCTGAACTCATTTGATTCCCATACCATATCAACCAATATACTGATGAAATCAAGATAAAAGCTAGCTATTTAAATGTGTGTCAAGAATAAAACAGGGTCTGTATTGATATCCTTAGACTACAAAAGCCACATGTCTCAGTAATTTCACAGGTAAAGACATTATTACAAACTGTCTGTGCTTGTTAATGCACCTCTATGCTGAACAAAACTGTTGCAAGATTTTAAAGCAACAGTTCCAAAACCTAACACTGTAAATGTACTTGGTGAGATCCATACTTTTTTACACTTCAATGGATGCATAATGTCCAATGTAAAAATCAGTATTATACAAAACAACAAAAAGAAAGTGATCTGCTTTAAAATTTCTATTCCAGCACTTTGTTTTCTGATCATGTATTTTAAAGTTTTGATCAATGCCTTTAACGTCTTCTAGAAAATCCATGGCTTCTATTTAAGAGTCCTGTAGGAAGTTCTTGAAATATATTCTAGGTTTTAGTTTTTGGCTGCATCTGCCTGACGTGGCCAGCTGTCATCTTCAACTCCTGAATCATACTCCTCTTCCGCTGATTCTTTAGCAGGGGCCCTAGCATGAAAATAAATAAAGAAGAGAGCATTTAAAAACAACGGTCTGTTATCACACCTGCAGCAGCCTGTCTGTAGTTCTCTTTGTCCGAGTAGTATACTTGTTTGTGAACAGGAGGTATATACTTGCCTAATGTATATGGGAAGCGATTTCCCCTCCACTACTTCTTTGGTTAGTTCTACAGTAATGATGTCAGAATTTGGCACTTCAAACATGGGCTCCAGCAGCAGTTTTTCCTGTAAAAGAATGGTAAAGATTTAACAAATGAAAATATCTTGAATTTATAGCAAATATGCAGTATACATTTTATTTATTTATTTTTTAAAAACATAACACACACTTATGTATTTGTTATTTAACTTTTTTTAGCTTAGTACTTTTTAAAATGTTGATGAACTACTTATGCATCATTTTCATTAACATACCATGATTGATCTTAGGCCACGAGCACCAGTTTTCCTCTCCAAGGCCATTCTGGCAATGGCTTTCAAGGCACCTTCAGTAATATTGAGATCACACTGAAACGTATACAAAGAAACAATTATAAACTTACATATACAGGGCTGATTATACAAGTGCAACACTGCAAGGACCCAAGTGTCCCTTTGTAAGCACTGCTGTTTATTGTTTAATGACGACACCCTTACTGGAGATAAATAATTCCCATATTGGACAGTTAAGGGAGTAACATGTATAGGTGGTCAGCAACAGAACTCATGGTGGTTGTCCTAGAACATTGTTTCCCATCATTTGGTCTCTTCCCCCCATTAATTTACATTGCCAAGAGGTTCCCATATAAAATACAAAGTGGCCATCTGACTTTCTAACCACCCTGTGATTACAGATTACTTTCTAAATAGTGAGACAGCATTGAGATGGATTACATGAAAAAAAAAATATATAGGTTACATCACACCTTGTCCATGCCTAACAATGCCTGGTACTGGGGAACTACAGCATTGCGAGGCTCAGTAAGAATCCGAACCAGAGTTTCCTCATCCAGGCTGTGCAAAGGAACCACCACTGGCAGACGTCCCACAAACTCCGGAATCATTCCAAATTCAATAAGGTCCCTGGCCTCGACATTGCGGAGCAAGTGATCTTTTTCTTCAATTTCCTGCACAGTGTCCCCTTCTCCACTTGTGTTTGCTAGGTCAGCAGCCGCTGCAGCCCTCCTGCCTACTCCCAGGTTTGACGGAGTACCAAATCCCAGATACTACAGAACAATACACAGGGGCATTAAAAGTTAAATCAATAAAGCCCAAACAAAACAGAGACCATCTAGCTAATGTGTTTCGGCATCATGCTGAATTTTAAAGTAACTGCATTTGAACAAAAAAAAATATTATAATAACTTGCTAACAAACTACAGTGTGTGTTTTAACATACCCCTCTTTGTTCTGATGATAAATGTAACACTCCTATATAAAACATTTAACACAAGGAACAACCAGAAAATCGGTGCCCATGCTACTGGCACCAATCATGAAATGTCTACAGGTTTATTTTTAATGTGAAACGCTACCAGGATGTTTATATTAAAAAATGCTGTTACATTTTTAATTTGATCACTCACCTTTTCATTTTTCCTTCTGCTTATTATCCTATCAAGTCCATTAAATGCTCCAGAAGCCACAAACAGGATGTTGGTAGTGTCGACTTGAACAGTTTCGCCTCTTAATTTTCTAGAGTTCTTTTCTGGAACATTCACAATTGTACCTTCCAAAAGCTTTAATAAACCCTACAAAAAAGCCACATAATATTTTGATAATACATACACAAATTGCATTTATGTTTTTATTAGTACTATTTTAGTCTGGCTTTTGAAATAGACATATGCTTCATTCTTTAAAAACATCATTTAATATATATAATTTTTGTATTAAAAAAATAGCAACTAAGCAAAATGTATTCATTGCTGTACAACAGACACAAGTGGAGAATCAAAAGTATACAGTATCCACAGGAGCTTACACTCAGCATCAGAATTCACATGTTAATTTTGCAGTGTTTTCAGGAGAAAAACATTTTGTTACATTCCTGATTGCTGACATCCCTGTGAAAGATAATTTGCGCATGCCTGAACAATTCACTTACTTGCTGAACCCCTTCCCCACCCACATCTCGTAGCTGGTGAATGCCAGGCACACTGCCAATCTTATCTACTTCATCCAAGAAGACAATTCCTGTCAATGGGGGATATTTTTTTATTATGTGTTAGCACTTGTGTACAATATATATTTCTCAAACTGTATTGTTGCATATAAATACTATATGCAACAAAATAATTATTCACCCCTAAATTATTTTTTATTTTTTTATTTTTTTTAAATTTAGTCGTTGCCAATGAGTTTTACCCCCGTTTTCAATTTCCTCAATTTGGAATCGCCAATTGTGTTATTATTAATCCCGGTTCACCGCTGCAACCCCCCGGCGACTCGGGGAAACGGCGGCTGAAACACACGTCCTGCGCAACATGTTCCGGTCAAGCCGTCATTTATCGCACCGCGGATCCACAGCCATCTGAATGGCTCCACTGCAGATCCGCAGGCGCCCCATCAGCCAGAGGGGTCGCTGGTGCGCGGTGAACCGTGGATTGCCCTGCCAACCTAAGCCCTCCCTACCCGGGCGGCGCTCGGCCAATTGTGTACCGCCCTCTGGGAACCCTCGGTCACGGTCGGCAATGACATAGCCTGGATTCGAACCTGCGATCTCCAGGCTATAGGGCGCATCCTGCACTCCACGCGGAGCACCTTTACTGGATGCGCCACTCGGGAGCCCCTGAACTTTAACTTGAAACCTCTTTTAAAATATATTAAAATCAAAAATATTTTTTTCTTCCAGACCTACCTTGCTGTGCTTTTTCAACCCCGTAGTTAGCGTCCTGAAGCAGTTTTGCAATGACAGATTCAATATCTTCCCCAACATATCCTGCCTGGGTCAAGGTGGTGCAGTCACAGATAGCAAAGGGAACGTCAAGGCATCTGGCAAGGGTTTGAGCCAACAGAGTTTTACCTGGAGAAAAGGTTAACCGGTACCGGTATTTAAATATCTTAATTAAAATGTAAATTATGTCTAATACAGAGCAACAAACTTATTGGATTTTTTTTAGTTGACCTTTTATTTTTTTTGCTTTTAAACTAACCTGATCCTGTTGGGCCAAGAAGCAATATGTTGCTTTTCTCCAGTTTAATTTCATCATTAGTTGAATCCAGCACTTCGCCTCCTCGTTTCTCTTGAGGCATCTGCTGGTTAACCTGTTGCTGCATTGATGCTCCAAGCGCGTTACCATGTGGACTGATCCCAGCAATCTGAAGCAGCTCTGAGTGGGAGAGAAAAAAAAAAGTGTGATACAGAAGTGCTATTAATCACAACTACATCTCCTGGTGCAATCCATCCAAAACCCGTGTGAAACAAGGCACGATAATAAACTGCA
Organism: Acipenser ruthenus; assembly: GCF_902713425.1. Lineage (NCBI taxonomy): Eukaryota > Metazoa > Chordata > Actinopteri > Acipenseriformes > Acipenseridae > Acipenser > Acipenser ruthenus. The sequence continues at coordinate 26,129,351 of NC_081209.1, forward strand.
CTTTAGATACAAGTTTAGGGGAGACTTTGAACAGAGTATAAAATTGCAGACAATGGATGAAAAACAGGATTTTCATTTTATATATGTATCACAGCTTTCTTGATCATACTGAATGTTTCCTTAGAACAAATTTTAAACAAGATCTTTTGAACAGAACACTACCTACCCCCTCCCCTAACTTACAGTATCTTCTGGGTTTACTCCTTGTAAAATGCTTGCCATTCTTTGCAGGTTCAAGCTATTTATATATGTGCTCTGACACCCACATCCAGTATTCAGTTACTGTCTGTGAGATGCCTCATCAGCTCAAAGATCTTGGTTAAAGAGTGGGTCACTGGGATAATCGATTCATCCACCTGCATGAATATATTTAACCAATAGTGATAACCTCATACTAACATAGCACCCTGTGTATACAACAATTCTTTGTTTAACTGATTTTGCTAGAAAAGTTAAACCACAGAAAAACTTCATTTAATGTCCAAAGTTATTCCCAAGATATACCAACAGGATTACATGGAAATTTAAAAAGAGAAAAGACAAAGAGGTCTGTTAGTTCACCATTTTTTTTCATCAGGTCCTCACCAATGTCAACAGCACATCTGGATGCTTACTCACTAAAAGTAGAACTCATTCAGCCGTGTTATAGTGTGCAAACCTTCTACGATGGCCACCAGATCCATAGACAGTATAAAACTGTCACATGAGTGCATGAGATACACTTTGTACCAGATTTTGGCATTTGTACAAAAAATATATAATTAGGACACAAGGAGTAGCGACTTACTTGTAAATCTGTATTCATCCTCCCGTCTTCTGATTTCTAATTCTACAGAAAGAGGATGAAAACAGCCATATCAAAAACAGTACTATTCTGTCGAAGTCCAGAAACTCTTGAGGTAGCATTACTAGTTTTTTTTTTTGTTTGTCCAAATCTCACATGTTCCTAAAATAAAAATCTCTAAAAACAAGGAGTACATTCATTGTACAAATGCCAAATCATAGTTTTACATAATTATAAAAATAATACTTTTATTTTGCCTTTGCAGCTTTACAATGTTCTCATTTAAAAGGAAGCTCGGAAATACTCTGGCAGCTAATCTGACCTGGAATTTGTATGGAAGAACAGTTCCCGATTCAACCTGTTAATCTATGCAGAATCATTGGTCTTGTCATCACTAAGAGAGTCCTGAATAGACACACTGTCAGACAGAGAGATTAATCCATACAAACTCAGAGCAATCTGCCTGGCTGAGTCCCAAGGTCCAACAATAAAAAACAAAACAAAAAAACAAAAACAAAAAAACACCTATTTCCATTATCCCCCGTGCTGTTTGGGCAGGGCAGATCAAGATATACCAAAGCAGGAGTTTGTCCAGTCAAACCTGTATTACAGACTACTTGAATAATAATGACCAAGCTGTGCAGAATATCACAGAGTTCCTGTTTGACAAGGCAATCCAGCGCTGCCTCCCTACAGTAGTGGATTTCACAGTTATGCCTGGTCTGGAATCCAGAGGCATTTCTCCTTTGTTCTTCCACTGCAATAGCACATTCCACAGGGTTGTTTTTGGACTGTTACCTCAATATGGCAAACAGAGATCACACCTCATTCAAAGTCAGAGAGCTCTCCTTTCCAAGATATGCTAGGATGTCTTAGATGCTCCATAAAGCTGTATTTCATGTGAAAATCGCCTTGATACAAATTCCACTGGTCCATAAGGATTAAATCTACATATATTAGTTTCTTGTTTTTAGAAGTAGACTTGTCTGGAGATACACATATATATTTTCATGTAGCCCAATTCCCCAAGTAGCTAGACAATGCAGTTCTGTTCTATAAAGACATGACTAAGCGCTGGGAAAGTGGGTTCATCTAAGCAACCCTAGTCTGTACATAGTATTTTTGCTATAATGTGCCAATATATATGGAATACAGTACCAGAAATGTGCTTTAACATTCTCATCTAGGTTTTCTCAGTAACAAAAAAGCTCCAAAGAATCGTTAGGATTGTTGGTAGCAAAGCAGTAGCGTCCATCCTTTCGGTTTTATAAAGAAATGAATGTGACCTTAGCCGCAGGGCTGACTGGGAACGAACCGCAAACATCCACTGAAAGCTCACATTGCATGGAAACAGAGTCTCATCACTCAACTGGGATAGACTATCAATGGGGGTTCAAGAGCAATGCGGGAGAGCCCGGATCAGCGGTCAATCTGTGCTCATGGAAACAAGGAAATATATTACTAACCTCTAGGTGTCAGAGAGGCTTGTTTCTCCACTTCTGCCTGCTGTCTCATACTTGCTGGGATATTGTTATAAATACGCTTGTAATGATTGTACACAGCCACTGAAAGCACTTTCTTAGCATAGGATTGGCCAATCACGTATTTATCAAGGTAGGCATAGATCTGGAAAAAGATTACCAGGTTATTATTCAACTTCTGTCTGAATCAATGAGGAGTTCTGTCAGAAGCTCAGCTTGGATATTTAAAGATTGAATTTAAAGGCTAGTAGCAGTAAGACCACTTTCACCATTCAATAAGAGGTCTTCAAAATGAAAATTTCCAAAAAAGTTGAATTTTACACGATCACTGGCCAACAATAATGAAACTGAACGTATATATGACACCAACACTGCAAAGCATTTGGTCTCTGTCAACAAATAATAAAAAGAACCACAATATAGCAACCATATTAGGCACTTAACGCTGCAAAGTCTGGACCTCAGAAGATTTCTGATTTAAGAGAAGGTGAAAGTGTGGCAGGTTAACTAAAACATACAAGCACCCCAGGCATGCCTAAATACTACATTTAAGTAACATTAGGTTTGTTAAGGGCTCTATTTAAGACCCAAGGATTACCTTTTTGGGTGGAGGTGGTGGTTTCTGCTGGAATGCCATTTTAACAGCTTCAGCTGCTGATTCTGGCTCTTTATTTAGACTCTTCTTTGAGTCGGTTTCTGACAGCACGACAAAAAAGTGATGACATTTTTCACATTTTACAAAGCGGGTTGAAGCTGAAATAATAAAAACATAGAATGTCAAAATGTACAATTTCTGTATTTGTTAAGATTGCAGTGGAATTTGCACAGATTAACCACTGTAAAGTTAATACCATGTACACAATGAACCACACAGGATAGTTATGTGAACTTATCAACACAGTTTATATGATAGGCAATATTTCTCCCAAGAAAACATTTGTGCAATAGACGTTACAAAAGTTTACTATGGAAAATTGTACTGCATTTCTAAAAATCGCAAGACAAAACTACTTGATTGACAGAAATACAAAACAATTAAAACAGCATTTTAAATATGTTGTTGTTGCACTTAAACATGTTTTGTATGATAAATAATGATTCTTAAAACAGAAGTGGATCTGTATACTGGTTGCCCAGCTGATCCACATGGGTCACTCCTCTACAAATTCAACATCTATTTAAATGTATGGCAGAGTTGTATTTGTAAACCAGATACCAAATTCACAAGGGGGACTGTAAAATACATTTATACAGTTTTAGGTAATCTTGCTTGCATTTCTCCTTGCATGCAAAAAGTTTATTCAGATTAGATTTTTAAAACATTCAATAAATATTGTTGAATCTGCAGTTACACTTACAAACAAGTGTCTCGACATGAGTGCACGGGTCCCCACACTTTGGGCAACGCAGCTGGTTTCCACCTTTTCCTCCAGGACCTCCAGAGCCTGTGGATCTTTTGCCGCTGCCCCCTTCAACAGATTTCTGATTTTAAAAAAATAATAGTAAAATGGTATTAGTATACAGACATACCTTTTGTTATTCACTTTTCCATGCATAGCCTCTAAGGGTATTGGCTTCAAAAGAACTGTAACCTTTGAACTATCTTGGTCTGCACTATGCTCTTTGGCATAATTAGTGTAGAAGCAGGTGGAGCCAAAAGATTGAAAAATAATTACAGTTTAAAATATCACTTTTTTTTGTTTTGTTTTTTTTAAAATCAGTAGTAGTAGACAACTGGACAGATGCCACCAGTCTATAAATAAGTTTGGATAGAAAAAGTAATACAAAATGTCACAGTATTGGAGAATTAGATCTAATGACCACTTTTCATCAATGAATTTAAGCACAAGGTCTTTTGGCTTAAATATAAAAATAAATACACAGCCTGACCTCACGGATGACTGGAGCAAGGGTTGTTTTGGAACCATGTGATTAACTACATAAATTCAGAGTCCAAAACAAAACAAAACAAAAGTTACCTTGCCACCATCCCCAGATCCATCTTTGGTGGTTCCATCTTTTGAAGCAAAATACACTGTAGTTTCTGAAAATGATCTAACGGGAACTCTCCTCCTCAAATGAACTTCAGAAATCCCCGGTCTTCCCAGGGTATACAGGTGAACGCGTGAGCAGGCAATGCCTGTAAGCACAACACATAAACATTAAGGGGAAATAAATAGTTATCCTTGTTGACCTTGTTCTTTGTAAACTTGCATAATCTAACAAACTTCCCTAAAAAGACACCAATACAAATGTACACACACACACACACAGAGAGTTATTTAACATGAGGGTTAGTACCAAGCATGGCAGAGTGAAGAACAAACACAACCGAGTAGTTAGTAAGTTACACAACATTGTTCTAAATATGCATCAGTATTCAGCATTATGTGTATGTTATATGTCTCCAAACTAGTTAAAAAAGCTAAATAAGATACAACACAAAACTGTTTAAAGCTTAACAAATAAAAATAAAACACACAGAATGGTATTTTAATTTCAAAACGCTGCGAATAATATGATAAAGTTATTATAACAGCAAAACATTATCGAAGCGAATCATAATACAGCAATATTAAAAAAAAGAAACCCGTTATAAATGCTTTTCTGAAATAGATAGATAACGCCCGACACTTACCTTTATGGGCTGAATTTATAATCCGCCTCGCAGCAGACGAACACGTGCTGGACATGGCTTCTTTCTTTTTTTTTTTGTCAGGTGAAATTATTATTATTATTATTTTTTAACTAAAGCAGAGTTCTTATGTATGTTGTTGTTGTTGACAAAACTTAGGCCGAAGCCTGCAACGGACCTTATGAAAAAGCGTCAACCATAAATACATATATTACATACGTTTGGATAACAAATGTGTTTTTGGAAATAAAATATCCTATACCCTAAATAAGAAGCAACTCGGTTTTTAAGAGTAAACGAAAAATAAAATAATAACGTCAAATTCGGAAGAGGCGAAACCAGTAGCCAACCACAGCAAAGCAACTAAAAATTAAAATGGTCGAGTCACTGAAAATAACAAACAGCGTTCGGTGTTCCTCCGCTTTGTCAAGGTATCTCTGCAGTGTCGCAATTATTGCAGGTCACAGCTACATTGACGTGGAAGGTGTTTGTAGCTTATTATAATCGACAATAATGTGATTTAACCCCTGCTTTCTCAAGTAAGTCAGCCACTGCAATAGTCTTTTTTTCTTTCTGTTCAGCCACTGCAATATAGGTCTAGCAACACAGAACGCCCTGCGTGACGTAGCGTTTGGGTCACATGCCGCAAAAGGGGCGGTGCCAGTGTTTGACAGCAAAAGTTGATTTTCAGTTACTTGTATTCGCTTCCATTTTTTGTTTTCTTTTCCTAGTTTAGTTTCTATACTAACCCGAGCAAGCTAATCCTGTGTTTAAAACCGGGGTATCGAATTTGCAAATATACCGTAAGTCTCTTTTAAGTAAAAGATTACAAAGTGTGAAAATAATGAAAAAAAAAATGTTTAGAATTAGTATATTTTTAACAGGTTGTCTTCTGTTTGGATGTACAACATTATATCTGCACGATAAAAAAAAATAACAATTCGTTTGTATTTCTGAAAATAAAGATTTTTGTGTGAAGTTGCCACACATTAGCTCCAGTTCAACGCGCTGGTGACGTTACCTCCTGCACATCACGGAAGTTGGGTCACATGATTGAGGTTTAAGGAAGAGAATGCACCAGCAAGTCAAGGGTCGGTGGTGGGCTGTTAAGGCAGCTGGAAGGTAAACAACCGAGGTAACGAGTTATTGTTTTGTCGTTTTGCTTTTGCTTAGTTATCATTTCGCAAATGCAGTAGCTGACAGGATATTTAAGCAAGTTAGAAGAGATTTGAACACTATATTATAGGTAGCTAAAAAAATAAGCAGGCTTACAAAGTGAGCACAGACTCTTAGTACAACATGTGCTGTTACACTTTCAGTCTACTACTGGTATAGTCTCGTATCAGTAATGCAAAGAGGTTATCAGTGGTACTTCATGTGTATTGAGAATATACGTTGATACAGCAAATAGAAGTGTTCGTTCTGTAATTCTACACACAGCACTTTACTTAGCAGGGATTACGTATCTGTTCGTGGTGTCTTTTGTAAATTTTCTGCACAATGTCATAGTTTAAACACCTCTTTTTGCATGTTTTTATGCAGCGTGATAGTGAGAAAATACGAACATAGAGCGAGAGCAGACCAGGGTCTTTTAGGCTGTATTTCTCCGGAAGGGTAAATCGTTTATGAGTTCTGAATTTGTTTTTCTGAAAGCATTCTCTTGGTTTTCCGCTATCATCAAATTCTTTATGTACAGTTTGAGGAAATAGCTAGGCTAATTCCTCATCACGGCATATTTTTGATGCTAGTTTTATTGCCAATAGCGTGTAACAATGGGCGGCTTGTGCGAGGAATGGGCTAAGAAGTGAAACACAAATTTTGAAATAAGCCTTTCTAATAAGGACGCTGAAACTGTGCAGCATTCTTATTTCTGTGTGATACACGGATTTGCATGGTGCTGTGGCAGAGGTAGTCTCGTTTAAATCCATATTGGGAATGATCAAAGTAGAGTATTCTCAAAATCACACTAGGGTTTTACGCTAGGCACAAAGGGTAAGGCGCATTCCAGGATTGTCAGGAGGAAGTTCTTATACCTTTACACCGACAGCTGAAGAAATGTTGCACATTGTGAGCCTGTGCATATCTCCATACCAGTTTGAATGAGTTCTAATGTTATTATGTATGCCAGATTGGGTACTGCAATCACCCAGGGAGGCTTCTATGATTTTACATACCTAAATATCTTAATTCACGTTGCATTATATATTAGAAAACAACATTTCAGATATTGTGATTGTAATAATTACAATAAAGCTTACTGTGATTTACATTTTATTTCATTATTTTCCTAGTTCATTATTTTCGTTTAACTGTGGAGTTGCTTGATGCAGGGTGTAACAATGCATTCAAACTGTTCATTTAAATGCAGGTGGGGCCACTTCGTGTTCTTCCAGTCATGGAAGAGATCAGAGCATCTCCTGATTACAACTGGTTCAGAAGCACAGTTTCGCTTAAAAAGGTATGTGTTCTTAGTTTTATTGTCGGTTTCCATGGAGACAACTTAACCAATTACAAAGACAGTTATGTTTTTTTGCATACAGAGGAGATAATAATCCAAAGGCCACAAGTACTGTAAAATGTTGGTAACATACACTGTTTAAAAATATAACAAGTTCAGTACAGTTTGAACAGTTAACTTGTTGATGTGGGTATCGTTTGCCTATTGTTTTTCATGGGTGCTAACAGGAGGGACACTTCTGTAATTCATTATTACAGATAGAGTGAGTCACTGTGTGGTGCTGTGGTATTGCATGCTAGCAGACACTGTAGTTTTGATACAGTAGTCCAATACTATTTATTGGTTAACTCAACCTTGTTTTTAATGCCGTATTTAATACAAAATTAGCCTACAGCATTTTTAGCATGTCGGGTTTGTGTTTTTAATGAGTGGTGTGTTAGACATATTGATCTCAGATTAGTTAGCTCTTTAGAAGAATTTTTTTTTTTTTTTAATCATGTGATTTTCATATGATTAAGAAGCATGACTAAGCATCGAGTGAATAAAGTGATACCAGTCCAGCCAGTATTCCTTTGATTATTTTTTTTTAAGCATGTCATTTTGTGGTTTGAAATTTTTCCCAGACTTAATTGAAATAAGAGCTGCTGCAGTATACTTCAAAATGACTACTAGTACTTTGGAAAACATTTCCTATCTGATTAACAAGCAACAAGTGGCAAACACTTTTAGTCCTATTTTAACAGGATCTTGTTCTAAGCAAGTTCTTTATGACTTAGTTAAACCTCAAGGTTCAATCAAGAAATGAAATACCTATTTGGAACTAGCTGCTGGACTGGAATGGAACTACAAGCAGCACCCCTGAGATTATAAACTATAATGCACAGCACCGCTGCAAACAAAGAAATACTTGTAGAACTCTTGGTCTTATTTTTCTCTTTACAGATTATAGTCGACGATGATGACAGTAAAGTCTGGTCTCTGTATGACGCAGGACCCAAAGTCGTAAGATGTCCTATCATTTTCCTGCCGCCTGTCAGTGGCACTTCTGATGTGTTTTTCCAGCAGATCCTTGCGCTTACCGGATGGGGTTACCGGGTCATATCTGTAAGTTCATCATTTCAAATGAATTTGCTTTATAAATAGCTACAGACAGTATTTTCAATAACAATATAGAAATGCATTAAATGTCATCCCAAAAATATGAAGTCTAGTTTTATGAGATTCATTTTCCAGTAAATATCTTTAAACATTGTAATATAAATCCTGGTGGATGATCACTGTCTGTAACCTGTAAGGATCCCTTGCATTGGTTTCATTGGCTTTTACTATAAAATAACAAATACATGTAGAAAGCTAGTAATGCCTGCAGAATGCAGGGTTTCATGTTGCAACACTGCTGTACAGTGTGTGACTTTTTGGACGAGATACTTATTGCTTTACCTTATCTCTTTCTCTCATATTCAAGCTCCAGTATCCAGTATACTGGGATCTCCTGGAGTTCTGTGATGGATTCAGGAAGCTACTGGACCACTTACAGCTGGATAAGGTTGGTGTTTATCATTGTAGGTTATTTCCTGTTTTTAGCCTTTCTTACTCTTTCATTTTGATTTTGTTAGCATGGAAATACCCATGTTTTAGTGTAGAAAATAGATAGAGGTCTGGTTTCACAGACCTTAATTAGTCCTACTCATGGACTACATAACTTTGGGTAGTCCAAGATGTGTACTAATCAGGGTCTGTGAAACCAACCAAGAGAGTCTGTGTGTATTGGCTTGTTTTGAAAACAAAGTGATTGGACAAGTGCTATTTGTAAATGTTTTTAACTCTCTGAATCACAAATGAGATGGTTCATTTCGAGTATCTATCCTGCTGATGAAAGAAAAATGAATCAAATAAATAAAGATTGTAATACTTTATGGTTCTCAGAAGAGGCATTATTCTGTGAAAACAAACTTGTGGAAAAGTCTTTTGGTGTGTGTCTTTTTAAATGTGTTTAAAGTTAGACTGAATATCTTCTTGTGATTTAGTGTTTAAAGTCATTCTTTAGGTCTTATGTTAAAAGAAGCTTTTTTTTCCTTTTTTTTTTCTTAGGTGCACATATTTGGAGCTTCTTTAGGGGGCTTTTTGGCACAGAAATTTGCAGAATACACACACAAATCACCCAGAGTGCAGTCTCTTATTCTGTGCAATTCCTTCAGCGACACTTCCATCTTTAACCAGAGCTGGACAGCCAACAGGTACACAGGAATTTTTCATTCACAAATATAAGACATTCCGTTTGTCTCAGTAAAAACTAGCTGCTTCACTGCATATAAAGGGTTTCAAAGATGAAATAACATTGTAGAATATAGGTCTGCTGGTTCTACTGTGTTAACCGAATAGTATTTGGATTTTACATTTATGGTAGTGTGCTGTTAGTGTGTACCTATGAGCAGACCTGATGGTAGCAGTAGTAGATTAAAACAATAAAAAGTGTATTTTTATAGCCCGATGCATCAGCATTCGTTTCCTTTTTTCCCTGCAGTTTTTGGTTAATGCCTGCATTTATGCTCAAGAAGATTGTTCTTGGGAATTTTGCAACAGGTCCAGTGGATGTGAAAATGGCAGATGCTATTGATTTTATGGTTGATAGGGTAAGGCCTTTGTTATCAACTGATAATGGACATGGTAGCTAGTAAATGTGCAAAGAAACTAGCAAATATTCTGTGTTTAAACAGCATTAGGGAACAAAGAGAGCAGTATAATGCTAAGAGGTAAAGTGATCTGTTCTACAGTTATGGACAGAAGTTTTGCATCATCTAGAATGTTAGGTTTGAGACATTAATTAAAAAAAAAAAAACGTTTGGCCATAGCTGTATTTAATAATAAGTGATTATCAAGGATTGTTTTTTAAGAACACTATCCTACTGTACAGTGCACGTCAAGCAAGCTTAAATCCTCAGTGTCATCCCAGCACCTGCAGGCAGGCACAACTAAATTTACACAAGCCCTGGAGTTATATACAAATGATTCACTTTGGAAAAGCTGCAGACAGTCATGGCATCTTTATGAGAAGTTGGGTCAAACCCACAGTAACAGTCTGTTGGAATGGCTCACACAGAAATGTGGAATGCTGTCTTACTGCATTAAGAATGTCTTCTGTTTCTTTTCATTTGGAACAGCTGGAGAGTTTGGGTCAGAGTGAACTGGCCTCTCGTCTGACTCTGAACTGCCAGAACTCTTACGTGGAGCCCCACAAGATAAAGGACATTGCAGTGACCATTATGGATGTAAGCCTCGCTGATCAATCCCGTTACGTCTCTCAAAAGTTAATATTAAGTAACATGCAGTAACACTACCGGAAAAGCTAGCAAATAACAATGTGTAGCTGCTTTTATTTTCAGAATGAACTCTTATCATTGAACGGTATGAGTCAAATTGTGACGCATTTGGCCGCTGCTTAATTTTAGGTACTGCTGTTTTTGAGAAAATGTGTTTTACATCCCACTTTTAGGTGTTTGACCAGAGTGCACTTTCACACGAAGCTAAAGAGGAAATGTATAAGCTGTATCCAAATGCCAGACGAGCACACCTGAAAACAGGTGGAAACTTCCCATACCTTTGCAGGAGTGCTGAAGTTAACCTTTACATACAAGTGGGTGTTCAGTACCGGCTTATGTGTTTGTTTTGTGTGATGAACAGGCAAGCTATGCATATGTGAATCATGGGTATGGTAACTTGAAGTGTAGGGAGGGGGAAAGGGTCAGTTAATTCAGTACGTTTAGTGATGCAGTGTTTACACAGACACCTCATTAAAGACCTGCTCCATATTCACTCTGTTGTGTAGTGCAGGTAGCCAGCAGGGTGAGGCCATCTGATTTCAAAGATAACACCCTAATTGGCATAATAGATGGGACATTAATTCCCCAGCTAGAAAGTGAATTCAATTGGTCCCTTTGTATCAATAGGGAACCAGTTCCTTTCCTGTCAGGCTTGTCCACATTGTTTGCCAGTGGTTAACAAAGGAAAGTCCTAAACCAGCTAGGCATAAGAGAGTGGGTGTGCTTCCTTCATTGTGGTTCCCATTTAAAAATGAAAGTATTACAAATAACTGCATTAGAAACTTTTAAAGGGAACCTGAACAGATGGATATATCTAGATACAGCAGGTGCATAAGAGAATGTTTTACTTCCCTTTTTTTGGTAGGATTTATTTATGTAAAATTAATGCTATTAATAGTTTCCTGACTGATATTAATTCCCGTCATGTTTTAATCCCCAGATTCACTTGCGCCAGTTTCATGGCACAAGATATGCAGCCATTGATCCAGCTATGGTCAGTGCAGAAGAGCTGGAGGTTCAGAAAAGCAGTCTGAACGGTGCCAGGGACAGCGATGAAGAGAAATAGCAAGGAGAAGTATCCTGGAAGTGCCAGTCTGTCTGGTGGATCACTGATATCTACTGGGCTTTATCAAGACGTCTACCAATCAATATTCTTTTCAGGAAAGGTATTCAGTTTTCTAGACTAGTGTTCGATCTGTTTTTTAAGAAGATGAATACAGTCATAAAAACAACAGTATCTAATAATGGACCATATTTTTATTTTGCAGGAAAAAAAATATTTTTTAGAAATCATTGCTACTGTAAATAAATCTAACTTGACAAAATTATATAATGCCATTTTTGTATTTTTTTTTTTTCTTTCCTTTAAATATTGTTTGCATTTCCTTCTAACTTGCTTTGGTACTCTGTGCTTGTTCAGGTTTGACGCTGTTTTTTTTCTTTTTGCTTTGTTTTGTTTTAATTATTTTATGTTTTTAAGATTGCCAGCCTTTGCCGTAATTCTTGTTAAGAATCTGATTTGTCAATGCACTGACCGATTTAGCTAAATTCTTACGTATGTTGAGACAAGGAACTTAGCTTCACAAAAAAAGTAAAGGAAAAAAGTTTGGAAGCTTTTTCTTTTTTTTTCTTTTTTTGCAGTTGCAGTTATTTCAGTAATTGTTTCATTAAAAAATGACAAGATTCTTTGCCTCTGTTTTTTTTATTATTTTTCTTTGGAGTTCTTTCTGTGCTGTCCTTTTATCTGTGCCATAACCCAAATCACATATCTTAAAGGAAAAAGGTCAAGGCATAATCAGCTATGGAAAATTAGGCTAGCAAACTGTGCTTACTTTTCAATGGCAAGCTTCCCCACACATACTGTGTAAGAGACCATCTGAATCTGTGTCACACTGTGGAGATTATTGCTATTTATGCAAGGTAACCTGTTCGATTTTTAATCTCACACACATAGAAAAAGGGTTCTGTGTTTAATTAAGAAAACAACCACTCTGATAAATAAATCAATCACATATACTGGCTTTTCAGTGCACTTAGAAATATTAAATTCTTTGAAACAAAATATGTATGTATCTTCCCATCCCCTCTTATTTTGAGTAACTGTTTCAAGTTGAGCCTAAAAGTAACTGGTGTAATCCTAGCTTCATGGAACACATCACACATGTTTTTGGTCAGCGTTTTACTAAACAGAACTCATCTAAAAATAAAAACCACACTCGGTTTTATGTACAAAATGTTTTATTTAATAAAAAAAAAAGGATTCACTAGTCTGTGGTATAGGTTTTGTTTTATCATAATATAAATTTTTAAGGATAATGGCACCAAACTATAACGCAGGATAAACCCTTTTCAGAATTACAGAACAAAATGTGTGGCCAGGTTTGTTTAAAATATAATTAACATAACCTCTGCTGAAACAGTGAGTGACATAAGATTAGAATACCCTGTAAAAGGAATTGGAGGTGCAATAGAAAACAACACAAATACAGTGTGTTAGACTGATACAAAAATAGCACGGAAGCTTATTGTTGCATATTGACAATACAAAAACATTTTTAAAACCCCTGCATTTGAAAGAATACTGTGCTTCTGTCTGTGTCCAGAGAAAAAAAAAATGGTACAGTGTAAGATTATTGTTCCAGTTACGTAATTTAGCCACCAGGTTGCACTGTGTGCAATTAAGAAATGCATCACAACTGAAGGCAAATTACAAATATAACTTCTACGGACAAAGGCTTTTAAAAAGTGCTTTTGGCCTTTAGAGGGAATGATCAAAGTGCCAGTTTAAGTGGCAGGTAGTAGCCCTCACTAGCTTGAAATACATTGCAGAAAATGGCAATGGTTTCCTATGCTGAACACATTGTTCCCTTTGTCAGTTGGTCTCTGGTGATGCAAGGAGTTTGTTCTAAGGAAGCACCAGTGTGTTCCCTTTTCACTGCAGATACAGGTCTCACATGGTTATGCACTTCTTTGGAGAATCCGAATCTGCATTTGCTTTCCTTCTGATGCTTTCTGTTGAAACAGAAACAAGAGATACTCAAAGTTTCTATCTGAGGTTAATTACAAAAAGGCATTCTCGTTAAAAGGCAGGACACGCACTTCAGAGTTTATGGAATGGGGTGGCATTTTCACAGGCCATATTACAACTCTCCCCCCAGTTATAAGAATACATTTTCAACTTTGAAATGATGCAGCTGCTGTACATTTCTTAGAGGAGACTAGTTGTTTAACTCATTCATTATGAAGCCCACTTATTAATAATGGCATTTAGACCTTTTAAAAATATATATTTTCCATTAGCTGAGAAGATTGACAGAATCAGAGTGTGTCAGAGGTGCTTAATTATTAGCGCAGAGCGATCTCAGACTTGTGTGTGTTGGAGTTTACAAAAGTTAATCACCAGTTCTCGTTCACATGACTCCCTGCTTACCTGCCAAGTCTCTCCTGCTGATTCCAACAAGGCCCTCATACAGCCCTTTGATTGGATTTTCTCCTGCCATGATCACGCCATGCAGCCAGATGAGCAGCATTCTGTGGCCGTGCTCCTTATGGCTCTTTGTGCCTTTAAACAAGAAAAACATGAAATGTAGTTTGCATTCTGGCCATCGTGATGAATATTTATTTTGTAACTTTAAAGTCTTTTTTATCAAGCAGAGTGACGTTCATTTCTGTGCCTTTAGTTTCTGCTCTCTGAGTTGGTATAAAACAAATGGCTGCATGCAAAGCAATAAAAAACACTTTTATTTGACATTAATGGATGAAAGGCCCAAATGTTATTCCTAATACAAACAGAAGCAGGGAAGGAAATAAGACTCCCAATGCATAGCACTTGGCTCTCTTCCTGGTTTTACTAAGTTTAATAAGAGACTCACTTGTGCTTGTAATCTATACACTTGTGGCTAATCAAGCTTGTAGTAAAACCTGGAATGGATGAAACTGCTATGCAATAGCAGTCTAATTTCCATTCCTACAGAAGTGTGTGGCTGGTTTCTGTTTCATCAATGGCCTGTTTTAACCCTTTGTAGTAACTAATTCCTTTAACAGAGTAGATCACCGCGTGTAAACAGTTAAATGTGAATTACGTCCAGCACATCACTCTGGTATACAGTAATATGCCATTATCTGCTGGACCTCCTACTGAGTGAATAACCCTGAGTCTTGTGCTCGTGTTAAACTCTTACCAGTCCATTGCTGCTCCATTGCCCTAATGTGGGGCTCAGTGAATTTCCAGTAATGTGCTAATTTCTTCCACTCGTTAGGTTTGAGGTATTTCGTTGCTAGTCTCCACATTACAGAGCGGATGTGCTGTGTCTCCAGTCTGTGGTCCTGTTTGAAGGTTAAATGTTTTGCCACCCAGGAATCTGAGTCACTATTAAGATTGTCCTGCAAATCAAATCAATTACATTCACTTCTTCCAGTTTTTTAAATACATGTGTTCTTTCTATGCACTAGATATACTATAATACATACTGTGAGAGGGAGGGTGGCTGTCAGGTCACTTTGAGCTGTTACATAAGCAATGCCAGTAGTTTTTATAGGTAGTTAACGGTAAGCAGGTGTTTTATTAAACTTTTATCAATATTGAACACATCCACAAAGTGTCACAAAGGTTGCACACTATTGTTTTGTTTTATTAGGAAAATGAATTGCATGCAAGTTAACAGTACTTATATACTGTATTCCCAGTAATCAAATGAAGACACTCTCTTATGAATACATTTAAACAGTTCAGGATATCAACCTCTAAAGGCATTATCTATACTGCTTGTGTAAGCGTTTTTTACAATACAAACGCTGGTAATATAATCGCTATATCAATTGATGCCTACCTTTTCCCATTTATAAAACCTGTCTGCTTTGATAATCATATCCACAAGGTTCACATGGTTTCCTCTTGCAGCTACATCCAGGGAGGTCTTTCCCTGCTAAAATGTTAGAAAAAAAAAAAAAAAATCTTTAGGTGCTGAACTACAAACAAACTGCTGGCCATGTTATATCATTCCAGAACTGGTAACCGTCTAAATACAGTATGTTGTTCTAACAACGGCCACTAGGTGGCGATAAGAGACTGAAAAATGGAGCTGGTTTGCCTGACTTTTCCTAAACAGTATATTCCTTCTGTTTCTTCCCATTTGTAGTAACAACCCCTACCTTTTAGACTGATTAAAAACCGTTTATAAACAGAAAATAATAAAGTAATAATAGAGAAAAAGTGTTGCAATACTCTTTGTATTCAGTTTACAAATCATTGGCAGTGGTCTGGATTAAATTAAAATGATGGCACTTGAATTGGACCCGAGGATCTATTAACTCCACATTGTGATTAACAGGATAGCCGATCCCGCAGCACGGTACTGTTTACATTGCATTACCTTGTCAAGCAGTTTTAAATTGACACCCGCTATAAGAATCATTTCAGCGATGTCTTGTCTCCCATGCTCTGCTGCTATGTGAAGGGCTGTCTGCTGCCTCTGTGAACAACAGGAGTAAGCAAGATCAGACTCCAGGAAACACGGCAGAAAACGAACAGATGATCTGTGACCCTGAGTGGGCAATCTGTTCAGCACTTGGGAAGAGCGAAATCAGGGTGACTCAAATTACCTCTGGCTCTGAATCTTTAATGCTTCTTAACTGTATTTCCTAATGAAGCGTTACTGGTATATTGTAAGATAGTGGCTTCTATGGCGTTTGCACTTAACTGAATCAACTATGACATTCAAACAAATGAATCATAATTGATTAAAAACATAAAGCTGTTTTCTCTTCAGAGCTGCATGTAAAGTGTAGCATATACATTTAATATTTATTCTGTGCTATAAAGAAGAAGCAGTATGCTTACATTGTCAGCAATGTCAAGGTCACATTCAGCATCAATGAGGATTTTCACTGCCGCTGGGAAGTTGTTGAGCACAGCGATGTGAACAGCAGTGGCATGCTGCTGCACAAACAGATTTTACAGTAAGTTATCATGGCAGTTATATTAGGGGAAAATAAGCGATTACCACCTGAGAAATCTTTCATTTCCTAGCGACTCAGGGTTCTTGAAATGGAATGAAGAATACTATATTGGTGAAAGTTATATTTTAATATTTCATTCATTCATCCCTGTGTTTCTCTCCACTGACGTTTTAGTTATCAAGTTAAGGAACTGTTTGTTTCAGTAGGTTGGTTTCTGTAGGCTGGTTTCAGTAGGTTGGTTTCTGTAGGCTGGTTTCAGTAGGTTGGTTTCAGTAGGTTGTATGGACAAATAGAAGTGACTTTTTGTATGGACAAATAGAAGATTTTGACCAACCTTTTTCAGATCTGATACGTCTCAGCAAAGTTAAACTGTGTTAGAGATGTCATTATTTATTTGTGCATGATGGTAATAAAACCTGGACTATATCTTTTTTCCACAAATGATTTGGCTTTATGGCTTGACCCAAAAGACTACACTTACATAGTTAACAGCATCTGTGCTTATCCCTCCTTCAATGAGCAGTCGGATGACTTTCTCAAAACCATGGAATGCAGCGTAATGTAGGGCAGTCATATTTCTCTAGAAATTAAAAGGACGTATGAAGATTAATTAGGGAATATACAGTCAGTCAAGTCAAGTCAAGCAGTTGCTGGTCATGATGAGCAGACATGCTGTTTGTGACTGGGTTACTGATCATTAAAAATAGACCCCTATACACAGTCACCAGCTGGAATTACAAGTCATACAAGTTATTAAGCACCTTAGCAAATTAAGCAACTTACATTTGTTTGAACATTAATGTCGCAGCACGAGTCTAGCAGCAGTTTAACACACTCATAGTGGCCCCCGTCAGCGGCCAAATGCAGAGCTGTCAACCCTTCCTGGAGAAACAGAAAAGAAAGCATTAAACCACAGCCAGTAAATGAGCTCTAATTAGTGCTACAATCCAGGAACAGAGAAGTAGTCAAGAAAACTACTGTTGTGTGCACTTGAAGGGACCGCACTGCCATTCTTCATCTATGGAAGTATTGTGTGGCATTCTTAAAAGCAGCTTCATTCATAGTCGCAGGAAGTATGAAATACTGACAAGTCACTCTAACAGTGATTCACTGCAGGCCTATAGGGAGCTGTTTGTAACTTACAATGTTCTTTTCATCGACATCCACTCCAGTTTCCACAATTTTCTGCAGCACCTCAGCATGTCCGTTCTTTGCTGCTAAGTGCAGGGCTGTGTTCTGGACCTGCAGAGAACCAACACAGAACAGGTTTGAATGCATGTACAAATCCTCTTTCAATATGTTACAGCACATAGCCCTCTGAAGACGATTGTGCTGCCTCCTTTTAAGAGGTGTCAGCCTGTCATCTTTTCAGATTGATACACCTTACCAGGTAACACCATGCTAGGTGTGCAAATCCAGGGCTTGATGGCTGTTTAACAGAAATATGAAAGACTATTCCACTAATGACAATGATGCACTGTGAGCAGCATTGCTGATAATGCAATATTATACTGTACTTTCATACGGCTAGTCAAAAAGGCATTTAGTTCAGTTCTATAGACTGAAAACACAATACACAGATGAAAAGAAACCTTATTTACAGGACCTCTTTTATTCATTCACTGCCAGCAGTTACAACAATGCACAACACGGTGTTGCCCATTGGAGCTGCCTGCTGAGAAACTATAACTAAAGTATAGGGTTTAGATCTAATAATAGATAAACCAACAGGGGAATGCTGTGCAGATCAGTGTTACAGAATAAGCTGGTAAGCCTGTCATTCTCAGAATGCACAGGAACTGGTGCAGATAAATAATCTATTGTTTAAAACTACCCATTAAGGGAAGAATCCCCAACAGTTGCACTGACAAGGAAAAGTCCACTGATCAATAAGAATGTATACTAACCAGTTCATACCACAACACCTCTTGGGTGGGCAGTGCAGAACATTGAGGTACAACTTAAACTAAGTAAAGAAGACTAGCGTTTTGCCTTTATTTGTGTATTAAAGTTAGCAAAGGAAACAGTGTGGGCTTTGCATGTTTGGCTTGGAATCTCCTCTAATTTGAGAGCATCATGTTGCAATAGTAAGTTCTGGACCCCTTCGTGTTTTTACCTTATCTTTCAGCCCATGTGTGCAGCCAGAGCCAATGAGAAACTCCACCACTTCCAGCTGACCGTGCTCTGCAGCCAGGTGGAACGCGGTTCTGCCCACCTGTGAACAAACCCACATGACAACGAGATTCAGCGTTTCAACAGCTAAATGGTATGACTATGAATAACAGCATGAAAAACTACATGAAGCCTCTAATTACATACAACAACTACAGAAATCCACAGCAACCAGAAAACACTTTCCTTCGCTAAGCAATTAAAACCTTAAATTACCCAACAGAGTGGTCTAATTGCATACCATTTTAACCAGCTTGCTGTTTGTTCAGCTTACATGTTCAAATTACTGCTGGGCATCATATTCTGGGAAAAAAATTCTTTATTTTGTTCTGTGGATAAACCACCAATTAAACATTCCTATCCGTCTGTGTTATTCATGTGCCTGCCTATAAAGAAGAGTGATGAAATGCATGCTGACAGCTGTAACCCACGATCCCTGTTCAAAGCTTTCGAGACCGAATGAGGTTATTGAAGAGGAAAGCAATCCCTAATGCAAGTCACGGAGTGGACGAGTGAAGCTGTGGCAACAGAAAAGATGACATGAGAAAATGCTTTGCCGCTGCTTCTCCAGTCTCATCATATCTCATCATAAAATAAATAATATATTTATTTTACAATTGTACATCCTTGCAGTATTTTTTGTCTTGCAATGCACCCTTGTTAATTTTAGGATGTGGGTCAAGGATCTAGGAAATCAGCTAACCAGACTGCTGTACTGTAGTGCCAGGCTTGATCATAGCCTCTACTCGGTCCCCTTTCAAATGTGCATCAGCTGTTAAGTACTCCGTCTTACAAAGAAAGGTTCTGTGCAGAAACAGATGGTTTCTTTATTTATTTTGCTGAACAGCAGTCAGAGCTGGGTCTTATCTCTCACTCTGGGATTCACATTTAAAACAATTACTTGACTTTAAAATTATTGTTTTAAATGTTTGATGCTTTACATTGTAATTTTTTTACACCCATTATTTTTGTAATGTTAACATTAAGCATGAGTCTGGTTCACACCCTGCTACAGATCTGCAGTAATCTCCCAGGCTGGAAAAGCTACAGTACATTCCTCTCTTCAGCTGGTTCTACACTAGATCAGCAGTCAGATCAGCAGGTTTCCCAGGAGGTACCCACTCTACCTAAACTGCAGAAATATAATATGTATTTCTGCTGTAAACTGCTTGAGAAGCAGTCTGCTACATTCCCACAGACGGGAGCAAGGCAAAAAAAAAAAATCCCATTCAAAGGAGCTGCATCATCTTTCTCGTGTTTGTGTGCATGTGAATCCGCATTGGCTCACCCAGTAACAACAGAAAGATCTGTTTGTACAGTATCAGGATTTGCTTGTGCAAACAGTCTAACACAAACCAAGCATGAAAACCCACCTAGCGGATGCAAACCAAAGAATACAGACTTGTTTCCTTTCATTTAATTTGCCTGCGTTCAACCTTTTCAACTTACTGTAAGCTGGAAACAACGCGTTTGAGTTATCACTGACTGCTCTGCTATGTTATTAACAGGAACCAGATGTGATGTCTGTGCTGTGCTTATGTAAAGAATGTGTCACCTTACTGGAATGGGAGTAGGTTGTACAGTAGAGTCAGACAGATGCTAATGGGAAGGTTACTTTTTCATTAACATTTGTTGAAATCATTATAGTTGCCATGGGAAACAGAATGCTATGTATGCAGGTATTTCATAAATGGCAAGATTATGAACTGTATAAACCCCTCCCTGTGTTTAGTTTCCGGAGTGGGTGTCTTGGTTAGCCTCTCCCCCTGCTATAATGTAGTCTGCTATGCTTGTTCGTGTTTCAGCTGGCTCGAAGCTCACTCACTAAACACCAAGGACTGTTTTAAGTTTTGATTAAGGAAATCAAGTTTTCGGTTCATGAAGCCTTGTTCAACGGTTTAATAGAGGGTTTGGTAGTTTATTCTCAGCTTTCAAAGCACCATTTAAACTAAAGGAATGTTTAAAGACCAACAAAAATAAAAAATGTTTTGAAGCTATTTTTGTAAAGTACCCTCTTGTGCTAGTATGACGAAGAGCAGGTAAGCCTCTTTTGAAAACATCCCCTCAGAATGGGATCTGTATTTTTATTGCTCTAGCCCTATTTGCAGCAGAGAGAGCAGCCTGCTCCCTGACTCTAGCCCCCTGCTGCTTGTCCTACATCAACACTCAGCAACTACATAACCCAATACACAACTTCAATATACACAACATACTCAGTTTAAATGGTATATGTGTATATGTAGGTTACATGAAAAGTTTTCACCTTGTCAACTTTATCGAGATGCACATCCTCCAGGTCCTCCATAATGAACTCCATGACATTTATGTGACCTCTCTGAGCAGCACAGTGCAGTACATTCAACCCATTCTAGAGGAAATGGAAAAACAAGTTAAGGCAGGTAGAACTAATGACATTGTCACCAGCAGTTTGTCACACCACGCTTGCATACAACTGCATACAACTGTCACAATGCTCTTCCATCTTACTTTGTTTTCACAGTTGATCTTCGCTCCAGCGTTCACGAGGATTTGAAGGATCTTGGAATGACCAAACCAGGAAGCCAGGAGAAGGGCATTCATACCAAACTGTGGGGAAGCATGAATAAACGTCCTGGTTAGTATGCTTTAGCTACAACACAGCAGTGTTTCAATGAGTAGTGCTGTGCCTTGTGACTGCTTCAGTGTACTGGAACTTACAGCATTTTATCAACGTAGCAGTGTACTGCTAATTCCGCTTTGCTGTTTGAACCAGAAATCCCATGATGTAAATTGTCTTTGTTGCTTGTTTGAATACCAAATGTATCTTAGCTTCCTCTTCCATTTGAACCCGCTTGCCAAAGCATCACTCGGTAAACCAGACAGGCTATTTACTGCTAATCCTTTCAGCACCTGGAGGTTAAACCAACATCTTGAGGCATACTTTGAAATGATCAATTACATGACTGCTGGAGTGTATACAGAAGTCAAAGACTTCCAGAGTGCATTAATCAGACAGAACTTTCCATTACTGATCTCCTTAACTAAACAGAATAGCATAGTATGATTGAACTACTCACAGAGTGCAACCGCCACTGTCATCAAAGGATAAATAATGTGTGCCAAGCAAACATCTTCCACCTTACACAAACTCATAATGACAAGGGTATGGGCTTAATAATGTACAAATACACGGGGCTGGCAGATACCCCAAGCAACTTAATGCCAGCGCTAAATATTATATTGGCCAATTTTCTTCTCTACTTCCTGGTAGAGAGGTAACATTAAGGATGTGTTAGTTTCTCATTAACTTTAACAGCTGTGGGTTTTTTTTTCAGCCAAATCTCTTGACTTCCAGTGATATGAAAAGATCCACGTGTACTGCACATGTAAGAATACAAAGATACACACTGCCCTCCAACAAGAACTGGGACTGTATTGTGGTGGTATGATTGGTGGAGGGCAGTATCACACAGTGCATCTATATTTTACCTTCTGTGTATCTATTTGCTCTACACCAATGGGTGTATTTTAATTTAAAAACAAAGAAATACAATACAGCATGTTGATACTTAAGAAATATACAGTCGGTTGTCCAAAGTTAGGAAAACCACTATCAACCGCATTTGCCTACTAGAAAACATTTCAATTCCATGCTTGAGGGTTTAAAGATAAGCTTCCAAATGTCAAGAGAAGTCTGTCGTCTATAACAGAGCCCCACGTCTCGGATGGCTGGCTCCTGTGTGATCAGTACACACTCTGGTGCTGCGAGTGACTGTGGTGGCACTGTGGATTAGATACCTACGCTGTCTTCATCCTCCACCCCAGCATCGTGCTCCAGCAGCATCCGCAGGGCCTGCTCATGACCTGCTCCTGCCGCCCAGTGCAGGGCCGTTCTGTCTATCTGGAGAAAGAGAGACGCTAATTCAGCAACGTTTAGAGAATGCATAGTCCTTAAACACAGGGGAGCTGGCCTCCAGTTCACAAGCACCACTGCAGGTTTACAGGATTCGAACCATGAATTTATATTACTAAATGACATTTATATATACAGATTAACTGCTGGGGAACACCGTGTAGGAACCAAACCCAGTCATAACTGGGGGTAAGACTCACATGACCTGAGAACATAATATAACTACTTGAAAAAGAAGGCTGTGTGCTGTGTACTGCATGCCATGGTAAGGGTAGGAAGGTGAAAGCATTGACCACAGTGATCCTAAAGCAATAATGACATGTTGAAAAGCGTTGTGCTAGAGAATGGAAAAGCATAGTATGAGAACAAAAGTATTATTTGTAACAATAGTAACATTTCGCACACACTGCCAATTTAAGTCACATCCTCTGCTTCAGACAGCAGTAATAAAACATTGCTCCTAAGTTTATTTCCAAGTTCCGTCTACTGTATAATTTATTAAAACAAACATTTGCAGAGCTGCCTTCTAAATCCATATGGAGTCTGCACCAGCAGTCCGTTTCCTTCCATCCTCTCCCTTTCCGGTGCATCATCACATTGTAATAAAGCAAGCAAAAAGGGTCCTGCATCTGACCAGGGATGCACCTGCAAGCAGTCTGTCTTTCAATCATTCAGCTCGTTTGTTATCCCGCTGGCTTCGTGAGCAAGAGAAACACAAAGTGCACAAACAAAAGCCTAGCTCACAGGAATGAAAACATTACGAATCTGCAGCACAGAACATGAACGTGATTCATGCAAGCAAACATTTCCTCTATGGTCCTCTCTGTAAGGTCACATCCTTTTGCTGAAACAATAAGTCTGCATACTTCACAGACACGGTGGACGCTAGTATTAAAGCAACAGGGCACTTTTGTCAGGACCGGACATATTTTGATTATTAAATTGCAGTCAGATTATACACCATTTGCAGTACCTCGCCATCTTTTTTTTTATTCTTTCCAATTCCAGTAAATATAATATGTATTATTGCCATCATGATATTTATTTAATTTAAAGACAGGCTCCCTCCTGATTCTTTGCAGTTTAATGCCTGCTTCAATACATATGTGACTTTCTCAAATCAACAAAATCTATTCTTTGCAATTTTACCTATGGTGAAAAAATATGAATCGATTTACAATTGTCAATTTCAACCGTTTTTTAAATATCTAACTTAGGATCCTCGTTATTCATTTATGCCTAGAGCTATCAACACCTGAGTCCTACCCTGTTCCAAGTGACGAGAAACGAAACAAGCCTGCCATAACATTGAATAACAGATTTCTTCATTATAGGACAATCATGTTACTGCAGTTGAAATCACTCCCCATTAAGTGTGTTATTGTTGACCATGGATTTGAACCTGATTTAGGGATATTATCTTTACTGTAATATTATTTTGTAAAGAGAATCGAATCAGTTCATGTTAGTTTTTTGGCAAGGGAAGAATTAATTTCCCTAAGGCAGTTAATCCAGATGTTAAATGCATTCACACTCACAACATTTGAACAGCAGCACTCTCACCATGCCAACCATTATTTACAACAACACATGGGAAAGTTGTACAGTAGATTGATTTTAACACCATTGCTCAGTTGATGACCGCTTTATGGATTCTGTGAGCACGCTGTGAGAGAGATCCTGCTGAAGCACATGGCTTACGTTGTTTTTGGCCTTGATGTCCACCCCTCTCCTCATCAGCTCAAGCATCCTCTCAGTGTCATTCCTTTTGGCTGCATTGTGGAAGTCCTTTTCTGAGCGAAGTACTGGAATAAAGACAAAGATTCAAATTATAATTTTTTACTTGAAATGGTTTTTGTACAAAACATAAACACTATCAATAACTACTTAAGCCTGCACTGTATTATTCTTTTTAACTCACAAGGGCAATTGCCCCCCTGCCTTTTTGTGTAAAAAAAATCTGCCTTTGAGAATAATAAAGCACTAGCAATTATAAATGCAATTTCAAAGAACATTTAAAATACAATACGGTATCCTCTAGGTTAGTCTTTAAAACAGTGCATTACCAAATAATAACTACATCATTATATAAATATATTCACTTTTAAATAAGGAACATCACTGATGACTTTTTTGCATTGCCAGCTCAATATATTGATTATTATCCTTATTGCATAACCAGTTTTTTTTTTCTCAAAAGGATAAACTTTGGAATTGCTCATTCAAATGCAGATAACGCACGCATCTCCACACATGATTATGCAGCCTATTCATCAGGACTGTAACATCCAGGCCCCAGGGTTTAGCTTTCAAAACGATCACAAACTGTAAACAGAAATAAGCTCACTGAGAAAGCCTGGTACCGGGGTACCGGGGTGCTTTTCAGATTAAGGTATCTGTACACTTGCTCATAGTGTGGATTTACCCCAAGCGACTTTATGCAGGGACCTTTTTCATGCAGCAAACCTTCTGAAATCATCCAAACCGTTTATACTGGACGAGTTCAGGATGCACACGCACACCAGGTAAGTGTCACACCAGATCCAGTAGTCCAGAGAGAAGTTAAAAAGCAATGCTGAATCTGTGCAGCTGCCCTTAGTTTTGAACCCACACCACAGACCAGTTAAAAAGCAGAGCAAATAGCAATAATGTGATTAAGACACAATAGAACGTTTTCCATATAACATTACATAATAAAAAAAGAAATTATTGAGCAATATCAATTTTAACTGGACATTCTACGTCAGATAACACTGCTAAAACTTTTTTCAATACTACAAGGTAAAAATAAATTCAGTAAAGTTACTTCAGAGTTCCTATACAGGTACAGTACTTTACTGTGTTTCTCTGGCACACACGAAAGATAACGGGCAGAAATCGCTACCTCAAATTTGCTAACATGTTTGTGCAATTCAATTGTGTATCAATCTATGCATTGTATGATGCAGTTTAAACACAATGCAGTTACGTCATTGTCAACAGAGACAGTATGTAAGCAGAGGGACGTACCGTATAATATCAATAACGATATAACATAACAAAGACTTCACACACTCTAGTCATGAGCATCGTTGCTGTTTTATGAGAAGAACTGAGTATTCGGAGGACACACACGGTACAGATTACAATACATGCACTTGTCTGTTTGGCAATGGGGTGCACATACAGCCATTTCTTTGTAACGTCGATTTATATATGCTTTTATTATGTCAAATGTTATTGCATAAAAATGCACCTCTAATATTAGATTCTTGCAGACTTTAAATAAACAAGACCAACATGAATTGAAATAAAACCACAGCCCACATTTCAGTGGTCCATTATGTCCAAGGGGTAAGGAGTGAACCAATACGGTTTTAAAATACAGGAGCACACCCCACTCCAAAGTCACCATAATATAAAGTACAACCAAAGTCCGTTTTTAAATATATAAAAAAAACGACGTGCTACTTACAAATGTCATCTTCCGATACTAAATCGTCCTCCATGCTTGCAGCCAATTGTAATATTTGAAAATCAAGGCTGCGGCATCGTTCCTTCTCGTGCCAGGAGAATATTGTTCGGTTTGCTGATGCTGGAGGCAAATCCTGACGGGAATGTCTGTACCTTTCTACATCCGGGTGTTGTGCAGTCCTGCCCACTGTGCTCTGTTTCTGTGGTGCGGTCTTACTCGCTGTGTCAGATGACAAGGTTCATGCGTTATTTATGCGATAAATAATGTATGTAATAATCTATTGTAATAGATATTGTAGCTTTTTGTGTAAATGTACATGTGTCTTTTGCTGTAAGCATGGAGGACGAACACAACGGTTTCATTTGTAATTCTAACGGTTTTGTTTTAAAGTGCGATGCTGAAACATGAATTCACCGGTCAGTTAATTACAAACGCAGTTGCTGCCTATTCAACAAAACTTTACCACTGTGAATTTACCGGTTAAATGACCAGTTTACCATGCATTGCCCTGTCGTGTGATGTGCTGTGCGGTGCTGTGCTGTGATTTTCCTAATACCGTACTGAAGGATTACTGCACTGGTATGTACCCGACCTTGAAGTTTTCTAGGATGTTTTGCTTAAGAACAGGAAACAGTTCATTTTGTTTTGCATTTCACTGAAGCAAACAATAAGGACATACACGAGCCTCTCTTTAACCCATTAAGTGCCATTGTCCTAATTTACTAGGATAACTTTAATTGTGTTACCCGCAAATGTTACGTCTCAAATGACAGAAATACAGATTGTGTTCTGATTTTTTTTTCAAAGCAAATTTTATTTGGTAATTAATGGGTTAATAGGTGTACAATCTTTTTTTTTTTTTTTTTTTTATATTTTGAAAGAAAAAAAATAACACATACCGTTAGGATTCCACTTTGAACCGAGCAGTTTCCTTATCAATAGGCTAAAACATCTAACATGTATTAGTTTAATATTAGAAGCACAAAGCTACCCTTATACAAAAATGTAGTATGTTGAAGTATACTATGCATGTACTTAAAATATACTAAGATACTAATATTGTACTTTAAATATACTTGTATTATACTTGGGCATAGTATACTTATAAGTATAGCATACTTTAAGTGTGTTACAATACTATTTATGTACTTTTTAATACCTCCTTTGAACTAATACAGAGTATTCTTATTAAGTAGTATACGTTTTTTATTAGTTTTATATTGCGTCTAAAAACTAGTCACATTAAATGTGAATCTAATTTGTTTTAATACTGAAGCACCAAAATAAGTGCTCAGATGTAGATTAACAATATAATTATATTTTTTTTAAACTACATGACCTAAAGTGCCTGAAACCTTTAAGGTGTTTACAATAGCAGATGTATTGTTGTTGGCCTTGGGGGTTTAATTTAATTCCTGGTATATGAGATATACCAGGAATATAGTGTACATAAGTATATGTTATCCAAACAGAATTGGTGTGGTAGACTTGGGAAGCAGATACTGTATTCCCATGTGTTGGCAATGTGGTTCTTTGTCAAAAGCAATAACTCTGAACAGTGCAATGCAATTGCTGATATGACTTTTTAAGAAAGAAGTGAAATGATTGTGTATGAAAAAAACAATCCCACAGGGCACCCAGGTGCCTCTCCCTTAAAAGCCCTCATGCTTAAAACAAACCCAGAACCCTTAGCTGCTGTGCACATCCACTCGCCATCACTGTTTGTCTCTCATGTACATTTTTGAAATGATATCTGGTACTATACTAGAAACAAAACATGATTTTTTAAAATGATATCTGGTACTATACTAGGTTAAATAAATATCTATTTTCAAGCCTTACTGTCAGTTAGTCTTGTACTTCCTTGGTCATTTCACCTGGTGGGTGAAATTGTTTGGTGTCCTCAGCTTAGTGCATAATGACAAAAGAGTACCATACAATTCAGCAGCATTATCACTCTGCTTGAGAGAGGAGCAGGGCTGCATGTGAAGGTGGGGTTCTGGTCTGCACTGAGGTGCATTGCTGAGCTCGCAGTGACTGAAGCCAGTGCCACTGTCCATTAAAAAACAACTGTGTTATTAAATAGGCAATGCACACATCAACAGCAAGAAACAGTATTTGAAGTGCCCCTACCAAAGATTATTATTATTATTATTATTATTATTATTATTATTATTATTATTATTATTATTATTATTATTATTATGCTATGATCACTGGTTCTTGAAACTAGAATAAAGAAGGTATCCTGGTAGTAACACCTAACTTCAATCTTATCTTGAATGTGATTCAAATTGCTGTTATCTAGATCATTTCATACTAAAGCATGAGAGGTTAGCAATGGCTCGTTTCTATAGCAATATGCTTTTGTAAACAATGGCTATCCGGTGTGTTTATTTTCTGATGTGAGAGAAAGTCAAATGTTTACTGCAGCAAGGTTTATTCCACAAGAGGGAACCATTTCCCCGTGTCAGATTTACAGCAGGGCAGACGACTACTGCTGACGCGCAGATCAAATAAACAGCATTGCACCTCCAGACCCACGCTGGTCCTTCACGCAGAGGGAGATAGACATGCGGCACCCTGGTTCTGGGAGTGCCACATCATACCAAAGCAATGCATCTATAATAAAGGTTTTATCAGACAAGGCAATTACCATCCTGAACATCCTATTCATGTGAGTCGCCATTAGATGGCAGCTGTAAGATGTAACTTTGTAACTAGATGACAGATGCCTGAGATATCCTCAATAGTCAAACTGCCTACTTGAGTAATCACCACCTGTTACTATTTAAATGATTTTGTGTTTGCAGTCACTGTATGAATGAAGCTGAATGAGTGTAACCCATTATCAGGCTTAACAAAAGCTTGGGGACTTAACCATGATGAAGCTTGGTTTTCCTTTTTGCATCCTGGCCAATTTTCACTTGCTTGGTTTCAACAATACGCTTGATTATTTACCATTCCTCCTTTTCGAGAAACAGTGTGCGTGTTCTGTAATGCAGTGGCACAGGACACATTAAAGGAGCTGAATCAATCGTATCACAAAACGGCACCTGGGGAATCTAGCAAAGTAATGAATTATGGATGTAATGTTTCTTGTGTTGTAGGAGAGTGACATTGAGATTGTTGTTCTGGTAAACTGCATCCATTGCTGTATTTCACAGTTTATAAATATTTACAAGAAGCGTGATGAAATGCTCGGAATCTGCTGTCAGGAGGTTTTTTTATGACCTCTGTTATAAGCTGCAGTCTGTCAAAATCATGTTCAGTTTTGCACTAATAAATAATCCCTTGGTGTCTGTTTACTACATGCGGCCATAGTTAGGCATTCTGTGCACTCTGCTTAATCAGAAGATAGACTTCGGTCAACAATCCAGTCTATATTATTATTCCTCTCCCTTTGAAAGCTAATTGCCTGTATATTACCCTGTGAGCCCAAAATGAATACTTGAATTAAGTTATAAATGACTCAAGAAGAAACACTTTTGGGCCTGTTCCTTGGCAGTAATGAAACCAGCCAGTCCCTCAAAGCTACTGGGGTTCTTTGTCTGTGGAGAAAAGTATACTAAGCTATATTTGCAAGATAATTTAGCAACTTTCCCATGCTTTTCCAATGCTTGTAGCCTCAGCGGTTTGCCATGGTTACCTCATCTCTTTGGGGTTCTTTTTGTGCTTGGCTGTGTTTTGTCATGTGTTCAACCCACTTCGCTGTGCTTTTACCATGTGGTAAACTTCTATAAGGAGTAGGTCCTTCAGAACTGTTTAGACTGTCACTGGTTTTTACCACAGAATGCATGTTTGAATGTTATTCAAAGCACAGATTTTGAATTCCTCTTCTGAGTCAATGATATTTTTTATTAAGTAACCCAACAGGCTCAGATGTTTAAATAAGACTGGACAGCAGGCAAACCGAAGGTAAAATAATCAAAATACTGTCAGCAATTCTAAACACTTGTATTTCATTTTTTAAACACTCTACATATTTATAGATAGTATCTTTATCTGTGATTTAAAGGTCCTTTAAAAAGTCTTGTGCCAAAAGTCAGTGGAATTCTAGAATATTTACTCAGGGAATACCACTGTGTGTTTACTCTCTGTAAACATGTATTTAGGGGATACCTGCTGCCCTAGTGGGTCTACCTATAATTACAGTTTGTATGCACGCACAACTGCACGTTTCAAAACCAAATGAAAGATTGAATTCATTACAGAAATAGCAGGTAAACAGCATCAGAGTGACAGGCTGTTTTGCTGTGGCCACCCGGAGATGAAATGAAGCCAACCAACATTTTTGGAAAACACATACCCCTGGAGCCTCATAAAGAGCCTCTCACTGCAGCGAAAATTAAATTATTGCATGAGGATAATTGTAAAAAACAGACTATAAGGTTTGCTTACTGGTTTTATGCTTTTACTAGGTGGCACAATACTATCACTTGTATTTAATCCCTGAAATGTTTACAGCAGCTTTAAGATATTGCAATGCTGGGTGTTGAAATCTATTTTATGTCTATAAAGTGAATTGAGAATGAATCGTTTTGTTATCTTGCTGCATTGATATTTTAAGAAGCAAAAAGCTTCGACTTATGATGGGTTCAGTGGTTTGGTTGGCTTTCCTTGATCAAATTTACAGTGTTAAATTTACAGTCATTTTGCAGTTTGCCAGGATTTTCCCAATGCAAACTGCAAAATGACTTTGTTAACCATAGTTTACTTATTTTCATATTTGAGTTACAGTACATTTGTTGTGCTTTACCATCCTTTTACTGAGATTTCACTCCTCATTTACCAATGAAATCTGAAAAATAAATGTGTGTTACAGTTGACTTGCCAAAGGAGAATGCTCTGTCCAGGTGGCAACTATAAAGATGGTCATGTGCTATCAAGAAGCGTGTGTTGCTAGGGGCAACAGGCCATTATCCCAGTTTGGCCTACTGTATGTGTAAAGGGCAGCGTTGTGTGATACACTGCCGTTACGGATTCTGTCCTGTCCCCTGTCGTTGAGATGAGATGAGGTTAAAAGTGTTAAAACCACAAGTGCATTGTGGTTAAGACACTCGCTTGCAATGTAACAGCTTCTGCCCTGTTATGTATGGGCCACTGTGTATACACTAGGCTTTCACCTCTGAAGGCTGTGTTTGAACCTGTATAAGATCTATACATTTAGTGGAGTTAGTTTGGTAGTAACTTTAGTGGATAGACCCTTTATATATATAAAATAATTAATTGCTTCTTTTAAAAAAAAAAAAAAAACATCTAGTTGCACTCCACTGAAGCTTACAGAGCTCTAAACAGATTTTCTAAAAAGGCTGGATTGTTTTGGAATTAGTCTTGTTTGTCACTGCGTTTCTTCCTTGCTTTCCCTCAGAGGACCGAGATTGATTTGAATGTAATTACACAGTCCTGTTCTTCCCTGTTATTCGAATGCATGCAGTGGATGAAGGTCAGTTCAGATTAACTGAATCCCCAGCCTGACAGGAGAAACTCAAAGTGGCAAACTCATTTTTCTTCTCAACGCTTAAATGAAAGAAGTGCCTGCTGGTCTTGTGCAATTACAATACTTGTCAAGTGTTTTAAAGCTGTGTTGAAGTGTTGCATTGGTTGTCAGCAAATCCTCTGTGTAAACTGTATAGTATACAGGTAACAGAAAAGGTTAAAAAAAAAACCCTAGACTTTATTTTCAAACCCATCATTCAGTACAGTAATATTTATATTCCCAAGAATTTGGTGCCATATTGAAGTATTGTAGGTCATCTCTAAAGAGTCTGTTGACGGATTTCTGAGTCCATGAAAGGAACTGCTTAAGTGACATGTCAGCGTTTGATTGGATGCCAGACATTAAGGTCCAACCAAGCAGGTCTATCACAGTACACAGACTTTCAATTGTGAAACAATGCAGTCATAATTAATGATTGCCAGTTGATATAAAATACATCTTCACAGCCTGGTGCTTTAAAGAACAAAAACAAAGGGTCCCAGGGTGTGTGCTGTAAGGGGGAAGGTGCCATTGATAGACTAGTTTGCAAACATTAAGTAAAATGGATTTGTGAAAAGCCTCTGTCATTTATATGGCGAGAGGCTGTGTTTTACTGGACAGCACCTGTAATGGTATTTGACTGAGAGAACCATAGAACACAGCTGTGTACCAAATATGAAGAAGCTATCTCAGAGCCTGTATCACAGGGATGATTAATAATAATACATCAGGTAGAATCTCAAAAGGGATGGCTGATAGCTGCGATCAGGGCTGAGAGCCACTAGTTTAAAGTGTCAATTTACTGTAGGTGCACCACATTTGACAGATTTGGCATTTCTCTCAAACCCTGATAGAGTGCAATATGGTTCTCTCTGGCTCTGTAGCTGGTAGTATTTCACTGTCTAGGTGTGACTTGTGTCTTAATCACTTGATGTGGTTAGATTAGTCATGCTATCAAGGAAAGATGTTCCATTTTAGGGTTTTGTGGTAATAACCCTTTATGTTTCTTTATTTTAAAGGATGTCATCTTTGTTTCACTTACAATTAGTGTTTCATCATAAAGACCTTCCTACTCACCTTTTGGGGCTTGTAGTAAACTATGGCCGTGGTATGAGAATTCTTTACTGGCATTCTGTTACAGTTGGTAGCTCTTGCCTCTCTGGTCAGCACTTAGTCACAAGGCATTGGTGCTGAAGCATCACCTACTTCCTTCCAAAGGATAAGTACTCCTTAACCAATACTGATTCATATTTTAGTATTCATGCACCATGTGGAAATGGTTACAGGCATCCAGCATTCACGTAGCATTCAGATAATGTACCTGTCATAATTATGCCAGCCCTTACTGTAACTCCATCTATTATGAGGTGAACTCAAGTTACAAAAGATTTATTTCATTTTCAGAAGAAAAAAACAACTGAAGAGACTAAAATATAAAAAAAATACAACTAAAGCACAATACCGCCTTAGTTTGATTCTATCTTTCAAATAGAAAGTTAATTAGACATCTCTCTCAGCATAGCACACATAAAACACTTACATACTGTACAAGAGTTCCTAAATAAGTCAGCTTTTAAAAGCTGCTGATTTAGTGTTTTTTGGGTTTTTTTTTAAATCAGAGCTTAACCACATTTAAAAATAAAAGATGAGAAAGAGTAAAAAGTGTGGTAGAGAGTTTGGCAAATTGTGTGAAAATAACATACAAGTTCGCCATGGTAACCTTTTTACAAGGAAGTTAGTCAAGCAGTTGTTCCTTACTCTTACTTTTGAGTTTGCCAACCTCACATTTAAACAGACATCTACAGCAACGCACAATTACAGGAAAGGGTGAAGGTGCTGCAATCAAATAATTTACTGTCAAACAAGAGTTGAAGAATGAAAAACACTGACTAAACCTTTAACAGCTGCGTTCATGGTTTAAAGAGCAGTGAAACAGTTTCAAATGTGCCTCACTTTCCTAACTGCCCCCGGTCTTACCTTATGAATGTCCAGTTCCAAATATATTTCAGTCAAGGGTAGGGAGTCACTGTAATAAACTCAGCAGTGCTAGTAGATTTTAACTGCTCTTTATTGACTGTAAAATAAAGCACTGCTTTTGTCAGAGATCTTTGCACATGCACTGTGCATTCATGACAAATGAAGTCCAGCAATCTACTGCATCCTGGAAGCGAGGAAAGGAAACCTGGGATCACATTTTAAGATAACCACTGGCTGTTTAAAATTAAAATTGATTAGAGGAGACGGCCCCCTTACTGCACTTGGGCATGAACTAGGCTTGTAAAAGTTCCAACCTAAGCTGTCAGGAAGTCGTAGCAGCTTAAACACTGGAGTCATTGAAGAAACAATTCGACACAATGGCGATCTCTAACCGACAAGCCATCACCCTCAAAGGGTTGAACTGCAGAGAAATACAGAACAGCATCGCAGCGTGCAGTGGGTAATTTAGTATTACTGATTGTTACATAGTTACGGATGATTCATCTGTCCTGTAAGATATGAAGAAACAACTGAACTGTCAATTTGCTTTATAACATTGTTTCATTTTTGTTAATTATTATTCCCAGAAAGGGAAGGTCGGCAATAGGGGAAGTACAGTAAGATTCAGAACCTGTCAATCACAGCCCCTGACAAGGCACCTCGGTTTTATTGGCTCAATCTACCTCCAGTGTCATAGCTGTTTGTTCTAAAAACATGAACACGAGTCAGCCCATTTGCGCTGATATGATTGAAATAAGACTTGACAACTATTAAGTGTGGGCAGGGACTGGGGGTGGGAGAGTGAAGCAGCTATCAGTGTCGCTGGAAATGTGCTGAAAGTGTAGGGTGTATTGCAATAATATTGCTTATCATTATTATTTATAAACCTGTGGTGAAACCATTGCAAAGTACAGCATAGAAAAAAACACTGATACCTGTTTTCCAGTGTGCTCTAGAGTTATGAGCGGTGTATACTGAAACCTGGAAATCACTATGTGGAAAGTGGACCATGTATAAGGAGATGTACTTTAGGCTTATCTATTTCTAACCTTTATGTTTGTCAATCAAACATGTGGGGTGTGTTGCTATTGCTAGAATGCCTGTTACACTTGCGTGTTGTCCGTGTGCATTTGTAAGAGGTGGAAACCTAATTTGCTTGCCACAATGTTAACCATAATGCAAGCATGTTTATGTTACAAAGACCAATACACTGCTCTTTTCATTTTAGATGGGAGCTGGCTGGAAAGGCTAATATGTGTCAAACCGATGGGAACCACATCCTGTAATGCAGGTGCACTTGAAAAAAAAAAAGGTTGGTAGCAGAAAGTAACTGGTAAATGAACACACAGCGACACGGTTTTAATAGTTTAAACCAATGGGCTTTGTATTGAAAATAGTGCAGTGTTGTGTGTTGTTAAAAGTGTGTTGCTTGCAGTGTATATACAGAGCCATGTTGTATGGGTTTTAACATACAGTACTGCCTGCCTTCAGTACGTGCAGATTGCTATAAACTACCTACCTCTCCAGTATGTAGCCTAATGGTAGATAGTGGTCGAATATTGTCTTCATGATGGCAGACAATCAAAGGAGAAAGAGACATCAGTACTGGCAATGAACCAGCATCTGAGAATTGACTGCTGCGTGTCCTTCCTTAAATACAAAGTGAATGAACAGGAAAAACCCTTTTCGGTGTTGGTTGTAGGCTGTGACGCTCTTGGTGGTAAGAAGGCATTGCAAGTATTAATATAATGGTCTTGGGCGTTTCACTCGCAATCACACAGGAAGCAACAGTCAGATGTTACCGTCTATTCATATCTCCCTTCTGCTGCTGCAAGCACAAGAGCCGGAACGTGACGAGCTGAGAGAATCTGCTGCAACCTTTCCTCTGCAAAATCGCACCATTAACAATGCCGTTTTGCCATGTATTTATAACTGCTTCAACTGCAGAACAATCTAATACGTAAAGGCAAGATGAGAAATGGAAATATTAGCCATCTCTTGGGCCTGGTGAATACACCTATATAAAATAAACATGCCTTTTAAAAAAAGACAGCATTGTGGAGCTATGCTTATAGAGACATTGGTTAACAAATATCATAAAACTCTTTCAGAAACACCGCTGTGAGTTAGAGCAAGAGTGAACAGCCGCACTTAATTCCAAACACATACAGTGCACTGTTTACTGTCACAAATGTCTTGAACACCTTATTTATTTTTCTGTCTCAATATCTTTGTTGTTTCTGGAAGGCTGTCTGTGTAGTTTAGACTGTCCAGCCCCTGCTGTGTCTGTGTACATTGCTGTTCAGTGAGGGGGGGGGAGGAAAAGGTGGTTGAAGCTATACGATTCCTGTGGCCTTCACCCTGAATCAGCTAACTACAGGATGTGTTGGGCTCATCTGTTTATAATACAGTTAAACAGTCTAACCTCTGCCTGCCTGCATTTCATGGGTGTCCAAAACCAGCTGCATAACACAGACTAGCTCAGCTCAGCTGCTTTCAGCCCCATTGTTTGGTTAGTCTTACATGGGAGTAAATAACCCTATCTAAAAACTAGCCCGCTGTCCTTTCTGGTAAGCAGCTTACTGGTGTTGATAGCCTACAGCACTGAGGTCAGTCACAACCTCACATAGTAACCAGTCTGCTCCTCCCTGACCACACAGCCTGCAAGCTTCAGAGGTTTCATTAGCATGGCTTCTTGTGCTTGTTAGGCTAAACATATCTAAACCACAACTTAATGACAGTGTAACTGGGCAGGCAGGTGCTTGTGCCTCTATAAGACTATTTCAGTTGAGCTTGAGGTCAGAAAAATTATGTTACATACCTATCAGTGGCCTTTCAGACATTTTACTGTCATCCTGTTGCATTGGATAAATGAAAGTTATAACAGATATTTCACAGGAAATAGCACACATCCAAGTATCAGTGCCTGCTCCTTATTTGCATGGTAATATGGTTTGTCAAAAGTTATGTATTCAGCCCACTTTTGTGCTGTGTTTCATTTAAACATAAAATGCATGTAATGCTGGTACTGTGAAGTGGCGGTCTCTTGCACAGCGTGACCCCTGTGGAAAATGCACAGTAGTGTGCAAACAAGAGTGCCTCACATCTTCTCAAGTGAAGTACAGTGATCTCAGTATGAGGAGCTTGACCGTATTCAACAGCATTCTCAACACAACAGAACAGTTTGTGGTGAAAACAAGGCTACCTTTATTAAGACATGCTTTACACAGCAACACGTTTTAGAAGTTTTCAATTCAGAATTACTAAAGGCAAATAAAATCTTGTTATTAGTACATGCTTTTTATTTTACAGTACAATATATTACATAACAGTGCTATATATTTTTTTTAAATAAATAGTTTATCCAATATATTTTAGTCACTGCACGCGTGAATAAAATACTTTTATTTTTCTTATCCAATACACAACGATGAGGTTTGAACACCCATTTTGTGTTATTAGCTACCTGTCTTGAATACCTTGATCTGTCCGCTCTCTAGCTTACAGAGTTTCAGTGAAAAGACTGCTGGCTGCAAAGGATTGTAAACTTCCTTAGCTCACTAAATAGGCAAAGTATTCTGGGTAAAACCTGATGACCGATTCAGTCAAACGTACAAAACATTTATTTTTTCACCTAAATGGGATCAACAATAGAAAAAAAACTATGCAGGTTGTAAAATTTAAAAAAAATCTAACAATTTTACTTAAAAAAAAAAAAACTGCATAGAAAACTGTTATAAAAAAAAAAAGAATCTGCATGTCTGCAAACCATATGTGGCCTGGAATAAAGCAGAAGTTGTGAAGGACAGTACTACCCTGCAATAACACTAACACTTTCAATATGGTTCCTGATATCTACACAGTCATATTGATCTCAGAAGATCTTTTCAAACTAAAAGCGGAGTCAATGTTAATACAGTACTGGCCTGTGTGCACACAGTGGCAGGTTTGACAGCCCCAGACACCAGGGTAATACAACAGGTTGTTGCCTCGCTTCAGACACACAGCTTGGAAACTGACACCATGACAAAGTGCAAGTACAGTCTGGAGTCATTTCTGAATTGCAAGACAATTGTCCAAAAAGAGAACCTGCTTTGTTTCTGCTAAATTACATTGCCCCTGATATAAACATACATTAAAGCAGCTTTTTCTTTTACATGTCTAATGCTAAGGCTTTGAGGATTATTTATGGCATACAAAGCATAGCTTGTACAAACGCGCATTGTTAAGAGTTGGAAATGAAGGCTTTCCGTTTCAGTTTTCTGTATACGGCAAATACAGTTTGAAATATCTTTCCCCAGTTTTCTTCATTAGGCCATCACTATAGTATACAGACTACTATTTATAACTCATAATTCATTCCAGCTAGTTCCTGTATATGATTAATACATATCTTTACTACACAATTTTGTGTATGATAATTAGTACATTATGACATTGAGTATTAAAAGTTAGCCAACTATTGTTTTTGATGTTTGTTTTTTTAAATAGTGTAATATAACACAATGAACATACCACATCCATGTACTGACTCACATGACTGAAAGAATTTGATCGGTGCTCATTTGTACATCAAACTAGTAAACAACAAAAAAAAAAAACATGTATTTTTTTCAGGGTGATAACAAAGTCACTTGGCCTATTTGGATGTTGTTGTGAAAACAAAGCCCCTCAAAATGAAACTTGCTAGGTGGAGGCACTCATGATTCTAGAATACCAGCAGGGGTCCTGCAGCGACACCCAGAAGTGATATTGCATTAACTGCTTAATATGGGGCACCATTCATACTGAGCAGGAGATCTAGGACTGAGAGAATACACTTTTACATTGGTTTAGTTACACACCGGATACAGTATTTGTGCTGTACAGTGTTTAACATCACACCAGTATTAACAGAATTGCCTCTGGCTAACATTCAGCTAACCCATGCTGATAGCAGCTTCTGTTTGTTGCAGAAATTAGATGTGATTGTGGTGTTTAGGCTTTGCATTTTAATGACAACTTCAAAACCTTTGCAATTTTCAGCTTATACATACACAACATGACAAAAAAAACCCTTCTGTAATTTGCCTATAGAAATAACATGTAGGCCTTCCAAACATTTCTGGTATATATATATATATATATATATATATATACATATATATAAAAATTACAAAACATACCGTATTGAAGCTCACTCACATCCACTTCAGTACTTTTCCATATTCTTACACCATTAATTTCATGCAATTTAATTAACTACTTGGCAGACTATTACTTTCCGTGACTTTAATTAATGGATGTGAATTTTATTAGCATGCCTCTGCCACAAAAAGAGCCGCCCTTTATCCTAAAGAAGACATATCAGTTGGTACTAACCATTTACAAAGATAAACTTATACTTCATTATATTTTAGAAATCTGTACAGTGTTAGTAAGGAACCGCAGTGTTTACTATGACTGAATGCAAATGTTTACTTAATATGCATTGAAATGATATCAGAAATCAAAATGAAATGGATAATATAGGTTAAGAATTCCTTGTGCAACAATAATAGGTATGCCTACAGCTCCTTATTAGAAAAAAAATAAATGTACACCCTCATTTTTAAAAGGTACTGTACCTGTAAGTACTATGGACATAATTTACATGAAAGAATGTTGCTTTAAAAAACAGTCAACAGCTTTTCCTCCTTTTGTTTTTTTCTGTTTTGTTTTCTTTTATATTCTTTGCTTCTTGTAAGACTTCATTGGCTTGCCTCAGCTTTTCCATCGCCTTGTTCAGGATCTCTTCTGGCGACTCCTCTTTCTGCGATGACTTACCCGCTAGTGTCCCTTTACTTCCATCAGCTGCCAGGGATTCCTCCTCCATTTCCTGAAGGCACGCCTCTGTTTTTTCAAGTTCCAAGGCTATATTGTTTTGCAGTTCATCCAAATCGCTGATTTCAGACCCTAAACCGGGTTCTTGAAGCGGTTCATTTTGCACTTTCACTTTGGATTCGGACAACAGATCGCCCAGAGAAGCACATCTGACTTTTGACACATATTTTAGAGGCACAGGGGGGCGTGTGTCTAACTGTCCTTTCTTGGTTTCTCGTTGCCGGTGATGGCCATCTAAAGATGTTGTGTTTGCATCTTGAATGATTTCATGCTTCAGTTCCTCAGAAGCAGCAGCAGGATCACCTTCCTTGAGGCTTTGCTCAGTGTTCTCTGGTGTGTCAGCTGGGTCTTCACTTGATTCCTCATCCAGGTTTTCCCTGCTGCCATTTAGGGCTGTGGTTGAAGCGCTGATGTCACCATTGTCGGATTCGTCTTCAGAATTACTGGATTGGGCACCATCTTTTAACTGCCCTTCTTCATCTTCGAACACAATCTTAGGAGGAGGTACTAGGTTGCCAGGGGAAGGAGTGACAGATGAAGCCTCTGGTTCTGGAGCAAGCAAAACATCTTCCATGGGTTCAGGTGGATTCAGAACAACTTCTGAAACAGGAGTGTCTTCTATCTTTTCCTTAGCTGCTGGCGAGCTTGTAATATTTTCTTTAGGAGCAAGGGGTTTCATAACTTCTTTTGCAGGTGTGGCATCTGCTGAAACCTTGTTGGTTTCTGGTGGGATGGAAGCATTTATTTTAGGAGGCAGAAGGGGCTTCTTCTTAGGAGGACCAGGAGGGGCAGAGTTATTTTTGACAGTTTCTGGAGACAGGTCTTTTGGTTTAGGAGGAGGTTTTGCAAGCTGTACAGTTTCCTCAATGGTACTAACTTCATTAACTGGAACATCTTCAGCCTCCTCTTTAGTAGGTTGAATTTCCTTAGAGAGAGGCTCTGGGGTTCCTTCCTGAGCAACAACAGGAACTGCAGAATCCTCTGTGCCACCAGCTGGAGGATTTGGTTTATTTTCTTTTGAAGGCAAAACTGGCTTGAGACCTTTGCTGGGTAGAGATGGGGGAGGTTTATCTTCAGAAGTGCTGCTTGGTTTAGTAGGAGGCGTTGGGGGCTCAGAAGTGTCTTCAGGAAGACTGCTATGAGCAGGAGCATCTTCTGTCTCTTCGTCAGTTGCTGGAGCACTTGGTTTCTTCAATTTAGAAGGAGGCATGGGTGGCTTGAGCACTTTCTCGGGTGGAGAAGGAGGAGATGAATGTTCGCTGACCGTGTCTTTAGACGTGTTGTTTGGTTTGGTAGGGGGCGTAGGCAGCTTTACAGTTTCAACGTCTTCTGACTCCTCTTCAGTTTCTTCAGGGTTGGGTTTGTTTTCTTTCGAGGGAGGCATTGGGGGTTTGAAAATCTTCTTTGGAGGGGGAGCTGAATCCTCATCAGCAGTTTCTGTAGACAGAGCCGCTGTGTCATTTGGAACAGGGTGGTTTCCATTGGGAGTGTTGTCCACAATGTCAAGATCCAGTCTCAGGATTCCATCTGACGAAGAGGTTGCCAGCTGAAACATGAAGAAAAGAATTAATACATGTTCTGGTCTAAAGCTCGATACTGATGCAGAACCTTAATTTATACCAAATTGGCATTCATTTAAAACAAATTATAAAATGATACACACAAATCCTGATCCTCTGTAATCAGAAGAAAATCTGCCCCTTAAGCCTCTTGTTTGAATGAAATGACCTACACACGTGGAAGAAACTCTCATGTCATTGTTATTATGGCAGGTACGGTAAGGCTTACCTCCTTCATATGTATTCTTGTTGGTGGCCTTCGTGATTGCTGCATTTTTGGCCTTGTGCGGGTCACATGTTCTAAAGAACAGCCTTCTACCTTAACCTAAGAGAGAAATTCAATTCATTATTTTAACCAAACCTAAACAAAAACATGTCATACTTTAAATATTACGCATGAACAGATATTCTAACTGCAATAAATACCGTAGCTACTTTCAAAGACCGCCCAGCCTTGGACAATCCTAGCTCCTAGCTGTTTGCTTTTATGAATACATTTAATCAGATTCAATTCATCCACCTTTTTTGAATTGGGATTCACTTTTACATTAGCTAAATATTGAAGTGTCCGCATTAGTCCGTAATGAAAAACTGCTCATTAAAACCGATTAAGCAATCAGCTGCTTCTCCGATTTGTTTTGCAGAAGCCTACAAAGCACAAGGAAACGGTTACCTGATCAAAGATTTTATTTTTAGCTCTGTTGATCCCGTCACAAAGGGCTTTGATCCAGGCTTCTTTCTCTTCAGGACTCGGAGCTTGGAATTTGATATCATTTACCTAGAAACCCAAATGATATAGCGGTTAGCAATTGGGAGGCTCTGAACTGAAATATTATGGACTTGAACTCCACCAATTTTCTTGACCAATAAGCCTAACAATGCATAGTCAGGAGCATCCTTTGCCAGTCCGATTACTCCATTCATCATGTCAGAAAACGGTCAAACTGAAGAGAGCGTTTTCATTGGCACAGTTCTAAAACTCTACCACACACCACCAACACACCTTTAATACAGTGTGTTCAGTGTATAGTAATATCTATAGGTTAAATTTGTTAGATCTATAAAAAAAAAACTAATAAACTTGCATCCCTTCCATCTTTTGTTTCCTCATTAAATCATGAAGGATTTATAACCGGTTCCAGTGCTGTCACACATGGCATCCGTATTTGTAAAGGGAATAGTTACTGCAGGTTTTATGGATTCATTAAGGCTCTGCATCTGCTTCTCAATTACACATTTCTAAAAATGCACATAGAGGAAGTGTCTTTACCCTAATAAACTTAATGGTGTGTTGGAAATCTTTTTTTATGAACTGTCTTGTGATCGAGACACTAAACTGAAAGCAATCAAAAACAAATCCGATTTTTTAAAACATGTTTGTGTATGGCATAAGACTATTATTGGTTTGTACTTTCTGGTTTCTTTCCCAAGGAACTTCTAATTAGAAAACGTTACGTCATTTCCGACATACATTTTCAGGATAATTTATACTCACTCTGCATCTCTGTATCTGACCGGCCCAAATAACAGAAAATGCAATCCGTAAAGTAATTAGGATTCAGCAGTGTGGGGATTCTAATTGACCGAGCTGAGAGCTCTTTTTGAGACTGGATAAGTTAGACCGAGCTGCAGTCCAAGAAGGTCTTTGTCACTTTTAAAAACATCACACACAGTAGTTGCCAAAGCTTCATGATTAGATTCTAAGGTTGCCAAGGCTAACTTAGTATATCAGCCAATTGTGACCAGTGTTGTACTGTAGCTCTAAGGATCAATTGCCAGCATTGCTAAGACTTTTGGAATCTTAATAAAAACTCTTCCGTGCTCACATTTAGCTATAAACAGTATAAGCCATTCTTGTTACTTACTGTATGTTGGTCAAAGACCTGCTCATTCTAACTTCCCATGGGACAGTTGGAATGGGATAGATTTTCCACTTGCGCTAATTAATATGTGTTTATTTAAATGTCTCAGTTGAGGGGTCATTAAATATAAAATAGAAATAGAAAAATAAAATGTGAAACAGATGTAATTATTGAAAATTTGAGAACTTTGACCTTACTAAAATTAATAAGTCACGCCCAGTCATTATGGCACAGGTGAAAATAGGGCCACGTGTTACTGGAACAACACGCCTTTGTAAATGATAATGGCTCATCTTAACATGAATACAATGTAATTCAACACACAAACAAAAGAGCAGCGTCTATTTTATAAATGTATTTTGGCATCGTAAATTTGCAAATGTTTTAGTTATGTATTAGCAAGTGTTTTTTAAATGCATACAACCTAGTCAACCTTAGGACGTCAGCTGATGTTACAGCACAATTGTATTTAATACAGGTGTTGCTGAGTGAACAGGGATGGTAATTTAAAAAGGAAGTTGGAAAGAAAACCTTCCCA
The DNA here is from genome assembly GCF_902713425.1 of Acipenser ruthenus. Classification (NCBI taxonomy): domain Eukaryota; kingdom Metazoa; phylum Chordata; class Actinopteri; order Acipenseriformes; family Acipenseridae; genus Acipenser; species Acipenser ruthenus. Next base: position 26,172,782 of record NC_081209.1, read on the forward strand.
TGACATCACTAGGGTTAAATCATATGAAACGTTTCTGGCTGTAGGTAATAGAAATGCAACCTGTACTGAATTCTCATTATGTGATAGCTTTGGAACATTATGGTACAGCTGTGTGGGGTGATTTACTGCCAGGTATCAGCATTCGAATGCAGTCTTGGTTGCGCTCTGAACAGCATGGAATCAAACAGGAGTCATAAAAACAGATACTCAGGCAATAAAGACCTGCTGTGCAGAATTCATTTAAATAATGCTGATTTTGAAGAAAGAGACAGTGCTTATAAAAGCATGTTAGGGAAAAAAACTCTGCTGAAAATGTTTCTTATAAAATTAAAAACAAAGGAAAATGTGATTTACAATTCTCTTCACCGTTGAAGACATTTCTTCACAAAGAAACTTTAGTCTAAGAATTGTACACGTTTCTTTTAGTATTACTGCTAAAACAGAGTTTGCATACAGTAGCAGCAGGATGGCTGCTTAGTTCATGGCTTTTATAATGTTGACAAGTTTCTTTTCCCATTAGAAATTCTGACCTTGCACTGGATTACAAGTTTAGTAAACCTGCTCCAATTTGTTCAGGTGACTTGACCAAAATCAAACACGAGGTCAATGACGTGAAGCCAAAGCCAGATTCTCTTGGCTCTTCGTTGTTTGCTCAGGCCACTGGACCAAACTGCAGAAGAATCCTGTTTTAGCAGGCGTTACCGTGTCATGTGACTGAGTCAGGATGGAAATGCTGCATGAGGCCAAAATCCATATAAAAGGGGAAGTGGCTTGTATATTTTATCCAGCCCATTTAACTTGTTATATCTGTAAGTACATTCTCCATGTTTCCTTTCCATCTAATGTAGGTGTGAGACTGTAACACAGATAGTGATGACTTTGTGCACACAGCCAGTCCAATGCATTCAATGTGTGTGGAGAGCGTGTCAGCATTTTCAGCAGCTTTGAGAGTGCAGTGATGTCTTTACCTGTGGCAAGGACCATCTTCTTCTTGTTAAGAATTTAAGACGTTACATCTTTTTGCCTTTTGTCACAATACAATTCCTTGAATACACTATGGTTCCATATACTGTACAGTACTGTAGCTGTCCGACAGAGAAGGCTGGCAGAGTAGGTATGGAAAATGAATTACCCTCTTAAGCCAGCAGAGGGTGGAACCTCTAGGTCATAATTAGGGCACAGGGCCTAATCAGACAAGTACAGCCTACAAATCCACTGTTACTGCTGTCTCTGGACCTGGCTTCTAGTGTAGCTTCTATTTTAGCTAGTCCTTTTTCTTTAAGAAAGTGTGTTTTATGCTAAGATTTCATGTTCACGTGTCTATTTTCTAAACAAATGAGAGACTTATATTGGCTTTGGCTGGTTTAAAATGTATATACAGCAGAGATTTGAATCTGTGTTCTTGCTCATTCAAAATGTGGAACCAAATGCACTAATCACGTCTGTGTGTCTGTCTGAACCAGGGATTTAACAAGAGCTGGTCCGTTTTACAGCAACACTTACAGGCCTTCTTCAGGGTTCAGAGTTCACTTCCACTTTCTGTGCATTACCCTTCAGGTATATACAGTGTCAACTTGACAGTGAAAAGTTAAACACATTGTTTTATTCTATGCAAAGAGGCACAGGATTTGAAACAAGACTGCCTGTTTGTGGCTGTGCCTGATGAGGCCACAAATATTCCCTCGCTGGGTAAGTGTCATAAAGATATATCACAGTCACACATCAACATATGAGAGTGTGTGAAGAGCCTCGCTACAGTACAGCACATGGAAAACCTGAGACGGAAAATACAGAGAGGAGGTGTGTGACATCAATCACACAGAAGAGCTCAAAAGGCTAACTGTGCTGCCGTTTGTGATTAATGCGCTGAGGAAATACTTGTGACTTGAGAAAAGGGTAGCTCTGCCAAAACCAGGGGCAGGAAAAGTAAACTCAACAAAAAAAAATGTTTCTTCTAAAAAAAAAAAAAGAAAACAGGCTGTGAAAAGGGCTAGGTAAGGATATTTCCAAATCCCTGGTTGAAAAATTCTCCAGGATATGTATTAGAGGGGATATTCATGGCAGTTTAATTTATGGGCTGTTTATGGAATTTTACATAAAACTGCACTGCTGTCTTTTAAAATATTCAATACATCCTTTAGTTTATCTTTGAAAGAACTTTTTTGAGTATAGTGATTGCATGGGGTTCTATGTAAAGGCATTTACACAGTTTTCATGGACCAAAATGATCACCGTGACTGTGTGTGAAAAAGGGACGGGTGATACACGTGCAAAGATGTATTGCTTTCAGAAGAGTGCGTGAACAAAAAGACAAGGCCACCACGATAACATTTAAATATAACATAAACATACAGGCTTATGTTTAACCATCGCTGTAAAAAAAAAAAAAACCTGCGATGTAGTTAATCTCCAGCAAGAAAACTGTACAGCTTCAGCTCATTTTGACACTTGACACTATACAGGAAAGAGTCCTTGTGAGCACTGAACACAGACCATGGGCAAGGAGAAGTGTTTGTTGTGGTCCCACACACAGAGACATGGGGGTGTGCCGTTTAAATTGGCCTGTCTCAATATAAACTATATCCTTCCTGCTGTACAATGTTTGGTCATCAATACAAAATGATCCTCAAAGCTTTTTACTCCATAGTGTAAATTACTCTGTTTTTTTAAGGTAAAAAAAAAAGATTTAAAAACATTTCACAAAAAAGCAGACTGTATTAAAATACCTAATGTATTTATTTTTATTGTCTCATTTAAAAAAAAAAAAAAATTTAAATGAGCGATGTACATTTTGGTGTAAATGATAAATATCTGACCTTCTATCCCAGTATGTTTTTGCACATTTCCAATACATACACTCACTTTTCTGCTTTTAATTAGTGTGTATGAATTTATTCTTGTATGTTGTCTTCCTAAACACACTCATACATCAAAACATTAATCATAACCCGTACACACTGCAAAGCTAAAGGACATACAGCAAGACTTACCTTATTTACAGGCTTGGCAGCTCGAATTAAAATGAGTCTGTTTTTCTTTTTAAAAGCGCTTCGTAATTCGTGGCATTTATCATAGCTTTCCAAGTCCACTGTTTCTATGCAAGTCTTTTCTTCCTACACAAGAGACGAAAAGATAGACACAGATCAGAAAGATACTGTACCAGACACATTACCGTACCATTTTAGTGGCATTCATTTTCACAGCCCTTATTAAAATGTTCTATTGCAAGGCTATATATAAGCATACTTGTGGCGACTACAAAGTCATTAAACTAGTACTGTACTGGGCTGTATTTAGAAAATAAGCCAGTTTGATATTATTCATGTCTATGACAATTGAAATACTTTGTCCACCAGGTAGCACCAAGTTCTAAGTAAAACTGAATTCAACATTTTGACCACAGTGTTTTTGTACATTGCTTGCGGGCTGTGTTACTGCCCCATGTCTCAAATCACGAGCTAAACGCATCATCTAAACAGTAATTTCAAGTAGAAACGTTACATCATTTTCATAGACCAGAAGCTGCGTCTTCTCTAACTGGATGTAGCGGTCCTTGTATGTCCCCAGGAACTTCCCATAGGATTTCTTAATCCAGCCAGCCTTCCCGTCAAACTTTGCAGCTTTCTGCTGGGTTTTATCCTCCTTCACACCCTGCACAGCATGGGAAGACAGCAGGGTAGATAACTGATTAATGAAGCAGAAAGCCATACGGAATTAGAATGGCACATACAGAACACTGTACATTCATTCAGCTCTCAGCAATTCTGTCACAGCTTCATTTAAGAAGCAATACTAATTGAACACATCATCAGCAAGCAATATACCACGGCGAATCCCGAATGAACCGGTCACTAAAGGGAGATAACATTTGTGGGGTTATTCAAAAAAACGACACTAAGTGACTCTAAAAAGAAAGAAGAATACGTTAGTTAAGATGTTTTCTTCCTGGTGCATTTGTGATAAAAACTGGCTGGCATGGTTTAATGTCACAATAGCATTTGGTCAATTGAAACAAGGTGATTGCAATCCAGACTAAAATGCGGTCCACTTCTCTTCATAGCTCTGCTACAGAGCTCTGGTCATGTGTTCATTAGCTGAAACCAGCAAAGAACATCCTTGGATTCAGTTTGAATTATGACACCACATACAGAGGCATTTAGTACCAAATAACAAAATAAAACAGCAACTGTAATGAAGAGCCCTGGGTATGGGAGAATTCAATGATTGTATGCAGTTATTATAATTGTGCAATGTTCTCTTTTTTAATGCATTATAAGGCTAGCAACACCATGAATAAAAGAGCATCCTTGGGACAGTGTAATTTGTAGCTGGTTGAACAGTTTTAATTCCAACGGTCTTTGCTACAGTTAGCATCTACCATGTACCATATTACAGTCTGAATCATGTACAGGGTAAAGGACTTAAGCTTTAAAAACTGAAACAGTTTATCTGGAAAATTTGATTAGATCCAGTAATTGTGTGGGGGCTGTGAAGATTGCACTGAGGAACTGCTGAACACATTTTTTGGTTTTAAACAGCAGATACTGTGACGATAAAAGCTGTCACATCTGCAAAGCTTTACCACGGTAGCAAATACAGTTATTTTAAAATTGAATTAAACAAACTGCTGACCTGGTAAGTTACTTTATTATTATTATTATTATTATTATTATTATTATTATTATTATTATTATTATTATTTATTTCTTAGCAGACGCCCTTATCCAGGGCGACTTACAATCGTAAGCAAATACATTAAGTGTTACAATACAAGTAATACAATAAGAGCAAGAAATACAATAACTTTTGTTCAAGCAAAGTACAAGTGTGACAAACCACAATTCAATAATACAGCAGATAATAGTGATAGTTACATCAGGATATGATTAAATACAAAATACTACAGGTTAAACACTTGGCAGATTACAGTATTCTGAAGTACAGGATTAAATGCAGTAAAATAGGGGGCAGATAAGAGCAAAATAAAGCACATTTAAATGAAGGGTGATAGTGTCCCAGGATACAAACAAAGGAGTTCTACAGGTGCTGTTTACTGTGACAGATTTCCTGTGTTGACAAACTTTGCGATAGGTGTGGAAATTCTGCCATGTGTGTGCACTCTGCACCAGTACAGTTCAGCTAAACTGTGTCAATGGAAACAGAGCCAGGAGATCTGGATCCTCGCTCACAACAGACACACGGTCACCTTGAAGCAATAAATTGTACTAGTGCTTTAGGGTCCCAGGTGTAAAACTAGGCAGAAGCGCAACTCCATCTTAGTATTGATGTTATTGTAAAAAAAAAAAAAAAAGAACACCATGTATACATGTAAAAACCAGCCGTGAACCTAAACTCAGACTGCAAGAGCGCAAATGAAAACTGTTTGTATTAGGAAGACTTATCTACTGTAGCGGGTAAATGCAAGAACAGCATTATTGTGTGCAGTCGGCCTTACTGTAGGCGAAGGAAAGTGGTTGCCACTGTTTTAAAAATAAATACAAATGAAAGGAAATGGCAGAGCGATGCAAGTACACCCCTAAGCACAGCTAGAAAGTTATAATAACATTTGGCTCCGCTTTTAAGTGAGTTATGGTGCCACCTCCATTGTCTAAAGTGGGCTTGCACCAGCGGTACTGGGCATAAAATACAGCCACTTGTTTTATAATGGGTAACGTGGATACACCACAAAGAAATACTCATTTATAACAGCACACTGATATTAATTTATCAAGACTGAATCGTTTTGTATACCTGCTTCTTATAGTACATAATCATTCATTTTAGAGGAAAAAAAGGAAATTGAACGTAAGAAAATAAACACTGGGAAAATACATGCACTTAACCTTATTTTGAGTGCAAGCTGTGTTTCTCCATTTGACACTGTATTACGGTTATATTTGCTTCCTCATTTTACTTCACCAAGGGTTTAATCCACAGGCAATCCAAATCATCTGAGCATTTTTATGAGCCTAACAATAAACAGCCAGATGCCCATGCCAGAAGTTATGACAAAGCTGGAAACCAGTGGGTTATTGATAGTTCACACAGGCTCAGCTACGTCTAGAGGTCAGCCAAGTCTATGAGGTCAGCCAGAAGGAGTGGGCCTTGATGTAGCAATATCCAAGCACTACTGTGTATGACCCCACCCACACTACAAGACCCAATGACCTCTCTGATACAAGACAACAGACCCTTGTTGTTTAGCCAATTGAATACTAGTCTATTCTCATCAATGTTTTAAACAGGACTTTCAAGGCTAGTTTATTTGTACGGAAAACATCCAAAAGCTTTACAAAGCCCTATTTTGAAGTGGAAAGCCAGTGAGAACCACCATCATTTTAACAGCATGAAACCAGCAAGAAACTACTCAGAACAATAACCGAACTGCTCCTTCCTCGACGGTTTCATATTATACCGTCACAATGGTTTTATTCGTCTCAGAAAACGTGCCGTTGCCTCTGCACTTGCTTAAAAACAGGGGACTTAAACTTTGGTATACATTTCCTCAATCCGCCTTGGGACCCAACACACATATTTCTAATCCAAACCGATACATCTTACCATTGGGGTGATGCAGACAAATGCTGCTACTACTACTCAAAGCGGATGATTACATGTTACTGCAGCTACACGTGTGGCAATCTCTCTGCAGTACCTGTTATTGCTGGCTCTGGAACACAGACTCAAACACAAGAGGAACATTACTTGTGCATAAACAGCACAAAGGGGAGAGAAACGTTGGTTACATAATGGAAGTCTGCAAGGCTGGGTGTTCACCAGTGGTTAATGTGACTAAGGGGTTGATTTGATCAACCTATACCCCACTGGGAAAAGCCACAGCTGGATTTTTGGAGCATTTTACAGCACTGGTGAATCATCCTGGATTGCATCACCCACCTCTCCTTGATTATCCTGGGACTACCCCGAATAAAAAGTGGGGGATGCAATCCACCGGAATCCTGCTGCTGCTTATCCCAGCGGGGTACAGGGCAATCAAATTAACCCCTGAGTACAGTAAGGGCAAGTCCTGTTTTCACAGTGTGTAGGTCATGCACCCTCCTACCTCCTTATGAAGTGTACTGTGCATGTAACCAACCCTTCCCTGCAGAATCCCACTAGAGAACGATTCACAGTACAATTCATTTTGTGAAAGAGAACAGCCGAATCACCATCAACTGTGCTGGTAACAACTTCCAATCTGCCCTGGTCAGGAGGTAACCACAACTTAATCACCTCATCTGAATAGCAGACTTCATCAGCATGAGGCTTCATTATCTGGAAGTCATCGTAAGTCAAGTGAACAAAACTTGTGCTAAGGGTTTTTTTTTTTCATATAACTGAAAAATAAAGGCGTACTAGCCTGGCCCGTGTCATGTACGGTGGCCAGGTTGGCCCTTGTTATGGAGTGGTATGGTGCTGTTTAATAGGTTGTGTATGCTGGAGCAGAAGACAAGCTTTGCCGGTTGACAGCTGCTTTACAAGCAATGCTGGACAGCTGTATGGCTTATGCTAAGACAAACCCATGTGCAGTTAATTAAAATAGCGCATCTTTGATTGACAAGTATACACTAAAATGAAATGTGTAAGCAGGCGAGTGGGGGTGAAACACAACCCTGTCAAACAAACAACTATATAAATACTGTGTATAAATATATGTGTGTCTAAATAGCAATGACGGTACATACATGTCACATTTCCATTGCAACCTATAGGCTCGTAACATAAAAGAAATTATACAAAGAAACGGAAATGGTTCATTCTTTGTTGGTGTAAATTTGAGGAACCCTCCCGTGTAGTTACAGTTAACTCGTGAGACTACCATATATATATATAAAGTGTCCCATATTTTATCTGAACTGCCTTTATAAACCGGAGTAATCAACAGGTCTAATGTGTGAGTTTTGAGTTCTACGCCCCGTTCTATGAGGGCTATATGCTTTGAATGGGCGTTTTTTCTATTATTTTCTAATTCCTGGACTGCCTGTAAACATGTACCTAAAAACTGCTAAATAAAATAATAATAAAAACCCTTAATAGTAAAATAAATAAGTGCTTCCTTATACCCACCACATCTATTACTGTACCAAGAATTAGAAGAAAAAAATATGATGAAAGCTCTCATGTCAAATAATAGCGGTTGTTATTTGTTTGTTTTGTTTTGTTTTTATAATAAAATGCTTCGATCTATTGGTTTTAACATACCGTCTTATTTCCCCCGGTTTTATATTATTACTAAAAGAACCGATGGCTTTTCAGCGATGCAAGGCAAGCTGGTAATGTAAGCTCAGCACCAAAAGCCTGTCTTGTTTTAAAAAAAAAAAAAAAAAAAGGCGTAGACACTGCGCTACCTTGTTTTGAAACTTCCTGGAAGTCAACAGCAAACACTTTTGCATCGAGGATTGTTTGTAAATATATATTTTTGTAAAAGAGCGGTAACTTCAACAACAATGTTCCTAAGTAATGTAAAATCAAGAGTTTGCGGCAAACGAAAGTGTGTGCAATGTCTTGCAGAACATACTCACATCTTCCATGATATAGAACAGCTAAGATCCGCTATGTCAGGATGAAATCACTTGAAGACGGTCTTATCTCTCAGAAAATGCAAATATTTGCCCCCTTTTACTGTCCGGTTTCTGACATTCACCATGACGCGAGAAGGGGGGAAAAATAGGAACTGCAAAACTTAAACGCCAAGAGTGTAGTCTGCTGGTATCTTTTCCTCTTTTTGACTCACTGGCTGCTACGAAAGAAGTTCAGAAGAAAAAAAAAACTTTCGTTTCCGGTAAAGTCTCTTGCTTAGATTCAAGCAGGCGTTCTTATGAGGTGGAAGTGGATTCTGAGTAAGCCTCATTAATGTATCTTTATTACAGAAAACAAACTTTGAATTTAAACTAAATATTAATTTCAACAGATTCTAAAAGACACCCAGTAAAACCACTGTTGTTTTGCGTCTAGGGTGTAGAAGTCCTACTAGAGAAACACTGATGAATGGTGCATTCTCCTTATATGGCAAATATTCTAACTAGCTATATGGAGCATTTTCTAGTAATTGATCACTGAAAGACAGCTCAATTAGTTTATGACATTAAAAAAAAAAAAAAAATTGGGGCAGAGGTAACTTTTTTATGTAGTAGGCTACTGCCTTAATATAATAGGTATTTGTTTAACGCCTTCCTAAAACTAATGTTAGTACTGTAGTACTTTTGTTGTATTAGTTATTATTAGGATTATTGTTATACATTAGTCATCGCAGTTAAATAACAACGTTTTGTGACGTCATGCAGGTTCAGTGGAGGCGATGTTTTTGCCACACCCAGGAGGTGAAACCAATGTATGCCGCTGCACTCACTACAGTAGCATAACCTTTAAAGTGCATGTACATATTAGGCAGTGAGGCGATTGCATGTTCTAGTGTGGTTTCAATGCCTAAAATTAGGGACCACTTAGTGCGCCTAGTTAAAATTACTGCAGCTTGATGTTGATCTAGGCTTGTAAACTTCGGGTTTAGAAATGCATCATGCTTTATAGACAAGCCCAAACGATCATGTGCAGTCCTGAAATTGTCCCAGTGGTACAGGTTCTCCATAAGTTCCCTTTTAATCAGTCATTCAAAGTCCAAGTTTAGATACAATAAAACAACCTTTATTTCCCCTTTTCATTTTGTCAGTGAGCATGCCTGTTGCTGATGTATTTCACAGTATGGTAAACGTTTTATAGTCTGCATGGATTTGGGGAAATCCATCTTAATTGATGTATTTGCTAAATGTATTTGTTATGAAGGCACTGATGTCTACACAGTTGAGGTTACTCGGTGTGCAGTTGCTCAAAGTAACTTCCAGGACACATATACAGATATGCAAATTATTAAAAGCACCAGGCTTGAAATAAACATGAACATAAAACAAGCCCCAGCACACTCATTTACTGTACATCTGAGTGTCAACCTGGCATGCAGCCAGACTCTTCTTTTAACCATGCAACCAATGCAATGAGTCTCATCTAATACTTCATGTATGAAAACAGGGCAGCATGCAGCTGAAAAGGAAGAAGGAAAGGCGATAAATAATTCTTTTTTTTTTTTTAAATGTCTTCTCAACTCTTTTATTTAATGCATTTGCAGGAGGAGGCAGTTAGCCCAGGAAATGACAAATGTGTTCATAAAACATAGGCTTGTAGTTGTCTTTCACAATCAAGAATGTGTGCAACATTTTGACTCTGTGTCATTTGGAAATCGTGAGTTGTATTGACTGTTGCTTCTGTGTTTTTTGGTTTTTTGGTTTGTTTTTTTTTGCATTATGCTCAGCCCTCCAAAGTCAACTAAAGACTAACATGGAGATTGTCTAGAGTCGTGTTGATGGAGCACCACACATCCAAAAGGTGAAATAGGTCAGAAATAGTTGAATAGGTTAAGAAGTTCTGTAGATGTGTAACAGCCAGAGGAGGTGAGGGAGCAGGGGGGTTGGTGTTTACTTTCAAAGCAGAAGGTAAAATATATAGTAGATACAGAACTAAGAAGCGGATTGGATTCACCAGTGTCAGCACCACAAGCATGACTGTATTTGTCTGTGTAGTACTGAACACACCTCTTAGTTCATGTACATTTCAGAGGTGGGTGCCTACATATGGATGTGGGCTGCAAAGACCACTTGCCCGATGACTGGTGCCTTTTTAAAAAGGGGCTACACTTTCAATAGCACAAATAAAACAACAACAATAATACAACGATGCGGCCAAGCACTGTTTAGCCGAAGATGCAGGAAAGCATTTATCTTCAGCTGTGTGTTTGTGTTGTCAAGGCATTTGGCTTCCTTTGGAAATTCCACACACGTTTGTTTTTATTAGAAATGTAATAACAGTTGGGGATGAAATTCTGAGCATGAAACATCAGCCACATTTCAAATATAAACACCTCTGTATAAAGTACTGTAGGACCTTCCTTGTGCCTGAATTAGAACTGCTGGTGGATCAAGCTTGTCTCCACTCCCGAATAGTCTCAACCCTTCTATTGAGGTTCCACATGACAATTACAAAACTGTAACTGAAGCAAAGTTTACTTGTGTTGTTTTCTAGTGTAGTAAAATATCTGTGCAGTAAAATAGGGGAAGCTCATAAGGAAGTACAGGAAATGCATTGTGAGCAGGTTGGGTAGTTTTTTAGTTTAACTGATAAAAATGGTCTTACTGGCCCTTATAACTGTTTTTCATTTTGTGTGGACAGAGTGCTAATTCATAGCAATCTATTTATAAACTAAAACAAGTGTTTCATAATATAGATCCTGATCCCATTTTCAAAAAGTGGCTGTTGGCAGATGTAACCTTATTTCAGTGACATGAATGTCTTGGAGTTGACAATTCCTAATAGGGATCGCTGTTAAGGTAGTATTTTTAGCTGTCCTTTATTTGCTCATTACTGGGTTACTACTATATATTAACTAACCATTAACAAAAAAGGAACAGTATTCGATAACATGTTAGCAAGCTAGTGGTCAACAGCTAATAAAGTGCCTGTTAAAACAGAGCCTGACCAATATGGGTTTTAATGGTGCTGCTTGATCAAACACTTCAAAATGCTTTTTTTTTTTTCAAGTGACTAAATATCTCCACACATTCACTCCAATAGTCCATTGCTTCCATTGGTTTCTTTGTGGGTGGTATCGCTTCCGTGTTTCGCCACTTAGACCAGAATATCATCTGCAGCTTTGAACTAAATATGAAACCATAAAACAGAAGTTAAAGGAGATAATAGTTTCCTTTTAAAGAATTTCCCATGACCAGCATTTTCCAGTAGATGCAATGCAAGTAAAAGTGAGCAAAGCTAAAATGACACATACAGTAGATCTAAGTCTGCACCTGGTGGGTGGTGAATGATTTGAATGCATTAGAACTTGTGACCTGTTTTCAAACAGAAGGCTTGTGTCAAGGTATCACACGGCTCAGAGCAGTATTGTAGAGCAGCAATAATATTTACTATTGATTTTATTAAGTAGCTTATGGAATTTTAATTGCTTCTTTTAATTCCCTGCACAGTTTTATGGTGTTCGTTCATTTTTCTGGGTCGTTCTGAGTGGCTCTGGGTTCTATTGGTATAATAAGAGTTTTTCTCTAAAGCTGCCTTTACCTGGCCTGGAGCTTGTCTGGAGAATCCGAAGTTCTGGAACTAACAGAACCTTCCCCATTCCATTCCAATCATTTGACGATGTAACCTTTCAAGTAGGTGGGGCTAGCAGAGTAACACGTCACACGGTCACATGGTTTGAATTGAACGAGGAAGTCTGTTCCTACTCCAGTCCATCTGAAAGCCAGGTAAGTGAAGCGATGATCAGTGAATATGAAAACAACAGAGCCCAGCCATTCCGAATGAGTGCAAGCACCATAACATAGGAACATATAAAACTGCAATTCAAATGGGAGAAAGATTATTTTGAGAGAGGATACAGGCAACACTGTTTCTGTATGTATCTTCAGATGGTGGTCATGTGACACTTTATTCATTTACCAAAAATAAGACATGTTTTTTTTTTAAAAGGTGGAAATATTTATGAGAGAGACAGATAGAAACTAAAACCCTGTGTCCTTAAATGTAAAAATATCCCCTATAGTGTAGATATTGAGTAGAGAAGAGAGCACTGCTTAGCAATGTAAATGATAAAGTAGACTCCAGCTAATCTAGACTCTGGTAGTCTGGGTTGTCATACAATCTGAACAATGCTATCATAATTCATATCATATTAAAGTTACAAAAGGCAGTTACAACTGCCTATGATTTTTTGAAGGGTTATAGCTGATCTTTTTAGAAAATATATGTCGTTTTAGTTTGGTTTATGAGCTGAACACGGTCCAGACCCAAATGGTAGTCATCTGTAAATGTAAAATAAAAATCAAGCTAAATGTACCTTGTATCGGTTCAGGGTTTACACCTCGGGTTGCCCTAAAAAGATGGTAAGGTAAGATCCGTCCCTTGCTGTGGTGAACCACACACAATGAACTTGAGTGATATAACCACAACTAAAAGAAAATGGAACAGAAATTCAGAATGTTAGAACGGATACAGTGTGCCTTCAGATGAACCCATTAAAATAAGTTCAGGTTTTAAATATCCAGTTTCAAACTGCTGGCAAATCATTTGGTTATTAACCAGGCAGATCCCTTCATTAGTGTCCTATTATAATTCATTATTATACTTTCTTAACCAATCAATAGGATCTCTTTAAAAAAATGTGAAGATGTTTCATTTGTTTCACAGTGTAAAACAGTGAAAAGTACCACCTGAGAGTCAGAAGCCCTGGTAATAGTGCACCTGTGGAGTAAGTGGTGCCTAACTGGATAAGGCATCGGAAATATGGATTATGGGTTTGTTGGATTCCCACGCCTTGAAGTAATAAAGTTTAAATATGAAGCAGGGTTTTATGGGATACACCTTTCAATTTCCTAACAATGTGACGCTGCTTTAGGCTTTCCTTGGGCCTCACTTGCTGCTCGCGTGCCCTTATGAGCCACATGCCTCGATAGATCAGGAAGGTAGGGCTTTCTCTGAAATTGAAGGTAATGTGCTGCTGTCCTGTTATTGCATTTCCTTGTGGGTTTCTCAATGTCTAAGCAAAATATTTAAAGATGTTGTAGCCTTGGTTACAGCCAGAATTCAATCTTTATGAAACTGTACTTTAGAATTGTGATGGTGTGCCTGAATTCTGATTCAGAACTGATCTGTCTCTCACTGCCTTCCGCCACCTCCTCACGACCCACCTGTTTAGACTGCACTTGTAGATCTCTTGATCCACCCCTCCTGCTATGCCCTGGACTTGCCTGACCTCAGCACCACGTTAATGGATCGTCAGCTGATGCACTATCCTAGCACATATTGTATTTTAGTAGTATTATTTGCACTTACTGTAAACTATACTGTATTTAAGTGTTACTCTTGCATTGTAACCCTGTACAGCCCTGTAACACCTGAAAGTTGCCTTGAATAAAGGCGTCTGCCAAATAAATAAATCCATAAATAATAATAAATTGCAGTAGCCTAGGTCATATTGTTGATATTATAGGCAGCATCAGGCATGCCTGGGATTACACAAAGAGGCTCAGGAGGACATTTAAAACATGCAGCCCTATTGCTGTGAATCACAAATGACAGCAGCCTGTTTGTACTGGAGCGGGGTTATATGTTGGCATTCATTGCTTCTTGTTCTGGTGTAGACGCAGTTTCTGTTTCTGTTTTGAGGTGGGGGGCTTGTGTTCTATTCTTACACAGTTTAGCAGCACACACATTAGAACTTCCTGCACCTTTACAAAAACCGGGTTATACATGTGTGTGTTTACAGATATGAATAGACATACCATCAAGCTACAAGACCACATAAAGGTAAACAGGCTTGGTCCATTTACTAATTTAGTTCAGCATGCTTTCTTTGAAATGGTCTTTAGCGACCGTGCTGTAACAAAGGGTGAACCAATACAAGAGTAAACATGTGCTTCAATATGATGAATATATCAATGGAATTGCCTAGGTTTCATAGCACTTACATCTAGTGCATGTCATTAAATCTAGTGCAAGTCATTTATTTGCAAATGGTTTCACAAAAGGAGAATACAAATAACAAGTGTCCTGCAAACAGTATTTTCATACAGACTGCCTTCTAAAATTGTTATATTGCGTGGAGTGACTAGGCAGCATTTGCTGGTATGTAGCTGCACACCTGTAGGGCTGTGGACAGCACATACAGTAGACACACATTAAGGAAAACAGTAATGTAAGCAGAAATGCACCAGAAAACACAGAGCTTGGTCTGCAGTTTGAATTATATTTAGGAACTTCAAAAACTTTTCAAAAGAACTGAATCAGTAAAAGCTGGTAAAGCACACTTTGTAATATCACTTCTGCCAGCTTGACTCCCACGAGACTGCCTACTTTCACCCCTATGGTTCCATCTGGTCTGATATTACCAGAATTACAGGTTCAAATTTACTCTTATTCATCACATTATTTATGTGTGGTATAACAGCCCTTTAGTCTGACATCCTCTGTTTGTCCACACTGCAGGCATGGGACTACTGCCCTGTCCTGGGGATGGTGAGGCCACCCTCCACATTGTCTATACATGATTAGCTAGAGAGGGTCCACTGCAAACCGGGCTGAGAATACCATATCAATAAAAAAATGGTCTATTGGAAAACACATACTTTCATGGGGAGTATTCAGTTCAGCCATATCAAGTGTTAGTACACTCTAACAGCAGAGTGGACTGGTGTCTCCTGAGGTCAGCAATATTAAATAAATGACCTCCATTGCAGGTTCAGTTCCAGCCCTGGTTGAGCATCAGAAGGCATTCCAAATACATCGTTCTAGATAAGCATCCTGGCACCTTTGCTGTAGGTCACACGGTCTGCTTTCCATCAGTTTGAACGCATGAAGTGGTAAGGTACTAGAAAGCAGCAGCAACATGTAATCTATATTGCTGTTTTTAAAGTGAAATATTTCAATTAGAATGATCAAATTCCTACAACGATTAAAAAAAAAAAAAAAAAAAAAAAAATGACCTTCAAGCTGTCTAAGCAAGACCAAACTTCAATGTAGGTAATATTCATCACAGTACTTAAAACCAGCTGGAAATCAGACTGTTTCTCTGGGCAACAAGACAGTTGGAATCATTCATTTTTTACAGAAGTGTTTTGGACAAAATCTATTTTCTTTTCCAAGGCTTCCGCTGGACCTCAAAACAACAACAGCAAAAAAAGAAAAAAAAAAAAATCATATACATGTGATTGCAAATGGATTGAACTTCCAGCTTTTCTTGATGTGAAGAATTCACCTACATTTTCTGACAAGGAGAAAAACGATTTTTTAAACGTTTTATCCTTTTAAAAAAACAAAGGCATTACTTTGCACCGGTGAAAACAGTACAACAAACACTCCCAACATGAGCTTGTAAAAACCATTCCCTTCAAGCTGCTCAAAAGACTGCATAAACACAAGGGCAACAAAACTGTCACTCGGCTAAGAAAATATATACATTTGTAGTCGGGCTGTAAAAAATGTGTGCAGTCGCTGCATTGTCTAGGCATAAACATCAACAGGCTAAATTCATAATTGCTAAGGGACAGCTAGCCTGTACTTCGGGACATTTAGTAGGTGTTTATTACCTTACTTTAAATAACTTTGTGATTAGAATGCTGGTTATTCTGTTTATACTGGACCGAATCTGGCAGAAACAAGCATTTGTCTTTTAGTTGTTGCTTAATAAACTCTTTGATAGTACTGGTAAAAGCTAGGTGGAATTTAGCATTGTGCCAAATGTTTAAGAAACTTTGCTTAACAAACAACTCCAAAAATATAGCAAGTAGCTCAAAGGTTTTTGTACAGTTGAACAAAAATTGTGCAATTAAAAAAATAAAAACACACCACTGAAACCCACACTGCATTACATCCCTGTATTACACCGTGTAACATTTTTTTTTTTTTTTGTTCCTGGGTAGTAAGTGTTATTTCCTAATTGCTTATGCCTCAAAAGTATAGAAAATGGCTATTATTCCACACAAACTTTGCTTTTGTGACCAGGACAGTGATATTTTGAAATTTACCTATTTTCCAGAACATTCCAGATAGATTCAGTGCTGAGTAAACTTGGAGTAACTTCTAGAACTTTCTAGGACTTTCCAGTAATATAAATAGTAGTATAAATACAGGGGCCTTAAGCCCACTAGTTCAGTTTAGTTCCAGCTGCCTAAGTGGATACATATCTGCATTTTTCTGAGATGGCATCAAGAGGCTGCAAGCATCCGGCAGACGCATTTTGAGACTTCAAAATGGTGGCATTCCTGATGGGTCTCCAAGGCGGTTTTACCAAGTTTCCCTGCTATCTTTGCCTTTGGGACAGCAGGGACGCCAAGGCGCACTACCACAGCGGACCGAGTTCTCTGTGGGGAGGAACAACGTCAAGTGGGAGCCACTGGTGGACCCCTGGAAGGTGCTGATGCCACCACTGCACATCAAATTGGGCCTTATGAAACAATTTGTCAGAGCTCTAGATAAGGAGTCGGCAGCCTTCAAGTACCTTCAAGACTTCTTCCCTAAGCTGTCTGAGGCAAAGGTCAAAGCCAGTGTCTTCGTCGGACCAATGATAAAGAAGATCCTGGAGTGCAATGGAACAGCTTTGTCGCAGTGGTTCGGGGCTTCCTGGGCAATCACAAGGCCGAAAACTTTGTGGAGCTGGTTGAGACTGGTGAAGAACTACGGCACAATGGGCTGTAGGATGTCCCTCAAAGTCCATATCCTTGATGCTCATCTTGATCAATTCAAGGAGAACATGGGAGCGTACTCGGAGGAGCAAGGCGAGCGCTTCCACCAGGATATACTGGACTTTGAACGCCGCTACCAAGGACAGTATAACGAGAACATGATGGGAGACTACATTTGAGGGCTGATTCGTGAAAGTGATTTACAGTATAATCGTAAATCTCGAAAAACTACTCACTTCTAAATCTTTTGTAGTCATTTTTGTATTACTTTAGTATAAATACATGTTAATTTGGATTCATATGTTGTTTTTTTCTGACTTTATGTGAACGAAAAGACACAAATTCGCCCATTTTCTCATTGGAAATAGGTACATTTCAAAATATCACTGTCCTGGTCACAAAAGCAAAGTTTGTGGGGAATAATAGCCATTTTCTATACTTTTGAGGCATAAGCAATTAGGAAATAACACTTACTACCCAGGAACAAAAATTGTGTTACATAGTGTTATTTATTTACATGATTTTTTCCAGGACTTAAACACTTTATACAACTACAGCTTCTGTATCTGCCTGCCTGAGGAACAGGGTCAGGCTGCCATTCTGAAAGCGGACAATCGATGCTGGTTAAAGATTAACTTCAAAATTCCTTTACTGTGTTAAGATTCTGGTGGTGTGATTCTTCAAATAACCACAAGTGGGTGCTATAATACTTATTGTAATTAATGCAAGCTTGAGATTGAATCTAAGCAACTGTCACTTCTTGTCTTTTGCTGCTTTCTCACCTTGCTTAAAGCTAAAAGCAAATATATATATATACTTTTATTATTAAACTGTATGAAATGATACTGCTATTAAGAGCTTGGAATCCAGATGTAGTTAATACTGTAGTTCCTGCATCCCAAAGTGAATCGACTCTCATTGTTGTTGTAACTATATGTTTTCAATACATTTTTTCTCCAATAGCTGGATGGGTTAGTTCACTATTTGGATGGTAGAAAATCAACAGTAAAGGGTTGATTCACTTTGATTATCGGTATCCACATTTTTTACTGTTATACCAGTAGTTGCATTACATTTCTATCTAGTGTGAACTGCAGAACATATTGCAGGCTACGTGAATTACCTAATCGTTCTTGCATATATATATATATATATATATATATATATATATATATGGAACAATAAAACATTAAGACACACAGCTTGCCACATTTTTATACTTATATTTGGCCAAGAAATGAAGAGGTTTATTTAGCTTACATAGCAGGTGCATCTCTGTAACTGTAACACTCTCAATCCACCACAGGCGTTCCTTAACTTCTTCAAGTCTTCATGAACGTTTAACAGTAAGGTACTGCTGTGTTCAGACGGCATGCAAGTGTTGTTGTGTTGTTAGTTGTCATGCAAATGCATAGCATGTTGAATTTTGCTTTTACTCAGCTCTAGCCTGACAATAGATTCAACTTTTTGTATTTTATTTTTTTTTTACATCCAGCTGAGCAGCAAGCAACACAAAAATGGCTTAAACTGCAACCACAAAGCTTCTCCTAGGGCCAGATTCTCCTGCTATGAATCCATTCTAAAAGTGTGATGCAGGCTGGTTTTAGCAAGCTGACATTTATACAAAAGTGCTGCTTTCACATGCAGAACTAATATTGTCATTGATTGACCTTGTTTATTGCTTTCTATTGATTTGCCACCCATGTTAGATAGTTAATCTATCTAAGTAGAGGTTGCTCTAATATTCTGATACAGAGTCCATCAAGGACTAATCCACTGGAAATGGGATGGTGAAAACATCATTAAAAAGGGATTGTGTATTACCCAGGATTGTGCTGAATGTTGTGCAAGCAAATTAAAGAACATTCTTTTGCCTTTGAAATAGATTACATTCATTTAAACCCAGATGCTGTCCCTTGCACAACAAAAGCAACAAGTTCACGCTGATTAATAAACAACACGGACTACCAATTCCTGACTGCACTACTAAAACCTGCTGTGTTCCACCTTCACGCTGCACCATGCTGAAGTATATTTCCTTGGGTCAGCCCACGCATTCGGCTTCACCAGAGTAAAGAGAGACCTTGCTGGCCATCCCTGAAAGTCTATTAGGTTGTGAGTTTGTGATGAGCAGTTTTTAACTGGGTTCCTACAGCTAAAATGATATTTGGGGAATATAAACAAATGGGTTATCAACAAGTCATTGATAACGTAGCGCGCTCAGAAGATAATCTGGAAAACTAAACAGATGCCACATAATTAGGTTTTAGTGGTTAACATGTAAAATGTATTAAAAACTGCATTGTGTCTCTTTGAAAAGACTGTCTTGTTTGTAACCAGGGTTCCACTTCAAATCCCAGAATTCAATTCAAAGAAGAAACAGAGCAAGTTGCAATTCACCCTCCGGTTTAGGAGGTCTCTGGAGTCTTCACTGTTTTTAAAGCTACAGGTTTTCTCCACCGTTGATCCAATGCCAACAAGATCAATCTTTTGTAGCCTTGAACCAGACATAGTGACTAACATTGCTTTCAATAAACAACGCAATGAGAAATTGGTCTATTATCTGTTGATTCCTTAGTGCAGAGGGTCTTACTGGCAATATGCCATCAGAGACACGTCATTTGTATTTCGATGTTTGTGTGCAGGTTACTAGACATAATGCAGCAGGGTTTTATTTTCAGCTTAACAGAAATACAATGACCACATATCTATCAGAGCTGTTTACTCCTTGGACCATGTGACTCCTTATTAAATGTATTTACTAGGTTTGTAACTAGTAAAATCGGATCAAATTGTGCAAAGTACTTTTCTGCACATTACATAGCTTTTTTGCAGCTGTTAAGTTGTGTTGCTATGTGCCTGGTGTATAATTGTTCATCTCTGAACTTCACTCAGAGCATAGTCTTACCCCTTCTCTTCTCAACAATGCTGGTTAGCAAAGTACAAGAAACAAAAACACTACACTGGTAGCCATATGTTATTTGATTGAAACTCACGGTCAATGACACAGTCAATAAAGTTGTTTTCCTTTTAATCATGGCATAAACTGGTCACTAAAAAAGAGAGGAAGAGCAATCTATATTCAAGTTGCTAAACTACAACATTAAGGTTTTTCATATGACAAATGCATTTCACAGATTGAGAATATTATATAGGTTGCTTTGTATAATGTAATGTTAAATAGAAATATCTAAACAGCATATTTAATCGTAATGTGTCATAATTTTCATCTGATACAAACTATCTGATATAAAGACATTTTAGATAGCTGTATCACATCAATACCAGGCTCTATATATTAGTAGTATATACAGTACATCATAAAGTGACTGTAAGTTACCTTCCAATGAGTTACACAAAATAATTTTATGCTAAACATAATAACATTATAAAAATGGCTACCTCAAAAGGCTCTTTTCATGTATCAACATTTTTTGTTTCCAAATTTCTGATACATAACCACTTGAAAGCTTCAGACTATTCATTGTAGGAGTGCCAGCGCTGTAGACAAAGCTTCTAGACACTCGCTTGCCAAGAGTTTTAGAGAAGACTCCACATTTAGGAACACCTTCTCCCTTCCAGGCTTCAAGGTGCAAACACGAGGGATGAACACATACATGAAAAACCACAGGGCCCACATGCCTGCCAGCTCTTGCTTTCTGGGCACAGCTTATAAAAGAGCTGCATTATTTGTTCTCTTTGGAATTGTTCTAAACAAGGGGGTTGGTTTACTGGAACAATGTCCAGCTTCTGAACAGATGGAGAGCATATTTATGGTATAAACCTCAAGAGTTAGGACACAGTTTACAGGGAAGGAGGACCACCCCAGCATACTCTCACATCAGCACACAGGCAAGAAATTAAGAAACGAGAGAGGAAAAACTAAACGCTGCCGAGTGCGCAGAATTTGAAGACCATCGTGATTATATTTTGACATTTCTTTTTTCCTGCTTCAACTATCAAAAAAGGGTGTTCTTTAATTCTTTAATAAATATCTGCAATCTCTTTGAATGTGTCTGATTTAGCAAGCTCTTGATTTGAACCAAGCGTGTTTGAATTCCATGACATTGAAAGATACCAAACACAGCATTTTTATTCATTCGACTACTCCCTTAGCCCCTGAAAACATGAACCAAAATGTTATTCTGAACTTGCAAAGGCTTGCATTATGACATTATAATTCGCCTGCAGGTCAACTGGTGAGAAACAACCTCTAGGTGCACATAGGGGCCTTTAAATTAACTTGTTTACAGAGTTGTTTACTTCGTTTTCAGACCTTTGCAGTGAATAAAACAACTTCTTGGATCATTTTGTTACTGAAGCAGAAAGTGAGGGGAAATGAGCATTTAGAGTCTGTACAGTATCAGCATTTCCAGTTAGCCTGGGATCACACACTTCCAGTTGAGGGAAATGAGCGAGTCCGGATCGCTCACAGAGGGGGCTTGTTTTTCCTTTGGGGTGGTTAGGTTTACCCTCGACTCTCTTGGGAGATGGAGAAGCACAACCTCTGTTTCTGGATGAAAGCAAGGATACCTGTGAGTCACTCCTGAGCCGAACCGTCTCTTAACCCTTAAAAGGGTCAAAATCAAAGCTTTCAAAAACCCGACTCTCACATGTAAATAGCACGACAACTTGCTTCTCAGCACCTTACAATTTTGCTGTGGGGCATTGTTTGTTTTTATAGTCTATCTTTCCACCACATTAAGTTTGAGGACACTGTTTTCTACCCAAGATGATTTCCCCAATCTGAGCCTCACACTCACTTTCTATGTGGAAAATGTATTGTAATTTCTGTTTTTAGCTATAACGCAGTTTACAGATTTAATTCATAACCGGTTACTGCTGCAAGCAGGAGCTTGTCTATTTGCATTGCATAGCATGTGCTGTAATAGCAACCAGGATTCAAGAAGGGTGACGATTCTGTCAGTTAAAATTATGTCAACGTCTGGTTTCTGATAAAGTAAGATGATCAAAGGGGTAACCTACGGAAGTCATGTAGTAAACCTAGACTTTGAAATTGTATTGTAGTGAATTACTGTATATGATTGTGGAACAGATTAAATAGATTTTTTCATCCATGAATAATGACCTGATTCCATCTGAATCAATCATCCTCGACTTCTGCTGTAACTGCAGAGCAGAAGACATTTCATTAGATTGTTAATGATTCAAGGTAGGGCACTTCCATCATGCAGTCATAAATTCTGAGGTAAACCTGGTCATGCATACAGTCTGGTTAACTATAGCTTCAACAGTGCTGTCGATCGCATGTAGAAGATGCTGTAAAACCTGCCGAGGACATGGCAAGCCACTTCTGGAAAGGTAAAGTAGAAGACATGAGGAAGATATTTAATTGAACATTGCTGGAGATGTGTCTCTCACTAGATTCGGTACACATTTCAAATGAGCTTCTGCAGGAATGTGTTCGGAGCCTGGAAACCACACAGAGCAGAGCACTCTAATTGGGCTTCGGATTGGAAAGTCAGTGACAGTGACTGACACAGTCTTAGTGACAGGGATTACCATGACAAGACACTGCAAGGCTAGGGCTCAGTCATTACTGTGTCAAACAAGTAAGCAGTAATTCCCTTTGCAGCCACAATCATATCAGTCTGAAAACCACTTTCTTTCTCAAGGCTTGGGGGAATTGGAAGGTAAACAGTTGCTATAACAACATGCTAATACATATATTGTTGATGCCATATCCAAGATGTTAAAAGAATAATATCTCGAGGTAGCTATAGATTATAGTGACTGTGTGGTACAGCCAAAAACAGCTTTCACTGGCTTACTGGCAGGATCATGGCTCAGAATAAAAGCAGTTCAGTTATCCCTCTGTGAAAATCCCAGTGTGCACAGAGGTGGAGCCAAACTAAAGTTATTAACCCCTAAAGATGTACTGCTCAAACCATCATATACTTAGCCTGCTTTGCATGCAACAACAAAGGAGACTGTACTGTTATGAAATTAGTAAAGGGTATCAAGGCGTTTTATCTCAACGGTTCTGTTTTTATGGTGGATTCTTTAATGTTGTGTATCCATGTCACCTACAGAAAATAGCTCAATAGTAACACAGTTATTATCATTAGTTAATCCGTTGGGGTTTAAATCACTCGTGCAATGGAGATGAGAATCGATTGCTGTCAAGGTCAAAAGAAGACACTAGAGCATTCTCCCATTACTACGTAACTGGTGCATCTCATTACCACCGACCAACACCCACTCCGCGGGTTCTTTAATCTCAGTGCTTGGAATAGTGTGCCAACACTCGGGTCTGTTCTGTACTGTTAACATAATCATGTTATCTTCCGTGTTTATTTTCTGCAATTGTAGGCATTTATTAGCTCACCCAAAACGGACAGTAATATTTGGTAAATGGAAGGATTGTGGTGTACTGGTATTTCCCACAAGTACTCCTCCGGACGTTGGATGTTTTGAGGCCTCCTGGGAACTGCACAGACGGGAACTGGTAGCTGTACTATGCTTGATTAAAACTCCGATGCACACACTTCAAGTGTATAGGGTTTGTTTGTTTTTTTCTCACTGGCATGCAAGCTACAAACACTAAATAATAATAATAATAATATAAAATGTATTCGTTTTGTATAAGCAATAAAGGCATTCCATGTTAATACAGTCCAGGTTGTGCAGGCTACTGTTTTATTCCATGAATGTTCTGTACCACGTAGTTGGTTAGTACATCGATATAACATAAATGGGTTGCTGTGCCACCTGACAGAACATTTAAATAATAACAAACACAACAAAACAGCCGAGCAGCACAGTACAGAGTAGAAATACAATCCATCGCTGATTATTTAAACACACGGATGCATGAAACCCCGGTCTGTGTCCCTTATCAAAAGTACCCTGATAGTGGAATAAACGAATTCCACACTTAACAAAAAAAAAAAAAAAAAAAATTCGCTTGTTGGAAATACCTCGCATTAGAATTCCATTTTTTTAAAGATGCAAAACAGAATGAACGAACAAATAAATGAAGTTAGGCGTTTTAATTGTTTTTCCAGAGTCCCCGTCTTAATTCAATAAAGCGAGCGATCACATGTGATTTGCGCGGAGTTAAAGGTGTGCAGCTCAGTACTAGCTGCTTTGATCTCTGGCTGCACACCAACACTTCTCGCCAGTTCGAGATGTACCTTCTATTTTTTGTTGCTATAGGCTGAGTGGGAGTGCGGCTCGCCATTGGCTGCTGTGTTGACATATAGTGGAGCGTTAGTGCGGCACGAGTCACTTCTTTCTAATAGAACTTTTTTTTTTTTTTTTTTTTTTTTTTTTTTTTTAATATATATATTTATCACACAGAGAATGTAAAACCATCTCGGTCCAAGGACATGTACGCCTCTCACACAAATTAATGCAACACTGTGCCAGCATGCATCTGAGTTTTAGATTTTTTTTATTTTTAACTTTTTGTGAGTCCCTGCCTACTCGAAATATTTACACTAATCACTGGGCCGTTCGAATTACAGGGGGACCCGAAGAAGCTGATAAACTTGCTACAAAATATGGCTATAATAATTTAGGCCAGGTAAGACAATTTATTATTATTATTATTATTATTATTATTATTATATGGTTTTGCTTCGTTGCTATTTCAGATGCAGTTAACTACATGGTATATGCATTTGTCACGGAAACAAATGTCATTTGTAGCTAACACAGCGGTTCTAGTTTGCAGTACACTGTGCAAGATAGCATTCATCGCTTTATTTTCTACAGCAGCTTAAATATCAAATAAAGGTCTTGATTGGAAGTCTTTAGCAGGAATAGTAACACAAACAGTTGTTCGGATTGTATGTGTATTCTAAAGAACCCGGCACCGTACTGCAGAGTGAACGAAAAGTGGGGTATATATACAATGCATTACAAGTTATAAGGAAAGCTTTCCAAATTAAACCGGCAAAGCTGCTTGTTTCAATGCAAGAAGATTCAGGGACACTGTTGGTTCTGCATGCATTGGGAATGCGCAAATTCGTGTTATAAAGTGGGCTCCAACTTTATTTTAGCAGCCAGGGGCCCATGCATTCCCAAACAATTCAAAGCCATCTTGTGGTGGACTGGGGCAATACGCAGGGTAGACGCTTGACATACCGTGGGAAGACGGCTATGGCGCTACTGATTTGTTCTCATTGTTTATAAATAATTAACATTCACAAGCTCAGAACAGCAGTCCAAAAGCGAACTACAGCAGTACCGTAATTGTCTTGATTAGGCGATGCAGATGACTCCGCTGGCGTTTGTGTGTATGAATTGTTTGGTCGCTTAAGGCTGATAAACAGGTCTTGCAGAAGGCTCCTTTTTTTTCTTCTCCTTTCATTTAATTAGATTGTCTCGTGCTGGATTTGTGTTCTGGCAGAATCCAGGGTGCTAACAGCACAGGCACGCACAGGTTGACTGATGCCATGACTGTGTGAATAGAATATTAAAAGTTGAAACGCTATAAAAACAATGCAAAGACCAGCCACCTTGGTAAACACCTAACAATTGAAAAGGGAGAAAAAGGCAATGCACAAAAAACATACCCTGTTCAGTGAATGACGGTTGATTGGAATACAACAAAGAGTATTTGCATTTTTGACGTTTTAATTCATATTCACAACCCACATGTCCTTATGACACCCATTGAAAAATTGCTTGTCACCCACTGCCAATTCTAGTAATATAATTACTATCACAGTCAGCAGACTGAACCTCTACGGGCATGACCAGCTAGCTTCAAAGCCTTCCCATTTGATTGTTTTTTTTAGCTCTAGAGTAGCAGGGGGATTATTATGGATAAGCTAAACACACCGTAGGCCCTATACAGTATTTTGTATGTCTTTTCCATTTCTTCATCCTATTGGAGCAAGATGAGGGGGGAGGGCATGCATTCATTGTTGCCAAAACTGATTGTGAAATCTATTTTTATTTCTCAGAATTCTGCATTTCAAGCACGTTCTAACTCGCATGATTATCTTTACAACATCAAAAGACAAAGTATGGTAGCATGACGATCTCCCAGAGGCTTATAGGGACCTAGGTGTGATTTGCAAGCGTTTGTAGATACTCTGTATCCATGGAACCAAACTGTGATGAAAAAGAACATTGCTTAGAATGCCATGTAGTGCTTGTTCCTTATTTTGATATTAATGGGTAGTAATAGATGTTTTACTTGCGCATGTGTAACTTTATTTGGCAGCTGTTTCTCAAAGCGCTTGAAGATACTGAAAATTGGAGACAATTCAGTTTTAATAGCAGTCACATTTAGTACATCAGATATCTGGAACACAGTGTTCAAAACATATTGCACAAGTACACAACAGAAAAATAACTTATCATTGGAATATTTTTATATCACCAAAGCGCTCTAAATTCCTAAACTGAATCAGTAAATTGATCAGTAACAGAGTCAAGACCTGCTAAAGCAGCACGTAGGGGTGGTGGAGAGGGGGGTCTGTTGTCTTGGCGTTTATACACTCCATGCATTATATTTTTGGAATGAGAAAGCATGAGAAGCAATTCATTCTCAATCACTCACCATGCCGTCGCCTCCTCCTGTTTTATTAATTTGATCTTCTCTCGTGAATGTTGATTAAACGTGTTATTGACGTTCATTGAGTTAGAAGTATTTGAATCTAGGTCACGGTGACCTGCTGTGACTGATTGGGCTAATGAACGCTAGATCTTGAACTGCCTGAATGTCATCAACTCTGCATTTGCTGCAAGAATGTATTTAGTATACCGTGATTAAAGATCACACCATAGGAGAAAAGTGTTCAGGTTACCTCATTCTTATCTGCTTTGTTTTTTCACTTTACGGGAATATAAATGTTTCATATTCTAAGAAATTCACTATCTCACAATATTTGTATTTTTCTTTTTTTAAGATTGGAAGCTTGGATGATCACTACCATTTTCATCACAGCAAAATTGTTAAAAGGTCTGCTTTCACAATGAAGGGTGAACATAACTTTATCCATATGGACCCAAAGGTAAGTTTCAGAGAACCTTTTGGTAGGACTATTAAATTGTACAGTAATCCACAGTGTGGGTTTTCAACCGTATGTTACCTTGTCATTCTGACCTGTCAAGTTTATGAAAACATCATTTAGACGCTGATTTTTCCATATCAATACATACTTTATATACATTTTTGTTTTGAATTATTAACTTATTAAATATACAAAAGCAAATCTGAAGCACTGTATATATTATATATAAATACATAAAGCTAGCAAGTACAAATGCCCTTTTATAGTATATTATCCGATAAAGTGGCTGGCTTGAAATAGTGTTTCCATCCCACCCTCGTCAAGAATCTCTCCTCTACACACTCTTCACATCACCTCTTCTGATCTTGATAGAAAAAGAAAGCGCTCCTCATTTACACATTGCTGGCGTTCACTCAAACAGATACTATCATGTCCCAAGATGTGTGTGCAAATGGGAGGTAGAGCTGAACACTCGGTAACCTCATCCTACCCAGTACAGCAGCCTCTGCTGATCTCGTCTGCACTTGTATTGCGTGCTGCGTGACGTTGCTTTTCTGCACTTGTATCTCATGCTGCGTGACGTTGCTTTTCTGCACTTGTATTGCATGCTGCGTGACGTTGCTTTTCTGCACTTGTATTGCGTGCTGCGTGACGTTGCTTTTCTGCACTTGTATTGCGTGCTGCGTGACGTTGCTTTTCTGCACTTGTATTGCATGCTGCGTGACGTTGCTTTTCTGCACTTGTATTGCGTGCTGCGTGACGTTGCTTTTCTGCACTTGTATTGCGTGCTGCGTGACGTTGCTTTTCTGCACTTGTATCGCGTGCTGCGTGACGTTGCTTTTCTGCACTTGTATTGCATGCTGCGTGACGTTGCTTTTCTGCACTTGTATCTCATGCTGTGTGACGTTGCTTTTCAAGCAGGCGTTTTGGCTAGTGTTGTCTGTAGCGTGACGTTAGTCTGCTCGACTGGCTTGAGGTTTTTAAAGTTTGATCTAAGAATTCAGATTGAGGGGTAATACGAAGATGTCTTTTATTTCATTATTTCACCGATTGGTAATGTGAGTGTCCAGCGGAGGGAGTTGCTAAAATAATAATATTAAAAAAAAACATGCAGAGTTTCATTCCATAAAGGCAGCCCGGTCAGGTCAGAAGATTGGGTGAACATTTCAAAAACTGGCAGCGTAGATGAATAACAAGTAGTTTACATTTATTGGTGTGCACATTACACAGTATGTGTAAAGCCATTTTCTGCTTCATTGCATTCTCAATTGTGGTTTCCAGCACTCTGACAGTGGAAGTGTTGGAGTGTATCATAGATTTGATTGGTGTAGGATTTTACGCTTGCATGACGAGACATGTTCATATTGGCTTTGTATTATAGAAGAGATTCTAGTTGCAGACCTAAATACATATGAGGATTTGACATTTTTTATTTTTATTTCTTTAATAGTATTCATGAATAAGCAGTATTTAAAGGGGCAGTGTCCACCTTAAAACAGGTTGTTGACTGTATAGCTGTTTCTTGTCAAATGTTATCGGTATTGCTAAATCACCAGTGTATCCCGTTCTACTGTGATAATCACTGTACTGCTTCTCTAGGTTAACTGGATCCAGCAGCAAGTGGTAAAAACACGGGTGAAGAGATATACGCGGAATGATTTCAGTTTTATCCACTTCAATGATCCCAGATGGTCCAATATGTGGTACATAGTAAGTAACCCTGAACCTTTTCTACATTTGCCGTTGCATTTTGCTGTGTTAGTGGAAGACCAGTATGTACTGCATGTAATGTAGTGGCTTTGTTGATTTCTTCTGTCTGAAAATCTCTCCTCTGCCCCCCAGTCTGAAACACACACAATAATAGGGCTGCATCCTGCACTAATGTACCTACTGATAGATTCTTTAATTAAAAGAATGTGTGATAAAAAGTCTTTCTGTTTGGCCATGCGTGAAATGATGCAAACTTCTGAGAGAGGTAAATCCTAGTAAAGCTGAGCTCGGAATGGATTAAACCACGCCACAGGACATAAGGAGATGAGCTTGCCACAGTTATTTACTTTGGTTGTCCCAAGTGAGATGCTAAACATAGTGTACTAATTCAGTCTCTACATATAAACGTGGAGTGTGATTTCTGAGCACTGTGGAATTGTAAAACTTGAGCGTGGGCATATATTAACAAATTCCAGAATAATATTTCTTGTATTAGTCTCAACACAAAACAACATTTGCCCTAACTTGTGCATTACATTTTTAAGTGTTAGAATATGATTACAATGTTTATCACCATGAAAACGCACAGTTATTTTTAAAATGAGCACAAAGGCAGCATTCATCCACTAGGAGCTAATTCCATTAGAATCGCTTCCATTAGAATCGCTTTTAACGCTTGTGATTACAGGCAAGTATATTAGAATGCATTTCACATTTGCAGCGTGGATCTTGCAGGTAAGCTGACAATCAGGTCACGCACCAATGCCCTGTACTGTAAGATGTTTATTGGATGCCTGTTGAGATTCCTCACCAGGACTGTCTCTGAGGTGTTTGTTCTGCAGTGCCGCACAGCATTCTAACTCTTCTCATTTGTCACAATGCATTTTCCGAATCTTCCAAGTGAAGGCATTCTCACAAAGCAGTTTATCTGCCTCTTACTTGAAATGGTGAAATAAATCGGTAAGGGGTCCTGGCAGGATTTTCAAAGCTGAACAGACAGCTCAGACAAAGGGAGATTTACTGTAAGACAGCTGTTGAACGTGTTCTTAAGTGAACAGCTTTTCTAAGTCTTGTCTCCAGGAAATGAATTGTGCAATAAGAACGCTACACAGAGGGAATTGCCAGTGATTAGGAAACGGTTTTATAAATAACTATGACAGACTGGTCTGTATTTTTGTAATCCATGCAAGAGGCACACGCATGTTCATTTTTTTAAACATCTGTTCTGTGCTTTTCCACAGCTCTTTAATATTCACCTGTTGTCTGTCTTTTGTTCAGCACTGTGGTGACAAGAGCAATCGCTGTCGTTCAGAGATGAACATCCTGGCAGCCTGGCAGAGAGGATACACAGGCAAGAATGTCGTGGTAACCATCCTGGATGACGGCATTGAAAAAAACCACCCAGACCTGGCACAGAATTACGTATGTGTGAAGAAAAATAAAATAAAAACCTTCTGTAAACTAATCTTATCCAATCGGGAGCTATGTGTTGGAATTGGTCTGTTTTTAATTTGTAGTTTTAAATGGAATAGGTCATGGTGATATAATTTTACATGTGTGTATCTATATCTATATCTATATCTATATCTATGTTGCATTTGTTTTCCAGGATTCACTTGCAAGCTATGATGTCAATGGGAACGACCATGACCCCACTCCACGCTACGACGCCAGCAATGAAAACAAGTATGTGCCAATCTGTCTCTGCCAGTGCTGCTGCTGGCAATCAGGTTTCTGTCAAACAGCCCCAGCTTTACGTGTGAAAACATGTAGGGTGAGCTAATGCAGTAAGAGAATCCACTGCATTAATCTTCACCTTTCACACCCGTGTTCAGTGTGATGTTGAACCAGTTCATGGAAGAAGCTCTACAGTATTATGTAGCACCTGCCAGCAGGCAGAAGTCGAATGGGTTTTTAATGACCGTGATGCAGTATTGCTCTGTGGAAGGCCCCATACTTGAAGATGCTGCTGCTGAGGGATACATTTAATATCATCATGTAAAACTACAATACATGGGACTCAATAATGTGGCTTAAAACAAATTGGCTTTTTCAGTATTTTCTTTTATGTGACATTGTACGAGAAGAGGCAGCACACTGCACGCTAGTATTCTATTTTCACATTGTACTTTAGATTGGCTTATTAATACATTGAAATGTTTATAGGCAGAGCTGTTTGTTTGTTTGTTTATTGCTAACTACTAGTTTTTAATCCGCAAGCTTATATAAGCCATATTTGAAATGTACGAATGCACCCATGCCAGATTTGCAGTGGTTTGAACACTGGAGTGAGCACATGGCAGGGCCTGGCACCCCCTTGCCCCACTCACAATGGCCTGCCAAGTGCATGGTTGGCTCCCTGACAGATAAAACAGATTTGTGGCTGCCACTTTCTTTTTTTTTTTTTTGTGTGTTTCTGTGCTGGTATCGTTGGAAAGTTGTGGACATCTCTTGCGTTCTCTCTCTCTTTCTCTCTCTTTTGTACATGAAAAACCATTTTGATTGTAAAGTGATGTTTAACAGAGTCCTTTTTTTCCCCCTCTAGACATGGTACACGGTGTGCTGGGGAAGTTGCAGCTGCGGCAAATAACTCCCACTGTATTGTTGGTATTGCATACAATGCGAGGATAGGAGGTAAGGAGGCTTCAGAGTCCTATGATTCCACATGAGTTCACAGATTAACCTTGAGGGGGTTTCGTGGTAAGAAACGGTCTGACAGCTTATTCATTCAGGGGCTCCGAGTGGGCGGGCAGTCGTGCAATCACAAAATAATAATTTTTTTAGGAATTTATGCGAAGGACATTTTTTTTTAAATCAAAAATTGAGATTGAAAGTGTGCATTGCATATGAATAATTGCTTTGTAAACCCTCAGATGAACAGTGCCAGACACTCTCTCGGGGTCATACAAGCTGCCAAGATCTCACTCGCCTTACGGCAATTGTTATGACTCTTTGTCTGATGCAAGGGCATGCATCACGTGTCGCCCAAGGAGAGCGATCTTGAAATGGGGTTGTTAATAACAGGCAGTATGGAGAGACTAGAGACACATTCATCAACTGCTTTATTTAGGGATGATCTTCTTGTGTGAAGCATTCCAATTAACCTTTTTTTGCTTTAAGTGGAAACTTGGGCATTCTATTGGAATGTGACCCTGTGCTGATCCCAGCTATTCCCTTAAGACCCATTTGTACTGGCTTTGTTCTTTCAGAGATGCCTGCTCAAGTGCAAAATACAATACAACACCATACCACAGGTGGCTCTGTTGGGAATTCCTGTCAAATGCAATCATTGTATTCATTTTTTGGGGGGGGGAAATATCAGGGCTGTTTGCCATAATAAATGTTTTTCAGGCTGATCCCATTGGTGACATCACTCTCCATAAAAACAGACCTCCAACGCTAAAACTGCTGGGTCCCTATCAACTATAAGCAACTGAATTTCCATCATTCAGTCTTCATTCCTATGCTAACGGATGGAGTCCCATTTCAGAACCAACTTGTTCTGAATGCTGCTGATTTATTTAAATTTTTTATACATGGTTTATTTCTTTAACCCATTTCTTTTCAATTTTCTTGAATTTACAGTTTAAACAGGGTCATTAAAAAAAGAAAAATCCCCTAGCTAGCTCGGAACAAGGTCTGTTGTCCAAGCCATATTCTAATAGACCGCACTGTTATTCCACTTGAGGAATTGCCCTGCTCTGCTGCTGCCACTGGAAATGGAAACAAGGAATGTTTTTGCTGTTGTTTTCAGGTTATTTCCATTTGCTTAACCTCACTAATCTTTACAGAGCAATGTACAACAATGAAATTGACAATCGGCAGTTACACAGCAGGGATATTTTAAAGGATAAGCATCAGAGATGGAAACAATTACTCAATTGCATTTTAAAAGGCGAACACGTCTGCAGCCATACAAATGTCTTGTTTGAGCAGAACGACCAAACACTGCTTATTGTATGCATTATAAGTTAAGTTTGTTGTCACAGAATAACTTTTTCAGTTGTGGATGTATTTTTTTTTCTTAAACTATTTATTTATTTATTTATTTATTTATTTATTATTTTTAAATGGGGCAATTTGGTAATTGAAGAGATACGAATCATAGCTGTTTTTTTTACCCCATAATGCTCATTAAAATAATAAACATAGCAACATTGTGTCAAGTTCTGCAGACGTCTTTTCAGTTCTTTGCAGTAACCAACAAAGGCCTTTGATTGCAATTATGGCACTTTGAGTGCCGCTGTGCCCCGGTGTTTGATGTTTTTGTGCTTTCAGGCATACGGATGTTGGATGGAGATGTAACGGACATGGTGGAAGCGAAGTCTCTTGGTATCAGACCCGACTACATTGACATTTACAGTGCCAGCTGGGGGCCGGACGACGATGGAAAGACGGTGGACGGCCCCGGTCTGCTGGCCAAACAGGCCTTTGAGATGGGCATTAAAAAGGTGCTTCTCTGCACGTTTTACCACCGCCACGAAGAGAAGCCCTGATTTACCCCCTCCCCCTTCTTTAAAAGAAATACGAAAGCAGGCTCTGCTTCTTTTTGACAATGCTGGCCTTTGAAATCCATTCCCTGATCTGGTAACCCGTGGTGAACAGGTTAAAATGGGTATAGGAATTGATGGCACACAATAGCAGCGACTGTGCACTTCAGTCCCGTAGGTCACTAATCCTAAACAATGGATGTCTGAAGGTCTTGTGGGTCTTTTTTTCTGCCTCCTGATAACGATCTGCTGACCGCTGTCTGGGCTTGTTGTTTTGAATGCAGGGCCGGAAGGGCCTGGGCTCGGTTTTTGTTTGGGCCTCTGGGAACGGTGGCAGGCAGGGGGACCACTGCTCCTGCGACGGCTACACCAACAGCATCTACACCATCTCCATCAGCAGCACCACGGAGAACGGGAACAAGCCCTGGTACCTGGAGGAGTGCGCCTCCACGCTGGCTACGACCTACAGCAGCGGGGAGTTCTACGACAGGAAAATTGTTGAGTACAGCATTTTATTATTGGATTGAACCGTTTGTCACAAAAGACTTGCAAACAGATTTTTAAATTTGTCCATTTCTTTCTTTTATTTCTTTCTTTTGTTTACTGTGAGGAGTTCAGTAGAATCTATTGGTTCAGCCAGGTTGGGAGGGTTCAGTACAAGCTCCAGAAAGTAAAAATTTCTGGACTAAATGTCATTAACCCGGTTTCAGTGGGTGGGGTCATGCATAACTAAAACAAGGCTGACCTAGTTAAGGCTTTTGTTGCGCATAGTCAGTGTCTCCGACGTCGATAAGGAAATCACATCTGAACAACATTTACTGGTCCTGTAATTGTTTGCAGGTCATAGATTACCCTCCGTTGCTTTTTAGTCTGTTCTTGTGGAACTCTGTGGGTGGGTGTTTTTTATTTGCAAATACCACAAAATGTTTGAGTTGAAATCCAGATCTCTCTTGTTTCATTTACTGGAATCCCTCATTCCTAACAGAGCTGTCAGTTAATAAAAGGGTTGTAAGGTTTAGTTCAGAGTGTCTGCGGAAGCACGTGAAGTAAACGGTGTACAGAACTGAGCGGTCCTGGCGTTCTGTAGCCTGCTGGCTACTCATGACTTCTTCTCCCAAACAGGTGACCACAGACCTGCGCCAGCGGTGTACTGACGGTCACACGGGGACCTCAGTCTCTGCCCCCATGGTCGCCGGGGTCATTGCATTGGCTCTGGAAGCAAAGTGAGTATCGACACTTAGTCTGTGTAACAGACCTGGGGTCAGTTAGAATTATAATTACAGCTGAAATTGCAATTTAAATCCAGTAAAAACATTTGCGTAGAGTGCAGGATGCGCCCTACAGTCTAGACGTCGTCAGTTTGAGTCCAGGCTATTCCTTTGCTGACCGAGGACGGGAGCTCCCAGGGGGCGGCGCACAATTGGCCGAGCGCAGCCCTGGGGTGAGGGAGGGTTAGGTCTGCCAGGGTGTTTTTGGCTCACCGCGCACCTGTGACCCCTGTAGTCTGACCGGGCGCTTGCGGGCTTGCCTGTAAGCTGCCCAGAGCTGCGTTGTTCTCCGACGCTGTAGCTCTGGGTCACTGCATGGTCTGCTTCGGAGGACAGCGTGTGCTCGTCTTCGCTGCTCCCGAGTTAGCGTGGGGGTGGTAGCGGTGAGCTGAGCTAAAACAAAAATAATTCGACATTATTAAATTGGGGAGAAAACACAAAAAAATTATTGGCGACTACTAAATTAAAAAAAAAAAGAAATTGCAGTTTCAATTCCAATGCTATTTTGTTCAGTTATAATTATGCTGCAGTAATTGGTTATAATTACAATTACACTAAAAAGTAACATACACAACTCCACACATTAACATGTTTACTCTATTTATTCTAAACAACCAAGCAGTTATCACAGGTGCAAGTACAGAAACGTTTTGTATTTATTTTCAAAAAAATGGGGTCGCCAAACGTGGTTGAAAATATAAGAGTAATGATCAAATTATAAATAAATACGTAATTGAACTGTAATCAATCAATGTTATGGTATAATTATAATCAAGCAGGTCGCCATGGTTCGACTACAATGACATTGTAATTGCAATATACGAATTACACAATTGTAATTAACTCTGGGGTCTGCTGTGTAACCCTTTCCTGGGAAGCTTTGTAAAACTGGAACTAAATAACAGCATATATTTCAAGCCTCCTAAGCAATCCAGTACAAAATAAATGTAACAACCTTTTTCTTTCGTATTGCTCATTAGTTTGTCACAGATCGGTATCTCTGGGACAGTTTTAAATGCAGAGGTGCGTGTTAATTGTCTAAAACCATGACAGTGTTTTTGTATTTGAGCCAAACATTACAATAAGCCCCAGAGGGAGGTTTTGTAAGATCACGGAAACTCAGGCAGCATGACTGTGGGCTTGCGTGTGTGAGGCATGCACACCCTTTAAGACAGGGCTCCAGTCTATTAAACCGGGTGCACTCAGTGTTTCAAAACAGGCATTTCTGTTCTGTTTATTTACTTTATTTTTAGATGGGATACATCAAGGAACATTTCACAAGTGAACCAGTGACAATTCGCAGAGGTTTATTATTTAGATTTGGTGTTTATAGATTGGATTAGTCTCGAACCCTTTCCAAGTGAAACACAGACCACACACACTGGTTGCTCCAAAACCTGTATTTCCTTTTTCACCCCCCAATAGTTTTAATAGAATGTGCCATAGATATCCTGGTTTAAAATGCTTGTGACCTTCTGAACTGGGCTTTGAACTTAATAGAGATGCCATTGTGGTCTCTTCTGGGGAATTGTTTGTTTCTAAAACCTCCCTGATCGTGTGTGGCTATTAACTCATTTATTTATATGCTGGGGTTAAATGATTCCCCCTAGCCCTCCAAGATGTTTCCATTAGCAAGAATGTGTGTATAACCACGTAGAGATAATGAAAACAGAAATCCTATTGATAACAAAGACTATTGTGAAACAATGCGAAGGGATGTTGTGAAATGGTTTTGTTATCCATATTGCCCTTGAAGATCGGTTACAAGTATTTCAAGGATATATACTGAGGTCACCAACAACTTTGTTTGGCTTTTGGGATTTATTTTAAAAATCTTCAGACTTATTATTATTATTATTATTATTATTATTATTATTATTATTATTATTATTTAGCCTTTTGAAGGTCATATCTTGAAAACTGGTCTCATAAATTAGTTTACCTGGCTGCACATTTGGTACAAAGCTTCACTCCACCTAGTTTCAATGGTGACTTTTTTCATGTTGCTATATTTTAGGAACATTTCCCAAATTTGATCAAAACTATTGGCAGTTAAGTTATTCTGCTGCACATGTTTATGGTTTAATATTAAGCTCATACGTGTAGTATCAAGGGTGCCATGTGTCAAAGAGGGTTGATGCAGAGGGAGACAAATGTATCTCAATGTTGTTCAACGAGCATAAATGTCTCTTGTGCTAAGCAAGTAACATTAATTGTAATGTATGCACGTAAATCTCCTGTGACGTTCCATTCTCATTCAGCCTCATCAGGTGGGATAGTTCATTATGTATTTTGCCAATTTAGTGTGTCTTAGTTTTCACGTTTATGGTATCTCCAGTAATGTGTGTACATGGAGCTTTGTTCATTATTCAGCAAAAGAGTCGAACAGATTAGATTCAGCTTTGATCATGGCACTGTAGGCTACTATTTTCCTTACCGGCATCCTTCAGTGTTTAGGTGTAAAACGACGGGTGTGGGAGAACGCAGGATTGCATTGCTTGTGTCCGCCTGCAGCTTTGACTCTGGAGCGTGCAATTCAGTTCTGGTTGAATTGCAAGAACAGCAGCATTTATTTCCCTCTCTTTCAGCCCGTTAATAACTTGGAGAGACGTCCAGCATCTTCTGGTCAAGACATCCCGGCCCGTCCATCTCAAAGCACCTGACTGGAAGACCAATGCCGCTGGCCGTAGAGGTCAGTGCATTCTTGTAGTAACTGAGGGGAACTCCTCTGATCCACATAACTCTCTATGCTGTTCAAAAGGGCTTGTAGTGGTATGCCAACACAAGATTGCACAAATACTGTTAAATATAACCAAATGAACTTGATGGTCAAAATGTGTTTTTGGTAGAAGTTAAATCTGATTTCATCTGATTGAACCAATTCCTATGACAGAAACCCAATTCTGTAGCTTTTCTCAAAAGTGTGTCTTTTCTCAGTCAGCCATCTATATGGGTTTGGATTGGTGGATGCAGAAGCCATGGTTGTAGAAGCGAAAAAATGGAGAAGTGTGCCCCCGCAGCACATCTGCACCGGAACCAGTGATCGGAGACCCAGGTGAGCAAGGCGGCCAGCCACCCTCCGCTGTACTGTGAACAAGCGCAGGAAGGGGAATAAGGACATGAGTGGTGCCGCACAGAATAGGGACAGTTACACAGGGGCTACCCTTCACTGCCTATCCTGCATCTTACATCAGCATTGGGATTTATCACAGTTTAATAAAGTGCAGTCTTGGCAAAGAAAGTGCTTTACCTCCTGCCTATCATACAACTCCCCCTTTACCGTACAAGAGCAAATGCAAAGTTACCCAGTGATGGCCATAGCTTTTTGACACTTAGCAATGTAACACACCTTTTAGTTCACATGCGTGTATATTTTGCCGGTCTAATGCAACACTTTGCCTCTTCTACTAGTTTAATGGAGAATTCAGTTTCACTACATAATCAATCGCTGATCCAATTAATTTGCTGCATTTATTCAGTTAATTTCAACATAGGCACTTTATTTATTTATTTATTTTTTTTTTTTGATTTATTTATTTTGACTTGCGATGTGCATTCATGTACATTTATGTTATGCTATAGAATCTAAATTACATTTAAAATAAACAAGCAATTATAACTCATTTACTTGCTGCCCTCTGAAATGGAAGTACGATCTTCTTCTTCTTCTTCTTCTTCTTCTTCATCATCATCATCTTCTTCTTCTTCTTCATCAAACAGAGACCTGAGAGAAGTTTGAATCATTAGTAATTTGATGATGGTTGGTTGATTTGCTGCTTCACTATCTGTAAATGAAAAAAAGTTATTGTCTTAACAAAGTCAAGTCTTTCACCCCTAACTAACTCGCAGCTTTCTGTTTGACAGATAACTGCCAAACCAGCTCTTGGAACACAAGCAGTAAGCTTGCATAACAATACGTGATGAACTAGGTCAGATGCCTTTGTTAAGTCAACAGAAACCAAGCAAGTTACCAGTCTGTTGTCCATGGCCAATAAACATTATTAACAACGTTAATGGGAGTGATGGGAGTGTACGTGGGTGCGGTTCATACTAAAAACATTATTGGCTATTCAACTGATCCAACACCTGGCAGTTCT
Organism: Acipenser ruthenus; assembly: GCF_902713425.1. NCBI lineage: Eukaryota > Metazoa > Chordata > Actinopteri > Acipenseriformes > Acipenseridae > Acipenser > Acipenser ruthenus. The sequence goes on from NC_081209.1 coordinate 26,211,573, forward strand.
AAATACCATCGTCATTTAAATCAAAGAAACAGATTTTTTAAAAAGCTCTCCAGCAGTGTGTGTGAGTCTCTTTAGTGTATTTATCATCTTCAGAAGGCAAAGCCAATTATGTACTGTAAATTGAAAGGTCATTTGTGTTGCGTTTTTATTTTACATTACACAGTATTTTCAGTTCAACAGGCTATATATTCAGTAAGAATCGTGCAATGTGCAGTTTTCTTTTGTGAAACTAAAATGGTATTTGCATGATGGGACACTAATTTAAGCAACAAAAAATGCTGTAGCTGTTTGTTACTGTTTGTGTGTAAATGCTGTGACAGTCCTGACCCATTGTGAGTAATGTAGTGTAAACATTTTTATCTGTATTCTTGTTTTGGATTTTTTAAACGCATACCTCATTGATCTTTGAAGCCAGCAATTAAGATAAGATGATTGAGATTTAATGATAAAAGGTGTGCTTGGGAGTAATCCAAGAATAATTTGACAGCATGATAGAGATGCACCTTTATACTGTGTAATAAATCAATAAAGTAATTGGCCTCTGTGCTCAGCACACAATGCAGCTGAAAGCACAATTATTTCATATAGCCAACTGTTTTTTCTATTTCTTTTTTTTAGTAGCATCTTGCAATTATCAAAACTGCAGTGTTTCTTGTTACCCCTACTTTAAGGTCAGCGACATTGCTTTAACACCTTAAAAGTATTTCATGTTTTTACCCTATAAATGGTTGTGCAACTATGAAGTAATCATGGAACAAGAAATGTAAATGCTTACAAGCCATCTCTCTTGTGTTTTGCTAGTTTAACATGTGGTTTCTGTGAGACTGCGTTGTGCAATAATGACCCAACTTGAGGACTGAACTCAAGTCCACTGCTTACCATCCAAGTGTTTCCCAGCCTGACCGGCAGCCTCAGGGCAGCTGACCCCAAGTGTCAGCCAGGGCCACTTCCTTCTCTAGGTCTGGAGAGTCTGTAGGCTTGCTCGGCTTGACGTAACTAAGGCAGTGACGCAGCTAATGCCTTCATTTTACCTGCATATTCATGTTAACTTGTAGTCTCTCCCCTGCCTGTGTATGTATGTATATGTATGTATTTTTTTTGCTATTGCTCATAGTTTTGACTTTGGCACCTTTGAAACAGGCTGTGCAGAAAAACAAAACTCTTTAAAAGCGAAAAACCGGAACATGCCAGGAGGTGAATTCTCACTGAAAAAGTTGCTTCTGTTTTTGTTGTACAGTGTGATGTATATAGACTCCCTCTTTTCCAATTTACAAAACCTTTATTAAGGTTACTGACAGCTAGTGTAGGAAAGATAACTCTACTCAAAACAATAGACCATTTCTTGGTTTAAGACATCCCAGCTATTTCATTAATGAATCCTATGGTAAACTTTCTGTAAAGAGCTGAATGATTTCAATGTCAAGTGGTTCAAGTAGTCAGAGCCACCCGTTCAAGAGATACTGCAGAGCTGTTTCCCGATGGGCCTTGACATTGTGTGAACACTAAGCTTGGCTATGTGATGCAAAAATATGTGGCACACTGCCAACAGTGGCACTTGGCGGACCAGCATATCGTCACTCAGAGTAACTATAGCTGAAGAGTCCCTGGTTGGTTAACATTCCTGCTATATATTTTCATTTGGATCCTTCGAAACTGCTTCAACAAAAACAGCCTGATGCCTCCCTCCCCGCTGTCCTACCTTAAAATAGCTGCTGCATACATGACAAATTACCTGAGAGGCAACATTAAAATAGCTGCTGCATACATGACAGATTACCTGAGAGGCAACATTAAAATAGCTGCTGCATACATGACAGATTACCTGAGAGGCAACATCTTGGGTGGATCTGTCAACCCCAAGTATGGGAGGCAGTTAGTGAATACTTAGCCAGGCTAGCATTAGCAAGGCTAATATGTTGATGTTCACTGGAATTCATCCAGGATATTGGATGAACACCCCTAATCTTCTTTGAAAAGATGCCAGGGGCTAGTTATTTGCATTAACGTCAGCGAGACAGGAACTCAGTTTAGCATCTGACCCAAAAGACTCTGTGCTGAGGCGTTGATTTGAGTTCAAGCCCAGATAGGGAGGCCGTGCAAGCAGACCCCCAACGTGTCCTACAGCGGCTGCGAGTTACATTTTGGAGTTAAAAGGCTTTAATAAATCTTTATTCTTTATAGTTGGCCACTCATTTCGTCGACCAGATTAAATTCATAATGCGTCAGACCCTCTATCCTCAAATGTTGAAATGTTGACGGTGCCCTGGAGAGTTGGCGGTGCCAGTAAATGTCTCTGCTGGAGGGTCAGCAGGGCAGGTTCAGTCAAGGAGCACGTCATGGACCTCCTTCCCAGTCTCTTTGGTGATTCAGTGAGCTGCCTGTGTGTTGGGAAGCCAGCAGTCAATACCCTGAAGAAAATACACCAAGAAAACTTTCTGGTGGATGTGCATCATTTTTTACATTTCTGATCAGCCTGTTTTTGATAACTGTCTAATTTAGGGATCCGTTAGAAGTGTTTGTATGCTTTTAAAATGAATTCTAATCATAATCTATAGCTGGTAATAGCACATTTTAAAAACATGTTAATATATTGTACATAACCACTTATAGCAGATCTGTACACTTAAGTGCTGTAATTGGGGCGGTATTTTTTTCGGTGTACTAGGTAGTGCGTCAATAAGGCATTGTTTTCTGTATTTTCAGGTGACATATATATAATTACACACACTATTTCAGGAAAAAATAATTTTCACGGAACTAATATATTGCATGGCAATGGGTAATTTTCACGAAAATATGTGATAAACGTGAAAAAAAACAACTAGCCTTGGTTCTAATACATCCTCTCTGCTTTCACTCCAGATATATCCGTCCTGACCAGTCGCTGAAGACGACCGTCACATCCACAGGGTGCTCCGATCATGCAGAGCAGCACGTGGTGTATGTGGAACACGTCGTTGTGAGAGTGTCGATTGTACATCCTCGCCGCGGGGATCTGCAGGTCAACCTCGTCTCTCCATCGGGCACCAAATCCCAGCTCCTGGCAAAAAGGTGAGTGGAGTATACCACCTGTGCATTCAGAGAGTCAGTCATTGACAACTTGAAAAGGCAGGCATGAGGACGTAGATCATGTAGGCTGGAGTATTTAAGAAATCATTCTTCTGTAAATATTTTTATGTACACTATATTGTAAAATTGGGAATCTGGAGGTAATGTCCCATGTCAAACTAAAGCTCTAGTTCTAGAAAAGAAATACAATGTCATAGTACCTTTTGACAGAGTGATTTTTAAATGAACAAGCAGGGGATGTTCTCAAAACATTTGTCAATGTGCATTGGGGAAAACTTTGGAACTATATTGATACTATTATAATCCTTTTACCAACCATCCAGCTCTTATCTGGAATATAGATTATCTTGTGCAGTTGAACAAAACGTTAATACAATAGAAGTCAATATTTCAGAAACAAAAGGCATGTTGTAATTTTAAATCTAGATTTATAAAGCGGCAAACCTTTTTAAAAACCAAGTAAGATCATTAGCAGTGTTTTTCTACTCCGGCTCTGATATATTATCAGGACATGAAAGAAAGCTGTTCTGTCTTGTTTTCACTGCACGCACAGTGTTGTCTCATTTGCTTTTGTATTCCAATTGTATTGTGAGCCAAGCAGAGGCCAGAATCTTGGCTATATTACTAGAGAAACAAGGTGGAACAGCAGATGGGGTTGATTGTTAACCCGAAGGAAGTTTTACAGCTGGAGGGATTTTGGTTTCCTAAATTTATGATTTTTTTTTGTTTGTTTTAAGCAAGAACCTAACAGATATAATTCGGTGATATTTACAAATTGCTGACCATATTGCAAAACAAACAATATCAAATCAAACCACATTTGTTGCATTAAAATAGAATTTGTATATCAATTAAACTGTTTTGTGCTGTATAAAAGTGTGCTTGTAAGGAGGACTTTTATAAAAGAGTTGAGAAAGAAAAAAGTGAAAATCTATTAGAAACCCAATTCCACCTTTTTAATGCAGTCTTTCATCAATGTTATTGTCACAACTTGCCATGCTGGTGTGTAGTAATGCAGATTTATTAACACCTTGGGCTTAGAATTAATCCAAAATGGGTACTGCATTTTCCAGTTGTAAGTCTGTGCACATTTTTACATAATTATACAGTAATACAGTACCGCCTTCAAATCTTTTGATTCCGTGTGAAGACGACAGTAACAGCTGTATATTAAACACAGACTACACATTTTAAACATACAGAAGTATTTTATTGGCTTTAAGTTTGGAGATGTTTTATTGAAAAACAGATATCTAAAAGCTTTAACATTTAACATCCGGGCTAAAGAAAGAGAAATATTTATATGTCATTGGTCTGAAGTTTAGAAACAGGCAACGTTTTTATATTATAAGATGGATTCGCACATATTACATAATCTGTGTAACCCCAATGGGAGTCTATGGATTTTAAAATACAAAAAATGAATAAACATTTTGTGAGGGTACAAGTTGACAGCCTGTTTTTTTGGTACGTAAATCAAATTCCGAATTGGTGTTTCGTAACCGATTCAAATGATTTCCAGCTGTTTTCTCTTTGTGAAAACTTGGGTGTTTCTTTGCAATGCTGTTCTGATTATTCCCACGAGGCTGTGCGTTGCCAGATGAAAGCCCCTTCTTGCCTTCAGTTGGTGACAGTGTTGCTGGCTGCAGTGAAGGTGCTTCGGCTCCTGAAACGAAGGTTATCGTGACAGTGTTGCTGGCTGCAGTGAAGGTGCTTCGGCTCCTCAAAAGAAGGTTATCGTGACAGTGTTGCTGGCTGTAGTGAAGGTGCTTCGGCTCCTCAAACGAAGGTTATCGTGACAGTGTTGCTGGCTGCAGTGAAGGTGCTTCGGCTCCTCAAACGAAGGTTATCGTGATAGTGTTGCTGGCTGCAGTAAAGGTGCTTCGGCTCCTCAAACGAAGGTTATCTTGACAGTGTTGCTGGCTGCAGTGAAGGTGCTTCGGCTCCTCAAACGAAGGTTATCGTGACAGTGTTGCTGGCTGTAGTGAAGGTGCTTCGGCTCCTCAAACGAAGGTGTTCGCGCCCTGACAGGGTGATATTCCCCCATGACACCCTTCTGTTGACCGAGGCTTTATTTCTTTCCTCTCTTGATGGTGTAGTAACCAAGGTGTTAAAAACATTTCCACCTTATTAGCACAACATTCTCAGGTGTTTCTTGTTTTGATAGCTTGGTTTTCCAGACTTTGCTTTGAGTTTTATACTGTGTAATAATGTTGCATTCTGTGCTGCTGGCCTGACGTGTTCCAGTTTTATATTTAACTAGATTGCTGTTTGTTTACACAGACCTGAGGAGCTGTTGGTTTCCAAAACCAATAGGGTCTAGCTATACTGTGAGCGGAGGGGGTGCGGGTGGGTTTGTAATTCATTTTAATTATCATCACAACTTGAGAATTACATTAAGAACCTATTTTATAAAGGGAGTCTAGCATGCACATGCCTGGCTTTTAGATGGGTATCTGACCTGTTCAGTCAGTTTTGGTCCATTCTGACATTTCTAACTCCTGATCTCTCTATTTCATGCAATGGCTGCTACTGCTGTTGAGACTTTAGTACATTGGAACCGTAATATAAAATAATCTTAAAGTCACTTTCACATGACAAAATGCTACATGGAAATTCAATGCTGCAGTTGTCAGACAGCAGGGTGTGAAACTTGTTCCAGTATTAATCGAACAGTTCCAGCAAATGGAGAAAAGATAAAGCTGGTCCCATGACGAAAAGAAAAGCTGCCTGGAATTTAAGTGGCTAACGGCTCCTGCTTATATGTGCGCTTGTTTTGTTCTTTGTTGTGTTTGTGTGCAGAACGTTCGATAATTCGAACGACGGTTTCAAAAACTGGGAATTCCTGACGGTTCACTGCTGGGGAGAGAAAGCGGAAGGAGAGTGGACTCTGGAAATCTTTGATTCGCCCTCACAATTGCGCAACCCAGAATCTCTGGGTGAGTTTGTGATCATTTCCTGTTTTGAGTGAACCTCTTGGATACGAAATGTCCTGAAGGTTACTGAACACAGGTGTTGAAATGCAGGACGGGTAGCTTCTGGCAGGATGGTGAGCTTCTGTTCTGTTCTGTTCAGCATACGATTTAGAGTATTCACAGTCAACATTTTATATTCATTCAAATGATCAGGAGCACCTTTCAACCATTTCTGCTTGTTCTGCAAAGTGGTCAGCTGCAGGCAGCTGTGAAACTGAGCTGCGGTTGTGCTAAAGGTTCAGGCTGAGAACCTGTCTGTGTTAATGCAGCCGTAATTGTTGACTGGTGTCTTTGTGCTCGTCTCCTTCCATTAAGTGGGATTCAAGTCCGCAGACTTCCAGCAAAAGTGGACAATGTATTTCAAGACAAGTTAAAAATAATTAAGGTTGCAAATGGCAATTTACAGGCTGCCAATTTTACCGAACAGAGGCCTGAAAATGCTTGGAACAGCTGGTTATGATTTCACAAGAGCAACAGCTTTTCCAAAGTGATCTGGGGGGGATGCTTTGCAGAGCAAGCAGAATAGTGGCTCAGAATAGTGGCTTGATTATTACCAATACGAATGAAGGGTACATGCAACTTACAGTGTATATGCAACTCTCCTGTTAAAGAAATACATTGGAGGAATGGTACAGACAAAAAGTACTACTGGAACAATTCATTTATAAAGCAAAATAACTGATGCATAGTTTGTAGAAGTATCTTGTGAATGACCTGCTGTGTTTATCATGATAAAGGCATGATGAAGATGTTTCAGGGGGCTGAAAATGCCTTATTTCATATTTGTTCCCACCAAGGAATTTTGATGGTGAGGTCTTTTTCCTGGAAATGATAGGAATATTTGGTCCTGTTTTTAATGAATGCTTGTATACTTGATTTGACAAGTTCTCAAAGCACCTCATTCACTGGATAGTTTGAAGTTGAAGATTTAAGACAAGTTTGCAGCCAGTTTACACTTTTTGGGAACATTTTTAAAAATAATAAAACATTGCAGTCATTCTATGTCTTTGAGCAGTTGGGAATAAAACTTGACATTTTACCAAAGATATTCAAAAACTCTGACATCCCCAATTGACTAAATATTCCTCCACATTCTTTCAATGTCGTAAAAACAACAAGGTTTCATGGATTTAAAAAGCTTATTGAATTTAAACAAAGTCATAGTGCAGATAATATATCTGGGTTTAATCTTGCTGGGTGGGAAGTTTTTTCATGATTTCTCCCCCCCCCCCCCCTTTTTATTGCACGCAGGGAAGTTAAGGGAGTGGAGTCTTGTGCTGTATGGAACCTCGGAGCACCCTCACCAATCACAGAGCTCGCGCTCCCGGCAGCTTGAGAGCTCTCCAGAGGGGGAGAAGAGCCCGACTGAGCTGGAGAAGCAGGAGATCGTGGAGGAAGAGGATGAGTATAATGGTAAGTGTTCAGTTTAACCTGCTGCAGAGTAATCCCCGCTTTCCCAGCCGTTTGCTCGCCTCAGTGCAGTGTGTTCACTACGAGCTCGAAACCTGTACATTCTCTTCACCTTGAAAGGTTTCTTTTAAGGTTTCTTTAAACCCTATAAACGTTTTCTATTCTGTACAATGCTTACCTGTGCTTTTACCATGCTTTATTACACTTTGCTATGCTGTTACTATGGTAATCTTTTATGTACATACTGTTGTGCCTTTTCTGTTAGAAGTCTGTTTTAAGTTCCTCTGAAATGGACGTCCTGCCCAGTGTTTTGGGAAAGGGGAAATCCTTCTTGATGGTCTAGCTGTGGTACCTGTCATGTTTTGCATTTCTGAGCAATGTGTTGCTATGTTGTGTAGGTCCTTGCCACTCCGAATGTGGGGATCAGGGCTGTGACGGCCCAGATGCTGATCACTGTTTGAACTGCATCCATTTCAGCCTTGGAAACATCTTGTCCGGCAGGTACAGTATAAGAAACCGTACAGTAATGTGTTTTATTTGAAATGTGTTTTAAAATACATCATCCTTTCCACCACCCCATTACCGCAAGAAGAGTCCAGTGCCGTTTGTGTGGGCTGCTTCATAGAACTGTGAGAGGTTTGGTGCAGCTTAACTTGGAGGTTCAAGTCATTGTAGCTACCTAGTAAAACAATTCTATAACAATTCCCCAGTATAGAAGGGACCTCTCATTTGGCCCTATTGAGTTCTCGGCTGCACCCATAAGATAAGGTTTTTCTTGTGTATTTTTAGGACGTGCGTGAGCACCTGTCCCCTGGGGTTCTACAGCGATGCTGAAGTGAGGCGGTGTCGGCGCTGCTATAAGGGGTGTGAGACGTGTTTCAGCAGAGCCCAGAACGACTGCGCCTCCTGCACAAGGGGCCTCTTCTTTTATGACCAAGCCCGCTCTTGTTCAGCAACGTGCCCAGCAGGGTTCTTTGCAGACGACAGTAAGAGATAGGAGTCATTAACATCAGCACATATGATCTGTGGTGCCAGGTGCAAGCAGGTTTTATCTGGGTCGTTTTTTTTTTTTTTTTTTGAGTGAGTAATTGCAGTACGAAGGATAAAGGAGAGCCCTTTTCTTATAATTACTTTATCCGGAGAGAAATTTAGCATAAGTAATGCAGCTGTAAATCTAATCAAGTTGCTGCTTGACTGATTCTAGCTGAGAAAGCTGTTTACAGTGTTTTAATGAAAGTGATTAAATCGTGTAGTTTGGATATTTTGTGAACAGCTCCGATAATGAACGGAAGCGATTTCTTAAAAAAAATAAAAAGTGCCTACAAAGCGTCATTTCTTATATTGACATTACTAATTGTACCCATGAATATGTGTTGAATGTAAACGGTTACTGATGCTGGGAACCTATTAAGAAAGCTGTGTTCTGTGTTGAGACAGATTTTTCCAGTGGATTTTTGACACTGTTCAATAAATCCTTTGGTGGGCTGTCATGGCACCAGGTGTTGGTTGTGGTTTGTTTATACTGTTCGATATGAGGGAGTAGGGGGTTGTTTTTTCACCTCGCATAGAAAGAAACATAAAACTGTGGGTGTTTTTTTTTTGTTTTTTTTTGTTTTTTTTTTTGGATGACATTCTATTTTCTGAAACCTCTGTGTGGGTGGCATTGGGCAGCCAGTCGAATGATATTTGTGTAACTAGCAAATAAAATCCTAAATATTTGGCTTTATAGGAATGAGCTGCCAAAGTGAAGTGAAACCTGATATATGCATCAGAGCTGTTGTTTGCCCTTTTTTCATTAGATCAGAAGCAATGCCTGAAATGTCACCACAACTGCAAGAAATGTTTCAGAGATTATGATAGATGCACTGCTTGCAGTGAAGGATTCAGGTAAATGTTCTTGACCAGTTTTGTTTTTAATTAATTCAGTTTGTATTTGAAGAGTTTGCTGCAGTTTTTGCATGTTAGCAAGAAAAAAAAAGCTAAAATTCAGTTTGACATTTACAGACTGATATTTACATGGTAAATCAAATGACATGTTTATATCTCAATGCACTGTACAAGACAAAAGTCAAAAGACAGAAGTCAAAATAAAAAGTAATAAAACAAAATATTTAAAAAGCCATTAACTGATGTAGCGCTTCTAATATGAGGTGGCAATGCATTCCACGATCTGGGAGCATAGTAACTGAAAGCCTTAGCTGGTCTTTTTTCTTTTTCCCCTGATTTTCTGCAGTCTGGCTGGGATGACGTGTGTTCCTGAGTGTGCAGACGGCACCTATTTTAACTTGAAGGAAATGAAATGCAGTCCCTGCCATCTGTCCTGCACCACTTGTACAGGTGATTAGCATTTCACTTTTCAAAAGATTAAAAAAAAAAAACTGCACTTCAGGTAACCTTGTCTGTAGCTATTACATGCAGTCAATGCAATTCCTATTTAGAGATGTCACTTTTCATTTCTAGGTGTATTCCTACACATCCATGCATTTGCTCTGTCAATCCCAAGCAGAATGCTGCTGACACAGTTCTGCTCAGCCTCTGTTTTCAGCACTTTCCAGGGGTTGGTAAAGGGTTCAGTATGTTCCTTGTGAAGCAGGCTTGCTAAGGATCTCCTAGTACTGCAGGGCAGAGGGACCTGCCTCCCCAGATACTTGGCTGCATGCTCAGCAGACCTGGAAACTGTGATTCTCTGTGTATAAAGACACAGTCTGGGAACTGATCTGGTTGCACCGCTGCAGGGCAAGTAGTGATTCCAGGTGTTGGATGGAATTACAGGGCAGTTCACGGACAAATTAACTTCACACAAGTGGAGGGCTTCGCTTTCCAGAGATCCCCTGCTGTTCTGCCGCTACTCCAAAAGTTCACGGTTTGTGGAGAATGTTAATCGTAAGATCATGTGATTCCACTGATGTTGCATAGAGAGAATGCATTTTGCAGATGTACCCTTCTATAATACAGCTTCTATAATAGCCAGCCATTTATGCAGAAGACCAAAGTGCGTGCTACAGATACATGTCAGGTCGATTTTGTAAGGCTTCTAAAACTAGTGATAAAGGTATATAACTTTTTCATATTTCTTCTGCATTTATTTGGGTATTTTTAATAAATAACTTTTTTTTTTTTTTTAAAGAACCAATATTTACTAAACACATAAGAAAGTTTACAAATGAGAGGAGGCCATTCGGCCCATCTTGCTCGTTTGGTTGTTAGTAGCTTATTTATCCCAGAATCTCATCAAGCAGTTTCTTGAAGGATCCCAGGGTGTCAGCTTCAACAAAATTAATAAAAGCATACAATAATCAGTAACTATGGACTGGAGACGACTTGGTCCCCCAGCATCAAAGTTGTCTTTTTTAATGTATTTAATCTTCTTTTTGACTAACCCATCAAGAGAGAAATGTCCAGCAGCCAAAACAAAAAAAGAAATTATGTAGCTGTACTGCACGGTTAGATAAATCATAAACCACACATCATTTAATGAGGAGAGAAAGACAAAGCTGTCTTATGTGCTGAATTATTCTGTGGTTAAATAAGTGTGTCTTGTGGTGTTGCTTTGCTCAGGGCCTGGGAAGGAGGAATGTATTCAGTGTGCCCGAGACTTTCTGCAGCAGGAGTGGAAATGTGTTCCTGCGTGCGCTGAAGGATATTACCCTGGGGAGGCGTCCGGGCTGCCACAGCGAGTCTGTCGAAAGTAGGTGCTACCCGAAATCAAAGCAGTGTTTCACTTTACATGCTGAAGCTCCCTGGATATACACCACATATTGGCACAGGTACATGAATGAAAGGAGACTGGCGGAGGTACATCTGTTACCACACTCGGACGTATTGCTTACTAAATATCTTTGTCCGAATTGATCCTTCAAATACATAGCAGAGGTTGTAACGAGTAAGCTGTCTCAAGTTCACCAAGGGGATAGGGGAATTTTTATTCTGCATTTCACTCCACTAAACCCCTCACTCACGCCATGTAGAATAGGTCATCTCTCATGTTCCAATACATGCAGAGGTCTTTGATTTAGCAAAGTGTCATGCAAGTGGCATCCCAAGCAGTATGAATTCACTGCCAGAAAACAGCTGCTGTAGTAAGGATCTGTTGTCAGTGAAACATATTCTTTCCTAATGAAATGGGTTGGGAAAGAAGTTCATTTTCGGCCCTTCTCAGTAACACCCTTTTGGAAAGGGTTCAGAAGGGTGTGGCGGGGGTTCCCGAGTGACTTGCCTGGTAAAGTACGGCTGTGTGATGTGCAGGGTGGGTCATATTCAAGTCGCGGGTCTTTGCTGCAGATTCCTGAGGGGCTGGGGATACAGAACCAGCAGGGGCTGCTTCTCCCCATCGCACAACAGTGGACCATACCATCCAGAGCCATTGTTGAGTATATAAAAATTCTGCTTTGGTATGGTGGGTCCTGTGCCCTCCCTATTACTCTCAAGGGAGACCTCCAGACCCAGAGGTGTGTGTGTCTCTGTGTCTCTCTCTCTCTCTCTCTCTCTCTTTCTCTCTCTCTCTCTCTCTCTCACTCTCTACGTTTCAGTCCAGCAGATCTCCATGCTAAGGCTCAGAGCCTCTGTTTGTTGAGTCACAGTGCCAGCTGCAATTCAAATGATTTATGATGCGTATCCAGGTAACCTGTTTCCAAAATGTGGGTTGTGGGTAGATTTTTTTTATTTTTTTTCCTCCATATTTCCATGCCTATAAATCAGTGCTGAGGTGAGTTTTTAAAGGAAGCAACTGTCAGATGTGGTTATAAATCTTCCCTACCTGCAGCCCATCTCACAATTCCAGTCCCTACTCAGAACTTGCTGCAGTGTTATATCTGTAATTAAAGTTAGGGGACAAAAAGAATGACCATTGACATTACTCCCACATTTTCTATTTTAATAAAACGCTAATTGGTCTAGTAATTTGCTGTCCGTTCAGATATGATTGATTGTACAAAGCCCACCAACGCAAGACCACAAAGCCGATGTACAGAGACCTATCTCTTGTAAAGTTTAAGCTCCAGATGCAGAGTGCCTCTGCTTGTTTAAGGGAATGTGTGTTAGCACATCTCGCAAAGCTACATGGGACTGGATTTCATCAACATATACCCACTGTGAGAAGACACAGCATTTTACAGAACTAGAGAGAAACACCTGTATCAATACTGCTTCATTTGTAGTCCGAGTTGTCCGTCATTTTCATGTACTTTTTTTTTTTTTTTTATTGGTTTCTCACTTTATAATTTATTTAAATTAATTTTTATGCCAAGTTATCGTTTGAGCTTGCAAATCCGTAACAGTGTCAAGTCGCATCATAAATAATGAACGGAATGTTGTTTGCGTTTGGGCCTGTGTGAGATCTTATTAATTAATCTCTTGCATTAAACATGTTTCTTCTGGTAGATTTCAGTTTAACACAAGCAAGTTGGGGTTTGCTAATCCCTTTACATGCCTGAAGTCTCTCTTTCTTGGCATCTGTATCCTGTGTATCATCACTCGTTTTGATATTTACCATTTAAAAAAATATTTCTTTTTTTCCGAGGAATTTTCTAATGGTACAATTACAAGCGATCAAAATTGGCTAGGATTTTTAAAGTAACTTGGTTTGCTTTGCTTTACATATTGTTTCTCCACGGTCTGTTTCCACCGCTGATAAAGACACTATAGGGACTCTGAAGTGCAGAGTGTCTCATCCACATCGATCCCAATTGACAGCAGACAATCTGCAGCTGACTAAAGCCTGAAGCAGCCATGCAGTCAAGTGTGCATCGTCAATGCTGCTGCTATATCCTGTCAGTGTTTGCTGTCAATTAAACCTGAACACTGTGCAGTGATCTCCTATTTTAACCCTGCGCATCATGAACTCTGTGTGGTTTAGAAAGACAAACAGCAACGTTAGGACTGTGAGAAACATCCGGTCTGATTTTTGTATTTCTTTTGAAAACTATCAAACAAAAATACAGCGATCCAACTTCTCTCACAGCGCAGGTGTGTTTAGTCTGTAAAAGTATCTAAAGCCAGCAAGAGTTTTTTTACTGGTTTTAAGCCTCCTCTATTTAGTTTTGGTTCCGTTTGAACTAGGAGGTTCCCACTTAGCGTAAGTGAGATTGTATTCATCGTGCTGTTTTCTGAGTTTTCCAAACTTGGGACAAAGCGCATGGACACAAAGCATAGTTGTGCCCCTTTGATCATATTCTAAATGGTAATGTAACCAAATTGTTCAACTTTAACAGCTGGTTTCACAGCTCCCAATTACCTATAATCCTGGACTGCCTCACCTAAAATAACATTGAATAGTCAAAAATTATTGCTAATCGGGGTAGTGTGAAACCAGCTGAAGATGTCCTAGTTTTTAAATCAATTTATACAGGACCCCAAATCTTTATAAAAGTATAAGAGGTCTGCTATATAAAAAATCCTGAACTTTGAAATGCAAGGACTCTCAGTAGTGCTTTACTGCAAGGCAGTTCTACTCAGGCAGTTCATATTGTCCATCTCACTGCAACTTGACATGTGAAGAAAGGGCAACAGTCTCGTTCCACACCGGGTAGAGCTGTCACAACCTCTTCCACTCTGCAGCAGAAAATACAGATATTTATGCCATGTGTGTGTGTGTTCATTTATTTATTTATTTATTTATTTAATGTTGTCCTCTTTTTATTTTCTTCATACCAGATGTGAAGAGCATTGTTTAAATTGCGAAGGCCCTGGAAGATACTGTTTGAAATGCAGAGATGGTTACAATTTAGTGGGAGGCACATGTGTAACAAATGTCACATGTAATAATGGTAAGTTCAATTAAAGGGACACAATGCAGAACAGAACCCGTGGAATTGGTGGGGGTGGGGGGTGGGGGGTGGGGGGGGGGAACGCCACTGCGGTGATTCGAAAGGATTTTGGTAATTTTTAGTATCTTTGTTATACCAATGAGTGTCTCCTATAGGATGTGCAGTGGATATTTTAAATCAAAGGGTCTCAATTCATTAAAGGAAGAAGGAATAACCCCACAGCACAACAAGCAGAGAGCTATAATCTAGTGTTCATTTGAGCCTGTAGAGCACCCTCTAGTGTTGATTTTTTTAAACTCCTCTTCATACCCTCCTCAATACACTGCAGTTTAAGAAGCTGAAGTGGGTAAGGGTTAAATGTGTTCTAAAACTCTACAGCGTGCACTGCATGCACTTCTCAAAGGGTAGCGGTTCTCAAAGCTGAACAAGAAGGCTGACTGCATTTCACTTTGAAACCTTGTATTGTAAAGCTCAGGAGGTTTGGGCTTTATAATAAATGCCAAGCACTTTGTTTTGAAAGAGAGACCTAGACACAGTGTTGAGTTTCTGCTGGCCTGTGTGTGCCCAACACTTTGAAAACCAAGTCTACACTCCTCTTGTACATGCATAGTTGCTGACAAGACCTCAAACCATAGTTTATATATATATATATATATATATATATATATATATATATATATATATATATATATATATATATATATAATATAAATCTCTGTCTATCTAAAATATAAAGATTGCTATTTAAGTCTTTATTTGAGGTATTTAATTATTTAAATGCACCAGTCTTTGATATCTTGTGGGTTTAACATGAAAGATGAAATTGATATAGTTTGTATTTTTTTGTATTTTTGGGTCTGTGGTTGTCAGCAGCACCATTGTGATTTAGGGTTCAGTCCGGTACTCTTTAGAATCTGTCCTGCGAGATGGTGTTTGATGAACCGCACTAGAACCTTCAACACATTTGTAATTGAATAAGATGTGTATTTTTGTAATTTCAAACTAATACAAGTTTATACGAACTAATACAGTAATACGAGTTTATCCTGTAAATGTGTATGGTGTAACATCTTAATGTTAAGCAAATGCTCCCATCATCCTCGGTGTGTGTTTTTTTTGTTTTTTTAACCCAGATTAATGATTGCATGTTCTTGTGACTTGGCTTCACAACACTGTAGTATCTTCAGCCACAAATAAATAAAACAGTTGCTAAGAGCAAACGGTACACTGCATGCCTTTACCATGAAATCATTCAGTTACATAATCACAGGCACAGCTCCCACTCTCTGAACCCCAGATTGACATAGATAAACATGTACTGTGTGTTTGTCCTTGTATTGATTATACACTGTGTTCTGCTAATTACACTGATAAAAAGCAAGTTTTGCACTTCCAAATCCAGGTCTGATTACAGCATATATAAGTCCCAGAACTTTTGTAATGCTGCTGTATAGCTGAGATATATAAGTTTTATAAATGTTATGATTCCAAGTAGATATTAGACTAGGGATCCATTGTGCAGATTTAAAATGGGCTAAAGCAGTCCCTAACGTTCACCCCAATCCATGTGGTCTCATTTCGGTTTGGCATCCTAATGCAGATCACCAGTACAGTTTAATAACTGCACTGATGAATGCATTAGAAAACGTCTGTCTACTTGACCGCATCGGGTGTGATCATAGCAGACTGACCAGGATGTAGTAAATTACTTAAAAGGTAAAGGACAAACATTTCAAAGATGTGAAATGCACAACAAACAAAACGAGTTACCTGATTTTTAAAAAGGTATTATGTCGTGTTCCGGATGTGTTTTAAGCCTTCAAACGTCTTCCCACGCGGTCTCCGCTGATGTAACCTGACTGAGCATGTATTGAATGACTCTCCAAGCCACTGTTTCCGATGATCTGATCTTTATTTTCTCTTTCCCTGACGCTGGCCCTGTAGCTGACGAGGTGTTCTGCGAGATGGTGAAATCACACCGCTTGTGTGAGCGGAAACTCTTCCGCCAGTTCTGCTGCCGGACGTGTCTCATGACTGGGTGAAGATGCAACCCCCCCCATAAATGAAGGACTTTTCAGACCGCATTAAAGCAACAATCTGTTGTAGACATAAATTGAGCTTCTCTATTAACGCTCTATCTCTGCAACAGACCGACAACTCCTTGATAAAGTGCATGTTTAAATATATAAAAAAAAATGATATTTTTGTTAAGGTTGTCCCATTTTTCATATACAGTGTATATATAATGAAATCTCAGTATGGGTTATGTTTGAAAAAAAGATGATCGCGGGAAAATAGTTTCATAGCAGGTATTGCTGAGGCTGAATGTGGTATGTTGAAGTTTAACACCGCACAGCGTACAACTACTGTGTCAGAACGATCCCATTTCAGAATTGAATCAAGAGCTATGTCTTAAATATGGGTTTCAGATTGGAGTAAAAACACACACAATTATGTTTAATTGCTGGATTTTGTCACATTTGTAAAAATGTTAAATATATGTGTTGACCATGATGGGATGGCTTTTGTAAATCTCAGTGCTTCTGAAAACAGACAGGTTGCTATGTTCCAGCCTTACAGATCTACAGATGTACCCCCCCCCCCCCCTCCCCCAATTCAGTTTTACCCTCCAGCATCATATGTTATCCCACGATATATGCTTTTCCCCCAGCTGTGATGTGACATTTACACGTGTAACAAACCCTAAATCAGTGCAGATCATATTGAAACCGCAACAAAAATGCAAATGACTTTTAAAAGAAAAAAAATGTTTTGCTAGGTAGTATTTTTTAAAAGTGATATTGTTGTGGTGTGCTCTCTTTGAAAATATGTGTATTAAATAGTTGATTTCCTGTGTTTGATTTGTGTTCACATGCCCAGTGCATTGTTTTCATGTCTAAAGTTTCCCTCTGACATTTGTACGTGGAGCGTAGCTGTTTTGTGATGTATTCTGATTTGTACTTGGTGGCTCTTTAGCTTTCACTGCCAAATGATGGGAATATTAACTTAACTTATAGCATATTAGTTCATTAGCATAGTATACAAATGCTTCAAGAATCTTTTTCTGGAACATCCACTAGAAGTTTATTCTGATTTTTATCATTGAAAGCTATGGATGAAATAACCTTTTTATAACCCTTTTAAAAAAAAAAAAAAAAAAAAAAAAAAAAAAGTTTTTCTATGAATCCACTTTTAAGGTTGCTATTTCACCTACATAATGATCTAAGGGGTTAGCTGGCTGGTGAAAATAACATTTTCAAAAATGATGATGGGTGGAGGGGAGGATAAAGACCTGTCTGAGAATTAATAATGATAATTAATAATGAAAAAGTGTTATTATAATTATTAAGCAGATGCCTTTATCCAAGGCAACTTACAGAGACTAGGGTGCGTGAACTATGCATCAGCTGCAGAGTCACTTACAATTACATCTCACCTGAAAGACGGAGCACAAGGAGCTTAAGTGACTTGCTCAGGGTCATACAATGAGTCAGTGGCTGAGGTGGGATTTGAACCGGGGACCTCCTAGTTACAAGCCCTTTTCTTTAACCACTGAACCACACAGCCTCCTATAGATGTATTATTAAAAGGAACTCAAATGCCCTGCAGAACTGTGACAGTATCCTTTTTGGGGCCTTGATAAAGTTCTTGTTTGCCCGATTATAGCGCTCTCAGCCAGACCACTGTATGTTAAAATGTAAATGTATCTGTCAATAGCAGATCCAATTATCACGTTTCTACTCCCTGAGAAGCAGCACAGTGAGGTGTAGAGGCAGCACTGCTGCAGGGTGCTAAACTCGTTTATTACACTATGTAACACAATTTTTGTTCCTGGGTAGTAAGTGTTATTTCCTAATTGCTTATGCCTCAAAAGTATAGAAAATGGCTATTATTCCCCACAAACTTTGCTTTTGTGACCAGGACAGTGATATTTTGAAATTTATCTATTTCCAATGAGAAAACGGGCGAATTTGTGTCTTTTCGTTCACATAAAGTCAGAAAAAAACAACATATGAATCCAAATTAACATGTATTTATACTAAAGTAATACAAAAATGACTACAAAAGATTTAGAAGTGAGTAGTCTTTTTGGTTGGGGTAGTATGGGTTTCTCTCCTCAGCTCCACAGGCATGCCGAAATATGCGTTGTAGGCCTCACACATCTTAGCAGATGCTTCCACTGAGTACTTTTTCGCTCTTGTTTTGATAAATTGGCCGCAGACATAGCAAAATGCGTCTGCCGGATGCTTGCAGCCTCTTGATGCCATCTCTGCAGATATGTATCCACTTAGGCAGCTGGAACTAAACTGAACTGGTGGGCTTAAGACCCCTGTATTTATACTACTATTTATATTACTGGAAAGTTCTAGAAGTTACTCCAAGTTTACTCAGCACTGAATCTATCTGGAATGTTCTGGAAAATAGGTAAATTTCAAAATATCACTGTCCTGGTCACAAAAGCAAAGTTTGTGGGGAATAATAGCCATTTTCTATACTTTTGAGGCATAAGCAATTAGGAAATAACACTTACTACCCAGGAACAAAAAAAAAAAGAATTTGTTACACAGTGTTATTACATTAAGAACATTAATATCCTCTTTTGTAAATTAATTCTGTGCACTTCATTATGTTGTGATGTGGTGTACAGGTAGCTCCATTTAATGCTGTCTCTTCTTTGGTAGACTGCACATATGGATTAAGGTTAAAAATACATTATCCTGAGGTTGCAAGGCTATTATTTTGATTATCAGTATTAAATATGAACACTTTTTTTCTGAAAATATGCTACCATCTGGTGAAAAGTGTAAAACCGAATTCTAAATTCAACATGCACTTCAAGTGTATCTATTACAGAAATTGATCCTCCTAGTAAAGTCACACGCGTCCAGATCTTGACACCATGAGTCCATGTTGTGTTCAGATCCCCACACAGTGTTGTTGGCTCCCATTGATTGGTGTTTTAAGCCAGCTTGATGAATGCCTTGCAGTGTGCGCTCGTCTGGAAGCCTGGCTGCTGGACTCCTCTCAGCTGTTCTTCTAGTGTATCAGGTTGAGAGCCATTCTGAATGTCAGTCTGGATCACTTCCTTGTTCACAACTAGCTTACCTGTATGGTAGTTTCCCGCTCATCCCTCCAGTGAATCACATCGGTGTAATGGGTTTAGTACTTGTTAATAGTATATAAATAAGTTAACATATTCATTATTAACCATCCATTAACATTTGTAAACATGTTAGTAGGCAAGTTATTCACAGTTAATAAACAGAAACAGTGCCTTAAAATAAAGGGTGACCTGGATTTTCTGTGTATTTTGAAGATCAATAAGCGTGTACTGTGTCAGTATCTTTTTAAATCCAGTCTAACTGGGTGATTTTCGGATGGGTTTAGGAAGTGTATGATCCCTGCTAAATGTGATGCTGTATCTTTAAGACCAATGCCAGCTGTAACAGCCGCCCTGCACACAAACATCAGAGTGAAAGTAAAAGCGAGGCTGCTTGTAAGAAGAAGGTAAGATCACAAATCTGTATATTATTACACCACTGAATTTGCATTGCCTTCATTAGAGAGTCCGTTTCAGGGATATACTTTAGTGGGAACGTCTGGGGGTAAAAATGGTTGGCTAATCGACAAGTACATAGCAATGAAAACACAGTAAGGAAGTGACAAGGCAGGGTTAGTCCTGCTGAACAATTCCATTTCAACAGAGCAGAATCTCATGCAGAAGTGTAAGCAAATCTGATGCATGCGGTTAGCATAGACTTCATTAAATCACTTGATTGATGCAGCCTTCAAATGATGGTTAAGAAGCAGTAACTAGGGGTAGAAACTGGAAGATCAAAGCATAGCCATGAGGCCCCTACTGAGATTTTTTAGACAGCGAATTCAAAACCTGTAAATCTGGCAGGCATTATTATTAATGTTTGGTTTGTAAGCATATTCCCCTTTTTTTAACTAAAATATAGTTTTTCATTTAGTTTAAGTCATTTACTGGTACACTGATGTAAATAAAACCATATGAGGAACCAAACACACCCAGATCTGGGACTTGGTACCATCAACCTCTCTGACTGGTTATTGTGGATGATGATGCCCAAGAGGGTCAGCTGATCACACAACAGTGAGTCAGAGCTGGAAATGAAACCCAGACTGACAGGATCCAGTTCTTGCCATATGCCCACACTCTGCACATCAAGTTGATTTAAGTGTGGATTTTAGTCTGTTGTTCACTGCCTTTCTGTCTCTGAGCTGTGCTGATAAAGCGTGGCTGACTGCTCATGTCACTCCTTCAGATATGCTGGTGTTCTAGGGTTGCCATATGACTCTGTGTCCACTAGGACAGTTTGGGGCAGTGCAGGCTTTTCAACTCACATCGCAACGGTACGGTTTACCTGTCTCACGTATCTTTCACAGAGAGACTACACTTACCGGAATGCCTATTATCAGCTGCCTTCATTGTATTCCAGGAGGTGTAACAGTGTCTTTGACAGACTGCACTGTGAAGTAGCCAGAATCTGTTTACTGAAGTGTGAAGAATGCTGCAGTAGGCTGTAGAATGAATTACATTGGGGTTTCTTTTATTATTTTCTTTTAAGGACACATTTTGCCCTGAATCAACAGGAAACCACAGAGACCCCCCTGCTAGCAAACTGCAGAAATGAGTTCCACAGAAGAAAAACAAGTAAGGTGTACCTGTTGTTTTTCGTTTCATTAGTGAATGCAAGAAATACCATTTCTTGTTCTAAATTAACAATTAAATCTCTTCAGCCTAGAAAAAAGAAGGGGAAAGAGGGGACCTGATTGAAATCTATACAGTCATAAATGCTTTGGATAAAGTTAACTCGACACTACCTCAAATTTAGCACAGAGAAGAACAAGAGGGTATAAATGGAAGCTGAGTAAAAGCAAGTTTAGAACAGAAGGTAGGAAGCACTTTTTTGCACAGTTATAAATGCATGGAATAGCCTACCAGGTGACGTAGTGGGATCTAAAACACTGGGAACATTAAAAAAGACCAGATTCTGTGCTTTTAAATGAGATTCCCCCAGTAGGGGAGAATGGTGAGGTAATGAGAGATGGACCTTGATGGGACAAATGACCTTTTCTCATTCCCAAATTTATGTTGTTCTGGTATATTGATATCTCTGTTACATCCATGAGAGGCAGTGTTGCAGGGGGACAGGTTAACGGACACACTCGAGTGTACCAGATGTTTTTGGAGGTTAGTCATGAGCCTGAGTGCTCTATTCAGGCCACAGTAGTGCTTATTGTGGTGTGATGACTGAAACAGAAAGTGATACAAAGTCACTCTAAAGAATCTGAATAATGCATTAGTTAACACCCATACCAGGTTGCTCTATCAATGTGCCTATGTCTGTTTGAACAGTTTGCAGTTTGCACATTGTATCTCAATTATTATTATTATTATTATTATTATTATTATTATTATTATTATTATTATTATTTTGTCCATAACAGCTGGAGTCCAGTTCAACTTTTGAAGATCCTGGTAAGTAGCTGTCATTACTTCAGTGTTATCAAAGCTTTCCTTTTGGATGAAATACCCCGCTCCACAGCGTCTGGTAAACAGATAGCACATGGTTTTTGTGCATGACTGACTGGAGTGGGAAGTGAAAGCCAGTCCGAAGTGCGATGACAACATATACAACAGCAGTAGCAGCAGCAAACCCTAGGGACAAGTTGCACTGAGGCTTAGAAGTAAACTGTCAGCTTTATTCAAATTGCACCCATGTCATGTTCCTGCAACAGGGAACCTGATAGCTCCTTGCAGAGAAGTCACCAGGTACAGTACAGATGGGTTTATAATAAGAATATGATATAATGATTTCTTTTTTCCTTGCCTTGCTTGCGAAACACAGCAGAATGCGTTTAACACGAAGAACACGTCTGGTCTTTATCCAGACCAGATTTCTGTATCCGTCTCTCATACTGTCTACAACTCATGTGTTTGTTCTACAGTGCTTGGGACTCAAGAATGATACTAAAAAATACATTTCCAACTTCAGCTTCCTTTTGTTTATTGTAATGACACACAGACAGTAAAGCATTCTGAAAAGATGGAGAAAGACACTTTGTGGAAATACTTGTAGAAATTAGATAAATGCATTACCTATGATACGTGTTACTAGCAGTTCAGCATACAAATAACATGCGAGTTTGTATAATGATAATGAAATATTTGAGTGGTGTTCCGGTACTTTCAGATTTAGCACTGCACCACTGATCACATAGTCACATAGTGAAATCCCCTGTTCCCTTTAAGCACTTTTGAACCAGAGTCATGCTGAACGGATGAGGGCAGCTCGACTGAGGATGCAAGAACAGCACAACGCTCTGGCCAGACAACACACAGTAGAACAAGTAAGCAAACTGCAGGCCATTAACCATCACATATGCGCTCCTGTTTTTTCTTACTTTCTGAGACCATTGATGTATCATTTATTTTACCAGCTGATCACACCAATTATTTCCTGTTACTGCTTGCTAATTAGTGGGAGCTGAGATAATGAGAAAAAAGAAAATCGGTTTGACACTTTTCTCTTGGGCTTTGTTTTCCTTGCCAGATGACAGACGAGTGTGATTTGTTAATCAACAGTGTGCGTGTGTCCCATAAATCAGACATTAAACAGGTGGAATTGATAACATTGGTTGTGTCTCTATTTCTTTATGGTGTGAAATGTCTTTAAGAAAAGAGGATGTGTAGTTCAGATAGTCCACAGGATGTGGGTGCCTGATTTAACATCCTAATCAACATAATATATGATATTATGGGACACCTTGTCTTTGTTAGAACCTTAATCTGTTAATACACAATCTGCTCAAACTGTAATGGGTAGAGTCTAGCTAATTATTGGAGGCTTGCTGTAATTCTAGGTGAGACTCAGCTCGCTATGCTAAACCAATTGGATATTCAATATTATCTAGACCAAACCCACCTTACACTAAATGTTGTGCAAGTCTTTTTCTCCTGCCTCCTCACTGCCTCCTTTGCAACTGTATCTCCCTTCCTGTTCTCCATCACCCAGCCTTGGTTCACCTCAATTGAAGTCGGCTCCTGCTGGAGCAGAAGGAGAGATCCTGGGTTAAAGAGGTTAATCATCCCACACTACATTTCATACTACATCTAGGAACGCTGTGCCTCCATCTTAGAACGATCATTAAAATAATACAAGCATAATAATAATAAGGTATTGTTAAACTTGGTTTTATAATGATGAAGGTGTCTTTAGTCTTTTTTTTCTGTTCTTCAGCCCAGGACAGGTGCAGTCAACCCTTCCAGCCCTTCAGTAGATCCTCATGTCAAACACAATATACCACCTAAAAGAGAGAGTGGTAAGCAACACACTGAAATGAATTGAAAGCCCCTGCAAAGGGGGAGAAAAAAAAATCATGCATGTCTGTTTCCTTCTTTCTTTCTGGGGGTGAGCGAGGAAACAAAGGGTTTTCATTGAATTAAGATTTCAATAAAATAAAATTAAAAATGGATTGAATTTGCAGAGGGAGGTACTGAAAGGATTGTGTATTGTCTGAAGCTGTACGACAATTGGAAAACCAGCTGGTCATTTTTTTTTTTTTGGTATCATATTAAGTTTTGTAAAGATAAAGGAGATGCAGATTCCAAGAAGCAGAGTGCTTTAAAAAGAAATGGAATTATATTAAGATTCCGGAGACAAAGAGGAGGCTCCTTAAAATAACATCAAAGGAAATTGATTTCCAAATGGAAATCTTATCAAGTCAACCCTGTAGAAACAGATTGTCTATGAAAAGCTTGAATGGGCCGACACGGGTTCCAATCCTGCAAAAGATTTGATACAACCCCACGGGAATTTCAGAATGTTTTTCATTTTGGAGAAAGCAACTCAAATCCTGCTTGCAAGTCGCACACATTCAGAGCAACAAGAGGTTATCTGACATTTCTGCAACAATCCTGCACAGCACGTGAATACTAATCAGGGCTTTTTAATTCTCTTACCTTATCAGTGAACGAGCAGTCGGATGACTTATTTTAAAGCACGCTACACAGCACAGGGCCTGTCTGTAAAGCAAAATAACATCTACTTGCACTTGTGAAGAATAACATTGACCAGCGCTTGTGTACATGTGGGCGGCCCCATTAGGGTGGTTTAAACACAACCTTTTCTTAATTACCATGACAACAGTATCATGTACATGGCATTGCTTGGCTTGATACTGCTTTTGACTCAAGGGATTTTTTTTTTAAATTCCAAACTCTTCCAAAAAGTAGAAGCTTATTATAAAGTAGACATTTTAAGAAACTACGTCAAGTAGACAAACATTTCAACTAGTGCCTTCATCAGTTCCTGTGTTACAGTATCCCTTGTTAGGTGCTGTACATAGCTAAAAAATACTGTATGCAGAGTCAATTATAACACAGAAAAATGAATAGGGAAAGGAATGTGTGCTACTGTCTCCTTGTGGCAGGATAAACTGGCTTCAGCTGCGTGACTGATGCCTATCCACCCATGAGAGAGTCCCTAATATCCCTAATAGAGCATGAGTGCTTTCCATCCTAGATATCTGTTTTATCTTAAAAGGGTATGTTCTTTTGTCATGTTTTAGATCCCGGTTTGAATAGAGATCAGAATGATGCCAGAAGAGCAGCTTGGCTGAGGATGCAAGACCAAATGAATACAGATGCAGAACAATACAAAGCCAAACTGGTGAGTTTGTGTGTTTTTCATTTCATGACTTGAGTTTGTTAAAAACAATAAGGGTTTGTAAGGAAGAACCATTTCTAACGTCAGTGTTTTGTATGTCAATGTGAATACGTTCCGTTTCTCTGTAAGACAAAACTCCATTCCCCTTGTCTTCCTGTTGCAATATCTGTTTCAGTTTTTAAAAAAATGCAAACGGTTAAAATGTGAACTTTGTTTTCATGCTCTAATTCCACATTACACATGGGTGCCTGTTGGCAAGAGCCAAGATTGTTTCCAGGCTGTTTTGTTTCCATATATTTTTTCATATTAAATTGCTGTGACAGAACTCATTAATGTGTGAACCTTAATGTTCTTAATACATGTTTACTTCATATTCATAAAAAAAAAGATTGGCAGGAAACTAAAAGAAAAAAAAATATTAACCACTGTTCTCTAAAATTGACTGGTGAAATGTGCTTTGTTAGCTGGAGGAAGAGAGGGAGAAGCAGGAGAAGGAAAAGCTGATTGAAGAGGAAAAGAGAAAGCAGAAAATCAAAAAGTGGGAATCGATGCAAGAAGGAACGAGCTATCAGGGTCACACAAAAGTAACCCAGGTAGGTTTTAATCCACACTAAACACGAGAAAACTACACGATTGATATCGGACCAGGGTCTTGGTCAGTACTGTTTGAATAGAGAGAGGAAAGTGTGCTACCGTCTCATTGAGGCAGGATAAAGGGCTTCAGCTGAAACCCTTTACACCCATGAGTGATTGAGTATTATCCCTAATATCCATTATACAGCAGGATTGATGAGCCTTAGCATCCCAGATATCTTGCTCTGTTTTATTGTGGTCAGTACTATTATATCTACGTCTTTATATTGCTATAAATATGGACAATCATGTTTCCTTGCTGGATTGAGAGGGTTCCACATGACGATGCTTGACTGAACTGAGGGACAGGTGCATGAGTTTCCTCTGAACGCTAAACTGTCCAGTAAAGAGGACACTGGGAGCCCAGCATGAACAGCAGGCTTCTCTATAGAGTTGTACCTTCAGGGATATTTTGAGAAATATGGTGAAGCTAATCAAAGCTAGTAAAATACATGTTAAACTTTAGTACAGTACAATGCAATGCAATTCACATTTGTACAGAGCCTTTATCATAAAGATCTCAAAGCTCTTCTCACACATACATGCACAAAATTAACAATTAACCATTACATTAAAAACAATCTAATGCCAAGTGTAATTAAACAGAAATTTTAAAAGAGATTTGGTTTTAATTGTACAAGAACTAAGATAAAAAAAAGCTAGTTTGTAAAAATAGAACAATTAAAAGAGTGTAAAATAATAAATACATATAATTGGAATTAAAAAAGACAAAAAAATACAGTTTAATTATGAAGTTGGAAAAACTAAGATAAAAAGAACAAAATAGAAATAGAACAATTTCAAATAGTCTAATTAAAAAACATTAAAAACTGAAATTAAAAAAGACAAAAAGAAAATGCTGTTTTTATAGTAAAATTGGAAAACTAAGATAAAAAAAGCTATTTGTTAAATAAACGTTTTCAACTACACCTTTACATATATTCAATTGCAAACTGGGGTATGTTGAAGAATGTTAATTATCTATCCTAAAGACCTTTTGAATCCACAATTAAGGGAAATAGGTCATGCTTACCATTCAATCAGCTGTATAGAAATGTCTTTCCTGTGTCAATAGCCAGAAACAAGGGAGCCCACCACAGCTGTGAAGCGCAGGCGAGACAAGAAGCCACTGCGGCAGAATGGTAAGGGCTTTTAATGATCAAACACACTGCAGCACATAATTGGTGGGACACACAGTGCATTATACATGGCAAGTATTCTCTTTGAAACAATAAGGGTATCTTAAGTCTGGTATTCTGTGGGCCAGTTTCATAAAACTTAAAAGGGTTTAGTATGTTCTAATAGTGGCAGCCAAGCTTAATGTCTTTTTTTTTTACTGAACAAAACTTCTTATTGAATACAGTTCAGTATCCTCGAACTGATGAACTAATAAGGATTTTATTGGTGCAATAATTTACCCATTAAGTGCCATTGTCCTCATTTGAGGACAGGCTACTTTGTAATTTTTGGAGCGTTTTTAACTGGCACCTACCTGGTATTTAAACGTTCTCTTCAACTCTATTGTTAGAACTTACTCTAATTTTGTTAACTGTAATAGTTCAGTCTAGATGTAACGTATCAGATTACATAAACACACCTTGTGTTTGATTTTTTTCAAAGAAAAATGTATTTGGTCCTCAATGGATACAGGTCATTGTTTACCCTCACAACGGCACAATAATGCAGCTTCTACCACTGTGGGGCACAACTACCATCATACTAGATGTTTTAAAAGTGTAGCACACTATTAACATTGGCATGTGTGGAGCTGATCTTCTTCAGTATTTAATTTGAAAGCAGATGTAATAATTGAATCCAGTGTGATTTTCATGAAACACATGGAAGTGATTTTATTGGAAGTAGGTATGCATTGTCCTAACCACCATTGTTTTAAAGTGCCAACAGCTGTGTGTTAATGTTGAATTTGAAACATAGCAGACTTCAAAGTGTGTAACATGTGCTAGTTTCATTAACCCCTTAAGTTCCTAATTAGTTTTTCTTTGAATAAATCAGAACACAAGCTGTATTTATGTCATCTGACACACTGTAATTCAATATGCTACCATTCTAAAAGTTTTCAATGTTTTAAAGTGTAAAATGACAGGCATGTTTATCCCCAGCTTCCTATTTTGAGGACAGTCATATTAGCCTGTAATCAGACCAGCTCATCATATACAAAAATGACTTTTATCATCACTTTGGGTAGGGAAACACCAAGAAACTTATCATTTTTATCATACTACAAAACACTGAAGTTGCCTGTCATCAAATGGGGATCATAATAATTAACAGCTAATACTGATTAAGTCAAATAACCCCTCACATACCTATAATGACTTCAGGTTTCCTCTTTAACAACTCTATTTTTTATTAACTTTAAAACTAACCACTCAGAATGTGTTCTCTTCCGCCACCTCGAAAGAGGGCAGAACGGTCATCAATGATCAGGAACAGCTACAGTAAAGCAGCATTCAAGACCCGCTTCGCGCTCAGAAGAGAACACTGTGACTCCTCAACATGGTTAACGAGACCAGACACTTTAGAAACGCATTTCACTAGTAACAAACTATAGAAATGATCCCTGAAAGTATAGTCTTAAAAAACAAACGGGTAAAGCAACTTCCCTACTCCCGGCATGTATCACTCTAGTGACGGTGTGTAATTAACGCCACTTGTTTATAGTAATGTTAAATAATTGCCTATGCGTTTCAAACACAAAATACACACAATTAAATAACTACTCAATAAAAGAATAATGCAAAAAACGAAACAAAAAAAATAAGTTAAATAATACCCAGTGTGCATCTCTATTTGAATAATTTAAATTAACAACCAATCACCTATCTAGCTAGCCGGGGGAGGTTTCAGTCCCCGCCCACCTGCATAGTATTGAGGAGGAGGAAGACGCTGGTGATTTCAAGGGTTTTACTAAAAATGTGTTTCTTAACCCATAAAGTGCCATTGTCCTAATCTGAGGACAGGCTACTTTGTCATTTGGCGCATTTTTAACTGGTATATCCCTGTTATTTTAATGTTCTCTTCAACTATACTGCTATGATAACTCACTGTCATTTTGCTAAGTGTAAATGTAACTCTTAATTCTGCTTCAGATGCTTTTATGATGCCTCACTGTACAATATGAAACTGACGCCTAAAAGTGATACATTTCTTGGAGTTTTCCTCCCCACAGTGATGATAATAAAGCTCCATGTTCTATGTGTTGAGCTTCATAGCCGGTGTGAAATTTCACTGCTCTGATTCCGGGCACGTTTAACTTGACTGTCCTCAAAACAGTTTGTAGCCAAAACGAAGGATTTACATTTGTGTTTTGTAAAGAAATATTGATTTAGAATGTATCACGTTTAACAGCTTGTGTTCTGCTTTTTTCAAAGAAAACTGTATGTGGTACTCAGTGGGTAAGGGCGCGTTTGACACAAAGACCAAAGTTGCCGTAACTGTGTGTGATTTTCACAGACTACAACCCCCTGACTGGAGAAGGTGGAAGTAACTACTCGTACAGATCGACACGCAGCAACCCGTCCAGAGGGGGGTGAGGTTAAGAGTCCTGTCAGCGTGGATTAATGAAGGCATCGTCTCATATCTTTAAGCTTATCAAACTTTGAATTATGTATGACAGCTATAACAGATATACTCAAGAAGGGACAACCAGCGGAGTTAAGAAGGAGAGAGCCCACCCCTCCAAATCAGCGTGCTTCACAACGAATGAGAAACTAACATGTTGAGGTTCTAAAGATTTTCTTTATGTGAAGAATTGTGTGGTGCCCCCTAGTGTTTACATTTTCACTTCTGTTTTGTGATCTGTGTTTATAATGCTTGCTCATAGGGGGAGAGGTGCAGTGCACTGTAGATTCATTTAGATTCCCCCAAACAAGTTTATGAAAGGGCTTTGAAAAGGGAAATTGAGGGATCCGCTACAATATTTAATGTTTCACACAATGCCAAAGCAACACTTTATGCTATGTTAAGTTTAGTAAGCTAAATGAATACAGTACTGATTTCAACATGCAGAAGACAGTAATACACACGCCCTCAAAGTGCGTCCCCATTGAGCGGGAGCATTGCAATGGAGCTGCATTTTCATTCCATGCCATTTTGATAGAATGTATTACATGGTTACAGCCCGGAAGCTTTCATTTGTGTAACCATTGGAAAAGAAAACGCTTTGAGCCTGAAGAGTTCATGACGTTTCAATGTAACAGTGGAAGAATGCTCAGCTTTGCTCAACAGACTCGTTTGGTTGTAGGGCAGAGCGTGCTTTATAAACACACAGACAGATGTGCAGTATGGAGGTTGAGTATCTTTATAAACACACAGACAGATGTGCAGTATGGAGGTTGAGTATCTTTATAAACACACAGACAGATGTGCAGTATGGAGGTTGAGTATCTTTATAAACACACAGACAGATGTGCAGTATGGAGGTTGAGTATCTTTATAAACACACAGACAGATGTGCAGTATGGAGGTTGAGTATCTTTATAAACACACAGACAGATGTGCAGTATGGAGGTTGAGTATCTTTATAAACACACAGACAGATGTGCAGTATGGAGGTTGAGTATCTTTATAAACACACAGACAGATGTGCAGTATGGAGGTTGAGTATCTTTATAAACACACAGACAGATGTGCAGTATGGAGGTTGAGTATCTTTATAAACACACAGACAGATGTGCAGTATGGGAGTTGCATATCTTTATAAACACACAGACAGATGTGCAGTATGGAGGTTGAGTATCTTTATAAACACACAGACAGATGTGCAGTATGGAGGTTGCGTATCTTTCAGCTGGGTGTTGAATTCACAGATTGAAAGCTTTAATGACATCATTCTTGTAAAGGGTAGCTCCCATGAGAGTGGTTGAAACTAAATGAATTAGACGGTGCCTTGTTCAGACAAACACAATATTTTATTCTTTGTATTATGTTTACTGGTTTTAAATATCAGGAATATGCCAGATTTTATATTGCAGACTATATCTATCCAAATTATGATTTGCTTATCATTCAATAAGCACAACTTCTAATAACACTTCTTTTACATAATAATCTGTAAGTTACACCTACCTAATAACTACTAAAGTACAGTAATACATAAATAGGAATCAATGTTATACATATTCATTCATTTATTGTACAAATCTATGAAGTTATATTTAACATTGTTTAAAAGAAAATAAACCACTAAAGTCTGTAGTGGGATACAATAATTAAAAAGTATGTTGCTAATTTTGTGTTACTGTATTAGGGCTGGTTAGCATATGACTCCATGTACACTGTTTCGTACAATTCAGGCGTTTCAGCTCGCATCGCAGTGCATTCTGGTACGTTTCACTTTTCTCAGGATCCTTTCACAGCAGGACTACGCTTACCAGAATGCACTGCGACGTGAGTTGAAACGCCTGAACTGTCCCGCTGTCCTAGTGTATATGGAGTCATAGGGTAGCTCTATACTTTATTGTACATGTTATTTACTGGACAATAAACTGTATGCATCTAAACCAATTGCACATTTTTTTTTATTACTAACACATTCATTACAGGCAAACCCGCTTAATAGTATCATTATATAGATAGGATTTTTTTTCATTATTACAAAATCCACCAGATGGCGTTACGCACCAAACGAAAGACTCCGAAAAAGCCCAACCTTCCCTGTTTTTACACGAGGTAATAGTATCGTCCAGAACACCCCTCTCAGTTCTAACCTGTTTAGAGAACCCAGCCTCTGGTGCATCCTGGGTAATAATAAATATGGTTCCAGGCGGTAGCGTGTGAGCCGCAAGAAGGTTTAAACTGAACAATAAAATATTAATAGAAAAGTCATATTGTACCTTTTAGACTCTTTTTTTTTATCACCATGGTGAAGTTATCAGCGGAGCTTATTGAGCAGGCGGCTCAGTATACAAACCCGGTGCGAGACCGAGAGCTGGATCTCAGAGGTGCGTAGTGAAATCAAATATAGCGCCTGAGCGCCATTGAATTAGGCCTGTGTTAGAGTTAGTATAAACCACAGTGTTAACGGGGGTGTTTCAGTGATGTATTTTAATAATATTAATGTTATTTATAGAATTAATGGCAAAAACAATCCTTTTCGTTTTAAAATCTCAATTGAATTGAGTAGCATTTTTATCAGAAGTAAACGGTTCTCGCACACGCATTTAATGCAGTTTATGTAGTGATGTATTAAACAATATTAATGCAGCTGCATAGGGGAAGGTGTTGAACAGTCTCTGCCAGATTTGAGAGAATTGGTTTTAAAAACAACAGCATTCAAGAACCGGTAAGCTATCCACAGAACCATGTGCTTAATGATGTGACTGTGGTAATATGTATTGCTAAATTAATGTGTGTGTGTGTCATTTTGCTTCGTGGGACTCTAAATTATGACCCATAACAAACCTCTGCCTGTTCTATTCCCTTCTGCAGGCTATAAGATTCCTGTTATTGAAAATCTGGGTGCCACTTTGGACCAGTTTGATACCATTGATTTTTCCGACAACGAAATCCGGAAACTCGATGGCTTTCCCTTGTTGAAACGACTGAAAACCTTGCTGGTGAGCAACAACCGAGTGTGGTGAGTATACACAGCACGAACCGCTACTTCTCACAGATGCTTTCTCCATTTGCAGCTGGTTTTGATTTTTTTTTCTTTTTTAGCCGCATAGGGGAAGGTATTGAACAGTCTCTGCCAGACTTGAGAGAATTGGTTTTAACAAACAACAGCATTCAAGAACTGGTAAGTTACCACAGAACCATGTGCTAAATCGTGTGTGGTAGTATACATTGCTTAATGCGTGTGTCATTGTTTTGCATTGCCCAACAGCTATTAAAAGTAGCGTGAAATATTATTTTAACCGGTCAACAAAGAAACCAGGGTTGGGGTCAATTCCTGTTATATTCTATTTAAGTCAGTTCCCAATTCCCTTTGACTGAATTGGAATTTCTGTTAGTCATTTGTTGTTGTGATTGTTCAACTGCATTCATTTGAAGCCAATTTAATTGACTAACAGTGACTTCAATTGAAGTAATGTGTTGCCACTGTGAGAAGCTCATCTGAACAGAATACTACGAGTTGTGATTTTGATCAATGATGTGTTGGAATTGATTAAAAATGAATGTGAAATTAGAATTGTTTAAGGAACTGCAATACAGTAACAAACTAAACCTGTTTTTTGTTTTTTTTTATAAAATATCCAAGCATGTTTGAACTAATGTGTTTACATTTTACAGGGTGATTTGGATTCTCTTGCATCTATAAAGACCTTGACCTTGCTCAGGTATCATGTATCCTTGTTACCTCAATATTATATCAATTGTGCATTATATTTGTTACATACTGGATATTACACATTTCTTAAGATAAATAGGGATTGTATATCTTGTGCCATAACACTACCTAAATAAATTACTAGGTATTGCAATATTTTCAATGCAATTAGCTGTTTGACAAATGTTAATTGTGTACAAAACTGCTACTGTGTGCTGGTGCTTAAATAAAATGTATCTGCAGTCTCTTAAGGAACCCTGTGACAAACAAGAAGCATTACAGACTGTATGTGATCAACAAGGTCCCACAAATCAGAGTGCTTGACTTTCAGAAAGTGAAATTAAAGGTAAGTAATTGTTACGAGGTATTCTAGATTAGATGTTGCAGAATTTATGAAATATAGTAGTTAAATCATAAACTGCATTTGTGATAAGTATAGTACAATTAACGTGGATTACTGGTAGTTTTTACTTAGGAGTTCCACAGTCATTCAAGGAGTTTTGCATGATTTGAGCTGCAATCTTTGGATAGCATTTCTTGTGAAATGAAGGCCTCTACACACCGGATGTGATGCGAATGTGTTGTAGGACACACAGCACCACGACAAAAAAATAAATAAAACATGTATGTGATGCGAGCCGTTCACACTGCCTGCGACGGGCAACACTGAAGCAATGCGAAAAAAATAGGATTAGTGTCTATTTTTGCGATTTGTCAAGTAGCAGCTAGGGAACTGACCAATGAGGAACAGGTTCCCTTGCTCGTCTTCAGTAAACAATGGCAGAAGAAAAGATCATTCTTGCAGTATCAAAATACCCAGAGCTGTACAATAAAGGACACAAAATTATAGACACAGCAATGAGGGAGAACATCTGGCAGTCCATTTCTAGGGAACTGGATATAGTTGGTGTGTGTGATTCTTTTACTGAAATAAGTATTCTGGCTATTTTATAATCTACATTTTGATTAGCTGTATAACAGGACTATCATAAGTGTGGTTTTTTTTCCAGGTGATAGTCAGAGGAGAGTTGCTTATAACGCTGCGAGTGCCTGTCACCACTGGTGTGAAAGGTAGTGTCGCAGTGAAAGTACCATTTTATCGCAGGACAAATCGCATCGCGTCCAGTGTGTGGAGATCTTAAAGAACCACAATTCTTACTTGATCTCCTCAGACATAGTGAAATTGCGCGTCTTCATTTTATTCAGATGAGTTTGCCTAGCAGCAGTAGTAGGGAGCTGCCTTGAATGGTCAGTGTTGTAACTGTTTGCATTAACAATGTGATGTATCGCCATAGGAGCGTCAGGAGGCGGAGAAAATGTTCAAAGGCAAACGGGGTGCACAGCTTGCTAAGGATATTGCCAAGAGAACAAAAACGTAAGATGAAAGTACTTGAACTAGCACTGACCTTCAGAAACACTGGGCTCTGGTGATGGGTATAGAGCCATTCGGGAAGACGCTCCTAAATCTGATGGGTTTATAGGATCACTGTTTGTTTTAGAATCTGTACCCTCTTTGGGGGAATCCTTCCACCCCCTGGAAGTGTGCAGTGGAGGCATTAGCCTAAATCTGCTCTAAAACTACTCCAGTGTTTCTGAGGGAAGCTGATTTCAAGGAATTCCCTACTGTATCAGTTTATTGACAAAGATGAGATACTACACTGATGTCATTAAAGCTTGGTGCTCAAGGCTTTGAGAAGCTTTGCGTTATGGAACAGTGTGTGACTCTTCAGCCTCTGCTGTGTTTTAGGTTCACCCCGGGAGCCGGTCTACAAGCTGAAAAGAAGAAAACCGGGCCTTCTCCAGCAGATGTTGAAGCAATTAAGGTAATGTTTTTAACTGGGTCTTTTGTATACATATGTAGTCAGGGTATGAATTATGACATGGCTGCATACACACT
Organism: Acipenser ruthenus; assembly: GCF_902713425.1. Taxonomy (NCBI): domain Eukaryota; kingdom Metazoa; phylum Chordata; class Actinopteri; order Acipenseriformes; family Acipenseridae; genus Acipenser; species Acipenser ruthenus. Next base: position 26,246,309 of record NC_081209.1, read on the forward strand.
GCAAATCTTACAAATAAAATTGAGGTTGAGAATAGGGATTGAAATAGCCTCCGCTTAAGTGCTTTGTCGTTGCCACTTCATTCTGCCAGTTGCTTTACAAATTGTTGTGTAGTAATGTGTTAAATAAGTGATGTCTTAATTGCTTGCAATCAAATGTAACAATTGTTTCCTTCTGAATTGTGCCTCTACAGAATGCCATTGCCAATGCCACTTCTCTAGATGAAGTGGAGAGGTTAAAGGGCATGTTGCAGTCCGGTCAGATTCCTGGCAGAGAGCGGAAAACAGGCAAGTTCTTCAGGTGTTGTGATTTGGGTTTGTACATCCAAGCTGTACAGTGAAAGGTTAAACCTACCTCTGGTTAAAATACTATATTGGTTAATGATTGTATTTTTAAACAAAGCCAGTCGGCATTAAATTGCCCTCATTTATAGTTCAGTAGATCTAACTATAAATTTAATTTGACAACAGTAGGGGGGAGGAGTAGACATTAGCTACCTTAATTGTCATGTTCTTGCTTGTCAGTGAAAGGTACATCTTAAGGCTGTCTTTGAGAGTGAAGGCTTTACAATGCTGTGTGTTAAGTCTTTTATTTTGTTTTAGGACCAGAGGATGGACCTGAAGAGGAGGAAATGGAGGAAGACACACCGATGAATGGATTATAATTTTTAATTTTTTTATTAAATGATTATTGTGTTTTGTTGATGGAGAAGGCCAACTGTAGATAATGCTGTGCTATCCTGGTAATGTGGGTAGATATTTTCTGTTTTAAGGCTGTCGGGTGAATCTGTTTCAAGTGATTGAGAACACTTAAGTACATTAAACTTTTTTTTCTAAACTCTTGTGCTTTGAATTTACCTTTTAGAAATCTAAATTACCAAGCATTTATCCTGTTTTTGGACTGCATTGCTATATAATATGACGATTATAACCATACCACAATTAGAAGTGAAAGCAAACTTGTCAACACCTGGAAGCATATAGACACCCACAAAACCATTGTCACCAGAATTCTGGTGTATAACATTCTATTTCAAATGAAATGTTTAAGTGTTGGCCATTCAAAAATTAAAAAGGATAAATGGTCTGTTCAAAAGGGTGTTCTCAAAACACATGTTTTTGATACTAGACCCTACTCATGCATTCTTCATAATTACATAAAACCTCTTCAAAACCTCTGGGATCTATAATGAAGTTGTGCTTGTTGTACAAGGTGGCAATTTAACTTTTTATTATTTTCGGAGTGTGTGGGAATGACAATCCCATTAAACTGGGGCCTAAGCTATACGTATAGATTTGCCTGGGAAATGTTACACAGTCAGTGTACAGTGTTTTTAATTTACATTATTTGATTAGCACAACAGGTCCGAACATTGACGAGGTCCCAGAGACTAAACCCTGTAAGAGTATTTGCTTTACGCCCCTGTCTGGGTGGATTTTATTATTTGGCAGACACCTTCATCCAATTTGAAATTGTGTGTTGGTTGTATGCTGAGATACATATTTATGAAACGTGGGTTTTGGGGTTACAATGCGTTTTCGGCTGCAGGTGTACTCCACTGTTCCCATTAACCTGCTAAACCAGACCTGCCTGAAATACTGCTTTGAGATCCATAATTGTGTACTGTATCAGGTGATCAATGACTATTCTCTCTTTCAAACATGAATGTAATATAAAACCATATAAATGGCCCATAGTGTTTTATAAATTGGTGTGTGTGTGTGTATATATATATATATATATATATATAGTTTATTGAAATGGCAGAACAAAACGACTGTAAAGTCTGAAAGATACAGTATAATTGGTTTGAAGTTATTACGAGTAGCACAACATTTTTTATGAAACCTAATTAAGAATACAACTAATCATATGGGCTATTAAGTAACTACTGTTTGTCTGGTTTGGTACTCGGCAATCAATGTGTATGATTGTTGAAATGTTGCATTAGATAATTCTTGCAACATGTAACTAAATTATGGTACAGAACAGCGTTTCTGTATGCAACGAATGACTAAGCTGTAACACAGATGGGCGGTGCCTGGCTGTGTCAAGTCTCTCGCTCAAGTGCTTCCACGTCAGCGCTTGCTGTGATTGGCCCAGCGGCTGGGTAATCTGACACAAACAGGAACTAGACACGGCGTGGCGGAACTAGTGGGGAGCAGTAATGCAGTTGTATTGTTTGTCGTTTTTTTAATACTTTACAATCTGAAAATGGAAACAGAAGAGGATGCGACAGAAATAAAAACTAAACCCACTCTTGAACACCAGGGTGTTGAGTTCCTGCAACAGACAGGCGAGTTTAAAATAACCTGTCAAAATGGGTTTACCTACCCCCAGTATCGAAAGTACAAAGACGTAAACATAGAGGCTGTTTTTCTGTATTTACAAGCCTGTGACCGTCGACAGCAATGGTGAAACTCAGTTGGTGATCATGTTAAGTCATTTGGTTTTATCTGGGAAGGACTGATACGTAGGAATACAAAATATAAATTATAAGAGTGATGTGGTAGTTTGTGATTAAACCTTAAGTGCGCAACAGATTCTAGAATCTCACGCAGTTCAAAGTTTCAGTTAAGGAGTGTCGCTGTTGAAATTCTAATAAAACCGAAAAATAAACAATTAACAAAAAAAGTTTAAGTTAAACAGTCAACAGCCGAGCCTCAATATCTGTGGCGACCCAGGTGGTATTCCTGCGCCTCACATTCAGAATACACTTCGTTCATGATTGAAACTAACAGGTGGCTAAAACAATTCTAAAATGAAATGGCGTCGAAACCGTGGCTTTGCATATCAACTGCTTTTGTTTCTTTTTAGTGGGAGCCCTGGTTTCGGACTATGGCTGGTACATCCTGTTCGGCGGTGTTGCCGTTTACTTGGTTATCCAGCACCTGAGCAAACGAAGAGGAAGTCAGGAGAGCAGTGGCCCTAGGGACGTTCCAGGTACTGATATACAGTCTCTCTCGACATATCCCTACCTTCATGGTGTAATATAGTGGTGGCCAGCGGTGGAAATCCACTAAGAATGATCTTGCAGGTGTTTAGTTTGGGGTTATGATTCTTTTTAGTTTTGTTTTATGTTGTTTATGGGTATAGCTACTCGGGGGAGGGGGGAGGCTACAGATGCTGATGAAATAATAATGTATAAAGGATCCGAAGCCATTTTAATAATCAAATAAGCAAACAGAGCAGTTTTGATCCAATATTTTTCAGTTAGATGTAGAATCTCTGAGCTGTACGCCCAGGCCTTTGTGTAATTGGTTTGGTCTATTATATAATGAGCATCAAAAGGAAACTTATCACTTATTTTTGAGCATCAAAAGAAACTAATCACTTATATTTGGATAAAATTCACTAGATGTGATTGAAAAATGACAAACTCTGTTTTAGAGCAGGTGCAGTGACTTTTTATTGTGCTGATTAAAAATTGACATCACGAAGATGTTGCAAAATGATCTGTCGATCCTGGGCAGGTGTTAATATAATGTAATATAATATAAAGAAATGATATTTTCTAGACCCATCTACAGTTGTGAGGCGTCAAGAAGCATTAGACACGTCTCGCCGGCGAATGCAGGAGGAATTAGATGCTAAAGCTGAGCAATACAAAGAAAAACAAAAGCAAGTAAGTGCACAGCGTTGCGTCTGTCCCCTAAATGAGAAGGCTGCAAACTCCAGCATTTTATACAGATGGTATGAAACGTTTGGATAAAGGGTTTATCTCTGGTGTGTTGTTGTTCATCCTCAGCTTGAAGAGGAAAAGAGAAGGCAGAAGATAGAGATGTGGGAAAGCATGCAGGAGGGAAAGAGTTACAAAGGGAATACAAAACTAAGTCAGGTGAGGAATATTCTAGCACGCTTTCTTATGGTTTGATTTGTCGAACGCCACACCTGTTCTGTGAGCCTATCGTCTTTTCTTTTTAATTTAGCAGCAAAGCACAGAGGAGTCCAGCTCAACGTCCGTCTTAAAACCCAAGTCTGGAAAGAAACCACTGCGCAGTGGTATGTATAAAATAATTGCTGTAGTTGTCTGTATAGATATGCTTGTGAAAATATAAAAAGCAAATTAACACTGTGACAGAAATGAACTGAGGCCTGTTTAATGAAGCCCTAGTTTTTGACTGGATAAAGCTACTAAGGAGGGCTGGAAGAACTGAGTACCAGGATAGGACTGTGGAAGCCATATACCAAAAGTGCCTACTTTGTTAGCAACATTTAAAATTAAAATGTTCTTATATTCTTTTAATGCAGATGTAATAACTGCCTGTAATTCTGGTTCTTTATTAGAATGCTTACTGTTTGTGTGTTACTCATTTTCACAGGGTTTAATCCCCTGTCTGGAGAGGGTGGAGGAGCTTGTTCATATAGACCCGGTCGTAGAGGTCCCTCTAGTGGCGGATGAGGGTAAATCACGTCAGCGTTGCACTGCTGCAGTGAACCCTGACGTACTGCTTCAAGAACACACACAGATATACTGTGACTAATGCTGGCTAATCTCAGACGATTCAAGACTAATTTAAGGGTGTTAGATTGTTAAACCCATCTTCAGAAGCCTCCCAATACATGTTATACTTCTGCTCTACACAAACAGGCTGACATCTGTATTTGACAGGCTTGTTGATAATACCTAAATGGTTTCAAAGGTTTATTATTAACACCCCTAGTCAAAAATCACAATTGCTCAAAAATCAGATGACACTGTAGACTGCAGAAGCTCATAGGTGCACAAAGCTTCCGCTGTTACAAAGTCTTTTGAGGCTTGTGACCTGCCAGCTGCACTGAATTAAGTTCATGGGAGGTCTCTGCAAAAACAGATGAGAGATTCAGAAATGAATTCCCAAACATGCGGCAACACACTCGGATTGTTTTATTTTCTTACCATTTTGCAATATTTGAGACCGGTTCCTCTTCATATAAATTCTTTCCAATTAATGCAAAATACTTTTGGAAAGGGGAAACTAACCTTATCCAAAGAGAAGTAATGTATTTACACTTGACTTAAGACTACTGCTTTTTAAACACATGGTTGTTTAAAAAGTAAGTTTCCCACAGCAATGGTATGGCGTGTTGGTGTGGTAAACTTACTTTCTAATCGCCCTGAATGTTTCTAAATGTGTTGCCGCTGTTGAGACACAGGTTCTGATCTCTCCGATGTTTATTTGATCAATTCCTTCGATGAGTAGGACTGCTGATTTCCTGAGATTGCCCGCTTCCAATGATGTCTTCCTTGTAAATGGCAAACCAGTCAGCGGGGAGGACTGATATAGTTCACAAGGTCATGTGTGTTTCTTGTTTTTTTCCATAGTGATGCACCCTGTAATATCTAATGGGTGGTCATTTTGCCTTGTGTGGATCCATGCTTTCCACATCTTCTAATCTATGTAGTGTGAGGTCTTGGTCTAGGTTGCCATAATGTTATCCAAATACAGTCAAACGCAGTATGATCAACACATTTACAGAAATGCTTCTGATTTCAACCAGCATATATATATCCAATTTGAAAGCGTGCACATGTATTTGTCCAATACTGTATTTAATGTTAGTAGTGCTGGCCTATACGCCATGCTTCCATTGTAGATTTACCAGTCAACAAGGCTGTCAACAAGGCTGGTAAATCTACAATGGAAGCATGGCGTAAGAGGTCCACTCGTCTCTATTAGAATGTCTCCGGGATTAAGAGACTTTATCATATCGGAATTTCAAAGAATGTCTTTGGTATGGAATGCCAGTCACATATGAATTTAATGATCCTGTTTATACCAACGTAATTCATGTGGAGTTAGAAAGTATGGTTCATTTTTATTATAGAAAACCTTTACTATTTTCAATCAGAAACCATTTCATTAAACGAAGCTTTAGAACACTGTACATAAACAATTCTAGTGCCATTTTAGTGCTGACTGTGTTGCATTATGTAAAAGAATGCCATTTGTACTAGCTCTTTATTAATAAAAAGTGCAGTGGTTGTATTTGAGTGTACTGTGTTTAATATAGTTTGAAGCATATCTGCCCGAAGCATCAGTAAAGCAAGCCCATATGTTTTAATGACTTGAAGCTCTTATTGTTATGCATGCAGGGGAGCTTGTATGAATTTGCATATCTGTTGCCGACCCGACTGTTAATATCTCATAACCCATTCCAGCTAGCGTTTGTGTTTTGTTTCTAGTTTGGATAAAGGTGGTAAATAGCAAAGAGGCAAAGCAAAAGCTACAAGTATAGCAACTGAACAGATGCTTATTGTAATAATGGTTTATCACTGCTGCCTTGAAAAGGTACAACCTGGTCCAAGGTGTATAATGCAGACAGACTCTGACAGCTAACAAGATACAGTAGCAAAATCAGCATCTATGCTAGAACCAATAGCATAAAGATAACAGCCCAAGAAAAGAACAAATAATGACAACCTACTTCCTGTCTCTGCTGCAGCCTCCCAAAAGACCACCAGAGGGAGCCCACACGCTTATCCACAGAACCTACTGTTCAGTTGCACATTACATATCTAATCTACAATATTTGCCTATCACAAATGAAGTTCACTGCATAGTTTGCAAATAAACTTACAACATTGGTAATTGCATGTATATTTTAAATACCATGTTGGTGTTACCGTATCCTTAAAACAGGTGTCTCTAACCCTGGTCCTGGAGGGTTGGTGTCCCTCCTGGTTTTTGTTCTAACTGTACACTAAATTAATTAATTAGACCCATTGAGCTTCTAATAATCACTTAATTGGTCCAACTAAGTAATTTATAGAGTACAGTTGGAACAAAAAGCAGGAGGGACACCGGCCGTCCAGGACCAGGTTTGGAGACCCCTGCTTAAAACACTGTCCCATAGCTCCCTGTAAATTGTATTTTATTTAGAATTTGCTTTTTTTTATTCTATTCATATTAATCCACTGACACATTATATAGGTCGTTGGTGGTTCACACAAAACACTTGAGTGATACTGAATGAGAGTTATTCTTGCAGTGGACAATGGACCTTCTTAGCTCATGGAACTGCTCCCTCCCTAAGCCTCTGCACGTACTGTGAGGTTTCAGGGTGCTGGGCTCCTTGCAGCCCCTGGGCTCAGTCTGAAGTCGGCTGGAACCAGGTCTTTTGGTTATAATGCCCTTTTTCTTTGAAATTCTGTTCCTTAGAGTAACAGAAATGCTGACTCAGTAAATATTTTTAAATCTAGGCTTTTGGTCATTAGTTAGCATTATACTTTTTTTCTTATATTTCTTTTGTGTAAAGAGCTCTCTGATGCCTGCATGAAGAGTGCTATTAAAATATGTTTGTTATTATAAGTGGTTTACACAATATACACATTTTGTTCTTCTCAAGCCACAGGGCTATTGTACAGGTGGAGTGTAGAAATGGGGTGGAGACGAGGTTGCAACATTTGTTGCAATTTTACCTATTAGTATCTCTGAATAAATTATGATCTCAAATTCAAATTCCCATCCCATGAGTGCATTGGTACCCCCAAAATGTTATCCGTTTTTCTAGAATGACTTGGGTTGGGGCTATTATTGCCCATTTGTCCTCACTCGGGACAACCTTGGTCTTCTCTTAAGTACTTGCCAAAGATTTGAATTAGCAATCCGTCTCACAAGTGCAGTAGTGCCCCATACACTGCTGACATCTTGACAGTTTGTATGGCTAGTTTCCCACCGTTCATTTGAAAATTTCTGAGCACATAGTACCTATCCCAGTGATGTTGCACCAGCTAAGTGATACATGGAGGGGATAACGGATACCTGCTGGAGCACACTTTAAAACCCCTTTTAAAAGAAAAGAATACGTTCATTTGAGTAGCAATGTAGTGTAATACACTTCCCAGTTCTAAAACATTCTCATATTATTAAAAAATAATACCACTGCTAAAGGTGGTAGAGTCCTTCACACCCTCTCTGCCTGTTTTGACAGCCTGATATTACTAGAACAGGATATATAGTACCAGTTTCACCAGTTAATAGAGCTCCCATCCAACCAGACAGCATTTTTGAAAAGTCATACATCCATTGTGCTCTAATTATGTTTTTTTTTTTTTTTTTAAATATCTGGCCACATAGTACATAATCTGATCATACAGTACTGAAGGGGTAATCAATAAATAAATAAAAAATAAAATAAATACAAAAATAAAAATACAGCACTAAGGACCCACATTACTTTCTGTTTTATGTCCCTAATTTAAAACAAATATGCCCGTTTAGACAGTTTGATTTAATGATGCCCTAGACAGAATAAGGAAATAACCCTGAGGCAAAGGGGCACAAAATCTCATTAATCATTTATACTGATTAATTAAGTTTGCATAGCAATTTATTTCCTGTAGGATTGGTAAGTGTATGAAACGGCAGAGATGCTGTCGACAGCGAATCTTTCAAACCACTTTGAAAGTGAAACAATACTTGTTAATATGAAGTTTGTTTTAACATCAGATACAGTCATGATACAGAACACTTAGAGGTCCCAATTTAAAACCATATGCGCCAAAAATGTGTGTCGTTGCGTAAATGCGGTGTAGTTCTAACCAGACTTTGGCTCTGATCCTGTGTTTATAGTTCCTGCATATTTAATTACAAAATCGAATTTGTTTGAGCTGCTGAACCACAAAAAATCCCCTCTAAAGTGTAACCGTCTTACCAAGCAATACTGTTTTAATACACACAATAAAAACATAAGACGCCAACATTATTTACTTTAAGCATTTTTGCAGATAAGTACAAAAGTGAATAAGTAAAATCACATGGATTAACCAACGTCCTACTAACTCCACGCACCCAGGGAAAAAACGCATTTACAGAACAAAAAATTCTTCCGACACCCTCCAGTACGAGCAATCTTCACTTTGCACCAATCAGATTGGCGCTATGGAAGCCGAGCTAGGTCAAGCGTTGCTTTAAGCCGCGTAGCAGCATGACGTTTTGGGCATTCTTTCAATGGCGAGATAGGGAGAGGATGGAGGAGATTCCTCAGCTAAGAAGGATGAACAGAGAAAGGAGATAATGATCCGCTGAAAGGGAACAATACCGGTTTTAATGGTTAGAGGGGTAACACGAAGAGGGCGGTTTAAAAGGAAGGTACAGGAAAACTGCTGTGTTACTACGTATGCAGCCAGTCACACAGCAGGGAGGAAGGGGGTCTTGTCTATAATGACAGAGAAATCCGAGCATTGGCCAGGATTCGAGAAATAAGATTGCCTTAGAGAGACCCTTTAAGAAGTTGGCTTTATTGTTGAGAATGGCTGGACGAAGCTGCAGGGCATGGTTCAGTGTGCTTTTGGGACTGGTGGTCGGGTTTACCTTGGCTTCCTTTGTAATCTTACCAAGGGCCACGGAGCTGAAGAACGCCGGACAGAAGCGAGCGAGCACGGGCGGCTGCGGGCTGCAACGGGGTCTGCGCAGAGACTACAGCGGCGCACAAGTTTGGCAACCGCAACAAGATAACAGCGTGTTGTCAACAGACAAACCGGTGCCCAGGTCTAAGAATTTCCTCTTTGTCGGCGTAATGACAGCACAGAAGTATCTGGATAACCGGGTTGTGGCTGCTCACAGGTACGTGACGGTGCTGGGTGAGGGTGATATACCTTTACCGTTATGTACTGCAGTTCACTGCATGGATTCTGTGTGGTATTTTTGTTGTCTAAACATGTGTTTAATAATGTGGTTATAATTTGGCGAGTTTTGTAACGTGCTATTTGTAACCCCAAAGCAGTTTGGACTGAAGCGTAAAATAATTGCTGTACTTTTTGGAATTCAGGTAGCTTACAACAGTGTCCTGGACGAAGACAGTTGACAGTGGGACAGTTTGGGACAAAATATGTCTAAATAGTAGTTCTTGACGTTTTAACATATATATTGTTCCCAAAAAAGGGGCGAACTTATTGTACAGACCTTGATAATGCCCTCCAAATTTCTTTTTCAAGAACACATGACTTAAAATGCGGAATGGCTAAAGAAAAGGAAGGCTTCCTGAGCTAAGCTGACGGGGTATTGCTTAATCTTTCTGATACATGTTGCTGGAGCAACACAGTTAGGTTTAATTTAGTGAACTTATCTGTCAAGAATTCGGGGTGCGGTAATCTTTTGCAGAAGTTTTCCTTGTGTAAGTTTTGAAAATAAGGAACACAGTCTTTTTGAGGAACATTATAATTATTTTTCAAATAATGAACAGTTCCTTTTTATTTTGAACAGATGAGAAGCAATCCAAATGCTTTGTTTTTAGTGACTGCATGCAGTGCCAAATTTTGGATACAAATCAGAAGATGATTAAAAAGTGAACACTGAGAATATAACCATACATCATAGCTGAAAATGTATTATGCATTTGCAGTCATGCTTCTGAAAGAGTAAATGTGGAAGGCATTTGTAGGAACAAGTAGATTTTTTTTTTTATAATTATTAAATAAAGAAATTGTCAGAATGCTCCTCATTTATTTTTGTGAAAGTTCCTCAGTCTGGTGTGGAGGATTTTAGGGGCTTGCCAGTTTTAGTTCAAGCAAACACTGCAAGCTCACTTGTAGCAGAATCAGAAAATGTGCAGCTCCAAGTCTGGACTTTGTCTCCCCTGTCTTTTTTGGTTTTAACAGTGTGTCTTTTCCTAACCTGTCTGTGAGGAACATGTCAAGTCTTTGACACTTCAACCACCAGTTTAGGTTTCCAGTCTTAACCAAGTTTAATCAAGCTTTTTACACTGTGTGGACATTTTATATTTCAATTTACACCTAGGTTTACCTATGCAATACAAAAAAACAAAAACAAAAAGCATTCTTTACTTATATATGTATGTATTTATTAATTATACTGAACCTAATGCTAAACAATAACAAGGCCTTGCAGATTGATTACTGTACCTTTTATTTCTGCTTTGCTCAAAATGGTTCGATAGTCAAATAATTACCTGGCATTTTCACTCCAGAGGACTTTACCAGAATATCACTACAGGTGTCAGTAAATACAGTTAATAGAATTACTCAACAGTTCAATTAGTGTTACTTCCAAGAGTATAGACAATCATTTGCTGTGCAAAGATGTATTTGGTATTGATAAATCCTGATTGCTTGTTTAACATGATATTGTATTGCTTCTTTCACACTACATAACTTTTTTTTTTTTTTTACTTCACTGAAATTTTGCTTTTTACCAAACCAGTCTACTATTGATACACATCACACAAGTCGCTCATCATGTTTTGTGAAATATATCATAGTGACATCAAAGACCATAATAAAGAATGTGCATGCTTTGATTTTCAGGACTTGGGCTCAGACAATCCCTGGCAAGGTGGCGTTTTTCTCCAGCGAAGGCTCAGACTTGTCCTTGCCCATCCCTGTTGTAGCGCTGGACCACGTGGACGACTCGTACCCGCCCCAGAAGAAGTCCTTCATGATGATCAAGTACATGCATGACCACTTCCTGAACCAGTACGAGTGGTTCATGCGGGCAGACGATGACGTCTACATCAAGAGTGACCGGCTGGAGAGCTTCCTGCGCAGCCTCAACAGCAGCGAGGCTCTCTTCCTGGGGCAGACGGGCATGGGCGCCAGGGACGAGCTGGGGAAGCTGGCGTTGGAGCCGGGAGAGAACTTCTGCATGGGCGGCCCTGGCGTGATCATGAGCCGGGAGGTGCTGCGGAGGATGGTGCCCCACATCAAGACCTGCCTGCAGGAGATGTACACCACGCACGAGGACGTGGAGGTGGGCCGCTGTGTCAGGAGGTTCGCGGGCGTGCAGTGCGCCTGGTCTTACGAGGTGAGGATGCTTTATTAATGCCTTTTTGTTCCTTCCCACCAGGTGAGTAGCTTGGATGGACTGACTGTCAACGATTCACTGATTTAAAGTGATTAAAATATATATATATTATAATAATTATAATCTTCTCTTCAGTAGGTTGATCACTGTGGATCCAAGCAAAAGATACAAATCTTAATATCGGATCATGTTCTCCGAAGTTGTATTCCATAATACACATATACTTATTACAATGCCAGTATACTTTAATTATGTAGCAATACTGCACATGCACATGTTACAGGACCAATACAGTGATTTAAATTAGTTGGCCAGATGTCTAGTAAAGTTTTGGAAGGTACAGAGTGATTTTGACAGTAGGTTAAGCAGAGTGAAGCTACATCACCTGTATTGGTGGCAAAGACTGATCATTTTAAATATCCTAACATTTCTGTGAATTGATTATTAAATTGTGGAGTGAGTGATCATTTTCACAGGAGCTTAACAAGAACAGGTAATACATCTTGTTTTGTGACAGAAAAGATATTAACGCACTTCTCTCTGAGATGCAGAAACAACTTGGAATGTCCTTAGGAGACAGCTGGTAGGAATTGTAAATATGTGTTAAACTATTCCATCTGTGTCAAAACGTGATAGGAATTTCAATTTAAAGGTATGGGAGCACAATGGAGGAGGAGCTGGTTAATGTGGTAATAGTACAATTATTGATTTACTGATTTAACAATTTTTATTTTACATTCTGTCAAAGTAAACACCCAAAGCACAGCCGTCACTTTCGGTATTGATATTTATTTTTTGTTGCACATCATTCTTATTGTTATAGAAGTTGCATTCCATTGAAATGTAAAGTGAGCATGACTGCCAAGGATGACATCATCAAGTCTTAAAATCTCAGTGTTTTGAATCTCTTTTTTGACTGTTTTGGTTGTAATTTGGTTACTGAAAAGGGCCGTGTCATGTTTTTTAGCCTAGAGAATGGAACTTTTTGTTGCTTGTGCTATGGTATGGTATGGCCATGTTTTAGATTTGTTTTTCTAGTCCCTGTCTTTCGGAGAGAATATTCATTTTAGGTAGTTGCAGATTACTGGAGAGTTGTGATTACAAAGGTCAGTAAGACAAGCATGTTATTCAGGGATCTAATCCAGTGGTTTGTAGGGGCGAAGGTCATTTATAACAAATGTGTGAACTAGTACTAAATGGGTAATGGACCATTATAAATCAAAGTGGAAAACACTTAAGAACGTGGTGTTTTTTTTTCTTTGAGGTTGTTGACTCTGCACCTCCCCATGATAGCCTGGCTCCACTGTGGGCAGCGGCTTATCTGACGCAGTGGAAACAATTGTGCAATTGCAGCATCATTTCATGTCTTTGTGGTACAGTAGGACTGATGTTTTGAATGCACTAATGTTAGTTACAGTGGCTAATTTACAAAAGATGACCAGCCTTCAGGGAGTTGGCCTCAAACCGATGACACATGTTCAATATTTATGTATTTTCATACTTGACGGCGAGCGTAATTCTACATTTTGTTTTTATTCTAATATGATGATCTAATTAGTTTTATGTAAACCATACACTACTGCTTTTGCACACTGTTTAAGCACTGAACTAATACACAGTTTGCCCCCCCCCCCCCCGCGAGATGAATAAATCATTTCTAACGTAATAAACTCTAAACCATAACTGCTGTATTTTCTTACTAGTTTTGGTATGTATGGATATTATTTCCTTTTCAGAAATAAACACAGAGACAGCTTGTCACTTGCTTCAGTAGGACCCATTTTCATCTCCTGCAAAACAATTTGCACTAACACTCCAGCACCACTGTGCTGATTGGTTCTCTGATGGACAGATTGTAGAACCGTTTCTAAAGATGATTTCAATCTCCTCCAGTATATCAGACCTACCCCTGCCCTTAACCTGCCTGCATCTGTTGTACATATTTTGAATATGTATAACATCTTTATCTCCTTCCGCTGCTGCACTGAGTCAGTATGAAAGCTTGCAGATTGGAGACTGATTCAGTTCAGAAACACTTTCTAGCAGTCTGGGGTATTGCTGAAAGGGTTCATGCATTCCAAGGCAGGCGCCTTTTTTTTTTTTTTAACCTTTTTCCACTTTTAAAATTGGTAAGTTGCTGTACAGCAGCCCTGTCATACTTTACCTCTGCATAATTATATAAAATGCTACTGTATATTGGTCATGTTTTTTTTCGGTGTGCATACGATGGAGACTCATTAAGGACATGGGGATGGGGGGTGGGAATAACAACAGAAAAGTCAGAAGATAATTAGCTCAGGATCTGGACATTTAAAACCACTGTCGAGATCACGTTTAGCATTCTGAATCTTTACATTTTGAAAGCGTTCTGTCGAGATCACAAAGTCATTTTTATTATTATTTTTTGTTCATGTCCTCAATGGGCCACCATCACATTCAGTAGATATGAATTTATGATACAAATGAAAAAGCAGTCTTTTGAGGCAGTGCGCCCAGCATGAGGAAGACCTCAGCTTATTTTCAGATATCCTGTGGCTTCTCTTAAAATTACTACATGCCCTGCTGTCTTTCTTCTATAAGTAGCTGTTACTAAAATCTAAAATTAGACCTTTAAACAGACATCTGTTTACCCTATAGAGTAGTGTTGGTTACAGACCAGTGACCCTACTGTAGTTGTGAGCTTTGAGTGTAACTTTGAAAATCAGCTGTGGACTCTGCTCCCAGCAAATATGTACATACTTGAATACTATTATAATATATTCCATTACTGTAGAACAGCAGTAGTTGTGTCTCCAGTGCTGGTATCTAATGATCAGTGTTTTATGCAGGTAAACCTTATTACTTTGGTGGTAAAGTCACTGCATTGCCAGTAACCCCCTGTCTGTCATGCCCCCTAGTAAAATGGACATTGCTGTATAATTTTGCTTTGCAGTTTTTGTCCTTGCTGAAAGAAACTGGAAGAAAAACTCCTGTTGTGTTGTGATGGCAGAAGTGTTCAATCCATCCCGAGATTGCAGCTCAAATGTCGCTCAAATATCTCTCAAATCCTTAAGGACAGGGAAAATGAACCTGTTCAATCAATTGGATATTGTTATTGTCTTTAGCAAACATCAGCAAGAATGATATCCCAATATGGTTTCCTGTCAACAAGGCTGGGATGTTTCACATTTAAGTGATTCCTATTGAATTTAAATGAAGTGCACAAGCCTGACTGTACTTTCAAACCAAGCTTTGTGTGTGTGTGTGTGTGTGTGTGTGTGTGTGTGGCTCAAGATCATGTTGATCTTAATTAAACAAGCACACACCAATTAATCAAAAGCAGTTGCATTCTTTTCATGAACCCAGACTTTAGGCCTGCATGTCTTTTTGAGCTGTCAAACTTGTATTTTGGAGTAGATCTGCCACGTAAGACGATGTCTGCTTTAAAGTGATAGAATGCCGGTTGCACTGCTTGCTGCGCGTTCTCCTCCCCTGTCTTTTCTTTTAAGGTTTACTGTCTCAAAGCTTCCTGTGTTAGTGCTATTGCATTGTTAAATGTCACAATTGGTCATAAAGTTGCTTTACAGGTCTCTTCTAATGAGACACCTGTGCTTCGAAGTGTTTAGCTCCGTTAATTTCCCCCCCCCCCTCCCCCCTATCAATCTGACACACACACTATTTATAGTACTTATGGGACAAACGTCAAGTTAATTCGTACAACACTGTACTGTTTCAAAAGACTTTATTCATGGCTGTCAAAAGTTACATGAAACCTTCGATTGTATAATGAAAGCACATTCTATGTAAAGAGTTATCTTTTATCTGCAAGTGATTATGGTTTTCTTTTTTTAATTGAACTGGCTTTGATGTCTGTTGTCTACCCATTTGATATCACCAAATGTCTGAACACATCATTAGTGCATTAGTGCCAGAATGTCTGTTTTATCTGTGCACTGCAGTTAACTGGCTACCTGATGATGTTTGGCAGCTAAGCTACTTGCTTTGTTGGAAACCAGCAGCGTTTCTATTCTTTATTATTATTATTATTATTATTATTATTATTATTATTATTATTTATTTCTTAGCAGACGCCCTTATCCAGGGCAACTTACAATCGTAAGCAAATACAGATGATTTGACTCAACCATACAGCACAGAGTACAGTACAGTACATTTTCAGTTTGGTTGATAATTGCCACTTGAGCTGATCAAGCCATGACATCATTTTCACAAAAAGGAAAATACATTTTTAAAACTGAATGATGTGTGTCTGCCTGACCTTTTTTAAAAAAAAATCTAATTGAGTTTTTAATTTATATGTAGAGTAATTCTCCAAGAGGAAATCCGGTTTGATTTGGTTAACCCATTTTGAAACAATAGTTATGAATTTTTAGATTACTGTAAATGTTTGCTAAATTTTTTTTTTTGTTCCTGTCCTTATCCGGTCTCTAAAGCTGCATTTCCGTAGACCCGTGTTCCACCTGCAGTAAGACACTGACCTGTGTTTAATCACTGACACTAATGGGCCAGTTTAAGATCCTTAAGCCCCCTCCTCCAACCACACCATGATGTCTCTTCTTATTTCGAGAGCTGCTTTGCATTCAGGCTAGGAGAGGGCAGCCTTTATCATGCTCATCAAGAAACATTCCCAGAATATGCTTCAGGAAGCCTATGGGCTGGCCATTGTGTTAATCCTCTTCACCACCTCCATACTATAATATAAAACTGATAAAAAGCCATTGTTTTATTTATTTATTTATTTATTTATCCATCCCCGACCAGATTCAAGTGGTTTAAATTGAACCCTTCATATCATCTTCACTTTTGTGAGCGTAGGGAGGGGAAGGGGGGGGGTCATATCATGAGAAGCAGCTTTTTAGGCCAATACAAAGTGGCCATTCGAGAAACCGAAACCGGTGGCTGTAGAGGTTATGATGACGGGGGGGAAAAAAAAATGTAATACTGCATTTCAAAACAGGAGAAAAGAGTGGTCTGCTGCTTGTGGATGTGTCATTTCCTGCATACACATATTCTCTCGATCAGACTTTCTGCCACTTCCTGTCACCCTCCCTCTTCAACCCCACTGAGGTCTTCCTTTTAAGTATGCATTTACAGATTTAACTGAATGAGCTACTAATTCACTTCCGAAAGTGTTTCCAAACACTGTCCCTCATGGGAACAAGAAAAGGATATCTGTTTGAGCTCTAATGATAAATTAGTTATGTTTTTAACCCCTTTCCCTCTTAAAATGCTGTGCAACAAGGCTTCACATGTAATCATCTATGGAGGAGGAGGTTAGCATGCTTTCAAAATGAATCATTTCAACCTCCATGTTAATCTGAGCCTCAAAGGCATGTCTTGATTAATTCAGTGGAGGAACGTGTTTTTCCAGTTACAGCTTTACAGATTGTCTCCTGATTCAAAAATCCTATATACAAGATACAGCTGTTTTGATATTTGAGTCACAAATTCCTTTTTTTTTTCTTAATACAGTTTTTAGTGCTCTGTAGGGTTTCTCGTTACAGTATTCAGGGTAATAAACATGTCACTATAATAAGTCAATAGTGATGGTGTTTGAGAGTCCTATGACTGCTTTTGGGAGTTTGAGGACAGTTTCGGATTATAATCTTACACTTGATAGGGGGTCCTCCTCTTAGCTGGTAGCCCCAGGGAAGCTGAAACATGAGATCTCAGTAATGCATTTAAAATCAGCAGTCACTGTGATGGGGGAATTGGTGGCTGTTCTGCTTCCCCAGCTGAGATAATATAAGCTGATGCTGTTTGAAAAGTCCTGCAAATGGGGAGGGAGATATACAGTAGTCTCAGAGGTAAAGAGAACACCCCTCGGGGAGCAAGCGAAGTGCTCTCTTAGCCAAAGTGTTTTCTAAGACAGAGTTGACCGTCAGACACAATATGCCAAGGCCAATCACAATATGAATCAATAAATACAAATGTATTTATTACTAGTGTCATGATGTACGTGCATCAACAGATGAAATGAACAGAATAAGTAAGAGAAAAGCAATAGGCAAGCATATGATAATAAACTAATGTTAGTAAGCTAAGTGACAAACTAAATTAATAAG
This sequence comes from Acipenser ruthenus, assembly GCF_902713425.1. Classification (NCBI taxonomy): domain Eukaryota; kingdom Metazoa; phylum Chordata; class Actinopteri; order Acipenseriformes; family Acipenseridae; genus Acipenser; species Acipenser ruthenus. Next base: position 26,264,116 of record NC_081209.1, read on the forward strand.
TCACATACGATGAAAATGCAGCAGTGGCTCCAACAGTCATTATGAATACGAGAGCTTTATTCAAGACGAGCATGAATTTGAACACAATGGTTATTAACACAGCACCCCTGCAAAAAAAATGCTGCAGCAGCTCTAGATTAATTATGAATACAGGAGCAATATTCAAGACCTGCACAAAATTAGTGAACACAGTAGTGTAGCAACTCACCAGAACATTGGGGAACTCCTGGCTTTGTCATAAATGATAAGGTAGATGGTTCTTCGAAATAAAACATGCCACTTATGCCTCAACCGTAGTGAAAGAATAATTGTGTGAAAGCCCCTGACTTTGAATAAAGCCACAAATGATGTTCAAAGCCTTTAAAGTTTAATTTGATGATGATTAGTTATGTTGCAGAACAGTACTGTACAGTTTGAATTGGTTAGCAATTAATCACTATGGATGCCAAAAAGGTGTTCCTTTTAGAAGCTCCTGTGCCTTTAGGCGGCGCATTTACCATGGGGAAATTACATTTCATCACAAGGTTGTTCCCTAAGCCAAGGTGTTGTCTTGGGAGGTGTTCCTATATGCGGGGGCTTCTGTATTCCCAAAATACAAAAAGCCTGGGAGAATCCAAATAAATTGATGACCTAAATTGTTGTAAAATGATACACTGGTATCTGTGTCATAAAACGATTCATTTTGATCTAGTTTCACTAAGTTGTTCAATATATGCCATGTGCAGTGTTATTACTAAGGTATAACCAGTACAATATCATTTTTTTTTGCATGGTTTATTAATGCATGTGTGTTTTTGAATGTGAAAGTAGGGAGCTGTTGCAAAGTTCATCTCTTCATCGCTAAGAAATGGATGTTTACCGTGCATCGCAAGAAACAAGCCACCACCAAGGATTCCATAGTCTTGTAGTAAATGCACGTGCATCTGCATACTGACAGTGATATAAAACGACCCTAATGATCTCTCTCACTCCTAGAAATCCTGTTTCCAGGCTAGTGGGATGTGTTGAGAATGGGCTACAAGAGAAATCTATGTAAGGGATTTAATGTAAAATTAATGATGTGCATTAAACAGAGAGCTGATCAAAATCCATTATTTACTTTTTAATTTATTTATTTATTGTCCTGATTGTGGGATAATCAAAAAAAAATGCTTTTCTTATACCTATGTCTGAGCCATAGAAACATGCACTTCAGATACACGCTGGTGCACGTCTTCCTCCCAAACTGGAGCACCTCTATACTGTAGACCAAAAGGTGTAGCTCATCGTCTGAACCGTTTTTTTTGCCCTTTTAAAAGCTTTTCCAACGAGGTCTGTATTGCAGCCCAAGGTATCTTAACAGATGGCCTAATAGAAATTGTAAAGGGAACATTTATGAAAGGAATCTAATCATTTAGAAAGAAATAAAACTAGCAGAAACATTTTCTTTGTCTTTGTATTTGTGCTTTTTAGGTGCTCTCCAGTCTGTGAGAAATATATTGTTTGCCCAGCCTGAACAGTCTGTTATGCAGCAATGCATGCTAAGCCACACCAAACCCTAGCTTTAGCAGCTTCAGTATGGTTGCCAAGCCCTTAACTCCTCTGAGATTTTTTCTTTTTAAAATTGTCTGCACAGTTGTGCCTTGGCCAATCTTACCAGTTGTAATTTACTCTATTTACAAAAAGCATTTCAGCTGTGCTCATGCCAGTGCTTGTCAGAATCTCAACAGTCTCATGGGGCGCTGGCATGGGCCCGGGTCCCAGTAAGCCATGGTAACTACCTTCCTGTAGGCTTGCTGGTTCAGGCAGACATTCTTAATCTTGTGCCTTTTATCCCGTTAAGGCAGTAGATCTCTCCTTGTACCCAGGAGTCTCTCATTTCTCTCTTTGCCTTTCCTTAAGCCACTGGCCCCTGTTACAGATTTATTTAATTTTTTTATAAAGGCTATGGCCCCCTGCAAGTAACTTATAAAACGTACACAGACTCATTAGGCGCTTTGGGAAGAACATTTTAATACCTCCAAAGAGAGTTTCTATCAAAAAATCGATCAATCTTTATTTTATATAGCGCCTTTCATAGTGGACCACCATCACAAAGCGCTTTGCTTTGAAAGCCACTTGACCAAAAAAAAACAAACTGTTCCTTGTGTCTTCTTTATCTAATAATACTAAAGACCGAGTTTGTAGCTCTGGAGGCAGCACGGTTATATGTCATGCTAACATGGCTATATTTCAACCCCCAGCTTAGTGTTGGGAGCCACTGTGGTGTTAGACTTACTTGAAATGAGAACTTCTCTGCAGACATTTTATGAACTGTATTTATATGTGTGTGTGGATTTATGATGGACTCCTAAGGCATCAGTAACACATTTTAAATGATATCCTCTCGCTAATGTTACATAAGAGTGAAGAATATTAATGATGCACATTAACTCAAATCTTTACGCTAATGATCAAAAACCATTCAATATTTGTCTGCAGATTAGTGAAGATCAGAGTGAGAGAGGTAGGAAGGCATACAATGCTAAGGGTCTTTTTTCAAAGTATTTACTCCTGTCTTTGTGTAGCCCAAACAAGTGAACAAAAAAAAAAAACTGGAACCAAACAACCAAGTAATGTATTTAAGCACTCTCAATGTGTTTTGTTTTTAATTTTGTAACGTCAACATAGTTTTGTTCTCCTTTCAAAAAATAGCAGTTCATGATTAAAGAATGGAGGAAACGCTCTGAAAATGTGGTCCAAGTTGTCTGCATCTCATATTCAAGTAAACGCTGTGAAAATATGGCCTTTGTTCATTGTGCCACTTGAACATGAAGGCTTGTCTGATGGGCACTTCACAGAAATACAATCTTGAACATCCCTGTGGGGTGCTTGTATGAACTCTGTGCAGAGAGAGCTCCACAGCGTTGCTCCACGGCAAAGTCATTGTATTGCTGTGTCGCAGTTCTGAAGAATAATGTTGGAGGCATTGACAAATGAGTTTACAATGTAGGAACGATGTAGTGGTGCTGCATTTAATCTAAGCATCAATGTTAATAGGTTGACTGCTGTATTCCTCAGTGACCCAGCTAAGATGATTGAACATCATTTAATACTGATAACGAGGCAACAACAGCTCTGAGGAAGTTAAAGGTCTCTTGGCACTTGCTCACTGTACCCAGGAGAGCATGATTGTTGACCCCAGACACCTGACTGAATTCCACAGCGTACCTTCATGCATCAGTACAGATATGTAGGCTTGTACAGTAAGTTTTGAAATGGCTTTTGTTTTGTGTTCATTTCCTTTTTTATAAGGGTTTTTAATACATAATACTGTAAATGTAATTATTTGGGAGCAAATAAAAAGGCATGTCAATAAACTGTATTTACAGATATTTAAAATAGGCATAATCTACTGTTTATGATGTGTAGGTGACCAGTAGTACCAGTAGTTTAAAATGGGTGAACGTTAATCAACCATCTACATGAACTCCAAAGAAAATGCGTTGAAGGATATTCTAATAATCCCTTGCAAATTTGCTTCGCATTTAAGGAAATCTGATACTCAAAATTCACTGAATTGCCATCTGCTGTGCAGGAGTTTGAAATGAAATACTAAATTACTTGAGATTCTACAGGGTTCTCTTGTGAAAGGGAATGCATTCAACATTGGTTATCCTCTGGTTTAATAATAATAATCATTTAAAGACATTTCACATTATCCCAGCTTTTAAGCTGCTTTTTATCCTCCTTGTTTGTTTCCCAGCTGTAAATCAGTTGCTTTGTTAATTTTAATTTTTTATTTATGTGCTGTAGTTTTTAGGAGTGATGCATAATGTAGTTATATATATAAGATAGAAGGGAGAACAGTCTTGCTTATTTATTTGTTTGCATTAATAAACAAAAATGACTTGATCCCTAAGAAGAGATTGTGGTAAAGCAATAACATATTTTAGATATGAAAGAGTCAAAGTCTTTTGAATTAAGTCTTGTATAGAAAACAATGTTGCCTTTCCAGTTTGGGTACATTTCCAATAAATTTAAGATGCAGGTGTTCTAGAATGTCATCTGCAAACATTGTTGTAGGTTGAAGTTGGGGTGTAGTCCAAACAAAACTGTGTCGCCCAAACAAGTGTAAGAGGTATAGAAAAACAGGAGCACTTGAAGTGGGTCAGCGTTCACAATACCCCTGGTTACAGGAGATGGTTGAAGCTGGGGTGTAGTCGTGATCACGACTCGTCTGGAATTGCACCTAAAGATAAACAGTTAAGGAGACATGAAAGCAGCAAAGCGCTCAATTGTATAGAAAACAATGTTGCCAATCCAGTTTGGGTACATTTCCAAGTAATGAAGCTGCAGAGTTAAAAAAAATATATATATTTTTTTAACACTGACATTCAAACTAAACTGGTAAAACAGGTGCTTTTGAATGTCATCAGCAAATTTTCTTGTGACGTTCATTGTGAAGTAAAAAACTATTTTTTTTTTCCCCACACGTAAGTGTTCACAGTACCCTTAGTTACAGGAGATAGGTTGAATTTGGGGTGTAGCAATGATCACGCCTCATCAGGAATTACGCCTCAAGAAAAATAGTTAGATACATTTTTAGAACACAGGTTAACTTTGTATTGGGCAAAGGTCGAGTAGCTTCACGGCACAACCATTTAGAATGAAGCAAGGAGTTAAAAGTTTAATCACAAAACAAATTAAAACAAATATCAAATGATGTTCCCCAAAAAGAAGCAATACATTCTTCAATAACTGTTTTGTATCAACCACAAATAAATGCAAACAATTAGCGCCAGGTACAATTATTTTTAAGTGGCTTTTCAAAGAAATGGCACAATGGATTATTAATAGGCTTTGTAGATGGCAAATAGGCAATAACACTTTTAGTGATTGGGAAAACGTTTTTACAGGGGAGCTCTGTGAATTTGTTTTGCCCCCACACATTTTGGACCCAAATCCCACTGATGGTACTGCTGCTGCTGTTATTGTGATTGATGCCAGCAGCTGTGATTTCAATAACAAGGGACGATATACAAATTATAATGAATCACTAACATGATAAGGTATTACAATTTTTTTTTTTTAAAGGTTCATATTTCACATAATGAATGATAGCCTACCTTCTTTAACGTGTCGATCTAGGCTTGCATATACTGTATCCATTTTAGAACTAATATCAATTTTCAATACTGTGAATATATGGGAGGAAATCCAAGTAAGAAAGGTCTTGCTTATTTATTTGCATTAACAAAAAGGACTGGATCCATAAGAAGAGGTTGTGGTAAAGCTATACAAATGTTAGCTATGCATGGCAAGCCAAGTTATCATTTCCCCAAAAAGTTGTTCACCAAAAAGTTGTCATTAACCGAAAGTTGCCAATAAGCAAAAAGCCCCCGTTTTCAAGTGTGATTATATGGAACAACAATATGTACTGTAGTTGTACAAATATGACACTGAAATACATGTGTTTTAAATGTTACAGTGTTAAAGAATTAACATGAGAAACACGAAATACCCAAACATAGAACTGTTTACTTCACGCGTGTGTAAAACAAAAAAAAGGGGAGTATGCTTAAATAGTACTACCCAACGATGTACTACAATTGTCCTTACAATGAGTAAAGCAAACATAAAAAATGTGTTGTACTTCCAATCGGTTCTAAAGAACACAATTTTAAAATCGGGAATTGTCCAACGTTGTCTGCTTTTTAAGATGTACCACCTCCTGCTGTAAATCCATCTCAATTTTGCGTGCAGCTTCGTAGCCAGTTTCAAAGCCACGATTCTGGCATATCTTGTGGAAAAAGTCCACAGCACGTAACTGTTCTTGGAGTGAAGGCTCTTCAGGTTCCTCGTCTGATGCAGTATCCTGTGGCTCTTCAACCTGTGGGTGCTTAGCAGCTCCGACCTGCTTCAAGAAGTTGTGCATCAGTGAGCTCGCCTGCCATAACTCATTCCGCCAGAAATCTGCAGTTGCGAAGTCAGTGTGTTATAAAAGCTGCACGAAGCATGCACATAAACTGTTGCTAATATCAGAATTCCATTACCATTACAGTCTATGGGACGGGATTGGTTCCTGGGAAAATGTTAATAACTGAAAGTTGTCTTTATCAGGGTTGTTTAATAACTGGCATTTACTGTATCTCAAATTGCATTAAGATATTGTGAAATATTGAGATATCTAAAAATGAAATTGAGATATCTCAAATGGATGTACAGATATATTTAACTGTTTTTCTAATATGGTACGCCAGTGTCATTTATTGATATCTCCAAATAACTTCTTGCTCATTTTTTAGCAATATCTCAAAATCGTTTTAAGATGTCTCTGAATGATTACATATCGCTAAATGAACAGGAGGCCATTTCGAGATCTTAAATTGAATTTCGGATATCTGAAAATGACAAAGTATCTAAAAAAAACTTTGAGATATCTTAATGATTTAAAGAGATCTGTAAATGCATTTTAGATATCTATTTTAAAGCTTCATTTAAAGATCTATCTGGAAATCATTTTCAGGTATCTCGAAATGTATTTAGATACTGTATCTTAAAATGATTTAGAGATATCTTTAAATATTTAGAGATCTGGAAATCATTTTGAGATATATTCATATATTTAGAGATATCTAAATTTTAATTTGAGATATCTAAATGATAAATGGGCTTGTCATAGATATGAAGGCTAATTATGTCCTGAATTAAAGCAACAAAACGCTCAATTGTATATTAAACAATGTTGTCGTACCAGTTTAGGTACATTTCCAAAAAATTAAGCTGCAGATAGAATCATAGTCCAAACAAAACTGTAGCCCAAACAAGTGTAAGAGGTACAGAAAAACAGGAGCACTTGAAGTGGGTCAGCGTTCACAGTACCGCTGGTTACAGGAGATGGTTGAAGCTGGGGTGAGGTCGTGATCACGACTCGTCAGGAATTGCGCCTAAAGATAAACAGTTAAGGAGACATGAAAGCAGCAAAGCGCTCAATTGTATAGAAAACAATGTTGCCAGTCCAGTTTGGGTACATTTCCAAGTAATGAAGCTGCAGAGTTAAAAAAAATATATATATATTTTTAACGCTGACATTCAAACTAAACTGGTAAAACAGGTGCTTTTGAATGTCATCAGCAAATTTTCTTGTGACGTTCATTGTGAAGTAAAAAACTATTTTTTTTTCCCCACACGCAAGTGTTCACAGTACCCCTGGTTACAGGTTGAATTTGGGGTGTAGACGTGATCACGCCTCATCAGGAATTACGCCTCAAGAAAAATAGTTAGATACATTTTTGGAACACAGGTTAACTTTGTATTGGGCAAAGGTCGAGTAGCTTCACAGCACAACCATTTAGAATGAAGCAAGGAGTTAAAAGTTTAATCACAAAACAAATTAAAACAAATATCAAATGATGTTCCCCAAAAAGAAGCAATACATTCTTCAATAACTGTTTTGTATCAACCACAAATAAATGCAAACAATTAGCGCCAGGTACAATTATTTTTAAGTGGCTTTTCAAAGAAATGGCACAAAGGATTATTAGTAGGCTTTGTAGATGGCAAATAGGCAGTAACACTTTTAGTGATTGGGAAAACGTTTTTACAGGGGAGCTCTGTGAATTTGTTTTGCCCCCACACATTTTGGACCGAAATCCCACTGATGGTACTGCTGCTGCTGTTATTGTGATTGATGCCAGCAGCTGTGATTTCAATAACAAGGGACGATATACAAATTATAATGAATCACTAACATGTTAAGGTATTACAATTTTTTTTTTAAAGGTTCATATTTCACATAATGAATGATAGCCTACCTTCTTTAACGTGTCAATCTAGGCTTGCACATACTGTATCCATTTTAGAACTAATATCAATTTTCAATACTGTGAATATATGGGAGGAAATCCAAGTAAGAAAGGTCTTGCTTATTTATTTGCATTAACAAAAAGGACTGGATCCATAAGAAGAGGTTGTGGTAAAGCAATACAAATGTTAGCTATGCATGGCAAGCCAAGTTATCATTTCCCCAAAAAGTTGTTCACCAAAAAGTTGTCATTAACCGAAAGTTGCCAATAAGCAAAAAGCCCCCGTTTTCAAGTGTGTTTATATGGAACAACAATATGTACTGTAGTTGTACAAATATGACACTGAAATACATGTGTTTTAAATGTTACAGTGTTAAAGAATTTAACATGAGAAACACAAAATACCCAAACATAGAACTGTTTACTTCACGCGTGTGTAAAACAAAAAAAGGGAGTAGGCTTAAATAGTACTACCCAACGATGTACTACAGTTGTCCTTGCAATGAGTAAAGCAAACATAAAAAATGTGTTGTACTTCCAATCGGTTCTAAAGAACACAATTTTAAAATCGGGGAATTGTCCAACGTTGTCTGCTTTTTAAGATGTACCACCTCCTGCTGTAAATCCATCTCAATTTTGCGTGCAGCTTCGTAGCCAGTTTCAAAGCCACGATTCTGGCATATCGTGTGGAAAAAGTCCACAGCACGTAACTGTTCTTGGAGTGAAGGCTCTTCAGGTTCCTCGTCTGATGCAGTATCCTGTGGCTCTTCAACCTGTGGGTGCTTAGCAGCTCCGACTGCCTCAAGAAGTTGTGCATCAGTGAGCTCGCCTGCCATAACTCTTCCGCCAGAAATCTGCAGTTGCGAAGTCAGTGTGTTATAAAAGCTGCACGAAGCATGCACATAAACTGTTGCTAATATCAGAATTCCATTACCATTACAGTCTATGGGACGGGATTGGTTCCTGGGAAAATGTTAATAACTGAAAGTTGTCTTTATCAGGGTTGTTTAATAACTGGCATTTACTGTATCTCAAATTGCATTAAGATATTGTGAAATATTGAGATATCTAAAAATGAAATTGAGATATTTCAAATGGATGTACAGATATATTTAACTGTTTTTCTAGTATGGTACGCCAGTGTCATTTATTGATATCTCCAAATAACTTCTTGCTCATTTTTTAGCAATATCTCAAAATCGTTTTAAGATGTCTCTGAATGATTAGATATCGCTAAATGAACAGGAGGCCATTTCGAGATCTTAAATTGAATTTCGGATATCTGAAAATGACAAAGTATCTAAAAAAAACTTTGAGATATCTTAATGATTTAAAGAGATCTGTAAATGCATTTTAGATATCTATTTTAAAGCTCCATTTAAAGATCTATCTGGAAATCATTTTCAGGTATCTCAATGTATTTAGATACTGTATCTTAAAATGATTTAGAGATATCTTTAAATATTTAGAGATCTGGAAATCATTTTGAGATATATTCATATATTTAGAGATATCTAAATTTAATTTGAGATATCTAAATAATAAATGGGCTTGTCATAGATATGAAGGCTAATTATGTCCTGAATTAAAGCAACAAAACGCTCAATTGTATATTAAACAATGTTGTCGTACCAGTTTAGGTACATTTCCAAAAAATTAAGCTGCAGATAGAATCATAGTCCAAACAAAACTGTAGCCCAAACAAGTGTAAGAGGTACAGAAAAACAGGAGCACTTTGAAGTGGGTCAGCGTTCACAGTACCGCTGGTTACAGGAGATGGTTGAAGCTGGGGTGAGGTCGTGATCACGACTGGTCAGGAATTGCGCCTAAAGATAAACAGTTAAGGAGACATGAAAGCAGCAAAGCGCTCAATTGTATAGAAAACAATGTTGCCAATCCAGTTTGGGTACATTTCCAAGTAATGAAGCTGCAGAGTTAAAAAAATATATATATATTTTTAACGCTGACATTCAAACTAAACTGGTAAAACAGGTGCTTTTGAATGTCATCAGCAAATTTTCTTGTCACGTTCATTGTGAAGTAAAAAACTATTTTTTTTTTCCCCACACGTAAGTGTTCACAGTACCCCTGGTTACAGGAGATAGGTTGAATTTGGGGTGTAGCAATGGTCACGCCTCATCAGGAATTACGCCTCAAGAAAAATAGTTAGATACATTTTTAGAACACAGGTTAACTTTGTATTGGGCAAAGGTCGAGTAGCTTCACAGCACAACCATTTAGAATGCAAGCAAGGAGTCAAAAGTTTAATCAGAAAACAAATTAAAACAAATATCAAATGATGTTCCCCAAAAAGAAGCAATACATTCTTCAATAATTTTATCGTATCAACCCCCACTGGGTAAAAGCACAAAAAGGACCCAAATCCCGCCTATTCTCTGAATGGTACTGTACAGTAAGCTGGTTTGCTGAATGAAATCATTTTAACCAGTTTCTCCCAGAACCAATTTTCAATACAAAAGCCCAAAACAAAAAGCAGAACCCCCCCCCAAAAAATATCCTGCCTGCTGTACCAAACCAATGTTAGTGTCAGGCTACAGAAGTTAAGGGTGGCCTAAGGGGTGCTAAGGATCTGCATGCTTTTAATAGGGAAGTGGTAAACTTTCACAACGCAGTACATAACCACACTTCAGTAAAACATTGTGGAACATGGCATACTTCAGTTAATGTTAGGCTATTTTTTTAAATAGCCTGTATACTTGTCCTCCTGCTAATGTGCTCTAATAATCAGCCTGATCTGGGTTTCAACCCCAGGATCTGCTGGCTCCTGGCTGTGCATTCTATACAATGGGTATCTGTATCTACAGCTATGGCCAAAAGTTTTGTTTAGTTTTTTGTACCATAATTGAATTTGATGTCCTCCCCCCGATGGGTTTAGTTTGCACCAGGCAGTGGAGGAGGCTGAGCAGTGTTCTCCTCAGAGCTGGCACTTCACTACCAGCAAGTCCAGGCAGTGGAGGAGGCTGAGCAGTGTTCTCTTCAGAGCTGGCATTTCACTACCAGCAAGTCCAGGCAGTGGAGGAGGCTGAGCAGTGTTCTCCTCAGAGCTGGCACTTCACTACCAGCAAGTCCAGGCAGTGGAGGAGGCTGAGCAGTGTTCTCCTCAGAGCTGGCACTTCACTACCAGCAAGTCCAGGCATTGGAGGAGGCTGAGCAGTGTTCTCCTCAGAGCTGGCACTTCACTACCAGCAAGTCCAGGCAGTGGAGGAGGCTGAGCAGTGTTCTCCTCAGAGCTGGCACTTCACTACCAGCAAGTCCAGGGCAGTGGAGGAGGCTGAGCAGTGTTCTCCTCAGAGCTGGCACTTCACTACCAGCAAGTCCAGGCAGTGGAGGAGGCTGAGCAGTGTTCTCCTCAGAGCTGGCACTTCACTACCAGCAAGTCCAGGGCAGTGGAGGAGGCTGAGCAGTGTTCTCCTCAGAGCTGGCACTTCACTACCAGCAAGTCCAGGCAGTGGAGGAGGCTGAGCAGTGTTCTCCTCAGAGCTGGCACTTCACTACCAGCAAGTCCAGGCATTGGAGGAGGCTGAGCAGTGTTCTCCTCAGAGCTGGCACTTCACTACCAGCAAGTCCAGGGCAGTGGAGGAGGCTGAGCAGTGTTCTCCTCAGAGCTGGCACTTCACTACCAGCAAGTCCAGGCAGTGGAGGAGGCTGAGCAGTGTTCTCCTCAGAGCTGGCACTTCACTACCAGCAAGTCCAGGCAGTGGAGGAGGCTGAGCAGTGTTCTCCTCAGAGCTGGCACTTCACTACCAGCAAGTCCAGGCAGTGGAGGAGGCTGAGCAGTGTTCTCCTCAGAGCTGGCACTTCACTACCAGCAAGTCCAGGGCAGTGGAGGAGGCTGAGCAGTGTTCTCCTCAGAGCTGGCACTTCACTACCAGCAAGTCCAGGCAGTGGAGGAGGCTGAGCAGTGTTCTCCTCAGAGCTGGCACTTCACTACCAGCAAGTCCAGGCATTGGAGGAGGCCGAGCAGTGTTCTCTTCAGAGCTGGCACTTCACTACCAGCAAGTCCAGGCATTGGAGGAGGCTGAGCAGTGTTCTCCTCAGAGCTGGCACTTCACTACCAGCAAGTCCAGGCATTGGAGGAGGCTGAGCAGTGTTCTCCTCAGAGCTGGCACTTCACTACCAGCAAGTCCAGGCATTGGAGGAGGCTGAGCAGTGTTCTCCTCAGAGCTGGCACTTCACTACCAGCAAGTCCAGGCATTGGAGGAGGCCGAGCAGTGTTCTCCTCAGAGCTGGCACTTCACTACCAGCAAGTCCAGGCATTGGAGGAGGCTGAGCAGTGTTCTCCTCAGAGCTGGCACTTCACTACCAGCAAGTCCAGGCATTGGAGGAGGCCGAGCAGTGTTCTCCTCAGAGCTGGCACTTCACTACCAGCAAGTCCAGGCATTGGAGGAGGCTGAGCAGTGTTCTCCTCAGAGCTGGCACTTCACTACCAGCAAGTCCAGGCATTGGAGGAGGCCGAGCAGTGTTCTCCTCAGAGCTGGCACTTCACTACCAACATTGGGCAGTTGGAGCAAGTCCAGGCGGCGGAGGAGGAATTTCTCTACGCACGACACGGCACGGCACTCGCAACAACAAACATGGCATTGATCACCTTCCGACTGGGAGCAAGAAAGCTCAAACTGTTGGCTTCTATCATCAGCTGTTTGTAGAAAATAAAGCTTTGACTGGTAAATGAGTGCAATATACAGGGCTGGCGTACAGTGGCTTGGCTTGGGGTATATCCACACATGCTGTGGCTTATCTAACTGACGTGCTGAATTGTGTTCCTGGCACGGAACACACCGTGCTTAAGAATAGTTTTCTTTTTTTTTATTTTAGCCTTTTTGTTTGGCTTTTGAAGCGATTTTGGTTATTGTAATGAAGATCATTATTAATCAGAAATGGCATAACCTGTTATTTTGGCCTTAACAGTACCAAGTGGACACAGAAGGATCTGCCTTTTTAGTTGAAAAGTGGCTACAATTGCAACCAAGTTTATCCGGTCATTGGTGTCCCACTGAGATCCTACCCACAAAGTGCATGATGCTGTTTTTTTTAGTTTATGACAAACGTACAGTTGAAATAAGAAGGGCTAGTATTTTCATTAAAATAATGTCAATAATGTGTATTTATATTGACATTCATAGAATCGTTTTAAAATGTTTGAGCATAAAACCTTCTGCAAAGGTTATTTGATGTTCACTTTGTTCAACACTGGCCAGACCACTGCACTTTCAGCTAGTTGAACTGTTGTACTGTAATGCTGGTTACTCGTAATCCCACAAAGTTACCATATGCTTGCCAGACAAGGGAAGGTTTACATTACAGGGTTAAGTCCATACCTTTCATTAGCTTTCTTGTAATCTTGTAGAAACTGTCTAGGCATTGAACATATGTTACAGCATTAATGTAATTGCCTTCAAAAACTAACATGTTTTGTCATGCTTTCTAATTAGCCTCTGCAGTCTGCACACATTTTTTCCTTTCTTACGTTTATTGTGGTAGTCAAAAATATTCGTTTAGAAAGAAAAGGAAAAAGTTGCCTCCAAGTACAGTAGGAGCTGGCTGTCAATGGAAATTCTGACCAGGAATTCACCCGCAAATATACTCTACAGCTTCTCCTATAAACAGACCCCCAGAGTTCAAAGATGGCTTCGGCAGCTGCTGTTCCTGTCATAGTGAATAGAGGACAAATTGTAACATGGGGGCCCATTGTAAATGATTACTATGGCACTGTTCTGCTGTACCCCTTCTTTCCCTTCATTGATTTGCTTGGGAGTTTAATGCATGATGTGGTTATGATCTGTTGAAAACGCTCATGTGAGGTTATCTGACAGTTTCCTCAGTGATATGATCTGGGGATGGTTTGATATGTATAGGCTTCTTAATGTTTTGAAATATCATCCTAGAGTTGGTTCCTCATTGCCGTGCATGTGTTCACACAGCTCCTTTCCAGATCAGTCCAAAATAATGAATCCAGCTAGAACCCCTTCTTTCAGCGTTTCCCATTCAGGGGGGTTCTCCATGCGCAGGATGTTCCAGTAATAAATCCTGCTAAAGCTGATTTGTTAGAGGAGTCAGCATTGCTTTGACGTCACACCCCACTGCAGTAATCTGCACTGAGAAAGGACGCAGAGGAGTTGAGGTGAAATAACAAAAGGCTTTGCCATTGAGCAGCAGATTACATTCACACCTGGGGCTGAGTTTCTACCGGGCTACAGAAATGTAAAAGGAAACGCCTCGCTGTTCAGAGCAGTTTTACAGGGAGATCCTAAGCATTTGTGAAGCTGTCCTAGTCTGGCAGTGTCGGTAAAGCACCATATTGGAGCTCTGGATCACAGTGATCCAGAGGCATTTCCAGCATGTGAATTCCTTTCCCATTTGTTCTGGTTCCCTATCTAAACATTAGGTGCTACTCTAAAACTACCAGGTGCTTGATAAGTTGATAAAAACCATTCCCTCATGAAAGTTATGCTAATATACATAAGTGGTCCAGTATTTATATATATATATATATATATTTTTTTTTTCTTTAGTAAATTCTCTTTTTTAGTGATAACGAACAATGAAAACGTCACCCAGAGGTAGCAACACTTTGATTTTATGTTTTTTTGTTTTAAAACGGTAACACAGAACCGGTACAAACATTTTTAAACAAAGCTACAGGTAAACGTGAAGCATTTTGAATTTCCACAGGGTTTGCTAGGTTGATCAATGCCCCATGAAGTTCATAGCACCGATTTTGTTCAGCATCTGTCCGATTGAAGAGTTTACTTGAGGCTGGTGTATTCGTCAGCTCAGCTGAACAGAACGGTTTCCCCAGTACTGAACATGTTACCCTGTCATGACATTTACAACAGACAAGCTCCTGGCATATGAATAGGCCTTTCGATCCAATTAAATGGGATTAAACAGTAAACTTCTTAAACCTGCTACCATATGCCAGAAAACTCTCATTAATAGAAAAGACATGCAGTACCTTCTCATGCGAATAGAAAAATCAAAACTGGTTTGGGGACTGCTCGTAATTCTCTATGAGCTATCTTCAAAGAAAATATCTATTTTGTGAAAAAAATCTGCAGACGGTGTTCACCCATTTTAGCTTTGTACTACTCATTTAGTGCAGACGTATTGGATTACAGTTTATTGTGAATTCAACTTTACTTATTAAGAAGGTACTATGGCTAAACACAGGAGCTACATGAAAGTTTCTCATCGTTCTTGAGAGAGATGAAAATAACCCTTTCTTTTGTTTTTGTATTTGCACAGCGTTCTCTTTATTGTATAAAGTTCATACACCAGAGGGGACCAATCCAACCGGTATCCCAGTTAAATACCAGCAGTGTGCCTCAGGGGGTGGTTTATCCTGTTGGATCGTATTATTCAGTCTGTTTAACATGCACATTTTAAGAGCTGTATAATACTGTATGTGTTTTTTATTTTCCATTGGCAGTTACCCCGTGGGTGTTCAATAGCTGTAATGAATTTGTTTCTTCTTAGTTCTTTTTTTCCTCCTAGGCCATAAATTACATTTTGATCAAAATTGTCAGCATTGAGGATTAAACATCACTGGAATAAAGGAATCTGAAATGGCTGGTATTCTATGATAACCGGTTATAATATATTTGCATACAAATTGTTTTGTAAACAAGATGCTTCCAGAACTTAACAGAGGCTGAGCGTCACATCACCTGTATTTTATTGATGGTTTGATATAATCAGAAAAGCATCTTCCAAATCCTTTAACCAACATAATAACCAAGCTCCTGTTCGACTGACTTTTTTTTTTTTTTTATCTTCAACAACATAAAACCTGATCAATGTCTAGAGAGCATACTAGTGAAGACACATTCATGCAGATATGAATCTACTGTAGACTGGTGCATTGTTATTAGCAACGGCTTGCATTTCAATTTGACGACTTTGTAGATTTCAGTGCCTTGGCTTGTGTAAAAAAAAAAAAAAAAAAAAAAAAAGCACCTTTTAAATAGAAAATAACAACTCCTCCCACGTGATTCTATAGATGGTGATGTGCAATGTGACGGCTGGAAACAACTTCTTTTTTTTTTTTTTTTTTTTTTGTCACGTGCTAACAAGACGAAGAAGAAAAAAAAAACATTTATCTGTTTTACCAAGCTTGCGCTTATACTTCAAATTCATCTTTAAATTAGGAAACTCGATAGACGGCTAACCTTGTCTGGCCCAGGATAAGAACTGTTCGCCCCAGCAGGGTTCCTCATAGTGTGAGCACCACTTGCCCCTAAGCAGATGAATGGAGCTTTATTCAATTTAACTGAAAGTACAGTGTTGTGTAAGTGGTTCATTTTCGGGGTGCTGATGGAGCTGATCAGTTTCTAAACAGAGATTTCCTTGAGTCTGCAGTACCCACTGTACAGAAAGGTCGGGGCACCTCATACTGAGAGGGAGGCGGAGAGAGAAGCTCTTTGTAGAGATGAGGGGGGTTCTGTCTGTAAGGTTTCCAGCCAGAATTGCCTCTTTGTTTGGATTACAGCAGGCTTGTGCTTAAAAGAGGATCACTGCATAATGCAAGCAGGGGATCCTCTTCAGAGGCATACAGTAGTGACTGCTTGTGGGAGCTCTGCCACGATCCCATATATATATACAGTGCTCCCTCGATATTTTTTTTCGACGCCCACATTGCAAAGTGGACTTTTCAATGCAGTATATTGTTTAGTGTATGGAGCTGCATACGTTTTTAAAGGGAAAGTGTCATTCTCTACTCTGCAGAAAGAACCTTTCGGATCAAGTTATGTTTATCTAATGCTATTATTTTCATGTTCCTGGATAAAATGAATTGGAGATAATTGCTATTATAGCTAATGTGGGAAACACCGGCTTTGCCCGAAATGAAAGAATCGTCTGCTACCTGCAGATTCAGTTGTTTTAATAATATTGTAACGTTCTAAATTAAATGATCTGATCAGCACGCTGATGGAATTCAAAGTTAAATAAATACAGAGGCCGACTGTGTGCCATTCTGCTGTGGTTAATCCATAAAGAACTTTTCTCTTCAGGGGGTTCTCCCTTGGGGAATTAATCTTTTGATAGTGATTATCATAAAAATGAAGAACAGCTTTGCTTTATGTAATCCAAAACTCCAGTGAAGTCCAATTATTTATCCACACGTGCATCTCCACTAAAATGAAAATACCTGAACTTATGTTCAGTGGTTGTTTTGACCCAGTGTGCTCTCTTGTACTTTCTTTTTGAATTGCCTCAAGCCCTGCAACACTTCAGTGAAAAGCATGACTGGGGTTAAAGAACCCACTTTCACAACAACTGCTTTTAAAAATGTATTGCAGTACAATCATAGAGCTTGCTTTTTAACTGACTACAAGTCATACAATTCTTTTTAAAAATATTTATTATTATTATTATTATTATTATTATTATTATTATTATTATTATTATTATTATTATTATTGGTATTATTAAATACATTTTAGTGTTTCCCATTATCATTTTCCCCCTGATACTCTTCCAATTTGGAATGCCCAATCGCTTCTCTCCTCACCGCAGCAATTCCCCACATGGCTCAGGAGACCAGTGATTCAGTGGGCGTCCTCCGATCCCACGACCAAGCCAGCTTCTTTTTTCACCCTGGAACTCAAGAGCGAATGTCAGTGAGCTACCGGCCTCTGGAGGACAAAGGCCAGCCCTGCAGGTGTCCACTCTGGTTGCCTGGCCAGCAGGGTTCGCTGCAGAGCGATGAGGAGAAACAGTCCCGGCTGGTTTTACCTCCCTAACCCACGGGAGCGCCTGGGTCAGTACGACGCTTCCTTCAGAGTCAGCAGCGAAGACCGGCTTACTTTGCACAGCCAGGACGCGAACCTGCGCTGTATGACTCACCCTATTTGAAAAATATATTGCAAATCATTAGAAGGAAAAAAGAACAACATTGATTGATGTTAGTGCTGCTAATGACATTTCCTAACAATGACTGGGCACAGCATGAGTAATATTGTGCAGCTCAGTGTATTACTGCCTTGAGTGAAGGTGGATAAACAGAAACCATTAGACCTCAGTGGGGAGGAAAAGCGCTCATGATGTTCATTAAGGTACTCCAGCAGTGAGGGAGATCATTACTGAAAAGCCCTGCAAATAGACGACAGGGAACTTTTTTATTTTATTTTATTGTTTTAAACATTTGCCCTGAGAGGCAGCATGTTTAATCCCATTACCACTTAGTGAGTGCTCACAAAATAAAGGAACTGTTAACAAACTATGTTAGTTTTCACTTGTGACCTTCTGTAATTTTAGGGAGGTTGTTTCCTCTTAACTTATCTCTTTGTCGTCTTGTAATTTACCTCGTAATATGTACTGATTCCCAGGTTAGACAGCGTTTCTCTTGCGTTCATGGATCACCTATCCATTCTAAAGCAATAGAAGCCATGTTACAAACCGTTCTGTCCTATTTCACACTGCTACAGTGTCAACCAAGTCAATTTCCGGGCAATAAAGAAATGTACTTCATCCTAATAATTAATTTTTTTCTGGATTTCAAGCATGAAATGGGAAGCATATCAAGTCTTAAAGCTGTTTGTCAAGAAGTCTCTTTTGAGTCCTTATTCTTGCCTTGCAATAAAGGGATTTGTAAACATCACCAATGGCTGCAACTGATTAAACAGTGATAATCTTGTGTCCCGGAGAGGTTAAACAGTAAATCATCTACAGCAAGACTGCCTCCGCAGCGCTTGTTCACCTTAAGTGCTTGTTCCTTGGAGTGTTTGTGTCATGTCAGGAAGGAATTATGGGAGCTTCGTCTTACAAACAGCTGTTTTAAAGTCACACAACAGCATATAGCCTCTTTAAGCTGTCTCTTTCTGGCTGCTTTGCTGAACTGACAGAAGTCATACTGCAATCAAAGTCCTCTGTGTACAGTATGAATGTTAACTGGCTGATTTGCTCCAGTAGCTGTTAGAAAAGCATAACCGAGATTTTGTGCACACTTGTAACATTTTATTCCCCTATTGCTGTATCAACAAATGCTATATATTGTATCATCTTTTCTTGCCTGGAGGGCAATTGTAGTATGATTTCAGTGTGAAATGCTGGGGGTGAGGTGATATGTCACAGTGTCTTTGCAACCAACCAGCACTGATGGGCTCTGATAAGGAGAGAAGAAAATACAGGATGTAGTGGTTAAAAGTGACATGTAAAAATTGGTATAAACCAATTAAGAAGTACGTGTTTGAAATTCCTGTAGTGTGTGGTACCTTTTGGGTTCAGTCAAATTTTCAAACCTCAAATTCTTGACTTTTTCACTGAGAAACTACAAAAAAGGAAGCTCCACATAAATCACCCAAAATCCCTTTTGAACTCCAGTCTATAGACATGCCTGGACTTATTCTTTGAGACAAATGAAGACGTTTTAATGTGAGCATGCCCAACGGATTTAAAATGCTTTCTGACTGTTTATTTCTGTGGTTGAGTAGCAGATTGCTTTACAACCAGGAGCTTTAAAAAAAATCTTAACAGCAGGATCCTGGGTTCAACGAAACATGTGGATTAAATAAAGAATACATGTATGTTTTATTGCTTTCCCCAAAGTTTCCATTTTGACTTTAATACATGTTGAGGGTTTTAAGAACCTCAACCATTTTAACCGGCTTTCTCGTGGTACCTTTAATTGGAGAAAACTGAGACGTTGATTTGAAGATAAAAATAAAACCTTTTTCCTGGTTTTAATTGCATTTGTGCAAAGGATAATTTTTTTTCCAGTCCGTTTCAGACTGTAGAGCCTCCTTGGCACAGACTAGAGCTGGCTGGATTGTGAGCACGCTGCCCAGTGCAGTCATCTACAATTTAACAATTAAAGGCAAGGAATAGCAACAGCTGGGAGTTTGCTATAGAAAATGCCTCGGGCTCCCATCCCTATAATTTCAGTTATCCTTCAAGGTGGAACTAAAGTAATAAAATATTGTAAAACACCAAACGCTAAGAAATGGAGCCTCAAATTTTAGCATGGTTTTTCTCCAGTTATACAAAGAAGATTACAGGCTTGGAGGTTTTAATGGACACTGTTTTTTTCCCTCCTTGTCTCGCTTTCAGCAAGTCAAGTTTATTAATAAACATCCTTAAGGAGATTTAGCCCATACTGTATCTCTGCTCCTGTGGTTCATCCTCTTTTCTTGGGTGGAGTGCCCCTGTGGCATCTAATTGCCAGCTCTTTGGGATACCAGGGTCCCTCAAGTGTGTGCCGTTCCTCACCACAAAGGCATAAATACCATTGCCGATTGAAAGGACTCCAATAATGTTACTTTTCTTTATTTCTTTTAGCTGTTTTTAAATTTTCAGCTTTTTCCGGCAAACGGACCATTCTTCCTCTGGTTACAGACGTTTTGAACACCCAGACAGACCATAACGACTAAATAACCCCCTGGTCGTGCTATAAACATAATTATATTTGTCCTGTGGTTAAAACATTTGCCTGCTGCCAAGTGATCAGTTTAAATCGAGCTTAATCAAACAGTAAAAATTACATTTAATATTTGCAGTAGATAAGATTGTGGGAAAAACATTTTTGTACATATTTTATGTCCGACATTGGCAAACTGAAGTGCTTGTGTGTTGAAATCGACAGTTTAATTATTTTGTCTGTAATTTATGTAAATGTAATACGGCTTCATTAGTTTAATTGTGGATCTGCTTTTTCTTTTTGGGAAAGGGACATTTTATAGTGTATGTGTGTTGGAGATTGGCGATTTTTTTTATATGGTTTTTTTTTTTTTTTTCCTTTTATGAGCTTTTGGCTTCAGAAATTATTGCTGAAATAGCGTGATCATTAATGAGGAGAGGTTTTTAGAAATCTCTCTGGAAGAGGCGAAAACAACAACAACAAAAAAAGCCCAATACATTATTCTGACAGTATTCCTCCACGTTTGGCTTAACAGCAGTACTTGAGTTTTTAAAAACCTGCTGAGTGGCTGCTGCTGGTTCTCTCTTCCTGTTTCCAGAGTGGAGCAGAAAGACTGGGAAGAGATCAGACACTTTGGCAAAGGCACACATGTTGAGTTTTGTCTGTTTGATTCTGCTGTGCACCCATTGTCACTGGAAGCTTAGCCTTATTGTTGCACAGGTGTTTTTTTTTTGTTTTTTTTTTGTTTCTCTCGGGCTCTCTGAAGGCTGGAAAGGCTGTAACTTGATATACTTGTCAGAGGTCAAGCTTCCAGAAAGTCTATGGCTTTGTACCATCCAGCTGCTGTTAGACCTAAGGATATGGGAAGCTTTTGAGGAAGTTATTGCTAATGTCGTGCTGAGCCGATTGAGCACAGTGAAAGTGACTTCACTCGTTCAAATGAGCTGCCTCTGTGTGTTCACCTGTAAAAACTGAACATATAGATGCCATGTGCATTGTAGCATCACACAAAGAACCGGAACACTGGATTTTAGTTTGTCGTTCTCAGCATTCTTGTGCCTAGGACAATTGATTGTACCTTGAAGGAGTCGGATCAGACCAGTTCAGTGTAGTAGCAAAAGCCAATCCTAGTTCTACATTTACCAAGGCTACAGTACCAATCACAGCTGCTGTTGATTTACATTTCCACAGGTTTCAGGTTTCAGTGCTTTTAATATGGAAACCCAATGTGAATAATAATACAAAAAAGATGAATTATCCAGTCATTATGTGGCATGAATCTGTTTGTTTTAAGTTAGCTCAAGGTCAAGATGCTTTTTACAGTAATTTGGTTCAGATGTACACCCACCCACCGCCCCACCCTTAGGAAAACGAATACATCCGATACATGAAATTGAATTTGAAGGATTAAGATTCTGTGCATGCTTGGTTCAAAGGGTGGATGGATTCTCCAAAATGCAAGTTCTCCTGGCAGAAGCGATTTCCCCCAGAAGATAAAAACTGTATTGCTAGAGCAGAACGAATTAGGTTTCCTGTTTTATTTTATTTTAATTTCTAATAGCAGAATGAAGAACTGATTAGAGGGACGTGCTGTATGAGTAGCACAGAGGTAGCATAAGTATTGGTACTGAATCTTGTACAGTTTAAACTAGGGAAATCCTTTAGTTTCCAGTATGTTGATGTGATTGCAGCACACACATACTGCCTCAAAGGGACTACGAGCAGCTGGAGCTGATGATGGAGCATTTACAACAATGATACTATAAGATGTTAACTTGGCACATTCTAGCCTACTATCTTATGACAAAGCCTCCAGCACCCGTTAAATCTTTGTGTTCTGTATTCCCTGGTGGCTTACCTTGAATATAAATAGCTTTGTTTGCTAAAACATGTTTACAAATGTGTCTTTAAGAAAAAACTGAACTAGCAATCTGGAGCTTTATATTAAGAACGTGTTCTATTATTGCCACATACTCTGGCAGTTAAGTACAGAGGTAGGAAGTCTAAGCAGTCTAAACGGCAGATAGAACTTTTTATTGGCAGCTGACTAAACCTTCGGCTATTTGACAGTCAGATACAAACGCTATTTCCATTGGGCTTCAGATTTTCCGAAGTTGTGGTTTCACGGCCAATTAGATTTACTGTCCCAGTTAGATTTACTGTCCCAATTAGATTTCACAGCTCTTTGCCAAGGCTGGATTGTCAAAAGCAGGACTCCGCCTTGTCATGCTGTGGCTGGTTTTTGATATTACAAGTCTTATTTTAGATCATTACACCAGGAAAAAAAATGCATAGGTGTCTGGCCAGCTGCTTCTGTTCCTGTCGTAGGAATGATTGCCAGCAGCATCATTTTGCCACATGGAAGGACTTAAACTTTTTGTTTCATTCTATCACAACTCATTCAGTACCAGTGCTGTGGTGATATATTCTGTTTGTAAAAATAAAAATATACCACGGGGCAGTATCTCTTATTTTTTTATTTGCACACACACACACACACAGATCTATCTATCTAATCTCAGTGTATACAAGGCAGCATTTGGTAAAATATCACCCACTGAAACAGTGACATACATAAAAAGCCCCGGTTGATAATGTTAAAGCCATCTTTAGAGTCTTTAACATTATCAACTTTCTGTAGAGTCAGTGTGCATTCAATTCCAGAACATTTGAAGGTTATTTAATTAGGTTGCTGGTGTTCTTTCATGGCACGTACAGTATTCCTCTGAGCAGCAGCTGAAAATACCGTTTATTTCCGAACTAAGCACATTTCTCAAAACTGGATGACCTGTCGCACCACGTTATGTCAGATAGTGCTACAGTCTGACAGTTTCACCTGTAAGAATGGTTTGAACTGCATCAGCACTGCTGTGTCTCCCAGCAGTGTGCAAAACGAGATGTCAGCAGGTTTGGGTTGTTTGTCAGTAGCATTGTGTTTGCTAACAGTCTTCATGTAAACTGCCATATTTAAAGTGTTTAGCATGACGCACAGTGAATGACCTTTTAATGTGGTAGTTTTATGGGTGCATTATTATCACTATTAAATGAGAAACGGAGTGACCTGTAACAGTACTTCCCAGCCAGTGAGTAAACTGGCCTTGTATTTGCCATTGGGCTCATGGTTATACAACCGTTTGTTTAGGAATGTCATTTATCACTTCATTTCAATACAAATCAACATTTTATTTTGGAAACCGAGTTTCAGTTTTCACTTGCGTGACTGCATCCATCTTCTACTGTTAATTAAGTCCCAGTTTGTATGCTGCTGTAGTTATGGCTAATATATCTTTGTCAACATGAGCTGCTGGATCTGATGCTTTGTCTCCGCAGGAACAGTGCAAAATGTTACTTTCACTGGAGCTTAATTATTCTCAGTGCCGTATGCGGAATACAGAGCCCAGAGAACAATACATGTTGAAATTGTGTGTTCTGTTCAGCACAGCTTTCAGTGTGCTTTTTAGTGCTCTTGCTATTTCCTTTTACAGAGCTTTTAGGCTAATTTATAATACCCAGTGGGTTTATGTTTGGCGTACCAAAAAGGTTTTATAGAACTCGCTGATGTGATGATTTGATTTTGAGTTTTTACTAGTTTAAGCTGCAGTACCTCCTGAAGAAGTGACTCCCATACAACTCTGTTTGTATTTCTGAGCCTTTTGTTAGAATGAAACCAACATCAGCCAGGATAAAATGGGTTAATTGGCCAAGTTTACAGTAATCCTGCTGCCTGCAATAACAGCACTGCACAGGTGCTAGCATTTAGTAACCAGATACACTGTGTCAAATGTGTTAATTCAGTTTGAGGAATAACCAGTCACTGGATGGATTAAGATAATCACTTTGCAGAATATAAATGAGCACATATTTTTCAGTTGTCCGCTGATATTTCAGCAAAACTATGTGTTTTTTGTGTGTTCATCTTATCTGCCGTAACTAAAAATAAGCAAATCGAAAAGTAAAATAACAAATTAAATAACGTGCAATAATGAGATTGACTCTGCTGAATAACCTTTCTTTGCATTTGTTGCTTCCATACTGTACTACTACAGTTTTTAGCGAACAGTATTTACTTTTCAAATGAAACATTCATAGAAATTTTGTCAAGATAAATAAAATAATAAAGCTGTAGATTTCAGTATTTTACACAAATCCCATCCTTGGACCAACCTTACTGTGATTACAATGAACCAAATGCACTTTATAAAAAGCTAATTAACTGCCCAGTTAAAACGTTTCACATTGGTCTACTGTGGTGGCTTCATTGCTTTTCAAATCCATTGAGGCTTACTCGTGGTAATCAAATGTATTAAAATCCTCATGCTTTGACATCACAGATTACTGTAGTGAAGTCGTTTTACTATTGCTGCACACACACACACACACAGTAATAATATGATGTTGTATTGTTAATCTTATTTAATGGACTTGCTTTTTTGACTTGATAAAAAGGTAACCTAATTCACCTGTGCACTCGCTACCCTGCAGTGGGACACGGAGACAAAGCCCAGATTATTGCAGGAGCTTGGAAGGTCTATTAAAACCATGGACTGCATAAATCCGCTTCACACATTGAGCCTCAGGTACAAAAGTATCAAGTGAGTGATCCAAAAGGACTTGAGTCTACCATAGTTAGTCTCCTCATTGACTGCTGTAACATTTAAAATACATACTGTATGTATTTGTTCTAGGTTAGGATATTAAGCTTTTTTCTTTTTTTTTTTTTTTTTTTTTTTAATAATTTAATTGAATATATACATGTTACCTACAATTCCCCCAGCTTTTGCGGAGTCTTTTGATTTATATACACACCAACTAATTTAATTATCCAACAATAGTTAGGTTTAACCTAAAATCCCCTAATATTGTATTCAGCACAAGAGTGAAAATTGAATTCAATGTACATTCAATACAATATTACAGTGTATTCCTCAATAGTTCATTTTCCCAGTGGAGCAGCATCATACTGAATACTACATTTTGTTGAGCAGCTGTGATACCAGATGTGTCTAAAGTAATCCATTAAACATGCTACAAGTTTTATGAGATACTGCATCACAATAACTGGCATATTATTTTAAAATGGGCTTCTTTCCTGGTTGAGAGGTTCCTTTTGGGAGTGTTATTCCTTGTGATTTTACATTAAGATTATTTTAATATCCTGCCCTTTTATCTTTATCTTATATCCTGGACTTCGTTTTGATTCAAAGCTATTCAAATGAGCTGATATCCTGTTTTGTTCCCAGAAGCTGCCATTTTTGTTCTGAAAGTTAGCTTCAGACCATGGAGACATGCTGTGCTTCTGCTCAGCAAATTCTGAATTTTGCATGAAATGGCATTGAACCTAAGTGTCTGGCTGAGTGACATCCCTGACAGAAACAGTGGGTCACCTGAAGAGGCCTCAATAAAAATCTGAACTGTCAACATATCTTAGGAGTGATCAGAGATCATGTTTAAATCATTCAAATAGGATCCTCATTTTAACTGACAGAAACACACTAACTTGTTTTATGATAAACGACTCTCTCAGTATTTCGGTTCAAATTCAGATTATGACCCCCCCCCCCCCCCTGTAGGCAAGTGACCAGTAAGTGCATAGCAAAACCACAACTGTTGGTGCCCGCGGTTCCAAATTATTTAACATGATGTCATTGGCACTCAAAGAAATGGCGTTGGAATGCCCTGGCCCAGAAGAGATGGAGACAGACCAGAAGTGTTTAGAGAGTGGCAGACAGCTAATCTGCTGCATTATTCCTTTGGCCCCATAAAGGATCTCTACCCCTGATGGCAGCTGTCAAGAAAAGGGGGTGAAGGCACAGAAAGTAAAAAATCTACTTGCACAGAATTGTTGTGAAGTCTTTGAATTCCAGCTTTGCAGAGTGCTGCCCGTACTGCAGCGGTGCTGTTGTGTTTGTAATTGAAAGCACCCTAGACAGTGCTTTTAATGCTGATGAACTGCACTGTCCTTTTGTGTTTTAACAAGATAGACACAATGCTCTGCCTGTATACAGTTACAATAAGGCAAGAGTGTATTACTTCTCTTGTGATTTAATTATACTGTGTTTCATTGAATGACAAGGCCATATCGGATTTGCATTAACAAGCGACAGTCGCAGAGGTAGGAAGTGATGGTTTTAAAATGACACAGACAATTACGGGAAAATCCATCATCCTTGTTCATGGCAGTAAATGTTTAAGTGGTTCAAGTCTACTATTAATTTATTAAAAATGTTTATGGCAGGTTAAATGATCAACGATTGCGTACAATTATTATTTTTTTTTAAATATGTTTAATATATTTACAGGCTTAGTTTTGATGTTCCCATAGTAATAGTATTTATAAACATGAAATCGCTGAGAATGTTGCTGTGCTGTAATTTTCTGGCTGTAGTTGGTTGCAGAACAAAGTTCTGTCAGTTTTATTGAAGGTTTCCGAAGTAAAGTTCTGTGCTTGAAATGCCTGTGTAAGTAACATTAAACAGACCCAATCATTAATTGAGCAAATCTCTTTCCCCTGGCCTGTTATCTTAATACATGAAGTCTTTCTGTTTGGACAATCTTATCTAAACCCTAATGGAACCCATCCATTACACTATAGCCCACTGTTTTGGCATTTTCTGTAGTGAATAACCCCTTTTGAGCAGCTCAGCTTGACCTTGGGCAACAGTTTCATGTGTGTGTGTGTGTGTGTACCAAACGTTCTTTTCTTTTTTTGAATTAAAGTAGGGTGCAACACATTCCCCATGTACAGTAGTGTTGAAGAATTGGAGCATGATGAACATTCACATAGACTTCATTTAGGCCCTGTTGCCATCGTTGCTGTTTGTCTTGTCCCTGCTCACTTTTCTTTTAAGTTGTCAGATTTAGATGGACAGTGGAAAGCGATTTCCTATATTTATTTCTTCTCATTCACATGATTCATCCAATTGATTCTAAACTGTATGGACACTTTCAGAAAATGTAAGTGCTGATTTATACAAAACATACCAGCCAGTACAGTAGTTCCTCCCAAGTTTATTCCAAAACCTTTGTGTTTTTATTGTAACAGCCATACAGAAACTGCCTGCGGCAGAAGCTTTTCTGCAAACGGAGCATTTTCCAGGTTTGTACTTTAATTAGAGGAGCTCAAGAAAGGTGTTTAACCCTTTGAGGATGGGCAGATTTCTACACAAAGTTATTGGTGTTAAAATAAAATAAGCTTCAGCACTAAAATGCATGCTCAGCATGGGCCACTGATGTTCTGGGGAGTGTGGCCAACCTTTACAACATCCAGGGGGCTGCTGGTATCACCTAATTGGTGTAAACAAATAGCTGCCCTGTACAGTCCATTAAGCCTCCTTTTAAAATTGCATACCCAGGGTCATTAGATAAAAGCAGGCTGTAACAGCGCAGCCAAGTTAATGACTGTAAAATAAATTCTTGTAATGAATAATATGGGATTCGAAAGGGCAGGCAATTATTGTAGGACTAATAATGCAATCTCTATGAACATACAGCTGTTCACAGCTGGACTACAAGTTCCATGGGAAGCTTCTGAACTTGCTTTTTGGCTTGGTTTTAAATTTGACAATGTGGTTTTTAGCCTATTGGACTGTTTAGCATGATACCAGAGTGCCGGCCAGTGAATAGTTTTTCAATTTGAAGATGTGAAGTACTGTATCTAAGTTCTAAAGAAGTATGAGTCATTTCCCCAACATGCCCTTGCCACCGGCAGTATATTAAAATTGGATTTTGGCATGGTCTAGTAAATCAACTTTTATAAACAGATACAGTACTGAATAAATTGTGCCTGCTTTCGGTTAGTAATCTGTGTAGTTTGTATAGACCAAAAATTGTGAAATAGTTTCTTCGTATTATCAGAAAGGGCGGGTAGGAGGGCTTTTTTCATTGTTCTTTTGTATAGTGTCCACAGTAATCAACCAGTTAGATCTTTACTGTAGTCTGATACTTTGTGTTCAAGTTATAGATGTCTTATTTGGTGCTTTTTTTATTTATTAATTTGACCCTTGTGTTAATGCAGCTGTTAAAAACAGATGCGAGGAGAAAATTCATTCAGGATCCATATTATTATTTTTTTATTCTCACAGTGCTACAGTAACTCAAGCAGGCTGGGGCGTTAAGTTAGACAATAGACTGGCAGACAAAATGATGACCTACTGCAAGCAGTCCATATTAATTTGCTTGATTCTAGAAAACACAGGCTATTGTACACATACAGTAAGTTATTACATAAAGTATATTTATATAAGTGACTCAAATTGATTAGAATGGGCATCACATACTAAATGTGAAATGTGAAAATGTTGCCAAGTCAGAAGTCTTCCAGACCCTGTGGTGGTGGTGGTGCAGTTTTTAAAGCACAGTATTCTTATTTATAAAAGGGTATTGGTGAAGCACTCGCACAGCCCCTGTTTCTGTACAACATTGGCTGTCTCTGCTGGTTTTCCATTTTTTAATTGGGAGAGGTGAGAGATTCCTTTGGGACTAGAATGAGGCTACAGTCCAAGCTGCCTTTTTGAATTAGCTTCCTCCGTCTAACCGTCTTTCACAAATCATTTCTTCATTAGAAACTAACATAAGACACTGTGTTCAGTTCTCGGCAAGGTATTCAGCTCCTGCCAATAGAGGCTGTAGCAGCTGTAGCACAGTTTAAACATTTGACCCCCAGTGACTCTCAATATTTGGTTTTTAAAGCGTTGACAGGTTTTTGAGTAAACACTGACCAACAAAGGCCAGCTCTTCCCCAATATGTGGCCTTTTGCAACAATGTTCCCAAAGAATGTGTTCCTTAAACTCGCTAGAATTGACAGTATTGAGCCAACTGAAGAGGGGCTTTGTTCACTAGGGGTTTTTTAACCAGTGTCTGCAGTAGGTAATTTTGATGCATCCAAATTTCTAAACAAATCTAATAATTGCACATCCAGTTGTAAGAGACTTCTATCTCTGGAATGCCATGTGCTGTTAAGTTCCTTTTTTTTTTTTTTTTTTTTAAAGATGTTTTTATTTTTCTTTGAGGTGTTTTAAATGGAGTGCCTCAGCTTGTTGTCCTGCATAATGTTACAGTGCTGTACATACTGTTTTGGGAGGGCGTATTTACAGTTGTATATTTTTGACTTGATCATTGCTACCCGATTTAAAACCAACACCTAGCTCTAATTATTGTTCTTGTCAGAGGAATGTCAATTTGTAGAAAAGTTCTGTATCCTGGAAGAAGGCAGCAGCTCAAAAATTGGCTTGTTTTGTTTTGAATGCACACATGTTTTCAATAGCAATTACGAATTATAGCCTAATCAACATGTAAGTTGATTAATTTTAAAATACAACAGAGTACTGTTTTCTGTAATAAAAATACTTGGCATGAATCTCTTGTTTGCGCATGTAAGGTAATACTTTCAGAGTGGAAAATGGCAGGGACAAGTTTTAAATGCTAATAGCTTTGTTATTATTTTGTAGAATCTGTTTTTTTAACAGTAATACAGGAAGACCTGTTATGGAAAACAGATGTATAACAGTCAAAGATATGTTCATATTCCATAATCAGTATGAACCCCAATAGCAGAAAGTCTGAAAGCCTCTATTTTTAAGCTGTGATTTTACTGTAAGTTTGGATCCCAGATTTCAAATAGCTTTTTTTTTTTTTTAAACTGGTTTTATTATCTCATTAACAAGCTTTTTGTTTTCCTTTCAGATGCAGCAGTTGTTCTATGAAAACTACGAACCCAACAAGAAGGGCTACATCAGAGACCTGCACAACAGCAAGATCCACCGAGCCATGACCCTGCACCCGAACAAGAACCCGCCCTACCAGTACCGTCTTCACAGCTACATGCTGAGCCGCAAGATCGCCGAGCTGCGCCACCGCACCATCCAGCTACACCGCGAGATTGTCCAGATGAGCAAGTACAGCAACACGGAGGTCCACAAAGATGACCTGCAGCTGGGAATCCCGCCCTCCTTCATGCGCTTCCACCCCCACCAGCGCGAAGACATTCTGGAGTGGGAGTTCCTGACTGGGAAGTACATTTATTCATCAGCAGATGGGCAGCCTCCCCGGAGAGGGATGGATTCCTCCCAGAAGATTGCCTTGGACGACATTGTCATGCAGGTTATGGAAATGATCAATGCCAACGCCAAAACCAGGGGAAGGGTCATTGACTTCAAAGAGATCCAGTACGGCTACCGCCGAGTCAACCCTATGTACGGAGCCGAGTATGTCTTGGATCTGCTCCTGCTGTACAAAAAGCACAAGGGAAAGGCAATGACTGTCCCGGTAAGGAGGCATGCCTACCTGCAGCAGACCTTCAGCAAGATCCAGTTTACAGAAGAGGAGGAGATAGATGCCAGAGAATTGGCCAGCAGAATCAACCAAGACTCCGGCTCCTTGTCATTCCTCTCCAACTCCTTGAAGATGTTGGTTCCTTTCAAACTTGGCGGCACGAACGCAGAGTACAAAGAGCCCAAAGAGACTAAAATCAACATTTTGGTCCCGCTTTCAGGGCGTTACGAAATATTTGTCAGATTCATGGCGAACTTTGAGAAAACTTGCCTTATCCCGAATCAGAATGTCAAATTGCTGCTTCTGCTTTTCAGCACAGACAACAATACCGAAAAGATGAAACAGGTCGAGTTGATGAGAGAATATCATATGAAGTATCCAAAGGCTGACATGGAGATCAAGTCAGTGTCTGGTCCGTTTTCCAGGGCCCTGGCTCTGGATGTTGGCTCTTCCCGTTTTTCCAACGATTCTTTGCTTTTCTACTGTGACGTAGACCTTTTATTTACAGCAGACTTCATGAAAAGATGTAGAAGCAATACAATATTAGGAGAGCAGTCCTATTTCCCAATCATCTTTAGCCAGTATGATCCAAAGGTTGTCTATGCTGGAAAAGTCCAAAGTGACAACCATTATGTTTATACTCTCAAAACTGGTTTGTGGAGGCACTATGGGTTTGGCATTACCTGTGTTTATAAAGGGGACCTAATTCAGGCCGGAGGCTTTGACGTCGGCATCCAGGGATGGGGTTTGGAAGATGTGGACCTTTTTAACAAATTTGTTCAATCGGGCATTAAAATATTTAGAAGCACGGACATTGGTATTGTGCATGTTCACCACGCGGTCATATGTGACCCCAATCTTGATCCAAAACAGTATAAAATGTGCTTGGGATCCAAAGCCTCATCGCATGGGTCAACACAGCAGCTGGCTGAACTGTGGCTTGAAAAAAATGACCCCAGCTTTCAGAGAATCAGCAATAATAATAATAATGGATCAATGAGGACATCATGAACCAGCTTGACTGGTTTTTAACTACCTAATTTATTTTTACAATTTTTTTTTTTTTTTTTTAAAAGACCACAGTAGGATATATTTTAGAAAAGGAAATTTCTAACAGAAACTTTTTCAAGATGAGATTTTTGAACAAAAGAAAAAGAAAAAAAAACATAGGTTTTTGTTTTCTTGTGGCTGAGCCTAAACCAATGTAAATGTGCATT
This sequence comes from Acipenser ruthenus, assembly GCF_902713425.1. Classification (NCBI taxonomy): domain Eukaryota; kingdom Metazoa; phylum Chordata; class Actinopteri; order Acipenseriformes; family Acipenseridae; genus Acipenser; species Acipenser ruthenus. The sequence continues at coordinate 26,295,745 of NC_081209.1, forward strand.
GTTTTTTTTTTTAAAGCGATGGAATGGGAACTATGAACAAATAGAGGGGTTATGTTTTTATACTTTGTATTCCTAGCATGTTAAGAACATCCAGAAAGCTTAAATATTGAAGATACTGTAATGACAGTATTGCGCTATCAGTGGTCTGTCAAGATTGTCCAAATAATGGAGACTACAGTACTTGTCGTGTTTTGAATGAGGTTCTGGATCGGGAGTATATATGTAAACTGGCTGTGATGTGAAACTTTTTTTGTTTTGTTTTAATCGGGCATATCAAGTGGATAAGTCTTGAATTTTGAGCAATGGTATGAGGCTACATTTGTTTTGTTTTTTTGTTTTTTAATGGTTTACAGGAAGGTGCATGAAGACACAAAATAATTCACAGGGAATTGAGAGTTTCATTGATTTATGTGGGGTTTTGGGATTTTTTTTCCTTAATTGAGAGTAACACTGAACTTATTTAAGTTTTTCATTTTATGTTCAATTAAAAGTACATTTTAAGAAACGTTTTTCTTCCTCAGTCATCTGCTGGATTTTAAAATGTCTGCATTATTAAATGCTGACTGTCTAATTTATTGAATATTCATTCACTTTTTGTTTTCTGTTATCAGATCATTGGTTGATGTATTGTTACTTATGTATTTTAGAAGGATCGTATGACCTTCGTTATCACTCTTTTGGGTAACCTACTTTTTTTCAGTTTTTTTTTTACTTTTTCAGAGTAAACTGATTTCCAAAGAGTTTTTGCACAGTTGCTTCTTTGTTTGACTTTCTGCATCTGTGCATACCCTGCTAATGAAGGTACATAACCACCAGAACAGGATATACTGCAGAAATATAGCAAACGGGGCAACATACTGTACAACCTTGTGTATGAAATACAGAGGAGTCTGACCAAGGGACTGGAGTCCAAGTACTCCATAGCAGTCTGTGTGGATTAGGACTATTCTGCAATTTGTTTATACAGTAATCCACCCTGGAGGTGTTTTAATGTATTTTCTCTGCTTTACACTTGGGTTTGTACAGAGAAGACCAATCTCCCACCGTAGCCTTTTTTTTTTTTTACTTCTATGGGGCTTTTGTTTTCAGTATGTTCAAACCTTGTTTCAAAAGGGTATGGTTTTATATTTAAGGAATAAAATTATTTTACAAAAAACACACACAAATGTGCTTCTTCCTTTTTGTTTTTACTGCGACTGTCTGATAAATGAGCAGAAGCCTCTGGGGTAAAATAAAGTGGTTTCGTCTTTTGTTCTCCCTGTGACAAAAACATGAAATGTAAGACCTGGAGGCACGAAGTTATTAGCCTATGAATGTCATTGTGAAAATCAGATCAAGAGACCCCTGGGAAACTCCGCTGTGCCAGCATGGCCCCCTACAAAGTGTTACTGAGCACACTGCCTATTCAATTGCAGTTGAGGTTGTGTAGGAACAGGCTTGTCAATCTCTGTTTCCTGCTTGCTACGAGTGATGACCTTTCCTTATGAAAAAACACACAGTAATCTGTCCACCTCCCCTTTATTTACTTATTTAAATAGGCAAGGACTCTTTTTATATCGTTGGTACTGTAATGATTTTACAGGAGATGGAATTGAAAAAATGTGTTGTCTAACAAATTGAGCCATTCCAGGTTTTATAAGGAGAATCCTTTAATCACAGGATTTTAAAATCAGAGGACACAAGCTCAGGTCTGTCTTCTTAATATGGTTACGGTAAAACCTGGAATGGATTACATTGCTGGGGAGAGGAAGCCTGTCTCCAATTTAGATAATTGTAGCTCCACTAGCTTTACATTTCCTTTTTTGCTACTTCTTTTAAAGCCGTTATGGGTAGCAGCACCTAGAATTAAAATGTAATCCTAACAGCTGGTTGACTTTCTTCTCTCCTCTGTAGTGTGTTATCTAAATACAGTAACCTTCTCGGATTTCACAAGAAACACACTTTGTTCTTTGCTTCTGCCATTTGCACTCAATTACCTACACTGGTAACATATACCACATGTCTCTGTTCCGCTCAGTGCATTGTAGTCTTGTTCCCAACTTCCTGTTTAGATCAATGACTCCTACTGGAACTGTTACTGGCTCTTGCCAACACACCAGAAGGCAATATGTTTTTTCCAACTTTTGACCCCACTAAATCTACCCTTCCCTCCTTCCCTACTGAAGGACAATGAAGCTGGAGCCTTCTGAGTGCAGCCCAAGCTTTTTCCACAACTCGCAAGTCACCCCCACAGGAGGGCAATGCAGAAGGGCTGTCACGAGGTTCTGGGTTTCTGTAGCAGATTCATATAGACTGTGGCTATAATAATACTTTGATTATTGAATGCACATGGAGTAAAGAAAAACAATTATTTAGCTCAATGATTACACATAACCGATGTAGAATTGCCTTTAAAAAAGGTACATTTCATTAACAAAGTCACCCTCTTATGAGAACAATGACAGTTTATTATAGTGCAATCAACTCATTGGAGATATTTACAAACCCTTTAGACTATTCTTTGCTACCCCTTACGCTGAGTGTGCCTAGAGAGCGGAACATTTAAAATGGTTGTACGTACCAATCTTCCCATTCAGCTTGTTGAAGTTCATCTTTTTTACTGGATCATGAGGGTGTCCCATAATTCAAGCAGCAGAGGCAGCATCATATGTTATGCCAATTAGGATGTTCTCTGTTGAATCAGATGGCTGTAACCCATTGACTATCTGCACCACGCATCAAGAGGATCTGAATTGTTTTTCGTGGTTTAGAAATTTCACAGCTGAAAGACAGAGACTATCAATGTTAATAATTCTGCTTCTGATTCCCGACTCGCAGGACACACTGTATATATAAGCTACGTTGTTACTTCCCTTTTAACTGCTAAAGCTTGTATATATTTTCAACTTCTATGTCAGTCCAATAAAAGGTATCAATTTAAATATATATTAACTTATTTTTTCATCTCTGCACCAAAACATACGATGAGATGTACAAGTTACAAAATGCTACCTCTGAAAACCTCTGATTTCATAACGCTTTCTTCCTTGACCAGAACGGTTTCAGTAAAATCTGAGAAAATATTACAGCATCCATTATTATTGTACAATACTGTACTAGTGAGTCATAGAATACACCTGTTTACCAAATATAAAGCCACTTTTGTGGTAAGTCTTTATTTAGAAACCAGGAAGTCATGTGAACGTAATATGGCAGCTGTATTAGAACACAGGTCAAAGTGAATAGTACAGTTACATTTTGTCCTTAACACGTAATATCTCTGAAAAGTTCTGGACAAGCCCAGATAAAAGCAGCTGAGCACCTTTGAAAGTATTTGGAAATAACTTTAATAAAAATGATGGGTGAGAGAATTCATTGTGCTTTGTTATCTGTGTGGACTCACTCAACTCATCTCAGTTTTCAAAACAGTGCCTTGCATCTGGGTCTGATGCTTTCACAGGGAAGGTCTAATCTTAACTCCAGGCTCATTATAGCGTCTTTCATAAAATAGTCTGGTATACAGCCTCTTCTCTTACCCAATACTCTCGAGTGGGGCCTTTTAACCTCGATGCGTGGTCCGGAGCTTCACGCTTTCAGGTAATGATAATTGTCCTCCTTCTAGAGGGGCTGGGAGGATGACAGGCAGGCACTGCATATCACAAAGTCAAACATCATCATTAACAACGTCCAAGTTGTATCTGAAACTGCTCAATTAAAAGTGATGTAAAATTCAAAAGTCAAGCAACATCTGGATTTCATAAGTGCAGCCCCAGAGCGACACAAACGTGGCCATTTATCAGACGAGACAAATAAATGGTTCTGCTACCTTTTCATATTCTGGATAGAATCTAGGCATTGCAGGCCGTAGAATGCAAGTTACAAAAACAACAGAACGATGGGCATTGATATACATATTACATGAGTATTAGTAAATATGCAGTTAAGTGGAGTTATATTTTCTTTGAGTAGATGTAATCTTTCTTATAACCCATACAGATCTCCAGCATTTAAAGAGTTCTGATACCAGTGAAAAAGCGAAATCTATTCCCTTTTATTCGCACAATGTCTTAATTTTCAGGTTTTAAGATTTTCTGATGTTCTTGGATTTGGTACAGTATAGGACGATATTTCAATTACAAAGTTCTAGGTTAAAAAGTTGTTGTTGTTTCTGGATATCTAATCATTTCCTCGGCTGTAAATCAATCAGAAGGCTGGCTCTTATCTTAAATTAAGTACCAAATTCATTTCTTGCAATACTTCGTCACAGCAAAAATGAAATCCTTCATTTTGGTTACAAACTGCTGTGTCCTATTTTGAGGACAGTCCTGTTAGACGTACCTGTAATCAGAGCAGTGAAATTTCACACCGGCTATGAAGCTCAGCACTTAGAACATGGAGCTTTATCATCACTTTTAGGCTTCAGTTTCTCGTTTTATATTTAGGTGTCATAAAAGCATCTGAAGGGCTGTATTTGCAGAATTAACAGTTACATTTTCAACTTCAACAGTTAAAATTAGAGTACGTTAACAGTATAGATAAAGAGCAACATTAAAATAACAGGTAGATGCCAGTTAAAAATGGGCCAAAAAATTAAAGTAGCCTGTCCTCAGTGAAGACAATGGCACTTAAATGGTTTCACTTCCACTAAAGATACAGGTAAAAAGCCAGTAACAGTTACAAAATATGGATTTGAGGCGACACAACTCCTAAAAAACAATTAAATATAACCCCAAGGCATTTAGATACATTCAGATAAAATCCTGCTGGTGGCTCTACTTTAACAATATTATTTCACTTCGTAACTGTAAACGAACTTGATATGAAGAAGCACTTTAACAGATTAATAATCTAGAACTAAACCCCTCAGGTCAACAGCAGTTAAGAAAATAGCTTACTATGGAAGCATCTTCCCTGCTTCTAGAGGTAAAACAAGGTTTAATCAAAACTTTATTTCAAATGAACACACACAAACCAGTTAAACAGTTATCCTTTAATTAAGCAATTAAGACCTGTAAAAAAAAGAGGAAACTGACCGACTCAGATTTTTTAGTCTTCTGGGCCCTGACTTGTATCAATTGCGCTTTGATAAATAAAATCCCTACTCATCGCAGAGCACATTGTTTTGATAAGAAGTAACTGTTGCTGTAGCTTCAGGGTAAACTGGGAAACAAAACTGGATCACTTCCTGGAGGCTTGTGGGTACACTTTCCCGTTTTCTGTTTAAAATGGAGAAAAAAAAACACTAAATCTTGAAACAATTCACAGAACTGTGTACTAAACCTGGTTAAGACTGGCCACAGAGTACAGAGAAAAAATACCTAAAATACAGGTACATGTGTATTTTAAATTAGTTTGATATAACTGATCACCTGTAGAACACATGGCTAAAGAGAGTTACATTTTCTAAAGACACTGTGGTTTTAGAGTTGTGCTGTTATGACAGCAAAAGCTACTGCTCCACTCCCTTCTGATGGAACTAAAGTCTATTATTTCAATAGCCAGTTAGAAAGATAGCAAGACCAGCGAGTGTATACTGTAATAATTATACAAGTATATTCCCAACTGTGTAGAAGCTCTAGACTCAACACAGAAATCAGCAGCCTCCTCTGATGAATTTTACTGCATTAAGACTCTCTCCTTCACTTTGATCCACAGCCCACTGTAATGACAGGATGCAACAAGGATTAAGAACTAAAACTTGAAATATATCAGATCAGAGTGCCCAAATAGTGCGCGCCAGCCAAGTACTGTATAAAAACTAAATTAGAAAGAACATATTCGTCCCTGTACTTCAATTCTCAACTTTGGCAGTCACCACTGCCAACTATAACAGTGAAATGGCTTCTTTTTAATTAGCAGGGGAAAATATTTTCTTGCGTTAAATCTAGTTTTGAAAAAAAAAAAAAAAGAAGACACCTGCAGCTTTTGACAAGATGAAGTCAAAGATTGTGTCTGAGCCAGGCATGGGTTTGCTGGCTAGTGCACATCTCTTCAGCCATCACCTAAGCAAGCAAGCAAGCAAGCAAGCAAGCAATTAGATGGGATCTCTAAAAGGTGGCCGATTGCTTAATGTGGAATATCTGTGCAGGAATGCTGTACGGGCGTTTTAGAAGAAAAAGCCTACCTGTTGCTCTGGAGATAAAGATGTAAAACAACAGCTGCCTCCGATTTGTGTTATTCAAGTCCTCCTCACTGTGACAATACTGGCACCTGGTGCACATTAGAACATAGACAAATACATAAATGCATTTCCATAATCAGCCACTACAGACACACACAACACTTGCAAGAAATCAAGGCCTGCTGATCTTTATAATAAATGTATTCATTTTAATACTTAAACAGTGAGGACATAAACTTAAGTATATCTTGCCAAAAGCGTGTTTTATGAAGGGCAATTAATACAAGAGCCAAAACTGCTCAGGACATTGAACAATGTGTACAACATCAGAACAATAGCAGAATTGTTCTAGGTTATTAGATATGCAGAAAAAAGGTGCCGATTAGTCATAGGCTCAAAACTCCCCCCTCAGTGAGTGCAATCCAGCTTTCAAAGCGTTTGTTCTTGAAGATGAGGTACACTTTCACAGCTGTGGGCTATCCCCCCCCCCTAATCCACGCCCTGTGTGTTATTATTGAGATAGACGTTCCTGTTTGTTTTCATTACTTTGCTTTCCACCAGATAATAAGCGGTCACAGATCTTTAAGTGGATTTCAACAAATGTGCCCCCACAAGGACTGGGACAACCCTGCTTTCCTAAGCTGTTATTTAACAGGATGCAAATGCCCGAGTACCTTAGTTGTTTACAGATGCTATCATCAATCATTACAAAAGTAAGTGAATGGATACATTTGGCACCAAGTAACTTGAAAACCTAAAGTTTAACATTATGAACTAGCACTCTCAGAACCCTATCTGCCCTTGGTTACCATGGTAGACTTTCCTAAGCATGTATTTCTCTATGAGTCTTTTTTTCATGTTTGCTTAACCATGCTTTGACAGGGAAAACTTCAGCCAAGTAGCTCATTTATCAGTTTTATTAAAGATTTGCTGTTGTGCCTTTTTTATTTTTTTAATAATGCTAAGCCAACTGCCGGTACTTGTAGGAGACCTTAATTACCATTCCGAGTTGTTTATTTCAGGATTGTCAAACACTAGCAGTTTTTACTGGAGCACAAGGCTTATGGCCCCATAACCCCTATCCATTACTGATGAGAGGGCAACACAAATAAACATTATACAACGTGTGACTGCAAACAGCTGTTTCATATAGGAAGTAGAAACGAGTGCTGAGAAACACACCGATGCTCTCCTTACGGTTAGAATGGCACACGTTTTGTATTTCAGTCAGACACTGAACCAGTGCGGTTGCCCAGGCTGTCGTCCTGTCGTCTCAAGACCACGGAGTAACAGACTGCAGCTGTTTAGGTCAACAGGGAGGGAAGGAGAACGTTTTTTGAAATATCTGTTGAATCCAAAATGTCCTTGGAGTCTGGCTATTAACTTTTTTTCTGTATGGCTACATTTCAGGCGACTTCATTTCAGTAAATTAAGTCTCAGTGACATGGAGCTGACAAGGCCAGATATAAGGAATTTATCACCACGGTTGCCAACAACATTGAAATTTGGCAGCACTTAATTGTAGAGTCAGTCATTTACACAGTATAGCATCTAGATGAATTATAGGCAGTGCGGTTTTCAATTCTCCAGTAGTTTCATATTGATCGGAGGCCATTGGCCAAAATTAAAATCAATAATGTAATCAGTATTTACTAAACTGATAGCAAGCTCAACTTTAATGCATTGTTAACAAGCTTACCAACATGTTAACAAATGGTACTCCCAATGAGAAACTATCATTATTTGTTGCCAAGTAATGCACAATTTTAAAACAGGTCTACTGGCGCCAGCATTTAATGTTGCTGCTGCCAAATTTGCACCTCTGATATAATAGCATACTCATAAACAATTACAAGTATTGTTGCTTTGCAGATGTGCAGTGGATTAAACAATAAAGACAGCAAGCTGCATAGTGCTCCAACTGTGTATGTTCATCTTAACTGCTTACAGACCACAGAACTCCGCATGTCAGCAGCAATAATCTCTGGCAGGCCACGGAGAGAATGGAACCCTTCACAATTAGATACGCTAAGAGAGTCCATCACACGACCCGGGATCTGAGCTGAGAACAGGCGGTCTGCAAACAAGGGATGCATGTGGCTACTATTCTGATGCCACTTAAGCTCAGTCAGTATCTACAAATCAGGGTTTGAAAAAGCTGGTGTCCCACACATCGGGACAAGCACTCAAATTACGGGACACAGCACTGCACGTCACAGATTCTTGCATTTATTTTCAATACGATATAAAAAAGTGGTTAAAAAACAGGACACTTAAAGGAATGTTAACCAAGGTATTGAAATCCAATATAAATGTTGCTGCTACCCTTTAAATGCCCTTTATTAAAATGTAGAGAGACTAATGGAGGTATACTGTAACACCACGCTGTTTTTTTTGTATTTCAATACTGCAATTCCATGATTATCCTGAACCCTACCTTTTTTATTTAACACAATTATCACGACCGCATCAGTTTCTATCTTTGTGCAATAGAAATCTCATTCCACAACTTTTCAATATTAAATCTTTGAATCGACATTCATTTGATCAAATGTAGGCTGTTAAAAGTAAAAAGTACTGTTAAAATAACAAAAATTGTGAATCTGGATGTATTTTAAAGCCAACACAGGATGGGGAAAAAAAAGCAATTATATGCAATTTAAGTGTCAGCATTTGAAAGTTTAATTTGGTAAAGCTATGTGTGAAAAAGTCCATCGTGGGGCTGTTCTCTCAGTGCGGAAGCAATGCTCAAGTGTTCAGTTTCTGGAGCTGTCTCCACTTTCCTGCTGTTAACACGGCGGTCCTAGACCCTTCTGCTGCTCAAACGAGTCCTTGTAATTTAGCTCCAACTTTCTCTCCCATTAGCTTCCCTCCACTTGACTACACCGACCTCCCAGGGGACAGGAACTGGGGGCTGGCCACCATATGGAAGTCATTACCAGCCGTCTGTGGCCAGGCCTCTTGCTGTTTTACAAGGAAATTCACCCCCTTTCTCGGAATAGCAAGGAGCTGCTTTATGGGGCTGAGCAGGCTTCCTAGAAAACTGTTCCCGTAACTGAAAGGGATGTGTGGGGTTTATTCTGAGAAGCTGTGAATGATCTTTGGGTGTTTGCGGTTTCAATTGTAATTGTACTGTAGTTTCACGTGTCCATGACTTAGTTGTATTTAGGAATATGTTCACCCCCCCCCCACCCCCACAAGCTTACCTTCAGCTTGTGTCTGCTTCTGAGCAGCTGCAGAGTGGGGCTGGTGATGAAAAGGACAGTCGCATTAGCAATTTAGGGCAGCGCACTTGCTTATTATATTAAATTGCACTGAAACCAATTATTTCAAAAAACTGGGTTTTATAATCCAGCACCATACACATTGCATATATTATGTCTGTGCGTTAAATTGCAATACAAAATCCAGTTTAAAACTAAATAGGACAGCTTGCTGACTTAGAACAGTGTTACTCACTTGCGGTTCTTCCAGCTCCGGACAATTGTTAAAACCAGGCCTTCAGCTCATGTAATTGAACGGAGAAGGATCAATTGAATAATTCAATTAAAAGCCCCAGTTGGAACACAGACCTGGACTGGAAGAGACACAACATCACAAGAGAGTGTGCCAGGACTTCCTTGGCGATAACGTATAGTACTGTCCATACATTATGGACATAAGGGTAGGATGAGCTTCATATATTTATTACATGAGTAAACACAATAAAAACAACACTGTACAGTGTCATACCAATGAGTTACAAATAACCAATTGGGAAGATAAGCGTTTTATTTGATAAAAAAGCCAGAGGTGAACAAATGAACTTTTATTTCAATTCTATTGCCTGCAAAATATGTTCATCTAGCCAAACCATATTCACATTTTCTTTCATCAGGCATTGAAACTATTGATATTGGTTAATTTAGTACAATCTTTAGGTGACCTTGATACATGGGAATACAGTTGACACGATAGCCCAGTATTTCTCCTGCTGCACTTGGATGTTTTGAGGCACATCTTTGCAATTAATCTTTGCCATCCTGCTTTCAAGAATGCGAGTCCATGAAATAGAGGCACAAATGATTACTTGTGCAGTTGCAAATATTGGTGACATTTAGTTGGCATTTGCTGAATACATCATTAATATTTTAAAAAGGCCAAGCACGTTTGGCTTGTCATTACTTCTAACTTGCATTAAAACACTGCCCTGCTTTTGTAGCAGACTGCAGAACACAAACCCTCTTCCCTCCCGAAATACAACTCACCGTAAGGTTCTGAAGAGCTGACGGTGACGGTACAGCTGAAATGATCAGGGCTTGTTCATAGATCTTTTGCAAGTCCAAAAACATGGAAGTAGGATGTGTCACCATGGAAAGTGACCAGCTCGTGTTGCAAGGGAACTGGCACCACTATAAAAATGGGGCTATTCAGAGTAATACACAGACATATATATATATATATATATATCATCATCATCACACAAAATCGATGAAGTTATGGAAGACAACTGAACTTGATCCTTAACACACAAAGGCTGGGTCTGCCTTTGTGTGTTAAGGATCAAATTCAAGTTTTAAGCTCAAAAGTCTTCCCATCAGTGCTGTGCAATAGCATTAATTTGTGGTTACTAACAGCTTAAAAATACTTCTTTTTAACAGCCAGGTGCACGTCCTGTCATCGCTCTAATAATTCACCAATCACCTGCCCTCAGTCCAGGCCCACTTTATAGTTGCCTGTGGACGAGGGCTGAGGCAGCTTGTTCCTGCTCTGCCAAAGGGTGTAACTGCAAGGTCCCACATTACAGTATGGAAACCAGTGGAAATGAAACACTACAAGAAGCTCCTTTTCAAGGGCTTCAGAAAGTACTTTTCATAGTTGGTGTATTACATTTAGGGCTTCTGTTTTTCGTTTTTTTTATTTTTATTAAATTTCATTTTTCGGTGCTTATTTTTAGAAATGTAGGAATGTGCCGTCACTCAGTAGTTGGGGTGGGTTTAAAGTATTCAGAAAGAATCAATGATAGATACAAGTCATGAAGGAGGCACATTGCCCAGCTGCACTGGAAACGGTTTGTTTTTTGTAGTAGGTTTTTTATTTTAATGGGAAAGGGGTGGTCAACGTGAATTGATGAACCATTTCCACTGTTTTAAAATCAGAAGCCCTAATTATATTGAATTGGTGCTCTCCAATTTGTCCAGAGGGCTTAATATATACACCGAAATACCATTCCACCAGCTTCAAAAAAGTAGTTTCATAGGTCAGTTTTGTTAAATACACTTTTTCAACAATTATTGGGAGAGATTTGCAGGGGGGGTGGGGGTGCTGGGTATAGCAATTCTAGAAGCTGAACTGTAGTTCAATCTTAAGAGAAAAATATGGTTTGTAATGCATACAAATCTCAGACACCCAAAACAATTTAAAACTGCCCTCATGTAAAATTAAAAGCATGGGGGAAAAAAAAAAAAAAAACACATATTACAGCACATAACAAATCGACCAAATCCAGTCTCTAGTGCCTTCTGATAGGCATCTGAGCTATATAGTACATACGTTCTGGCCTTCATTCTCAGAAAGGGTTTTCACACATGATTCTTGTTAGAGCCAGTCCTCTGCTTTGACTGGATAATCAGCAACTACAGTCCTTCAAGAATACACAACTAATAAACAAACCACCACTGGAGCCAGGCAAAGGTCAGAATACAACGCAACACAAGTCACATTTGTTTAATTATTGTCAAGAAAGCACTTTACAGTTTCACATGAAAAATTTGTTCCTGAAAGTCCCTTAACCCATCCATGAAAAATGCAGTCTCTTGGCTTTTTAAAAAGGAAAATTACTTAATAATGACTAAATAATGGTTTCAGCCAGTCAGAGTCGTTAGCAGTCAAGCATACTCTGAAGCCCCCGCCCAAGCTCATCTGATGGGCTTATTTTCAGAGGCGAGGAGCCAGGTTTAAGGCCTTCACTTCCTTCAAGACGACAGGAATAAAAATGACCATCGGTTTGTTTCCAATTTAAAACATACAATAAGACTTTATATGGCTTTATTGAAACATCCCTTGCTCTTCCATTCTCTATGTAGGTCACAGTTTTTATTATTATTATTATTATTATTATTAATTTCTTAGCAGACGCCCTTATCCAGGGCGACTTACAATTGTTACAAGATTTCACATTATACAGATATCACATTATTTTTACATACATTTACCCATTTATACAGTTGGGTTTTTACTGGAGCAATCTAGGTAAAGTACCTTGCTCAAGGGTACAGCAGCAGTGTCCCCCACTGGGGATTGAACCCATGACCCTCCGGTCAAGAGTCCAGAGCCCTAACCACTACTCCACACCGCTGCAGTACCAGTTATAAATAAAATAACTGGTACTATTCAAGGTTAAAAAGCTCTGTTTGCATGTCTACTCTCACTCTTCCTAGGTCATTACATTTGGAGAATGACATTGTACCTCTTCAAGGCCTTCTTTCCTGTCATTAACCAAAACTGCTCTCCCCTAATGACTGACATGCTTTCCAACCAGTCGCATGCCATGGCCCCCCAAAACAGTGCTGTGGTGAAATGAACTGTAAAGTGTAACTGTACCAGACAACCCAAATATAGGTATACAAAACTGAGAACTTTAACATGTTTGCTACATGTGTGGCCAATATAGCAAATGGCTTTGGTGGCCTTTCTTTGTTCTTTGCTTCTGTTGCCCTGAGAATGTCTGTCCTTTTTTCATTGTGCAATTTCATGTGGGCTTTTAAGCACAATTGCTGTTTACCGTTCCTACTTCTATTTTTATGACTGCATAATAACAGAACCAAGACCAAAAGGAGTGACTTTGTTACTGGGGGTAATTAGGGGTTTATCAGACACTTGATTTGAAGTTAATAAACAGCATGGGTAATTATTACTGGACAAAATGATTACTGTTTTTAGTTGTAGGCAACTTGATATCAAATGTGGATACTGTACCTCCTGTATTAATACACAAGATTGTTCTATTTTGCATTCAACCATTTCAATTTCAAGTTTTATTTACACAAAAAAAAATCTACATATACAGCTTATTTCATGATATTTACAAGAACATTACACATAACTCGTTTAAATAATCTTACACGGGTTAAAAGAGCATTTCTTGCTCCACTCAGAACATGCAGTGCAGTATATTCAGGGTCTGTTTCTAGCATGCTAGGTTTGTCCCACAGTGTCTCAAATTCTAAAGCATTTCAACGTAGCTCATATTTGGACATTGTAAAGACATCCATTAAGTTAGGCAGCCTCTAAGTAATTTACGGTGTTCCAAGGACAGCATGCAAGTGTAATCTGATTTCAGTCACAACAGGAGCTTCAAAAATAGCCACACACAAACAGTGTTTGCAAGCTAGCAGTTTGAGTAGACGCTCGCTCTGTGTTTTTCTTGTCTACAGCACTTATGGTCGAAGCATGCCTCCCTTCAGGTTGAAACACTGAAGGCGGTCAGTCTCTATTCCCCAAAGCACATCCTTCACAGAGGCCTGATTTTGAGCCACACAAGAGCTACCTTCTTTTTCTCATGCCGAACTCAAGCTTTCCCAGCTCCTCGTAGGACTGGTAGAAGATTTCAAACTCTCTGGCTCCCCAGCCTCTCCAGACAGCCAGGCACCACTCCATGTTTTCATTCTGAAAGCCGCACACAACAGTGTCCTTTGCAACTACAGCAGCTTCAACCAGCACCCTGGGAAAAACAGACAGCATTAACACAAAAAAAAAAAATCAAACTTGAAATGCGTCTACCTAGAAATGGGAAGGCAGTAGTAGGAAATGCTTCCTGCTGAGGGGGCTGGCTTAACATATTGCATAATAAGGTGCAGTTGCAATAGGAATCTGAAAGAATATCTGTAAATCTCAAAAGCTAGCCAAGACGGTAATGTATTAAATGAGTTGGGGTGCATTGGTGGTACTCAACTTGACTTCTCTATCATACAGGAAGAATCTGGATATAATTGATCTTACCCTCGTTGAGCCAGTGCAGCTTCCTTGAGTACTGCGACCACTCTGCCCCGGGTGCCAGACCCCTTCTCCAGCTCAATAACGATTACATCCCCGCCTCTCCTGCAAATGGCAAGCCAAACAATGAGGATACAGGAAAACAGAGGAGGCAAAGCACGACAGTCTACAATTCTACAAAAACATGTACATACTGCCCGCTACACTAGTGTGATCTCGACCATGAGGTCTGGTGGTCAACACTTTTCACTCAAGAGACTTGTTACCTTGGGATCCACAAGGTGTCCTTAACCGCAAGCACTTTCACGGCTTGTAGGCCCTCCACATCGTCACCCTGGGGAGAGGAATCCATGCTCTCAGGCACGGGCATGCCCATCTGATCCTGCCACCTGTCCGACTCCTCGCAGTCTGTGGAGAAGGGCATGCTGGTGGAGCTGGCAAGAGAGTTCAAGATCCCCGAGCTGGACCTGTCAATCTGTGACAGTCGGTCAGAAGAGCAGGAAGACATGGAGCAATAGTCCGTCAGGGAGTCCTGGTGTCTTATTATCTGGGTCCCCGTCTCCTCATTGTAGATGATGGTCACGTCCCCAGGGCTGTTGGTTTCACAGCCCTTTTCATCAATGGAGGGGGAGGTGGAGGAGGTAGGTGTAGCGTCAGGCTCTCGAATCACCCCAGCAGGTTTCTGGACTGTAAACATGTCTCGGAGAGGATTGCTGTCTCCGCAGAAGTAGTGGGCACACAGCTGGTATGTAGCGGCGTGATACATTAGCAAGGTGTTGGTCTTGTCGTCCAAACACCAAACTGCCTCTTCTCCACCGCAGCCAGAATTGCAGGTCATTGAGATGATGGTTGAGGGACAGACGTACGGATCTAGTCTTTTGACAGCCTGAAGGGTCAAACAGTCTATGATGAGAATGCCGGGGCCAGTGCTGTACCAGATCTCCGAGCCGCTCTTCACCAGCACCATGACCTTCACCGGGTAGGGGTTTTGTCGTGGGTCGTCATCCGAGATCTTAAAGACGGATTTATTGAGAGTGTGGGAGCACAGGTAGGACTGGCTTTCATGTGGGAGGTCATTGATCAATATGTACACTGCAACTAGCCCATCTGCCATTCCAACAAAGACTAGCGGTAAAGTCTAAAGAAAGACGGAAAAACAAATGTGAAGCACTGCTGTGTGGTAAGCCTGGTACAGTTCATGGGAATCTCTGAAATAATCCAAACGGCTTCAGCACTTACCTTTTTCTGAGCTGGCACTGCAAGCATGCAAGTTACAACAGCTGGGCAGGGGAGACACTTCTGTGGAGTACTTAGTGGACACATGCCTTTCAGAGTGTAAATATAAATATGGTGGTCCTACAAATACATGACATGGTTACATATTTTCAGCATAAGGTCACAAAAGTATACACAGCTTCTTTTAATATGCATGAGCTTGTATTTATAACCTTTTCTAAGCAATACATAATGACCGAACAAAAAAAATTCTCATTAACTATAACACTGTCCATCATTCCTGTAAGAAGCAGGTAAACAAAACACATGATAGACCTGTACAGCATTACACTGACACTTAGCAATGAAAAGCCTTTGCAGAGCCCAAAAACATTTCCCACAGATTAAGGCACTTATCAGAATCTTTGACCTGCTTTTAAAAGGTCCTCAGTACTTTACCTCTGTCGCTGTCCAGAGTGTATTTTCTATTTTCAGTTGACAACTCAACTTCATTCCACCACAAGCCATTCTCTGCACTTCTACCAGACCTTTCTCTATGTTCACCACAGTGTAATTCCTGTGATTGCAAGCAAAGCATGTTGAAATACACAGGACAGACTGAGATGCCACATCCAAGCACTTCAATAGACGGCGGAAGTATATAGCAATGAAATCACATTTTAGTGGGTACCCTGCAGCTTTCAATAGCCCCAGAGCACAGTATTATAAGAAGTGGCCATGCGTATTAACAGTACATCTGTGCTTTTTCCTAATTAGCCCAACACAAAAACAATCACGTAAACCTCTCGTTCTATCATTATCCTAAAATAAAAAGTACCAATTAAATGGTTAAGACTTTAATGAAAGGCTGTGCCCCGACCACAAATCCACAGGGCTCTATTACAGTACTGCCATTAGCAGTGTTGGCTATTAAAAGTACCTGCAGTATGCAGTTATACAGTACTGAATAAAGCAAGACTTAGCAAATATGATATGCTAAATATCAGCTTTATACTGTGAAACCGGAAATAACTTGACCTATTTTTGGTTACTAAAACTGCTTATTCAAGAAGCCTCTGTCATTCATTTGTATTGCAAACAGTGGGGCTAAAGATGTATCTGTATATTATTATTTGTTTATTTAGCAGACGCCTTTATCCAAGGCGACTTACAGAGACTAGGTGTGTGAACTATGCATCAGCTGCAGAGTCACTTACAGTTACGTCTCACCCGAAAGACGGAGCACAAGGAGGTTAAGTGACTTGCTCAGGGTCACACAATGAGTCAGTGGCTGAGGTGGGATTTGAACTGGGGACCTCCTGGTTACAAGCCCTTTTCTTTAACCACTGGACCACACAGCCTCCTCTACATGAGGGTGGACGGTACCAGGACTAAATGAATAGGGTCTAGTGTGTCTTCTTTATAAATATATTTAATACACATTTTCAGAAACACTGCAGTGATCCTTGGCTCAAGTGTTGATTCGGAGCATGGAAATTTGAGTACCTCTCCTCATTCTCCCCATCCCAAAACACAGCAGTGTGCTCCTGCTCTGTGGAGAGGAACAGCTGGGAGTGCCTCTCACTAGGCAGCAGATACATGAAGCTAGGAAAGCTGGGCTCCTGCATCTGCTTCAGCAGGGAGAGAGCTACAGGACGCTGAACACAAGACAAGAACCAAATAGACAGTCAGGCATTTTCTAGTGGTCTCAATTCAGGATATCCAGGCTAGTGTTCTATTAACAGGGTATACACAGTATTCTTACACACTCCTGGACAGATTTAAAACAGAATACATTGTGCTTGACTGGCCAAAATAACACCACAGCAACACACTGAAAGCTGAGCTCCCCTTTAAAGCGGTTTTATCTTTGCTGCTATTGGGAATCTAATTTTGTTGGCAAAAGACAAGATATAAATAATAATTTCTATTTGTGTTTATAAGTAATGAATGAATTAAATACACAGCGATTATTAAATAAATAAATAAATAAATAAATAAATAAATAAATAAATAAATGGATTGATTTGGATTTGCTCATACAGATTTCTGTGGATTGGTCCATTCTTAGAGTTAAATATGTTAACAATGTTTAACTGTGTGATTACATGACTTGTGCCCATGTACAGTGGTGAGCTGACACACACACACACACACAGAAGTAACTCTCCCCCTGTACCTTCTCAGGCTTGGTGTCCCAGCACTGCAGCATGAGAGACTGCAGGCAGTGGAACTGCACCTCCTCTGGGAGTCCCAGCACCGGTCGGATCCCCTTGGACAGCTTCTTCACAATCTGCAACTGATGCTGACCCAGCACAGGCCGTCTCCCGGACAACAGCTCATACAGAACCATCCCATAGGAGAACATATCCACCTGAGCACAGGCACAAACAATAGAGAACCATCCCATAGGAGCACAAACAATACAGTGCACACTGTCAACCCAGGACAACCACTGAGACTGAGTAATCCAGGAATTAGAATCAGTTATCAGAAACAGTCATAGTCTGACTGTTTATAAAAATACAGTAAAGCCAGACTGTATATGCATGTGGTATATGTACCTCATACCTATGTGTGACTATGGGGTTTTTATAAAAAAGTGGGTCAAGTCTGGCTAACTTCGTCCTGATCTTACTTCCATTGTGCTGTAATCTCAAGTATTCTAGTTAGAGCACTGGACTGCACTGCAGAAGGATGTGGGTCAGAGCCCCAGTGTTCCGAGCGTACTGTGGTCAGTACACTGCATTCCTTTTAAAATCAGATGGACCATCTCACGGGACAATCCAGGGCTGCATTTTTTTCCAATCAAAGCAAGCACATGTGACCGCTGTCTGAATTTACAGAACATTACATACTGAAAAGGGATGGTTAGTTGATTTCGTTCTAGAGTAAATATACTGTATGAAAAGACAGAAAGAACAGTACACCAGGCAAAACCGATTATTTAGTAATTTTGTGAACACAAAAAGCTGCATTTACTCAAATTAAATGACTCATTCTATAATGAGGAGGTGATTGCTATGCAAGTCCATGTCTGTGCTTTCAGGGACCTATAATTTTCCTTTGTGCAGCGTGGTGAGAAGCACCAGGCAGTTTCATCGCAGATTTACAACCCCTATAAGAAATAGATGGCGAATGTCATTCTCTGTGGGAAATTTAGACCTCACTCAACACTGCCTCATTTCATTAGATAGTCAGTGGTTATTTACACAATAGACAAAAGCCAACAGAGTTAATGAGCTCAGGTCCAGGTGATAAAGGCCACATAAAGTCATGAGAACAGCAGGTACAGCTACTCCTCTAATAACTGCACAAAGACTCGCACTGTTTATCGGATTACCTCTGGCAGGGACATGGGACAACGTTTATTAGGACCTTAATAAAACGGCAAAAGTGAATGATTGGACCATTATAAAAGACTATCACCACTGCTCTAGTTTATGTTTGCAAAAAAACAAAACAAAACAAAACATTTCGTGGCCAGTGTGATCCTCACTTGTGTTCTCCCTCAAGTCATTGTTCGGACACATAATAATTAGAACCTCCAGGAAGGTTCCGTACCTTCTCATCATAGACAATGCCAGGCCGGATCTCTGGTGCCTGGTAGCCCGGTGTTCCTTCCACCCCCAGCGCTCCTTCGTGGAATGATTGCCTGGAGATTCCGTAATCTGAAAGCTTGATGTTCACCGGGTCGTCTGTCTCCAGGGACCAAACTAGAATGTTGTCGGATTTCAGGTCACAGAAGATGATGTTCTTCCTGTGCAGGTAGGCCAGCCCTGCTGCAATCTGATAGGCTGCCTTGAAGGTCAGCATGGGCCCCAGTGGCATAAACAGCACTCCTGCTTTGAGGAAACATTGAGAGTTCAGTGAGACTGGGACCTATTCAACCAGTGTACAAGCTAGGCTTTTGTGAGTTTAAAAAAATGTTTGGAGTATCTCATGTTTGAGGTAATCAGAATTTCAGAAATAAGACTCCTATTGCACAGCAGTTTCACTCATTCCAGGTTTTAATATGTGCTTGATTAGCCACAGATGACAAGCTCAGGTGTGTTATTAAACTCATAGTAAAACCAGGAATGGAACAAACTGCTGTGCAACGGGAGTCTTCTTTCCATCTGTGGAATTTACATTTGAACTAGGCTGTCTATTACAGAAACGTACTCACCCTTCGAGTGCTCCTCCAGCACGGTGTTGAGACTGCCCAAAGGGGCCAGCTGCAGAGCGAAGCAGAGTGGATGAATGCTGATTCCGATCAGAGACACGATGCATGGGTGCTGCAGGGAGTGGAGCATGCTGGCCTCCTGACGGAACTCCGAAAAATTCCTCAGAGCATCCATGGATCGCAAGTGTCTAACCATAGTGTCTGAATCAATATAAAAAAATAATACTGTGAGCAGGGCATTATTTGTTTCTAAATAGAAAATATGCTGTATTTGAACACAGGGATCTTATTGTTGTAGAGTGCCTGTGAAATACCCCTCCTGTCCGCCTAAGAGGGAGTTCACGACCGCAAAAGTCACCAAATCTGAATGAAATAAAGGTTTATTCTGAATTATATTACTATATTCCCCAGCTACATAGACTGCACCCCCCACTTTTTAAAACAAATTTATGGCACCGACAGCTGTTAAGCCCTAAACATAATAAACATAATACTTTTGTTACGAAACAGTCATGCACTCTGAATGAGGTCTCACTACACCTTCTTCCAATAACAAGGCTATTAAAAGTATTGCTAGCTTCTCCATTAGTCTAAATAACAAATGTATGCTATATTTACACAAGCAGGGGTTGGTTTCAATATAAAAAACAGGCCAATATATATCTCTGGTGCACGATTTATACTCTGAATTATCTTATGAAATGAGTCAACTCTTTGTAGCATAGTACCAAATGTGGATGCAGTGATTTTACAATTGAAACAGTTTAATGACTTCATTAAAAATAGATGAAGATACCACACTGAGAAGGGGTCCACACTGGGTTTTATAAACTCAGCAAAAATGGTGTTAAGTTACTCTGGCAGCAGTGATTTGATTTTCGTTAAATCATACAGTTTCACGTTTTGTACTTCTAACAGAATACAATGCAGAATGGAGTTTTCTGAACACTGCTTTTCTTTCATTCAGTTAAGAGTTATTGACATGTTTGTCACCTTCAGCCCTCCCCCTCAGCAGTCACAGTGTGAGGCAGCCCCTGCTAGGAGGAATATTTCTGAACTCTGTAAGGCTTTAGTTACTGTGGCAAAAAAGGAAACACTTTAAAAGTAACAAAAAATGTTTCACTTGCGTCATATTCCATGCCAATGAAAAGCTTGCAAGGTGTAGAGGTCTCTGGCTAACAATCAGCCAGAATCTTATGTAACCAACCAGCCTGCATAAGCCATTCCTATATATAAAAAAAGCACTGGTTTGACATTTACTGCATTTTCCCATCATTTTGTTCAATTTGTAATTTCCTGCTAACCCAGGTATTATATATGTTTTTTTTTTTTATTTAAAATGCACCAAAACCAGGTAAAACTCAGGATGTTAGAAGTGGAACTGAAAGCGATAAAGATCACTAACAAATTTAAAATCAACAGAATGCCACTAAACCCCAAATGAATTGGTTTCTACCACTCATGGATAGAACATAAATAAAATCACGCAAAAACAATTCTAAAACATTCCAAACCGGTTTGAATGAAGTGTGGAATACAAGGCGCACTCCTGAAATTGTTCTAGCTTGACAGCTGGGAATATTAAATTTGCTGATAAGTGGGAAGGGGTTAAGTAGATGCTCTCATAGCTGTATACATTCCAGTTATAATACACATTTGACTTTGGTATACTGTGCTTTCCACTGATTGAAGAATTATGGAAGGTTTAAACCCCCAAACTCCAGATCTTGCAGCATCATGCTGGGTTTGAATGAGAAAGAAACATCCTCAGAAACAGAAATCCCAACTGCAAAGGAATACATTTCAAATAACATTTATATAAGCTCTTCTAATCCTTCATCAGAATATCAAGCCTGTTTGTCTAGTTAAATGAAATCCCTGTGTACCTCTTTTCTACTCCGTCTAAAGGGGAGCGATAGGATCTCAACACTATACTGTTTACACTGGCTGTGTATACATTAGGTCTCCTGCAACCCATTATTTATCTACCGGCTGGATAATATACCAGACGCCCCTGGAGGCCCGTTTAACAGATGCATTTGGGTAAATTAAATTCCTTCCATGTTTAAAATTATTATTGCACTGTGCTCAGCATCACTATAACAATATAACCAAACAAATATTTTACGTTACAGCTATTTTAAAATGTAGAATAGTTTAAGAAAAGGGAAGCAAGCTCACTGATAGGCATTTCAAAAACGAATATCCAATTTCTTTGATGGTCACAAGTTTGAGAAAGTTTCTATCATGCTTGATAATTAACACTCATCAAGGACAAACGATTTAGACAATGATTAACTGGAGCACTTGAAAATGTGAAAGGGCTTCACCATGTTTGTGCTGCATTTAGGAACCCTCAACCGGAATCCATTTATATATATATATATATATATATATAGATATATATCTATATATTTTTTTTAATGTCTTTTCTTTTCTTTAAAACAAACAGGATATTGATATATTGCCCACGATTCCTGACTTTTGAGGCACCCTGTATATTATCCAAGTCATGCACTGTAGCCAAATTCTCATTAATATACACTGGATTTATGAACTTGTAATAGCAGTCATCAATCTGAATGTTAAACAATAACAATCAAGACAGCTGTTTAGACAGGTAATAAGCAAACATGTTAAAAAATGAACCGAACTGGGAGAGTGACTCGTGTGGGAGCGAAAGGTAAGGGCATGGATTTTCAAGCGTGGGGCTCTTCAGAGCAGAGATGAAAAGGAACCGTGACAGACTGAGCAGGGAGCAAGGGAACAGCACAACTGTAATGATAATAAAGGTCAGAGCTGTGAGAAGAACTGCAGACGCCCCCACACGGCACCCTTAAGAAACAGCACCCGGCAGCTATGGGCTCCAGCGCATCAGTACGCTGCAATTCCTTGGAGGGTGGGAGTCTCGCTTGGTGGAGATGCACCCTTACCTGTGCTGGCATCGAAGGACTGCTGTCGACACCTCTTGAACTTGAACCTCTTCACTGCGACAGGCATGTTCTTGTATTGGGCCTTGAATATAATGGTCCCACTGCCCCCCTGCCCAAGGATGTTGCTTTCATGCTCGCTGTATTCCAGGCTGCTCTTTTCAAGAAACAACCTGCAACAGAAACCACAGAGAACCTCATACACCCTCCACGTCACGGACAAGAAAACCCTTTGGATGATTACATTTCATAGAGGCACAGGTTCTTTTTACTTGTATTTTATAGAAACAGCTTGCAAGCAAACTTTTCTATGCCAGGACCAGGTGTGCCTGGTGCATTCATTACGATGATGTTATTGTATGTGGATAAAGGATTTCCTGAAAACAACCCTCACTGTAAATATGATGGACTTTGTTTATTGCATCAGTATACAGCAAATGCCGACTAGAATACATTATCTTGCTTTTCCTGCGTAATATTGATGCATGTATATATTGTAGTGCATATACATACAGTAAGTGCTGAAATAAAATGGAACAGGTGGCTGACATTTTACCCCCGGAACAAAAGTACGTGATAGATTAGGATTTTTTTTTATTTGTTGTGCATACTCTGCTTTAACCAAAATCCAAATAGGAGCAACGTCCATCTGGGATGCACAGTGTACAAGGAGATGAATATTGAAGAGTGTATAGCGAGAACAGGCACAGAAAGAGGCAGCAATGAAAGCTCCAGCAAGAGGGAATGAAGGCGCTACCGTGCAGGGAGATCCGTCATGAAGAGCTCCGGGACCAGCTCTTGGAGGGGCACTGGGACAGAGGGGTGATTCGGACAGACAATGTGATCCAGCTCCATGGCAGCGTGAACGCAGTCCTCCATGTTGAAGAAGTGCACGGTCTTCGATGTCCCCGGCACGCCTGCTCTCTCTGCGGTGGCTGTAGCACAGCAGGGGCACGGCGCATACTGCTCAATCAGCAGCGTGCCATCATTCTCACTGGCAGTCAGCGCTGGAAAATGAAGGAGGGCATCGTAACTGACTCCGAAGCAATGCAGGAGATCCTCAGACAGGGTTCATAGCCAGTGATCTGTTCAAAAGTACAGCAGGCATGCAAAGAGGGAGCAAGCAGATAACCAGAAATCTACTAAATTCACGGCATTGTCTCCATTGCAGGACTATATCTAAATAAAATTGATACAAAAATGAAATAATTTATGTCAAAACACCACGTTATGTTATAAAAAAAAAAAAGTACATTAATAATACAAGTTCTGGTAACCGAGTCAGATGCATGCAGAAAGCTGAAACGTTTGTCACTTGCAACACACAGAGGACTCTATTGAGCTTGATTAAATAGTTCAGAACGGCTGCATTACCAACAGGTCAAGAAGTGTCATTATACCCGATCAGTAGAAGTTCTAGTATGAACCATTTTACTGATAAGCTGCTTCAACAGTCAAGGTCACCGACTGAAGTGTGGCTCATATTGATACCAACACTCCAGAGAGGTAGGCCTTGGATTCTGCAGCGTGTTATAAAAAACAGAAGGTGTTGTAAAGAGCCATGATACACTAAGAAGTTTCTTTAAGCTTTATTCAGACTATTATTGAGTGTTTAATGTTATAGACCATCTGAGCACATTTCCGCCGTGTCTGGCTAGCTTTTAAAGAAATACTGACCTCAGCCCTGTTGCTAGTGTTGACATTACATTATCACAATGCCGATGCCCTGAAACCAGCTGCCTTGCTTGAACAGAAACATGTTCGCCCCACACCTGCAGCAATATGTAATGTGTTGATGTTGAGCTTCAGTAACTAAACCGTAAGAGCTTGCGCTTTCAGACACTATTTAAATTGTGAGTTGATTAATGATGGAACAGAGCTTGGGAAGCTTATAATCCTACCAGGACAAGCAATTTGCCTGTGATCCTAGAACACGGCAATCTTTTGTATGAATCAGTAGCAGAAGCCTCAAAGGATCCGAGCAGATGTAATGAAAATCAGACTCTCACCAGGAAACCACTGATCGATCAGGGAGTTCACATGGTCTGTAATGAAAGCCATGGCGGAGAAATCTCGGTTTTCGGACTGGCAGATTATTTTGATTCCGCCACTCTTCTTCTTTTTCCAGTTCAAATCCGATGATTCAACACTACCAGAACAAACAGAAATGCACAAACCACACATTAGAGACCACTGTGGGTCTTTCAGCTCAAAGCGCCAGTTTTGTACACTGTGCTATATAGGGATTCTACTGTGCTTTGTTGTCAATATCAGTATGGCCACTTGCTATGCAAAAAAAACAACCCTTTAAGTCAATTCAAAATGGTGACATCACAGTGGATGGATTCGGCCATATAAACATGTGCAGATACTACCTCACACAGATGGTTGTCCTATAACCCAACACAGTACCATGCAGGGATGGAAATAAGACGCCCATTGCACAGCAGTGTGATTCATTCCTGGTTTTAACAAGTTGAATCAGTGGAATGGGTGAAACTGCTATGCAATAGGAGTCTTATTTCCATCCCTGCCATGGTACCTCATTAGCACTACAGTATCACAGCTGTTGTTGCAAATCCACAATGCCCTGGTAATGCAGTGGTCTGCTAATGATTCTGCTAAGATTTCTTCATTTATATAA
Organism: Acipenser ruthenus; assembly: GCF_902713425.1. NCBI lineage: Eukaryota > Metazoa > Chordata > Actinopteri > Acipenseriformes > Acipenseridae > Acipenser > Acipenser ruthenus. The sequence continues at coordinate 26,320,773 of NC_081209.1, forward strand.
AGACGTGCCAACCTATTTTTTTTTTACTTTTAGACTTCAACACTGCAAAGCTGAAACCTAGTTTGACCTGAAGTGCTCTGAAGCAAATACAAAGAATAAAAGGCAAATTAGTATGTCATCATCTGAATAGAAGTAGTAATGAGTCACAGAATGGAGCATTTGATGCAACAGGCTGTAATTTATCCTAGTGAGCCAAGACTTCATTTAATTCAAGGGAATCTTGCAGGCTGGCTGGAAGCCTGTTGGAGGAGTTCAGTAATATACAGATGGCTTATTGTATTTGAAAGGGGAACTTTATTCTGGTTACCTGAGGTAGCCACCGTCAAATGTCACCAGCAGCCCCTCCTTCCAGTAAATTGTCTGGCTTCTCCGGACGCGGAAGGTACTGCAACGGTTTCGCTGCTGGTTGCCAGCAAAACTATAAATGATAGTCTGCCTTTTTCTCACAGACTTTGTGTTCTTTTTGGTCTCAAATGACTGAAATGAAAAATGGAACACCACACACACACACACACAACTGATTACAAAAATTCTCTGCTTACAATGCAGTCGTTTGCCGTTTGTGCGAGTCAGATTTTATAGCAAAATAAAAAATAAAAAAAATTCTGGTCATGGTTTCACCACAATGACTTCGTGTTACTAAGTAAAAAAAAAAATCTTAAAGTACATTTGCTTGTGGTATTTCTGTACAAGTTTGACATTCAGCGATTCACAGTTGTGTTCTCTCTCTCTGCATTCCCTGGGAATATGCAAGGTGGTGATGCTCCCCAGGGAATAGCAGAGCTGAATAAGAGCTGTTCTGAGGCCTGTCCTCAAATCCCCTTGCTGTTTCATTACAAGATTACAGGTACCTGGAGGTCCATTTCTGTGAGGCTAATTAACATCCGAGCTATAAACCTCTGCCAGAATCCAGCAGGGACGAAGCTCATTTTGAACAGCCTCTGAATGGTGTTGGCTGTCTGCTGGCGGAAGCCGTGGATATCCAATCCCGGTTTGGGAGGCAGTAGGTGAGGCAGCAGGTAACTGCAGCACAAAGAGGTTTGCAGGTCAGAACATTTGGGAGCAACTGCATGTTTACAAAAGACGTTAAAACCACTTTCCCTTTAGGGCGTTCCAATAATGGTCTGTTCACTGATCATTTTCATACAGAGAAAAGCAGGAAAACACAAATAAGGATGCAGTCCGCTTTCAAAGGGCTCACCTGTCACTGGCGACTGGGAGTGCGATTTCAAACTTGGCAAGGAACTGGAAATACTGCTCCTCGGTTTCTTCAGTGAAGCCGGTGCCCACCAGCAGCATGCGCAGATCCTCTGCTTTGATCACTCCGTTCTTTGCCACCGACTTGGAGCTCTTAATATTGATGATCCTCTCCAGACACTCCGACAGCCACACCGCGTCCAGGAAGTACAGGTTCCGCAGGCCGTGGCTCGTGTCAGGGAAATGGAGGAGTGCTCCCGTCTCGATCAGGAAGCTGAGAGCTGGTCGAGAGTAAAGACCGCATCAGCAGGACTAAACCGACACACTGGCAGGTAAGAATCTCTCCTGGGCAGGCTTGAGGTGAAGCTCACATCACCACTCTACCAGGCTATCCCTGCTCTGTGGTTATTAGTAAACAGATGGGCTTTGGTCTCTAGAACATTTTAAAGGGACAGATTTGATCACAAAAATTGTTCCCAAGTTAAGTTTATATACTTTCCTGGACTACTTTTTTTTTTTTTTTAATTGTTTATCAGAATGCCTGCACTCCAGAATCAGAAAGAAACCACACAAATGTGCTAACATGACTTTAAATGTGAGCGACTTTTTACTGACCACTAATTGCAAAAGAACTTCTGTGTATTAGTGGCTGAACGGGACTGGAATCCTCTATTCGAGCACCTTTTGCAGCACACAAGGTTTCCTTTTCAAATATCACACATACAATATGTAAAAGTATGCAGAATCTACAGCTATGGCCAAACGTTTCGCATCATCCTATAGAATTAAACAAGTTTGGCTTCATAAAAGGTCGACTGAAACCTGCTGACACATTGAATTACATGCCGCTTTGTAATTTTCCCATATCTAAAATTATGTTCTCATATATATATATATATATATATATATACGCAGTACTGTGCAAAAGTTTTAGGCAGGTGTGAAAAAATGCTGTAAAGCAAGAATGCTTTCAAAAATAGACATGTTAATAGATTATATTTATCAATTAAATAAATGCAAAGTGAGTGAACAGAAGAAAAATCTAAATCAAATCCATATTTGGTGTGACCACCCTTTGCCTTCAAAACAGCATCAATTCTTCTAGGTACACTTGCACAAAGTCAGGGATTTTGTAGGCATATAGTCAGGTGTATGATTAAACAATTATACCAAACAGGTGCTAATGATCATCAATTCAATATGTAGGTTGAAACACAATCATTAACTGAAACAGAAACAGCTGTGTAGGAGGAATAAAACTGGGTGAGGAACAGCCAAACTCAGCTAACAAGGTGAGGTTGCTGAAGACAGTTTACTGTCAAAAGTCATACACCATGGCAAGACTGAGCACAGCAACAAGACACAAGGTAGTTATACTGAATCAGCAAGGTCTCTCTCAGGCAGAAATTTCAAGGCAGACAGGGGTTTCCAGATGTGCTGTCCAAGCTCTTTTGAAGAAGCACAAAGAAACGGGCAACGTTGAGGACCGTAGACGCAGTGGTCGGCCAAGGAAACTTACTGCAGCAGATGAAAGACACATCATGCTTACTTCCCTTCGCAATCGGAAGATGTCCAGCAGTGCCATCAGCTCAGAATTGGCAGAAAACAGTGGGACCCTGGTACACCCATCTACTTTCCGGAGAAGTCTGGTCAGAAGTGGCCTTCATGGAAGACTTGCGGCCAAAAAGCCATACCTCCGACGTGGAAACAAGGCCAAGCGACTCAACTATGCATGAAAACACAGGAACTGGGGTGCAGAAAAATGGCAGCAGGTGCTCTGGACTGATGAGTCAAAATTTGAAATATTTGGCTGTAGCAGAAGGCAGTTTGTTCGCCGAAGGGCTGGAGAACGGTACACGAATGAGTGTCTGCAGGCAACAGTGAAGCATGGTGGAGGTTCCTTGCAAGTTTGGGGCTGCATTTCTGCAAATGGAGTTGGGGATTTGGTCAGAATTAATGGTATCCTCAATGCTGAGAAGTACAGGCAGATACTTATCCATCATGCAAAACCATCAAGGAGGCATCTGATTGGCCCCAAATTTATTCTGCAGCATGGCAACGACCCCAAACATACAGCGAAAGTCATTAAGAACTATCTTCAGCGTAAAGAAGAACAAGGAGTCCTGGAAGTGATGGTATGGCCCCCACAGAGCCCTGATCTCAACATCATCGAGTCTGTCTGGGATTACATGAAGAGAGAGAAGCAACTGAGGCTGTCTAAATCCACAGAAGAACTGTGGTTAGTTCTCCAAGATGTTTGGGCCAACCTACCTGCCGAGTTCCTTCAAAAACTGTGTGCAAGTGTACCTAGAAGAATTGATGCTGTTTTGAAGGCAAAGGGTGGTCACACCAAATATTGATTTGATGTAGATTTTTCTTCTGTTCACTCACTTTGCATTTTGTTAATTGATAAATATAATCTATTAACATGTCTATTTTTGAAAGCATTCTTACTTTACAGCATTTTTTCACACCTGCCTAAAACTTTTGCACAGTACTGTATGTGTGTATGTGTATATATATATATATATATATATATACACACACACACACACACACACAGTATATATATTCTTTTTTAAATTACATCTCAATCCTAAAATTCTAAGTGAGGCAAAACTTTTGGCCACAGCTGTAGGTGGAAAAGCCTCATGTCTCATCTTGCTTCCGTGGTTATTTCTGGTATCTGGCTGTTCCGACAGCATGGCCAAGGAAACTGACAACACAATGAAGGAATTGTCAAAAGAAAAAAAAGTGGAAGCACTGAGTGTACTTGCAATCTCTTGCCACAGTAACACTTCAGATAAATATCAGACTATTACAAAACACACTTGCATATGAAATCTACTCAGGGTTCCTACACCAGATTATGAGGGTAATTATAAACGTGGCAATTGACATTTTAACTTGGTGTTGGGGCTAGGTCAGGAATGGGGAGCTCTGAAAGAAATGGATCTTGCACGAGTCTGGGCGAGGACTGACCGGTTTGCAAGTCCTCATAGTCTTTGATGTCACTGTCAGGGTTCTGCTCTATAATCTGCTCCAGCTGCAGGTCAGTCAGATACTGGACTTCATCTTCCAGGTCTCTCCTCAGACGCTCCGCTAGGACTGCCGCTTGTAGAAGCAGATAGCTTTTGGGTATCTGCAAGTTACAGTTAATGTAATTGAAAAAAAGGGAGCCGATTCAACACTCCTGGAGGTATATCATTCTGGACTAGAAAGGAGAGATTCAGTTAAATCAGCGGCAAGCTTTTTATTCCTTAAAATTGACCGATTGCTCTGCACGGTTCTTCTGTTTTTTTTTTATAGATTACTCACCAATCTCCCGACAAGTTTCTGGGAAGTTGCCGCGTTGGACATATCCTTTATGTTACAGGAAACCTGAAACAGCAGCCTTCGCAGCCCATCGAAGCCCTCTAGGGTCTTACAAGACACTTCACTAGAGAAGAGAAAGAGACACGTGTGCATCAGCACTGTTGGACAGCTCTCTCTCTCTCTCTCTCTGTTAAATGCCACTTTAAATCTCAACACATGCAGCTACCTTTGGAGATGGAAACTATTGCTTTTAAATCAAGAACGGTGCCCAATGAGAACAGGCACGAGTATGCATCTGAGCACTACCGTTTGACAATGGAAACACAGCTTGACTACAACAGGGCCTGGTATCATTTCTGGGCTGTAAATAGAGATTTGTTTTCGACCTGCGGTGTTTCATTCCCTTTGCACAGCTTGTCTGATAAGCAAGATGATTAAAAAAAAAGCTAGACTTTGTTCCGTTTTTCAGTGATAGAACATTTTGGCAGATGCACTTACTAGGTGTCTGGCTGTGCAAAAAGGGATTTGTAATTCTAATTCAGGTTAGACAAAATGCCATGGAATGAGAATGCGATGAGAAAGGCTGTACTGACTGCAGGTGTTTGCAGGTGATGTCGGGGTAGCCCGTGGCTCGGGTTCCGGAGGGGGAGCGGCACACGGACAGGACGTAGGCACGCAGGGTGGCGATCCTCTCTGTGCGGAACTTGGAGTCAATCAGATCGAGGTGGGTCCCCACCACCACCACAGCAGCATTTGGGGCTCGGGCCTGCAGTGAGAAACAGCATGGAGATCACTCCAATTAGTGCAGCCAAAAAAAAAAAAAACACCCCAACACCCCGACAACCACACATTTTTGGCATAGCTTTAAATATAATCGGCACTTATATTTTAAGAATGGTCAATTTGCATAATTAATGACTTGGGTAAAAATAAGGTTGTTAGTTTTGTTATTGGTATGTTTTCCTTTTACACAAAAAAGTACACCCTGGAAAAAAAGTTTTGATATACAGGGACCATTGTATGTGGCTGGCTAGGTCATTCATCAGGGATGGGCAATCCCCAAACACACACTAAACACTACCCTCCCAGTTACCTTCGATTCTTACAAGATCTGGGGCCAATAGCCGTTTTCTGAGAATTCCCAAATTATGCATCAATAACGGCTTCTGCAGGTTAGAGAGACATTTATAAATCTACTTTTTAAAAGTGAAACAGATTCCACCGAGCAGTAACTCTGTAACTACAGTGGAGCTGGAAGCTACCTCCCACCCACAATGGCTGGCTGTACCTTGGGACACCATACTGTACTGCATCTGTTCACTGAAACACCTGGGGGAGCGCAGAGAGCCAGGGGCAGGGACACGGGAGGAGGACAACAACAGTAGATTAATAAAAAGGGTTCCTAGGAGAGATGCAGTGGCCTCTTTCTTACCTCAATGTTTAATAACCAGGACTGCAGGTTCGCCACAGCCTCTTCCCCCAGAGCCAGGTTCCATATAACTACATACAGGGCCTTGTCCGTGAAGAAACACTGATTGACTGTGGACATGCTGGCAGGGCCTCCAATAACCCACACATTGAACTCCACTGAATCCATCTATTCACACAAGACAAGAACAAACCGCTCCATAAATTGACAAATAATGCAGGCAATGTTTCTACTACTCTGTGCGTATCTGAGCTAATTAGAAAAAACTACATTAATCTCTTTTTTTAATTCAACCCTCAATATAGCTTATCCAGTTAACCCCTAAAATGCTGCAGATTTTTTTTTTTTTTACAGAAACACAGTTTACATTTGAGTAACACAAAATCTGTCTGCTTTATGAAACCCTTCAAGGTGCAAGCGCAAGTTAATTATCTTCAAGTACTGTTTCTATTGCTTACACTGCAAACTTATTCCGAATGAATGTGTAACTTAGTTAAATATTGACTCCAAAAAGATAAGAATTAAAAATCAGGCTTATTAAACATTTGTATCTTTCACTGAATGGAATCGGAACCTTTTTTTATTCTCAGGGGTTTGCATGTCCTGTGTATCGTAAAGGAGAAATGTAAATGGGCCAGAATGGCACAAGCAATGTGAAGATAAATCAGAGGAACAGCAGAGCTTTTCACATGTTAAACACAAATAACTATCAAGTACAGGACCCACAGTGTACACAGCTCCTCTTTATTTGGACTGGATTTAGGAAGCACATCACAAGTAGAGGGAAGGGGATTTGCACTTTCCTTACAAAGTAAGTTTGGCTATGTTAATGTTTTACAGTTAGCCAAAGTGCACATTCAAAACACTCAAATTCACAATTTCAAAATATTAAATTCTAGGACAACTGTGACTCACAGGAAGAGTGCAAAATAAGTGTGACCCCCTACTGAAAAGTTGCTATAAAACAGAACAGTACCTGCTCCTGTCTTTTTGTATAATCTCTGAGCTTTGATACCAGCAAGCCTTATTTCTCAGATAAACAGCACTACAGTATGCATGCCCATCATTGTTATTTCTCAGATAAACAGCACTACAGTAGGCATGCCCACCTTGTCTTTGACACCACTGGGCTTCTCCAGTTCCCATTTGGTTGTTCTGATGCTGGTTTCATTTTGCATCATCTGCGGCACTTTCCCCGTCTGCAGGGCTTCCAGCAATGCAGATTTCCCCTGCCGAGGAGGCCCCACAATGATCATCTTCAGCAGCTTGCACTTCTCTGCCTTCCTAAGATGAGCCCTCAAGAAAGCCAGCACTGCACTAGGACCTGGATCAACGAGAAAATCAGCCGCAGTGAAAAAACAAACATTTAGCACCGATGGTCTTCCATTTTCATTAGCTTTGTGATTGAGATAGTGTTGTGGATGTACAGCAGCTTATTAACTAACAATGATGTCTTGTGACAACCTATCAAGACACCTGTACTTGTCTGTTTCTTATGGAATTGTTATTGCCTGAAGCAGTTAATAGAGTGCAGTCAGAAGCTACATGCATCGGCTCCCCAGCTGTCAATGCAGTGAGCTCAGCCAGTCTCCGCTGCCACTGTGCAGGAACACCAGCCAAGCAGACAGGGCTAAGAGGTCAGCACATCTCAGGAGATGGACATTACCTTCCTTCCTGACCTCGGCTGGGATGTTACCAATATTCAGCTCTTCAATATCCAGCTGCCAAAGATTAGACAGCTGCCCTAGTTCAGGAGGCAATTCTCGAATCCCGGGATTACTGCACAGGAAGGAAAGGATACTGCATTATACCAATGTTACTGTACACTCAGAACAGTAATAACCACATACATATTCGCATGCTTACTACACATGTGGTTCTGAGTGGAGAACACAGGAATAAACAGCGAGTGAAGACGTGACCACCAACGGACAAACTCCAACAATTGTTCACGTTTGCATTCCCTAGAGGGAAGATCTGTTTATCCATTTCATGTGTAATCTGCATAAAATCACACCGCACTGTTACTGGGGCCTGTTTGTTAAGTAGTCTTGTGGCTTTGTGATGTGGGCCATGGATATCTGAGCTGACAGCAACCTGACACCACTGAAATTCACACTCTTTTTATATGTGAAAGACAAGAACACTGACACGCTCTGCCACCGCTGAGATTTATTTTTTTATACAGGTTTTCTTTGAAGCTGTAAACACATATCGCATCAAAATTATAACAAGAAAACATGTTGACAGCTTAAACACAGACAGTTTACAACAAAAGTACTTCCCGCTTCAGTAGTTTATAGGGCTAGCTAGGAACAAGATGGTCATGAGAGTACATTACAGTAGGGCACTGCTCATGTGCATTGGTTAGGTGATTTGTGGGGATTAGACCAGAATCTGGTTTAGAAAAACATTTAATATGGCTCCAAAATAAAAAACATCAACGAGGAGAATATGGCTATCCCTGCTGTAAAAAAAAATCACAGAAATCATGACAAAGTCCCCTGGAGAAACGAATTTGCAGTAACAGACTTTAACCTGCCCCACTGCCAGTGTTACTTACTGTGACAGATAGAGTTCATTCAGGCTCTTCAGACAGCACACTGACTGGGGCACTGCCTCCAGCTGATTATCATTCAGGAACAGGACTTCCAAACACTCGCTGAGGAACCCGGGGAATTCGATCAAAGAAGCTGACGACGAGAGAACAACAGCTACTTCACATGGTCTAGGAGGTCAATACATTACCACGGGCCAAATTCACACATCTTTACACATGCAAAGTGTCCACTTTAAAAAAACAAACAAACTTGGATTGTAACACTATTTCATTTAAGTAACAGCAGATATCCAGAAGTACAACTTTCTAATTTAGTTCATATATTATTGACCCAGCAACATACCATAAGTGCGTATTACCAAGGAGGTAATAAAAGCAGGCCAGGGTTACATTTAGAAAGGTGCTACTGATGATAACTTTGTTTCTTAAAAAGGGTAAATACAGAAACCAAGAGCATGACTGAATCCCTGGGCTGAATGCTTCAGATTGCAGCTAGGGACAAAAGTCTAAATTTCAAGCAAAGGTTTGGACAGAGCAGCCAGGAGAAACCATATCTAAAGGAACAGGTCCTTTCACCTGCTGCACCATCCTGGGGATCACGCTGGGGTCACAGGCTTCACGTTTATTAAAATGATCTTATCCCAAAGTGAAACACTGAATGCAAATGAGGAAACAGGACACTCCAAAAACTAAAAAAAAAAAAAAAGTGTATCCCGAGGGGACCTGCCTAAGACACGGCCATTATTGCAAGACCCAGACACGGTATAATGCAACCCAGATTACCTGTATGCGGGTCTCTTCTGCTCCATGTGGTGAAGAAACTGAGTCTCTTAGTTTTTGCTCCCTCCTCAGTCCTATAAGGAATGAAGAAATATACCTTCACGGTCAATCATTTGCATTACTGAGCGATTTAAAAACAAAACTACAATTTTAAATACTGAAGCTTAGAATGGTTTAAGCTAAAAAGCTCCAAAAGAAGTCTTTATTTCTTCTTACAAAAGGGTGGGTTTGGATCTGTCATTCCCTGGTCTATTTTATTTATCTACTTATTAATTCACTTCAGTATCACTGGTGGGGGAATGCTTTTTTTTTAAAAAAAGAGTTTATAAACTCTCCAAGGTTTAACATGAGGCTAAAAGGCTTTGAAAACAAAAATAATGAGCTAAAAGTGTTAATCCAGACCAAAAGCCTTCTACAGCAGTACAGCCACCCCATATTAATAACCTACTTTCCAAGTTGATTCTTTGAAAGATCAAGTGATTTGAGCTGACAGCAAGTCCACTTGTTTGGCAAAGGCAAAGCAGATAGCTGATTTTCGCTCACTTTTAGTGACACCAATGCCTGCCGGAAGAAAGGAGATAACATTTCAGACTGCAGTCCTAACAGCCTGCACTGTCACCTGTATATATACACACACTGAGCATCAAAAAAAACTTATCACTTATATTTGGATAAAATGCACTAGATGTGATCGAAAAATGACAAACCGTTTTTGAGCAGGTGCAGTGACTTTTTATAGTGCTGATTAACAATTGACATCACGAAGATGCTACAAAATGATCTGTCGATCTTGAGCAGGTGTTGCGACTCTTGGTCTCCCAGTTCGTGGCCTGTCATTGACAGAGTGCGTCTGGTTATACCGTCTCGCCAGGTTTGAAATTGCTAGCTGTGAGCACCCAAGACGGCGAGCCACAGTACGCTGCCCTAGTCCAGCCTCCAACATGCCGATTGCACGAAGGTGCTGCTCTCTTGACAGACGTGGCATATTGTTTTTTCTGTGATTTTCTTTATTGCTTTTATTCAAGCTTGCAATTCAACAGCTGAAATCACTTCATATCCAGTGTCCAATCAACTGTCTCACTAATTAGGTGATTAAGTGCATATGCTTCAGTCATAGTCACTCAAGCGTGTCATGGTCAAGGATGAATGATCGAGTGATTAAAAAGAAACCAAAACATTGTCAATGTCCATCATTTATATACCTTTATTTTTTTTTTGAAAGTGTTATAATAGTGATAAATTTCTTTTGATACTCCGTATATATTGCGTTCCTTTTGAATTCATTTACTGTATGTAAATTAGACTAAACAATACCAATCATTTTAAATACTACAGGTCTTTAAAAAGACTATGCTTTAAATGTCTTGTATCTTTCTCTTGAAACAGTTTACATTGACATGCTGTAAAGGCATAGAGCAAAGGCGCCCTCTAGTGGTTGTATGTATTTAATGTATACTTTCAGTTACATTCACTCATTCAATTAAAGTAAACTTCAATAAAGAAGCAGTGCTTAAAAGAAACTGAAACTGCATATTTCAAAAAGCTTACTATAATGCTTGGAATGCTGTCTGTAGTCATCATACACCTTCAAATGTATAATTACCTCTAGCTGAAAGATATGCAATGGCAGCTCCTTCAAGCAGTTGTCAGATAAGTCCATTTCTTTAAGATGATTTTTCCAAAATATGGAAATAGTGTCTGGAATGCTCGCCACGGAATTGGAAGATGCTCTACAATATTGCTTGAGGGGAGGAAAAAAAAACAACAACACTGTAATCATGTATTACTATTTTCTCCCAAAACCAGGACTTTTACAGTACTACCCTTAAATGTAACCTCAACATAACCCCAACATGGAGAAAGGTTATCAATTCACTTTTCAGGGCTGGAAATAAGACCCCCGTTGCAGGGTGATTTGATCCATTCCTGTTTTAATAGGATACTAGGAGCTTGCTACCTATACACCGAGGCTCGTATTAAAACTTGGAATGGATGAAACCGATAGGCAATAGGAGTCTTATTTCCATCCTTGATTTTACAGTACACTAGTTCTCTGAACATTTATCCGTTACAACAATTGTCCAGTATTAGTGGTTAATACAAGGTACACCAAGCAAAGCAGCATTTCATTTTCACCCTGTGGATACCTACCAGGGGGCATGCCCACGGATCTGGAAACACTTTCAGTTTGTTCCTAGAAACACTGAAGCTGCGGAGCGACTTGAAGCAGTGAAGGAAGCAAGCAGGGACCTCTGTGAGACGATTGTCTGACACATCGAGCTCCTGCAGCCTCCGCAGTCCTATCCAGTTAGTACCTAAAAAAGACCAAGAGAATACCGATAACACTGCAAGACACTGTACACGGGAACAGAGAGAAAACTAATAGTTGGGTTCAAAGTTAATGATTGTACAGCTGTGCTAATTTAGGGTGCTGATTCACTGGCCACCCAGGCACTCATTAAAAGGTGTGATGGAAATAAAGGTCCCCCACCCCCCACCCCCTACCCTATTGGTTAATATAGAGTGCCCAATTATTTTACTTCCCAATTTAGAATGTCCACTTGACCAGAATCCCTAGCGAAGACCGGTGAGTTGGCACAGCCAGGATGAGAGCCTGCGCTCCTCTGACTGGCTCACCCTGCACACCATGCAGGCGTGCTTTTTACCCCAGGTGAGCCACTCGGACCCCTAATGTAGCGTTTCCCCGTCGCTTCAGGTATTGTTTCCTGACTGCAGACAGGTAGAGTATATGAATTCAGGTTATTACATTTGTATGCTACCATATGCACAGGTTTTATTAGAATTGTGCAGGAGCATGACAAGCTTATGAGGACCACAACAAAGAATATTATTATTCAGTTATTAAACTGTATTGTTATAAATACAGGCAATTCACCATCAGTAACAAACCGACTCTCAAACTGTTGCCTGCCCAGGAGTCTGCTTGGAGGATGGGATATTCTATATGCCAAAGATGTGTGGTAAAAGGTTCCAGGAAGCCTACACTATTAGGCTATGCTGTATTTTGAAGAATAATGTAAGTGTTGTACAACATACAAGGAATGCAATATAGAAACCTGAATGTACCATTTTCAGCTTCAAATAATGTTGTCAGTTGGTTCTTTGCTGCTAAGAGCTTTTGGAGATTGGAAAGATGTAAGAATCCTGAAGAAAGACTGGTTAACTCATTCTGGGAGAGGTTCACCTCCAGGAGCCTGAGGAAAGAGATCATGACAGTGAAATGGAGTTCTACAATTAGAAGCAGTGAAAGGAGATACAAAACAGAAAACTTATTTTGCCTTTTTCTAACTTCTTCACTGTGGCCATATCTCCTAACTGACCATTTTGGAACTTGTGGCCACGTGGCTCCTGGGGTATGCGATAAAGATATGCATAGACTACAGTAGTGTCCACGTATAGGAACACCTCCTAAGAGAACACTTTGCCTACGTGAACACCCTTGTGGTGAAATGTATTCCCCCCCCCCCCCCCCCCATTGTAAATGCTCCGTCTAAAGGAACAAGAACGATTTGTTCACAACTGATACAGTACTGTTTTGTAGCCCGATAACTCAAACACAGACTTAAATGCTCGTTTTGTATTCCGATGGCATGTAGACAAAAAATGGGAAAATGTGTTTCTCTTGCCACAAAAAGTTGGAAATTGTTCAAGCTCCTGAAAAAAACCTGAATCAGACACAAGTCGCCGAGCAATTTGGAGTTTCCTGTTCTGGTGAGTTGCTTCACCATTCTATTAAATACTTTTGTGCGTGTCTTGAATATTGCTCCTGTACAGGTATTCATAAATAATCTAGAGCTGCTGCTGCATTTAACATGTGTAGGGGTGCTGTGTAAATTTAGTTTGACAGTTAGTTTATTTACGTTAGTTCGTCTGTTACTTTATTATTATAGTTCATTAACATACATTTGCCAATTGCTTTTCTCTTGCTTATTCTGTTCATTTCATATGTTGATGCATGTGCGTCATGACCAGTAATAAATATTTATTTATGGATTCATATTGTGCTCGGTGGCCAACTCTGTCTTAAAGAACACTTTGGCTAAGAGAACACTTTACTTGCTTCCCGAGGGGTGTTCTATTAGCCGGAGACGACTGTATTAAAGTTTGTAAAGAGTTGCCAGTAGCAGAAACAAGTAAGTTGGTCACAAACTTGGCCCAATTCAAATTTTACACCTGCTCTGCTTTCAATGGCAACGTCCCAGGAACACACTCCACACACATTGGCTATAAGTGGGCTTTTGCAGACGCACTCTTGAAACAGTGGCAGACGGGACACACCTTGTGCAGAGGATACCCTCCGAGGAGTGGACAGAGGGAAGCTCTCGCAGCTGGTTGTCCGCCAGGTTGAGCTGCCGCAGCTGGATCAGCCCCCAGGGGATGACGGACGGCAGGCCAGTGAGGCTGTTTGAAGACAGGTCCAGTTGAGAGATCCTGGAGGAGAGGTCAATGAACCAGTCCAGCTCCAGCCAAGGCAGCTTCAATCTGGACCACTGCACAGAGAGGTTCTGGGGAGCGAAGAAACATCAGCTGTGCTCTCAACCAATCACATTCCCAGTTCAGAGGTCATTCTCTCCCAGACAAGCTTAGAACTTTCCCTTTCAAAAAGGGATGCTTAGCCTCTATGTAAATCAAGAACAAAAACAACATGTGTGGTTTGGTGACACATACTTAGCGCTACAGTATGGTAATGATTTTGTAGGAATGAATGAACCAGTGGTGGTGATTAATATCGCCCAAACTGCTACGCAATAGGAATCACATCTCCATTTTTTATGAGAATATTTATATTTAACTGTTGGTTATATGACAGTGCTTCACTCTTTTTTATTGTAAACTACATGCACATTGAGTGTGTGTGTCTGCACTGTGCACTTTGAAAAAGCTGGCCACATACTGTTAACTTCTACAACTGTAAAACATTTATTCAATAAAAAGTTTGTGGAACTGAAAGTCTGGAAAACACAGTTGTGGGAAACTAACTTCATGTTTCACGGTAACAGAACAACAAGTGGATACATTATGTTTGTTTCACGGCTGACCATATGCAACTTTAGAAGTTTCAGGCATTTTGAAAACATTTTTGGTAGTCTTAGGCAAACTCCATTTTAGGCTCTCGTTAGCTTGAGTGATATTGATACAGGATCCAGGTTTAAAAAAAGAACCTCCCTTGAAAAACTTTTAAAAATGATGCATTTTGTTTCATATGTTAGCGACATTCAGTACAGTTCAACATAAAGCAATGAAATGAACACAGTATATACCCATGGACAGCAATACGAGCACAGGACATGTTAAAAGGATTAGCCTTCATAGACCAATAACCTTCTAAAAAAGCAGCGTAACTAACACTCTTCAGCAGGGGTGTCCAATCCCAGTCCTGGAGGGCCACTCCAGGTTTAACAGGTAAAATGAGATCATGAACTACTTCAAGGTCTGGATGGAGGTTTAATTGGTTCAAATAAACAATTTAAAAAAGGCTTTGAAAAAAGACCAGGAGTGGAAGGGCCAACTTCAGCCACCCGTGCTCCAAAGCTGCAGCAAACTGCAGGACCAACAAGACAACACATTGCATTGACATACTTTGCTTCTGGCTTCCCTTTATAAAAGAAGAGCCCCAAGCTGCAGCATGTAAGTTTCCTACAAAGAGAACTCGTCTGTTACCTACATCGCTCAGTTCCTCGCTGTGCTCCGGAGTGCTGGGCTCCACAAACCTCGCTCTCAGGAGCTGCTTGGCGAAGTGAGGGTGGTCCATTAGAGTATAGGAGCAGAACACAGATCCATTCTGAAGCAGAAAGGCAGCAATCTCTTCATTCCCTACAAGGAATAAAACAAATAAAAGTGTTGCTTCATATGAAAGCAGGACTAAAACCCAGTGCACAAATCCCCTTTGCCTGGCTAAACCGATTTGGGAAGTACAGTTCATTGTTCAAAGAGGAACTGTGCTAATTTAACAAAATGTTATTGTTGCAGTATATTTAGATCTGCCAACCAAAACAAAGTTTTTTTTTATACAAGTCCAGGCTACAGTGTGCAGTGAAATGTATGTATTACCACTAATTTGTACAGTTTCATTGACATTTTGACAGGCAAGGTTGCTTCATTTAGTAATACAGCAGGGTAAAATGCAATACTAGCCTGTACTGGTGAAATAAATGATTGTAAACTGCTATGGTAAACATACATACCTACTAAATATCAGGTAATGCAGGTGTTCGCATGATATCTTCTCAGTAGTGAACATAAGATCATACAATCTGCACTATGTACCAGTACTAAAACACGTTTCAAAATGCTTCCCAGAAGTAACATCAACATCAATAAAAACACTGTTTGTTAAAAGCTAAAAGTACCATTCAGCGTGCTTGTCTTGCCGCTCGTGTTCACCATACCTGCCTTTGCCGCTGCATAGAGTGGTACACCTGTGATGACAGCGAAGTCATTGCTTCTTATCGCACAGTTCTCCGTGTCGGCCTTGTAGTTGAGCACCAGCAGCTTGACGATGTCCACGTGTCCTTGTTGGCAAGCTTTTGCCAGCATCCAGTTTAGCAAATCTTTATTGATGCCCGACCCTGGGTGAAGAAACAGCGATACCACCCCCTTACCTCATTAAAGACGACAACACAAAACACATTCACTCGAACGAAACAAAAGATATTGCCTTGAGCTTTTTGTCGTGATACAGTACAGTAATGAAGTACAAACAAGAATTTAACATAAGATTAGAGAGATTAGAACACATTGAACTCAAATAATGGGAAGAAACCAAATTATGTTTTTATTTTTATTTTTTTTAATTAACCTTTATTTAACCAGGAAAGTCCCGTTGAGATTGACCTGGTCAAGAAGGCGCCACATAAAACAAAACACAAATGCAAATGAGCACAACAAATACAAACAAGTTATTCAAAATTACAAGAAACCATTTTGGAGCAAAAACATGTCTCAGCTACATACTGAAGATGTCAATTTTTTGTTTGAACTCCTTTAAAGAGGTATCAAGACAGTAAGTTTCAGTTCATCCTAAAATTTATTCCAAGACCACGTTAAGCTTGTATTTATCGTTGGGTGCAGAAAACAAGACATTTCAGAACTTAATACTTAAGTAGGAGAGTCTCACCTGGTAAGGAGTCTAGCAACTCCTTCACAACGTCTTCATGGCCATAATAAGCTGCAACGACTGCTGGGTTTTCATCTGTGGGCTCCCTGGGCAGGTCCACCCTGCCCTCCTTCAGTAAATACTGCACAGCCTCCAGGTCTCCATTCCCTGCTGCAACACTGAGGAGCTGGTGCTGGAAAACAAACATGCTCAATCAAATCTACAACAGAAACTCATTGCTCTCGAGGCCCTGATCAACCTATTATAAAACAATGTTTACAGTACTATACCAACTCAAAATTAACATGAACCCCATCTACTGGATGCATTTAGATTTTCCCAGCATGAAAGTAAGGAAATGTACCTTAAATATTTGTACACCTCATATTTTGTAGTATAGAGCACAGTTTATATAAATCCTATCAAAAATATTCACTAGGGGGCAATAGAAGTACTGGTCATTTTATAAGCTGTAGAGCTGCTGCCTTTTAGAGTAAGGTATAAAACAACCCTACTGACTAGCCTTCCTCAGGGACAGGCAAGCGACAAGCAGACAGATCTACATTACAGTGTGTTACTGAAGCCCGACTTGTGAATCATTCTTACAGCTTACTGCCGAGGCCTCCCAGGAGATAGGAATCGTTTCAATTCACTTATTCAAGAGGCAGCAATCTGGATAAATACAGACTTTCTCCAACGGCAGTACAAAAGCAGGTGAAATGACACAGCAATACCCCAGTTGATTAAAGTACATATGAATAACAAAATATAAAAGTTTAATAAAAATGTGTCATCCATAACTAAAACACTCAGAGCGGAATTTAGAAATATTAAATATTGATAAATCTTTTGACTAGAAAGTCTTTCTCAACTGAAGACATTGAGAAAGACTCGTAGCCAGAACGCTTGTTGTAAATTCCTAAGTTTCCTAAAGCCTTTTTAAAATGAATACGGTGAAAGATTTACAACAAATACACCTTCCTCTTCAGCTGCTCAAAATCACAACAGCTGTTCACAGATGCTTTCCTGCAGCTGCACCGTGAAGACAGTTTAAGGAAATACCAAAACGGCAGTCAAAACAGTCCTGATAGAGGTGGCACCTCACGCAGCATAAAGGAATATCTGCTAGAAAGTGTCCTGAGGGCAACGGATGATTCTCAATGAAACCAACCCCAACCCTAACCTTAAGCAACCCCAGCCCTAAAACCGAACCCGAAACCCAACCATTAAAAATCATCCGATGCCCTCAGGACACTTTTTAGTGGATATTCCTTTGTGCTGCGACAGCTCACAACGTGAAACCCTTTGGAAGTGCTGCAGTCAGCATCCTTGACAGGGCCAACCCTTACAAGTGAACGTCAGCACACTGCACAGCAAGTGCTAGGTCTGGTGTCGGTTACATCTTATTGATTAAAGACAGACAGATTTTCAGGACTAAACACTCTCCATTAGTTGAATTCATCATTATGCAGGGAAGATAACACTATCCCTGGTGGGTCATAAAAATACATTTTCTACCTACAGTTACATTCCCTGGAGCACTTAGTGTAGGGTTTCGGTGGGTGATAAAACTGCATGAGTCAAGAATACTGATCCAGTGTCTTCACCTTATTTACAGTTTGGAGCACTGCATGGATACTTATTTCAGTAAATAGGGCAGCATTAAGAATGGGAATTACATATGTTTGCCACCTTGTTTAAAAACAGACCACAGTTTACAGTCCACCTTATTTGCATCTTGCTGATTAACACCTGCCCAAGGCAGTATAAGGAAATGGTCCGAGCACTCTGTAAACCCTACAGTAATGTATTCCCCTGGCGACCCGCTGAGAGAGTCATTATGTCATACTGAAAACAATTAGCAATTACTTGGGATGCTGATGCAATGTCAGTGACAAAATAAAACCTGATCTCATCTTCTAAACATTGCTACAGTAGAGTTTTAGCTGGACTTTATTAAATTTACAATGGTATAATATATAAACTAACTATTAAGAAAAAATACTAACACTGGTCAGAAATTGCAGCAGTAAAATGTAACCATGGTCATCTTGCCCTGGGAAAGGTTCAAATGAGCTGGCTGTTGAGGGGGGTACAAGAGTGTGTGGAGGAATGATTCTATGTGTTTATGACTGCAGTGCCACGCCAAGCTGTCCTGTAAATGTAAAGCCCAGCTTGTCCCCGTCAGTATCTTCTGTAGTTACAGTAGGATGGAAGTGTTAACGCCAAATATTTGCAGTGAGTAGTAACTCTGTACTCCCCATGAAACCAAACTATTAAACAGCAAAAATACAAATATGAACTAAAGCTATTATAGACTACTTTATTGGTAGGTGTAATTGTGTAGAAAAATGCTCTTGTTAATTGTGCCTCAGCAGAGTCGTTTTTTATTCGAAGCAGAAATCTTTACAGCATTGCCATACCGTTGCATTCAGCGGATTGGGTAGCTCCCCGCAGTACAGAGACCTACAAAGGAGTCGCCTTTTCATTTAATATTTATAAGCACCAGCACACAGCCTGCACCCAGGCTCCTCCAGTGGTTACCTCACTTATCTGATAACATGGGATGCACTCAAGAGAATGCTCAAGAACACAACCCAAGCATCTCCTGGCCCTGAGCAAACAAGACTAATTTCAACAGTCAGTGGAATTGTACCCAATATCAATACCAATTTCACCTACATTATTCCCTTTTGCTGTTCCATATATAGAACCTGCAAGTTACAGCAGTCAATACCACCCCCCCCCCCCCCTCCCCGCCCACATTACCTGCAACAGAACTAGACAACTCGTCCCATAAACGCTTCATCTTATTACAAGTCTTTTCCTATCAAGGTCATCCTTATCCATATTAACAAGCATGTCTGGATCAGGAGCAACACCAAGAACATTTACATACACCAGCTTAGATACACAGCCATGTTTTACTGGCTCAATTGAATAAAGGCACTCAATTGGTTTGGTTAGTAGTATTCTTTCATCCACATCCCAGATATGATTTTAATCCATCATCCGGGCACAGAACTACAGTCAAGCCTCCTGATAACAGAATCTCTTCATGGTAAAAAAACATAGTTAATAAGCCTGCATCTTTACGAGTGTAATGCAGAGTACAGCTCAGGTAGTGTTTTAACGCAAATTAAAAAGCAATGAAGGGCAAGATCATCTTAACACCCAATTTCTTCTACGTACTTCAGAGCAACAGAGAACAAATAGTAGTATTTCTTATTTAATAACATTAGATGTATGGTATAATCATGATTTTACTAGTGGCTAACTGCATAATGAAAACCATGACCACTATTATTCTTTTTGTCTTTATAATGAATTCTATTTATGACTTAATGTAATTTATTTGCATAAATGGGTTTGAAAAACAAGGACGACTCCAGCAGAGAAGCATGATCGTGTCTCCTGTCAGCCGACGGCCTGGACAGGAGCCCCTTCAGCAGCAAACCCACCTGGATGTGTGCCGTCTCATCCCCCGTCAATCTCTTACCTTTTCCAGCCGGAGCCTGTTGTTCTCGCCGCACGAGATTTTAATGAGCTCCTGGGCCCTGCTGGTATCACCTTCTTTGTATGCAGCCTGGATGTTTTCGATCGTAGGAGACTGATTCAAAGTGGAATTGCCCAGGACGGAATGCTTGCCTCCCATATCCACAGTGCCTGCCACAGAAAGAAGAGGAGCAGTCCAACACATTAAGCAAACACTGCTGCACTGGGAAAATAATAAAAAACATCACACCAGATTTACAGGCAGCTACCAACCCCTGTACAAAGACAGCTTTGAAAATCAGTCACTTTGGTACAGAAAATATAAATTTTCCTGTGATACTCTTATGAAAAATGAAGTATGGTTAATATGAAAAATGCTTTTTTTTTTTTTTTTTTTTTGCCTCTTCTGCAGCTGGACTTTAAGTGGGAGCAACTGGCACCATTCAGTACTTGAGTATTAATTTATGAGCGAGTCTCGTTTGTAATTCATGCGTGCTTAAAGAATCATTAGGGCAATGACAAAATGCAAAACATATTGCAACGCCAACTGGATTGCATGATTTTATTCAAATGAAAAATGTTACCAATCAGGAATAAGACACAGAGCAACTACAGTGAACGAACAAGACAGATGGCTGCCTATTAAAGATATTCTCCATCATTCACCTGTATTCAGCTGGTAAGAACAGGTGACTACCTTGTTCATGTGACCATATAAATAAATATATGTATAATAATAAAGAAGCCTGCATGCAGAAGCTATAGCAGAACACTTGTACTGCTGTTAGGTATAATTCCTTAGTTTGTGTGAATTAATTTCAGCTAATTTTCATAGTTCAGAATATTAACACATACCACACAAAGCACTGCAGATCTGTAATGTCTCTGTAGCAATCCTGGAGGTAAAACGCTCGCAGATAACAGTTAATATTATGTAGTATATAGCCATGGGGATTTTAAAAGGATGCACATTGCAAGACCATCATGCTGTAGCTATTCACATGAGGGCTCAGGTTGTCTCAGACCACTTAGTGGGGGCCCAAGTAAGCCTACCCTCTCACTGTGGAGATATAATCAAATATTGAATAGATTTTATGTTTTTCTCCAGCAAGAGAGACAAATGTATCTGTTTTTAGGGTAAGTCGAAAGCTGCAAGAAGCAGAATGAAAAACCGATGCCAACTGCTTCAATTCCTAATACATTGTGGCTTAATATAAGACCCTGTTAATTATTAAGCAGCTGAGTCAGACAGATAGCTGAGAAAGCTCAGGGGATCATGGCCATTAGAAATACAGCAAGCACCACTGCAGCCTTTATGGTATGCAGCCAAGTTAGACATCTGAAGGGCAAGAAACTGAGAAACACAGGCCAAAGCATTTTATCAGAAGTTCACATGCAACTGTCTTTCTAGCATGGACCAAACCAGAGATAAAATCGCAATGCAGCAAATCTAGATTTTCTATAAACTTTTTTTTTTTTTTTTTTACATTGTTTAGTCCTCTACAAAAGACTGCTGCAGAGTCAAGTTTACAGTTACGGTATCCGGTGTAGTTGCAGTACATTTATAAACTTTGATTAGAGCACATTAAAAAAAGCTGTATGTTTTCTGCTCGGTACATAGATCAAAGGAAGTGCCAACCACATAGAAATGAATAAATCAACAAAAGAAATCACATAAAAAGATTGTTCAGATTGACCGTCTCCCCCACTCACTACCCAAGCAGTGCACTTAAACACCAGTGAAAGATTTCACAAAGCCTGGCCTACAGTCACAGCAACTAAACCTTGTGAATTACTTCTCTAATGTCAACCTGAAGCAACCTTCATGTCTTGCTTAAAAATGAAAGGTAACAGGTTAGTGTGTCTGAATTGTGCATGTACTTTAAATCTTCAGCATATCTGGAATTAACAAGACTGGTAGCATGTTCTTGGCCTACTTTTTATTTATTTATTATTCAAAAAGGGAATGACATCCATGCAAATATCGATTTCACTTAATCTTTATTACATGAGAGTTTTATTTTTTACATAAATGCTTTAAGTTAATTCCAGAGCTTATTCTGAAAGGGAGTAGTTGAAAGAGGAACTTGCTGCACACTCCTCACATATTAAATAGTTTGCTTGGGGGTCCTCGTTCATGCATGACTTCTTATTAAACACGCGTATTAAAAAGAGCAGCTACACTGGTCCAGAGCCGAGACATACTGGAGCCGACAGGTTCACTGGAAACTAGAGAGTGAAGGGGGTGCTTAACAGAACTCAAACCTCTTGCTTGCAGTACTGTACAAACCAAACACTGGGTACTGGCGACTGGCCCACTGCAGGAACTGGCTGTAATAATCACTAGCAGGTGCCTGTATTAGCATGTTGCAGTGCTATTTTATAGATTCTTGTACCACAGAACTTTGTGCTTAATCAGAAAGACAAGGGGAGGCAGCTGGAGATTGTTTCAGACGAGAGCCTGTATTTACATGCACCAAGATAATTCAGCTAATAACATCTGTTACGAAAGAAACTAGATATCTAATTGAACAAAATACAAATTAAATAACTGATTTTCTGTGTTTTATTTCTTCCTATATTAATAAACAATAATACTCCCTTAACAGTGGCATGCTGTTTTACACAAGTACTAAAAGAGCCGGCTGCTATTTAAACACATGCTATAATTTCCTTATACATCAAGCGCTTCCTTCACCTCATGCAATGCCTATTCATGAGCACTAATCTCAGTCTGTAAACACAGCAAGTGATACAGCAGTTAAACAAACCCAATGCTCGTCCTCACACGGACAGCTGATTCCAAAGTGTCACAGAACACAAGAAAAGGGCTTCGCTTGTACGTTGATAAATATTGCTCACCTTTCTATTCATATTGTGTGAATAAAACTGTAGATCCAGGGAGCTCGATCCCGTGCGGTAACTCGATTTCTTGACATTAGCCGTGCGTTTCTGGCCTGTTCATTTATTGGGTTTATTTTCTCATTTTTCTTAGAGATAGTGGCTGCAGTGTTATCCTTGGCAGCCCTTCTGACTGGTGTGGTTGATGCTCCTTTGTTCAGAAGACAGTAGCTTCCTAGCTGTGATAGCAAGCCTCGTCTCTGCTGTCCTATAAGCCATTACAGTGAAATCCAACCCTCTCTAACCTAAGTAGAGATTCACTGGGAAAAGAAAAAAAAATCCATGGCGCTTTGAGGTGACCTCCAAGCCTGATTCTGCACCAGATGGCTTCAGCTAAATTCTATTACAGTAATAACATTGTTAGAGTATATTGCTGTATGATATTCACTCTGGTCCTTTCTACTGTAATATCTACAGGGACTGGATCAAAAATTGGAAACACCCGCAATATGTTGCACACACTTCTTTGCTGTATATAAAATCCTGTTGCAATTTTTTTTATACACATGATGGGGAACCACATTAGATCTGCCAGGCTTTAACAGAGGACTGATAAAAGATGCTGGGACAGCAGGTGATTCTGCATCTAAGGCTGAAACACTGCAATGTCATTTTATTTAAAAAAAAATAATATTATTACAGTTTCATGTTGTTTCTCTTTTAAGGTGTTATTGTAAGTGTGTTTTGTTTTTGCATTACCGGTTTGCACACAGTGCAGTATGACTACAGCTATGCGTTTATGAATTTTCAACTTCAGAAAGATACTTTGAATGTTTTACCTCTGAAAGACAAAAAGCAGCCCCCTAATGATCACTAGAGGTTATACTTTAATCCACTAAACTGCCCTTAAAATATCTCTATATTCCACATTAGGTTAAAAGTAAATAACCAAAGATATTCAACAGAAGATAAGGGTTATATTGCTAGTGCTAATAAGAGTTAAGAAAATGTACTTTAAACCCCCCCCCCCCCCTCCCCCCACAAGCTTTATCAGTTAAATCCTCACAGCAGCTATTCAAGATCACTGCTTCTGCACACACCACCGATTTCCTTCTCATTTTATTTTTATTGCTTCTCTCTTCTGGTAACCGTAGGCTTCACTAAACAAGCGCAAGCTCACAGACAGGTCTAAAGACAGGAGACGCGGTTATGAATTGGAATCCGTTTTTAAATCAGTTTTATTACAAGCACTGATTTAAAATACAACATGTAGCGAATTCAGACTTTGATTTAAAAATGTCACACCGGGATAAGCGCTCGAGTTGCAGCAACTAGTATTCAAGAGTGTCACAGAAACAACTAAAATCAGTTACAGTCATTTATTATTATTATTTGTTTATTTAGCAGACGTCTTTATCCAAGGCGACTTACAGAGACTAGGGTATGTGAACTATGCATCAGCTGCAGAGTCACTTACAACTACGTCTCACCCGAAAGAGGTGAAGTGACTTGCTCAGGGTCACACAATGAGTCAGTGGCCGAGGTGGGATTTGAACCGGGGACCTCCTGGTTACAAGCCCGTTTATTTAACCACTGGACAACAGAGCCTCCAATTTATCTTGGGCATATATTATATATATATATATATATATATATATATATATATAATTTTTTATTTTATATTATATATATATTGTTCAAAAATTGATTTAACACCACTTGAGACCAACTCCCTATCAAAAATATGTTAAACAAATAATGTAAAGTACTTGTATCTAAAGAACATACAGAATGCTGGCAGATTTACCAAGCTTTTCAGAACTTAAAACAGGAAGTTTTGCCTTTGGCTTAGAACCCCAAACATGTCGCCATACTAAATATAACACAGGATGCACAACACAGCCAAAGCACTCCAGCAGCTCATGAACTTTCACTTCAGGGTCCTGTGCCTGAAACAGTTGCATTTTCAAGATGGGTGTCATATGAGTGGCATGCTCAAAGTGTCACCTCGATAGGTATTAGATATATATTTAAATATTAATAAAACAAAGATCACTTGAAAAATAGTTTGCTTGCTGATATTTATACCCTTCTTCTGCAGGAGTATTCCTTTTGGTCTTGCAAGGGAGGAAGCTTGAGACCCACATGGTTACCATCACACCATAAAAAAAAACAGAAGAGAGATGGTGATAACCCTCTGGATACAATTAACTCTTTACTAACTCAAGGTTCAAGAAATCCCCCCAAATCAATTACCTGTAGTGTACGCATTAGCAACAAGACTCAAAACCTTGTCAGTACATTTAAACATGCTTTAAATCTACTATCAATCTACTATCATATCTAGTCTCTCTCAGAAGTGATCAGTTAAGGCAAAGCCTGTTCTACCAGCTATACTAAACTGAGAGCCAGCATGACAAACCTCACCCTTAATATCTACAATGGAATCACACACAGCAGCCCAATTCTGGGACAAATGAATACAAGATTTGCAGTCTAACGTTAAGAGTTCACTTGCAGGCAATTTCAGCTCAATCTAATTTGTATTTTCACATGCTTGCAGTACTTCTAGAAACTGAAACCCAGAGGTGGTTAAACGTGCAGTAAAGTCAGACAGTCTAAACCGGGTACAGGCAGAAACTACCTACTTCTCTTTAAAGCTGTTTGGAAAAAGAAGAAGAATCATTTTGGTAGATGAATGTCAACACATAGTGAAGCAAATGTGCAGCTAATTATGTTAGAAAAAGCAGATGACAAAAAAAAATACTGTAATTGACAGCTTAACAAATATTGACTTTTTTTCTGGTACTCGTGACCTTTTTTTTTTTAAGACTATTGTTTAAAAAGTATAACAAGTTTAATATATATATATAACAAGTTTAATATATATATAAAAACAGACAGATCGTATTGTTTAAGACAAAACTGAGTTAATCATCTTTCTGTAGAATACTTAAATGATCTGCTACCTAAAGTACTTGAGACCTCTTTCTCCTATTTAAAAACGACTTGAATAAAGAACATACAATACAGCAGCTGAAGTGCAAGACAGGCTCATAGTATTTTCATGTGTAGAAAACTCACAGCATGTGCTTCAACACTCAGTATTAATGTGCTACTCACCATGTTGGTCGTCCATGTTGTTCTCAGTACCGTCTGTAGATTCACTCATGCCCACAGACCAGTACATCCTCTGTTTTACTGGCAGTGTGTCAAGCCCGACGAATTCTCGTGGCTTCTTAAAACGAAAAACTTCTTGTGTCCATAGGACCCAGAGCTCTCAGGATGTGATTACACAAAACCATCTGCCAAAAACAGACAGCCGTCTACGACACCAACAATCCTGCAAAACAGAAGAGCAGTCAAAACGAATCCGCGTTTATCTGCAGTTCAATATTTAAAAGTATTGAAGACTGTCTTGTAAGAACAGAGAATAAGACCATACAATGACATAAGATTTTGAAGCTGTGCAACTATCCCAATAATTATTCCTCTCCATTCATTATAAGATACTTGCAGCAATTATCAATATAAAAATTAATGCAATGTTGACCAGCATCCCCACCGAGTTACATTTTGCACTCACAAAATATGTACAGCTCAATCTTTTCCAGCTTAAAAGGATAGAATACAAAATAGCACCTCTCAAGCAAGAAAAGTCTGGCTAAGGATAACGAAATGTCTCTATATACAGTCTCTTATCATGGAGTATTTAAATTAAGGATGACCCTCATTTACTGTTCAACTGCATGACAATGGTGTATTTTAAGCATCCAATCTGATACACTATTCCTTTACCATACAGCATTGCACCAACAAAAGCATATTTACATTGACAACAACCACGCACCATTCAGAATTCAAGTAAAGCCTCTAGATTATAAGACTTCGATGGAACAGACTGGGTACTGGAGATTAAAATACGTCTCCTGCAGCAGTTTCAGCCATTCCAGTTTTTATTATGAACTTCATCTGGCCCACCTGAGCTTTTCCTCTCCACTGTTTGCCTATTAAAAGTGTGTTTTATAACCCCCATAGTAAAACCTGAAATGGCTCAAACTGCTGTGAATGGGAGTCCGGTTTGTATCCATCCCTCCATTGTGTGCAGTGTAAGAGCCTTCCCACGACAGCTCCTCTCCCAGTTGTATTTGAGAGGAGTGTGTGCACTCTTGGCAGCCTTGTCAACTCCAGAAGCCAACCATAAACCAGAAGACTCATTTCTAAAAGGCCAATAA
The DNA here is from genome assembly GCF_902713425.1 of Acipenser ruthenus. Taxonomy (NCBI): domain Eukaryota; kingdom Metazoa; phylum Chordata; class Actinopteri; order Acipenseriformes; family Acipenseridae; genus Acipenser; species Acipenser ruthenus. The sequence goes on from NC_081209.1 coordinate 26,347,742, forward strand.
TGCAGCCAGTGGACACACATTAGTCACTTCTTCCTGACTGGAGTCCAACTACGACTGCAGAGCTTTAAAAAAAATAATAATAATAATTAAGAAAAAAACCACAACGAGCGCTTTTTACAGGCCGATATTAGCTCAGAGTATTATTAGTTTAGCAAGATGAACATTTTAAAAACGCACCACAATACCTGATTAATGTCACATGAATCCAACAGCATCAAGTCTGTACTGTGAACACTCTCCACTCCGGTTACAAAGATACCAATCTTGATCAATTTCTGTACTGATTATAACTGTAGTTGGTAAAGCCAAAGTAAAGACATGGTACTCTGTGTGTGTGTGTTTTGCAGATGGAACAGCTACTAGATAGTTATGTGCTAGTCTGAGTTGTACTGGTGCCTCAGAAGTATTGCAACACAAGGTCTCACTATAACTTTCAAAAGAGCAGCAAGTCTTTGTTCTATTTGTTTTTGTTATCTTGCTTTCCTGTTATCTTCCTGTTATCTAGAAAATAACAGTCTCTGTTATTATTATTATTTATTTCTTAGCAGACACCCTTACCGAGAGCAAGTTGTATACAAAATAAAATACATAATCAATAATTACAGTACAATTAAGAGCAAGATACAAAATACATTGACTTCAGTCCTAATACGAGCAAATACAAAACACAGTACGATTTGATATCGGGGCAGTTCAAGAGCAGATAACAGTGTTGATAGTTACATCAGGGTTATATACAAGTGCAAGTGAAATACAAAATATTCCAGATTGGATTAAGTGCAGGATTAAATACAGTAAAATGGGGAGCAGATAAGTCCACGTTAAATTGCATTAAGGCAGAGTGCTATATTGTCCAGAATGGAAGAGTTGAGTTTTACAGGTGTTTTCTGAAGAGATGTTCCTGATTCTAGGTAGAATTCTTCAGATTCAGCGTCTCTGTCTTTTGCTAAACGCAACTGGAAGACAAGTCTGAAAAATCACAGCTGTACTTTTTCTTCAAAAATACCACAAGATATGAAGGAACGTTGAAGTATATGTTTCGTCTTTACAAGAGTGTATAGTTAAAATTAGACTTCACATTTACATATTTGTGTTCAGGGTCCAGTTGCTAAACAGAGTGGGCTGGCATCACTTTATGAGTGTGATTGTCTATTTCTGAGCACATAACTACTCTTCCTGTATGAAACAAACATGCAAGCAACCTAGCTTAGAGAGATTTCTAGTTAATGAAGCTGCAGTTTATCAAACAGATATTTGGTCATGTGTTTAATACACAGTATTACAACACAAAATATTTCGTATGCATTTTATTAAAATTCAAATGAAGATAAGAAACTGCTCATGACTGACTCAAAAAGGCCAACTGATTAAATACTGATTACATTAGTGAAAAGGCACCGGTTACGTTGAATTTATCAGCAGGTATCCCTTCACTCTTCATTATTATTTTTTCTATACACTCTCAAACTTTTCAACTTGACCCATAAACAAAGCATTATAGGGTACAAATAAAATAACACTACACCTTTCCCATGAATTAGCATCGTGTATTTTAACAACGAGAAACGATATATATTTTTTACACAGAGAGAGCTTTTACGTGATCCCTTGGTTTGGTTATGCCATGGCCTGCGACGTGGGAATGCCGTCCTTAAACTAAAATAAACCTTTTTAGTTTCACTTACCTCATGTTTCCAAAGTGCACGAGCTCATCGGTAGACCGTAATTAAGATCGAGGTAGACAGATAAGCATTTATTTTCCTTAACTTGGGGTGTATTTCACTTCAGCTCGTTTAGTTGCAGTGTGTTGAAAGCATTGATTCCAATCGAGATGACAAGCAGTCTTGATGCAAAATTGGAAACACTTCCTCATTTACAAAACCACTCTCAATGCACCAACTCCCACATTACAAAATACGTACTTGCTGTATCTAACAATTGATAAGTCTAATTTCTATCCGGTCTAGACTTTTGCTTATATTTTGAGAGAACTCCTTGCTCAATTATGATGTAACTTGCTAACCGCCCGTCTTTTTTAGCACAGGTTAAGTATATCATAGGATTAACGTATGCCCATGTTCACTGGGGCAGTTCAGTTTTTTTTTTAACACACACCCCGATGCATTTTGGTAAGTGTAGTCCTGCTTCTCTTAAAGAAAAGAAACAAGTGACATGTACCTGAGACAGGTAAAACGTACCAGAATGCACTGCAGTCCCTATATGGCCGGGACAGTCCCGATTTCCTAGCAAATGTCCCGCGTCCCGATGCATAGGAAGATATTTATTCGTAGAATCAAAAAATCATTTATTCTGCACAATAGAGTTAGTGAAAACCACACGCTGTGCTCTTCGTCTATTATATGGTATGAGTGTTTGTTTATTTTTGCCTATGACCCCCCCGGAACAAGCGTCCCGCTGAACAGTTTCCAAATGTTGGCAAGTATGGCACTGCCATATGAGTTGAAAAGCCTGAGCTGTCGCAGTGAACATGGCGTGATATGGTAATCCTATTGGAAGCATACTGTATGTCAGATTTATATTTAAACATATGGCTGGCAGCCTCAGAATATACTGGCAGCCAGGTGTGTTCAATACATGCAGAACATCAATGAAGAAAAACAAATTGGATAGATTTTTTTATTTATTTAAAAGATAGAGAGGTGTTGTAGGATATTTAAATATATAAAATAGTCAAAAATAGTTTAAAAGTCAGAAATCACTAGAGCATAATCATAAATGTTCAAGAATATTATAACAATTATACATTCTATATTGGAACTGATACAACAGCATAACAATTGGTTTGATGGCCTACATTGACGACACTGACATGTCATCTATTCAAGAAAAAAAAAGACAATTCACCAAGAAAGACATCTCTTTTACAAAACACTTAAATGATCTATTAAATAGAAAATTATTGTTGTATATTTTACAAGTCGTTTTAAATGCTAATTTTTATATATATATAAATGAATAAACTACCATCTTACAAACGGTTATTAAAGTTTTCCAATATAGTTTCACATGTGTCATCATTGCATTACCAGGGAGTCTTAATAATCAAAGAGGCTCATTCATATCATTTACAGTAGGATTGGGCTGAACCATAAATGTATGGAAGTGTGAGTCCCCCACCCCACCCAGTGCATACATTATCAAGGGCTGATTTTAAAATCAGAGACCATAAGATTATAAAAGCTGTAGCTGGTCTTTCACTGGGGTCTGTTTACTGTCCCAGTTAGGAAATCTAAACGGCTACACAGAGATGTTATAATGTTCACAGAAACAAAATATAATGTATACTACACCACATACCAAGTTACATTGTAATCTTAAAATGAGAAGTGTTTATTCATACCCAAATACTTCCAAAATAATTATCATTTTTTATATTAACAAACAAAATTTTAATAATACAAATTCACATTTCATATATAAATATTTTATAAATGTCCTAAAGAGCAATTTCCAAGTTTGATCTCGTCCTGTACTGGGAATCTGAAATCAAACAGCAGATCAAGCACAGAATGCTTTGCTTCCAAGAGATTAAGCAGACAACAGATCAACTATTAAAGGGTATGTTTCGAGCAAATTATTATTCTGTTTTCATAAATGTGGTGGCTTGGTCGGAAGAGTGGAACCAACAGTGCAGGTTAGTGCGCCAGTGGGGAAGCAGTTTACAGCTGCCATAAACTAGAAAAACATTCTGGATGGCTTTGGAATTATAAAAAAACAAAATCACAAAACCCACAGATGTCTTTGAAGCATTTCTTTTGTGAAATATCAGGAACTGCCTTTGTAAACTTTTTTAAATTCACAGAGCTATGTATATCTCTGCGGTTTGAGAAATGGGAAACTGGCTGAAGGACAAAAAAAGCCTTTGTGGCTTGAATGGCTTGCTAAAGGTTATACGACACTATGTCAGCAGACACAAGGTGCGTACAATTTTACAGCACCTTCCTTGATTATATTGCCCCAATAAGCCTCTTAATAATCCTTTTCCCTGCTGCTTTCTCAAGACATTTAATCTCAAGGACTGGACCATAAAAAACAAGGTGCTGCACTCCAGTCCTCCTAGGTAGACCATTTCTAAATAAAATAAGAGCTTCTTAGAGTCGAAAATCTAAAACATATTAGAAGATTCTTTTAAACACTATGGTTTTAAAGCAAATCCCTTGATTATCTCTAAAGGGCTGATGTTCTGATACAGTAACATGTGCTGCCGTAGCACCAGCTGTGAGGCTGGCACGCTGTGTTCTCCACTCCAGTAGTGACTTGTACTGTATATTGGGAGTTTTCCAGTTCTCTGTTCATTGTTTATTCAGTGATCCTTCTGTGTGAGTTTGATTGTGACTGCTTTAACTTCGGTGTATTCTGCCAAAGCATATTCACCACTGGAAAAAAATAAAATAAAAATAAAACACATTTAGAAAACTGAACTGTACACAACCCTATGGCCCTTGGTCTATACAGGGATTGAAATAAGACTCCTACTGAATCTCATTTTCACCCATTCCAGGTTTTAATCTGCGCTTAATTAGCCCCAGTGTATAGGTAACAAGCGCAGGCGTGTCTTATTAAACTCCTAGTAAAACCAGGAATGGATCAAATTGTGCTTCTTATTTCCATCCCTGCTATATAAATCTACAGAATCCTTGAGACATTTTGGACCAGGGGCAAGTCTTTCCAGACCCCTGGACAGTTAGAGACTGCTTTCTTCCAGGGCTTTCCTTGTTTGCTTATAGAAGAAGTAAACCAGCTCCACTTGCTTCAATAGCTTGCTGACAACCCTCAGTAAAATACAACTTGGTACGGTGTTATTTACTTATTATGGTATAGATTTATATGTACTTCAATATCAAGCACCACAACTCATTTGCATGTCATTATCTATATATAGAAGACAGGATGTTCTTACAGTTCTCTGCCATTTCCTGACATCTTATAGCCGCCAAAGGGAGCCTGGGCATGTAGAGCATTGTAGCAGTTTATCCTGAGTGAGAAAAAGCAGAACTACGTCTATGAGAATGCAATGCTGAACTGCTGCTTTACTGTTAAGCAACAATACGCAACACAGCCTGAATTACTGAACATACAGATTATTACCAGTGGCAAACAATTAGGTTAGGAACCTCAAATAAAACCTCAAACTTTGATCACAGACTACTGTCCTCCTGGTGATACAGCATTTGAAATGGTCAACAGCTACAGCTTTTATTTGAATTGCTTTTGGGTGTTGCCTTTTCTCATGTTGACTTATTATCATTGTTCTGTAAATCTGCCTTTACCTGGCTTTGATCTTGTCTGGTGAATGTTCAGTGGTGGGATTGAACATATCAATTATATAGATATAGATATAGATATAGATATAGATATAGATACAGATATACAGCAGGCTGGTATGTAGACAGAGAGAAAGTAGGCTTAGCACAGTTGAAAGGTCATATTGCCACATGGTTTTAATGGAATGAGCAAGGCTGCTTAGTCCTGGAATGTACGATTCTCCAGACAAGCTCAAAACAAGCGGAAAACCATGAAGGTAAATTAGAGAAGAAATTGAATAATTCAATATTGGAGCAACACAATCCAGAACCACACAACAATGCCTGCAAATATCATGAACTAGTAAAACAATGACTGTCAATGTCATGAACTAGTAAAAAATGACTGTAAATATCATGAACTAGTAAAACAATGACTGTAAATATCATGAACTAGTAAAACAATGACTGTAAATATCATGAAAATAGTAAAACAATGACTGTAAATATCATGAACTAGTAAAACAATGACTGTAAATATCATGAACTAGTAAAACAATGACTGTAAATATCATGAAAATAGTAAAACAATGACTGTAAATATCATGAAAATAGTCAGGCAAATGTAAAAAACAAAAACAATAACAAAAGCCATTAAAATGCCATTTGAAGATATTCTTCAAGCGATTGAAAGGCCCCTTTGTTCTGGATGTGCGTGCACTGGTTTTGTAGAAGACTGGATGTAAGAATAGTTACAGTGAGAGTTCAAGTTTCCAAGCTTGGTGGGCACTACTGGTAGGATAATGACTGCTTCACTTGGAATCAATTTTAGTCAATAAAATCCAGGAACTGAACAGTGCCAAGGAGACATGCAGTCATCTGTTTAGCTCTACAAAATCATAGTAAACAATGCAGTTTAATATGCCCCACAATGAAGAAATCCAATACCGAAACAAAGGAAACCTTCTTGACAGACTGTAAATAGGAACCATGTCATTCTGGCTGAACACTGACATTCTTACCCGACACTTTCCTCAGGCTATGGAAACGCTAATGCTTACAGTAGTGTATTTGCCATATTTGAGCGCCATCTTGTGGATAAGATGCACAATTGCTTTAATTTCCAATGAATTGTTAGATTGTGTATCTCTATTATGAGAATGGTAGTGTATCCAGATCAGGCTCCCTCCTGTCTGTTTCCGCATTACTCCATTCATTTCAATTAGAGCACCAGCATTGCTGCAGGAGAGAGAACGAACTGGATACACTATGGGGTTCATAGGAGAAATTCTTTCTCTTCTGAAGAACGCTCACATGTGAAAAAGTGTGAATAAAAATATAAAAAATCCAGAGCTGCTATACAAACAACACTGGATACAGCAATGGTAAAGCAATGGTAAAGCAATGCGTCTCTTGTAAAAGCTGCAGGGTGTTCTGTAATGCGATTATGATATCATGTTAATGCCGGGTATAATTTACACTGTTGTATTGTTTCATGCAATGTAATAGTGGCACATAATAGGCAGGTGTTTGTGAAGCTTTCCCTTACTGCTCATGTGAACTAGGCTGGGTCATGTGAATTATTTCATCCTTATAGCATCAAAGCATGTCTAATTCACACAATGAACTGGGACTGCATTAAAGGAAACCCTTACCAGACTGTCCCAGACTCCAAAGCGGAAGCTGCACTCAGAGCTTTGTCCATGCTTTTTGTAAACACAGCTGCTGCCAATCCATACTGAGTACTGTTCGCTCTCTTAATGACTTCCTCTTGGCTTTTAAACTTAAATATACACTGTACGGGTCCAAAGATCTGTAATAATTAATCAACACAGTTAAACTGGTGTTTTTATAATAGGGCTGGTGAAGTTGAAATATTTATCCTGTTAAGAATAAACACGAATATTGGCCTTTTATCTACAAAAAGCCACATAAATGCTTGCAGAATCTAGTCCATTGGCGCCACCTCCTGGTCACTGTAATGAAATGATTGCGCTGCCTGTAGTCAGTGTCAGGTCTGTATACCTTCTGGGTCCCAAGATCATTTGTTTGCCAAATAATCAACTATATTTCAGCAGGTGGAGCATTTTAGAAATAAAACAAGACATCAATAAATGCTTCATCCGACATTCAATGTGATACCAGTTTTGGAAGTCACCATTTCAAAAGAAAACCAAACAAACTTTAAGGGTAAAATGAAAAACAAACATTCCATAGAACAGCTCTTCATTGGTAGTGAAGATATAATTTGGGATACCACTATTCTGGTGGGACGTCTAGATCATCTTTGAAGTGAGCCTAATTATCTCTTCCAAGACACCACGATATCTGGTAAGCAAGTGGTCTAAGTGGTGTGAAACTTACAAATACCCCTGATGTTGTTTAACTACATATACAGACAGTGGCGTACCTCCTCCTTAGCGATGCGCATGTGGTCTTTAACACCTGAAAATATAGTGGGCTGTATGAATAGACCTCTGTCCTCAATGGCTGAGCCGCCATATTCCAGCTTGGCACCTTCTCGCCTCCCACTGTCAATCAACTCCATGATCTTATCAAACTGCTCCTGGTCAATCTGGAGGGGGAGGGAGGGGGTCACCAGGGATAACAGTGAATCAAGCTGTTGAATGTGGATTGATAATAAATTAATAAATGTAAATCTATGTAAAATACGGTAGGGATGTAATATTTCAACTGATTAAAAGGAAATGAATGGCTCAGAGGTCTTTCTGTTGTTGCTGTTCTGCTGCACACATTTATGATCTCCCTGGCTTCTTATGGCACTTCATATTTCAAATACTTCAATGTTAAATCAACATTGGAAGCTGTGCCAGAACTGTCAGGTATCCAAAAAAAATGTCTTATTAGCTCCCCCTGCATGTTGCAGAGTGTAATGGTAAATTACATGCAACTAACCTCAGACACACACTTCATAAAGATTACTTAGAGAAAGCATGTTTTCACTGAATAAAGAAAGATCTGTGTGCATGAAACTTTTCAAGACAAACCAACAGTTAATAGAAACTTTAAGGTCTGCTATGCAGTGACAGTTGTCCCGAGACAAAGGTTTATAATTTATGAACCTTTACACTGAAGGTGGTTAAAAAGAGCGTGAGGCTTTGATGATCTGTGTTAGAAGTACCTGCGGTCCCTGGGACGTTCGTGGATCGAATGGATCCCCGACGATTCTCTTCCTAGCGTGCTCCACACTCCGCCTGACAAACTCCTCATAGATCTGCTCCTCCACGAAGATGCGAGAGGCGGCCGTGCAGCACTGTCCCTGGTTAAAGAACGCTCCCTGCTGCGCCTCTTCCACGGCCAGGTCCACTAGAAGAGAACCACAGAGAGATGCATGCGTCCGTGTATCACTGAGAGAGACTCCTGAAATCATTTCACATTGGAGTGAACTGGAATCAAACACAGCCTCCCCAACCACGTAACTTACATAATAATCAAACCACATTTGTAATTGGACAATGCCTTCAGAAATCCAAACAAACCTGTAAAGCAGTAAGCAATGTAAAGATATTGGCCTATTGGTTACACTTTGTCATAAAAAAAAGGATTATGCTTCTGCTCTGTTAATAATGATCTGACCTCTTCAAACTCTGTGAACTTTAACACCATCTCTGATCCCTCATCAAATGATTTGAAATGTCTGTTCAGTTTAAGGCAGACAAAAACACTTCTATTATCCAGGCTTTCTTTTAAGTGGTTTGACTGTTTAATGCCATTGATGCTGCAAATATTTGCCTTATGGATTCAGGAGTTACATACTTCAAATATGTTGCTTTGATATTGTCAGAAGCAATGCACCAGATTTATGACTCAATCTGCCATCATCACTACAGGTCAGTTAGCAAAGACAGTTTCTGTTATTGTGTTATTGACAATGAACAGGTGTATGTTACAACAGTATCAAGGAGGGAGGAAAGCGTTAGTTAAGCACTAGCCCATATTTCTATAATCAGTAGATATTTGAAATAATAAAATAGAATGTATATATAAATAGATCTTACAGTCAGCATCAGCATAAACAATGCATGGATTTTTCCCTCCTAGTTCTAGAGTCACTCGTTTCAAGTTACTTTTAGCAGATGCTTCTTTGACAAGTTTCCCAATCTACGAAAAAAAAATAAAATAAATGAAATGGTCAAACAGCACGTGAGTGTTTTGCAATGATGTTTATGTATTTATTAAAGAAACATACCTCGGTTGATCCGGTGAATGCCACTTTGTCAATATCCATATGGCTAGCAATGGCTGCACCTGTCGTGGGTCCAAATCCTGGGACTATATTCACCACACCAGGGGGGAAACCAGCCTGCATGGAGAAAATACTAACTGTAACCAGTTACAGACAAACAGTGTTCTAATACTAACTTCACTGTGATAAATCTGTTTGTTCAGGATGCACGTCTAAAATACTTCTTCTTTTTTAAAGGTAAGTCTGAAGGGGAGGATTATAATTACAATTACAGCAACACAACCAATGTTCCCCTGGGGATCGGTCTCAGCTACATTGGTATTTTGAGGGTTCCTCATTGCAAGGATGCAATTCTCACAATCTATTGATCCTAACAGGACTTCAGTGGCTCTACAGCGCATGGTCCACAGATGCATTTTCTAACAGCTTCCTTAATGAAGTGTTGTTTAAGATCTAAAGTAACAACCTGTGTTCCAAGAGAGTACCAGAGACATCAGGCTCGCTTACAAATTCATTCTTGGTGTGAACCTGTCAACAGGTATTGCTTTAAAAAACAAGCCTTGCTTAACGCATCAGTCTGTCAGGGATTATCCATAAACGTTTGGACTGCTATCATAGAAGACGAGTCGCTTGTTTGTTTGTTTTGCTTCTAGTATTCTCTATGCACTGGTGTACTCACTTCCTTCACTAAAGCACCCATGTACAGTGCTGTTAGAGGCGTCTGCTCTGCAGGCTTGATAACAACAGTGTTCCCACAGCTCAGTGCTGGAGCCATCTTCCACATAAACATTAACAAGGGAAAGTTCCACTGCAGGGAGAGAAGAGAAGCACATGTTTTTACACAGAAACAGACTGGATACACCCCTAATGAAAACAGGGAAGGGAAAGAGAGTTTCAGGACTAAGAATAAAGACAAAAGATAAAGCTCTGTGTTCCAAAGCGCGTCCGTCTCATATAGAGAGTCTAGATAGCTGACTGGCATTATCTTATCAAGCTGACACCAGTTCACATTCTGATACCCAGCCGTGTTCAACTGTGAGTGAAAGCAAACACCTGCACTGCATTCCCCCGGGGTTCACTTTGAACCTCTGCCTCAGAGCTCTGACAGATAGCATCGCTGTCACTAAAGAGCTGACAACAACAGAGGCAACACAACAGCCGCCCTACAGTTTGACAACGGGAGATGGACAAGTGCAGGGCAAATAGATGGGTCTGTGGCACGAGAATCTACTTGTGAACCTGGCAACACAGAGCGAATGTGTTTGCCAATAACAGTTTCATCACAAGTAGGTTTGCACTGACAAGTTTCAAAAAGGCCCAGTCACAGTTAACCATAAGCAGTGGGATTTTAAATATATTTACATCTGGAATGTAATAGGCTTTACCATGCTATTGAATTCTGCTGAAGTAATGATCAATTCCTTAACACTATTATTCATATGTAAATGAAGATGCCACATTCATTCATTCTATTAGCTTTCCATGTACAGCACTTCCGAGTGAAGACTCCAGTGTCACTGGCTTTGATGGGATAGTTTTGTACTATGATGCGCTTCCTCACCTGCGCACCCCGATTTCTCTCTCTTTTACTTACAGGGATGATGGCTCCGCACACACCGACAGGTTCGTGCTTAGTGAAACACACAAAGTCGTCATCTAGAAGGAGAGAAATATAAACCAGCACATTAGCGAAAGGGTTTTAAAGCTCTCCTGAGCCAAGGAATTGCACGCTTCTTTCTGGGCAAACCTTTCTGGACTCCAAAAGAAAAAATAAAACATGGGAATTATTGCAAGCCAATTCTAATCACAGCCTCAGAACAAACAACTATATATTATTAGAGAGTCATTTTGTAACTAGAGAGGAGGGAGCATTGAAAGGAGTGGGCTCTGGTTCAAGCTCTGTGAATTTTACCTTTGGCTCTGGTTTAAAGCTTTGTTCTGGGCTTAGAGACTCCATCTCCATTACTCTTGATACAAGGTGGCATCAGATATCGACACAAAGGCAATTTAAGGTGGTATTGCTATATTATGAATTAAGGTGGAACTGCTGATCGAAGGCTTGTCCGAGTTTCACATTAACAGTATGGCTTCCTTATTTATGTCAGAAGCCATCGTAAGTATGAAAGAAGATAATTCAGCTGAAATCAGGAAGCAATAGTCATTTGAAATATCAACTAGCAGATATTTGACGCCACAAAGACAGTTTTTTTTGTAAGATGCCCTTCCAATATGGAACTCTGATGAACCCTATTTGAGTCAAAACTTTATAAATAAATGTTTGGATAGAATGTACAGTTCACAGTATGATCCAAATTATTTTTTGTAAAATGTTCATAAGATTGGGTATGTTTATGATAACTTTTGGGATGAACCGTAGCTTTGCAGTTCTCCTGCCCTTCCCTAGTGACAGTGACTAATACTGCGATAGACTGGATGAGTTAGATATATTCATTTGTGGTAAATTGAAATATTCATGTATGAAATACCAAAAAACCTGACAGATTAGAAACAATGTGCCATGTAACGATAAGTGACTCGGTTATTGCGTTTATTTCCCTTAAACAGTGAGAGACTTTACCCAGCTGTTAGAGAGCGAGATGTGACAAGCCCCCCCCCCCCCCCCCCCCCCAAGCAGTAAGTCTAAACAGCGTGTAACCACTAAGTGTATAAATCTGACCAACTGGTTTACTGTAGCTACCATGACGTGTGTTTCAGAATTACGCTAAGCAGAACTGAAGCATATTACCAAAGAAACACCCACTGAGAACGTACGGTAATTAAAACACCCGCTGTAAAAGTGACTAAGTCTGAAACAATCTAAGAGACATCATACATCATGCTCACAGAAATAGGTTTAATCTATTTTGTAATAGTTTCTTAACTTCATCAGACTTTTAAAAATGTTTTCCAACAGGTTTGGCTGCCAGTGATACAGTTTTAAATACACTAACTACGCACACAAGCAGGTGACCTTATTGTGTGTCTCCTGATTGGTGTTCAGCTTCCAGCTGGTGCAGTCTTTAATTAACCCCTATTGTTTTTAAAACACCTGTTAGTTTTACAAAACTAGAAATAAACAACTAAGGTAGATATTTTAAGTTATCTTCATCACACTCAAGGTGTTTTGTTTTTTCATTTGGTAACATTAACATGTTTTTTTTTCTCCTTTCAAAATATAGAAGTTAATTAAAGAATTGAGGAAACGTGTTGAAAATAAGACTCAATGTGTATATTTGTATTAAGATTTTATGTATGTATGTACTGTATGTATGTATGTATGTATGTATGTATGTATGTATGTATGTATGTATGTATGTATGTGTGGGTCAGACCTCTTTAAATGGACTTACCCACTGGCATGGTTTTGCCATGTATTTTATCAGACCAGCCTGCATAGTATCTCAGAGTTTTTATACAACCTTCCAGGTCAATAAAAAATGCATGGAGGAATGGTTTTCCTGTGTCCATCGTTTCCATTGTCTGCAAAAAACAACACAGAACAAATATTTCATAAGCACTGGAGTCTTAACATAGGGGGTTACATACAACTTGAAGTGGATCTGATTGAAGGTCTGCCTGGCAACACACCGGGGCTTTTCACAAAACAACACATGTGGTGCTGCACGGTTGCAGATCCTCTCTGTCCTGTATGAATTCCCCAGAACAGTACTTGAGATTCCACTGCTATTGACAAAGAGCTCAGCCTGAGGACATCATCCATAATTTATCTATCGCTGACTTTGGACACAACAATTATATTCATTTCTTATGAATGGCCTCAGATCATTTTTCATCTAAATAAGAGAATGAAACCAACCGCATTGAAGACATCCAGCTGTCCTTTTATTTTTTAAAAAAAGCTAACACATGTGCATGCCAGGACTCACAGTAGAAGGACCCATTCATGCAATATTTTCATAGATGCTTTATGTTCAGTATTTGTGGGGATTTCTCTCAAATATATTCAGGAATCTAGCCCCATGTTTTGCACCTAAAACAATAACCCATATGCTGATGCTGCCTATAGAGAATGAAGAGTTCATTACTTAAAGCCCTCTGCAGGCGCATTCTCAGTTTGTCACAGATTCTCCCTGCAACTGCAGTGAAGCTGATTCACACACACAAGACTGGGATTCACAGGCAATGAAACGACAAAACTGTCTCTGATTCTCTGCTTATTTAAAATTGCAAAATGAAACGAATTGCAGTTCAGAACATACAGTTTGGGAACGATGCAACTTTCTTTTTTTCACTAAAAGATTGTTTTCCCCCCTAAAGCAATCGCTAAAGAACAGGGAGTAGCTCAACAGTGTTTTCTTGTGTTCTCTTTTTTATTTCAATAATTCTGGTAATACACCAACACACAGGCTTAAGCAAAACTTGTTATTTGCAATATTGAATAGTATCATCTACATACAACATCATCCTCTTATTTCTAACCTGATTCATTTTCTATGTTCTGTTTAATACTGCATTATTGTGTCTGCCGTTACTTCCCATGCTTATCAACTATTCTAGCGAAGACTTCTGAAAAGACTCCTCGACGCTGTTGCAATAGTTTTGCATTGAGCACTGAAACCCATACGTGAATCAGAAGGGATAAACGAAGATTTCTGCTTTTGTTTTCCTGTGCAAGAGCTGCCTTAAGCAATCTTTCGCTGTAAAAGCTCAGACTTCCTTTTAGAAATGTAATTGTCAATCCCCCAGGCTTTAATTATTATCAAAGCAACTAGCAAATAACTTATCCAGGTGCGACAATGGCTCATTAAATACATATCACCAAAACAAAACAAAATCCATGTTTATCTTGTCATCTCCAAGTTGACCCTCGGGTTTACTTCCATTCTGCATGTACAGGTTTGGGAGTCAATGCAGTTGCTGATACAGTAACCCAGCCTGGCATGTATGTACTTAACAGCCACATGTAAACCCACAAGAATATGACTTCATTCACATTGTTACTTTGTGAATTAAAATAGTGTTTCCTTAATAAGATGTGACAGCTGAATGAAGTGCAAACGGATTCAGACCAGGATTTGATTACGTATAAGAGCTGCCTATAATTTGAACTAAGTAATGTTTGCAACATAACATTTAGGAATGTTGAGTTAGTTGATGCAGTTTATTTAATGTTGTATTGCTGAAGTCTATGTTATTATCTAAATAGACTTCAATACTGCAGCCATTTAATTCCATTGCTCTTTTAATATATTCTCAATGTTTTTTACCTGCTTGTGAGCCTAATTAAAATACTAAAACTAATCAGAAATAACTTCAGAGTACATACCAGCCCCTAAATTAAATGGTGGAATAGTACTTTATGTCTTAAGTTATTTCTGTGTTCTGGTAAATAACTGTCTTTAATCTCCCATTACCTTTTCCTTCGTGTTTTTTAGGTCCTGTAAATAATACTTTTTTTTTTGTTTCTGGAGGTATAATGTTAGAAAGATTTGCTGCAGGAATACACATTTTAAACTGAACGATGATTATTTTAAAAACTGGGCCAGCCATCCTAGCAGTAAGCCTCTAAATATGCAGCTAATTACGTCCCCAGGCGCCATAAGAACAATAAAACAATCAGAACATGGACGTCAGTAAATATGGAATGAAGTCCATATTTTTCTTAATGTAAAATAAACATCATTATTATTTTTTATATATTATTTTAACTTCTGGGTTCCATTACGTGGGCACATTCATTTTTAAACCCTGTTTCTTTCTTAATTTTCCGAGGAACTGAACTTCTAAAACTGATATAGGCTCTGGCTGCATTCTCATACAGTTAGATACCAGTACATCAGGAGCACAGACTGACAGACAGGCAGGTAGGGGATGTACTTACAGCTAATACCACCCGATCTCTTTCAATGAGGTCTGCCAGCTTGTATAACAGTCTCCCTCGACTCGACACATCCATCTTCCTCCATGGAGAGCTCCTGAGGTTTGCTGCTTTTGCAGCTTCCACTGCCTTATCTACATCAGCCTGGGAAATGGAGATGTGATTATAAAGACAACGCATTGCACCACAAGAGAACATCTGAGCCACGACCTCCTGGTAGCTAGACTTCTAAAAGATGCAGCTATACTGGATAATAACATTTCAATAGGTGATTGTATGTCAATAGTGATCAAACTGCTGCAATCCTGATAGCCTCCTTTGGACCTCATCGTCAGATACTAGAAGTACCATCAAAGTAAAAAAATGACTTAATTAAGGTTCTCATAGACTTGCGTGTGCATTAGGAGCCTTGATTCTGATACCCTTGTGAACTTGTGCTAAGGAATATTCAGAACAAATATGATTAACGATTGGCTGAGTGCTGCTTCACAAGATATATATCCTAAGACATAAGAACCCACGGATATTTATTCACCACAAGGGATAAGTGGCAGACAGGGGCTTAAACTTGAGTAATATATTTGGTTACTGTGGGTTTTGTTAACAGATGGGAAACTTGTAAAATACATGGTTATACATTACCTATCGGTGATACAGCTGACAACATAAGAAAACAATGTGTAGATATAGGAGAACTCGTTATAAACAGTAGGGCACGTCTCGCAGATCCGACGTTAGTTTTGTCTGTTGGAAAATGAGCAGACTACGATAGTTTTTATAGGAAATACAAAAACAACAACAAAACGTTTACCTTGTCAGCTTCTTCCACGTCGCAGATTTTCGTGCCTGTTGCAGGGTTGTAAATCGGAAATTTAAGCCCGCTAACAGAAGCGTGCCACTCATTATTAATAAAAACCTATGGAAACGGAAAACAACGTATTCAAACAACCAACGTGCTGGTAATGTATTTCCAAACATGGCTAATATTGAGCTTTTTGTATAGACGTTTCCCCACTGCAAAAGAAACACGCTCGTTGCCGCAACAGACATAATCCAAAGGCTTGTAAACAAACAGCATCAGAGCTTGGTAAATAGCAACACGGTGAAGGTTACCTTGTGAACGAAAAAAATGAAGAAAATATCTTGGGAACACCCGCGATGTCTATAGCTATATATTAATGAAAGCATCAACCTGTTGCGCTCTGATTATAGTAGCACTGTGATGACTGTATTAGTATGACTGCATGAAGTAAGATACAGGATTTGTCATGTTGACAACTTACTGTAGACAAAAGGGCTCTTATTTGCATTTCCACCTGCGTTTCTCTAATATCAATCTAAAACGTGCGTGGCATTTAAAAGGTTCTGTCTCTGTACAGTAAACATACGCACACGATACTTTGCAAATTCATATTGAAAGTAAATATTCTCTGATGTTCATTAAAGTATCCACACTGATAAATCTGCATTGAAATGCTTGCTGTTGAAAAACAAATGCATATCACTGCTACACCCGTTTGCCTTATAATATCGCGCCTTTATATATATATATATATATATATATATATATATATATATATATATATATATATATATATATATATATAATGTATTTTAATGTCAAATAATAGCTGTGGTTTACTTTTGAATTAAGTACAGGCTATTTATAATACATTAACATTATATTTATAATTTATAATGCTGGTATATGACCAGTACAATTAATTTATTTAAAAAGAAAATACAATTAAATCAGATTACTACATGGTAACACACTGTATTCGTTTTTAATTGTATTACAAAATTAAAACTACAAATCCTTTTCAAATTTAACATTGAATTTATTTGACCTTTGTTTAACCAGGAAAGCCCCATTGAGATTAAAATCTCTTGTTCAAAGGAGACCTGGAAATGAATTTCCTAATAGTATTACGATATTAAAAGAGAATACTACAGGAATCTTAAATAACATTTTGAAATGAATGTAACTAACACATATATCCCGGACATTATCGTTTTTGTTTTCCTCGACATTTCTAAGCATACATGTTGTTAAAAGTGTATTTTAGTTCATAGTGAATTCATACAAATGACATGTTAAACATTTACAGCGTTTCCTCATCTTCCCCCTAAATCCGACTAATTTGTGTTCGTCTATTTCAAACACAACCGTCTAATAGCGCTGTACTATCTAAATGCAACTGAAGCAACAGGCTGTGGAGTGTCTGTATGCTGGAATCGCCTGTCCCAGTATCTTACCTTTGTGTGCTTCACTTCCAGGTTTTTAATGGGATGAGGAACGAATGGGATTTTTCTCTCTGGCTGTCCGTTCTCTATAGTCCCGTTCTCTGCCATATTAAATATAATTACAGTACTTATATTATAGATTGCTCCGCTGCTGGGTGTTGATGTCTGTGTGTCTAGCACATTCAACAGGCTTTATAAGAAATGCACGTTCCTCCCAGCCGATAGCGGTTAAGAACAGGCTGGGTTACCCCGCCCCCAAACCCTAATCGCTGCTCTTTTTTTTCATTCATATAATTCTGGCAGTAGCAGTTTTACCTGAGTTAAGATTTTAGACAGAAGTCAACACGGAAAAAATATACGTGCGTGTTTTTTTCTTTATTGTTAACATTGTCATATACCTAAAGTTTTACAAGAGTATTGCAAATTCCAATATTTTATTTGTAATGCTTGTTTACACACAATGTACACTTTAAATTTACTGTAGCCCTAGCCTACCTATTGCTAATGTCATAGACTATCAAAACTATTGTACGGTTCGTAAATATTTAAACAGATGTCATAGAGTCGAAGTTAGCATTTCCGCAGCACCTTTCTAAAATCGTGTATTTATTTATGTATTGTAGTTTATGGGATCAGGAATCAGACTACAAATGGAAAAGTTTTAGAGCAGTAGGGAATCCTTTCCATACAGTCTACAGGCTCTACAGTATTTTGCGCTCATCTTGGCACCTAAAATATATAGTAGCACCGATTACTTTGAGAACGCGTAGAAGTTACCACAGGTGGATCTGGAGAGCGACTAGCCTACATTAATCAAAGGAACGCTGCCAATGCTTATTCCATTGCCGTGTGTGTGTTTAATATACTGTAACTTCCCACACCACAATTGTTTTTGCAGTTACATTTAGTAAATACTTTTGTCTCCACCTTACCAGACATCGTGCTTGTGCGTAGCCTTAAAGCTACTTCATATAAAGGGAAGGAGAACTAACTCATTTTGTGTTGCCGGCATCTGCGTGCTCCAATGGTTTATTCCGTTCATCTAGCTGCCGCTCGCTGTTTTTTTATTTAACATCTGCTCTGGGCCAAACGCCCAATAATTTTTCCATTCTCACGCCTGGGTAGACAAACCCACACAGCTGATCGCAGTTATGTTGGCCATCGATACCTAAACAGTTCTGCAATCTGTGCATTGTTTCAGTTATTGAATCAATATGTACATATTTCTGCTGTGATAATAACGAAGTAGGCATTTAACAGATATTTTTGGGTTTATCGTATTAAATATATCCAAATGTTTCTAAATGAAATATTATTAGTCGTAATAATAATAATAATAATAATAATAATAATAATAATAATAATAATAATAATAATAATAATAATAATAATAACAGGATCAGAGGAATACGTATTATTTTCTATAAACAGTAGGTTACATACTGTTTCGTTTTCACACTTCACATGAATTAATATAAAAATCTTGCAAATCCTCTAGAAACTACTTAAAGTTTGTTCCTAATTCACTGGCAGTACTTGTGTTTTAGCCATGCAATGAATGGCTGTGAATTCGTTTTGGAGCACAGTATTTATATTGTAACAGAGTACCTTTGATGTGAAGCTCGCGGATGAATATGAACTGATGAGCAGTGACTGCGGACCGTTCATCAGCCTTGTAGGTGTGATGAGTTGTGATGTTCTTGAAGAAGTTGGTTTTTGCACCTGGGTCTGATGAAGTTTAATAGAGTTTAACACATGCAAACAAATGCTTTTGTTCGGAAGGACAAAGTATTTCCCCGCTCTGGGCTCATTCTCGAACACTGTTGGCATTGTTTCCTCTCCGTTGCTTCTTGTCACTCTTCTTGTCAAAGTTTAATTAGGACAACGAGCTTTCGCAGGCCCATTTCTCACTTCAGCGACTTTCTAACACTTAATAACGAGACAGAGACTAAAGCGTGGTTGAGCGAGCCTGGAGACGCGAGGGATGGAAAAAAGGGAAAGGCAAAAGAGGAAGGAAGGAAAAGAAAGAAAACAAAACGAAAGAGAAAATATAAGAGGAAGCAAAAGATATAGGGGAGAAACCAGAAAAACTCTAAGAAGTAAAAGGGACGATTAACATGATGAACTTGAGAGGGAACTCTAGGAAGATCGACCGGGTAACGCGCTGGAATTTGATTTCGCGCAGGTGTAGCGAAGGTACGCTAGGTAAAGTACGCAGGTTATATTAATTCACGTACAGCCATGAGACACAAACATGACATTAACCCACCATACAAAGTTGTAATATTGAATTCTTTAGATACATGATAGTATGTGCCTTTTAAGGAACGCTGCCACCCACCAATCAAGCAAAATGCATGCTCTGTATGTTCCACTTATATAACAATGTATTAATGTACACCTACAGAAGCATGCCCTTGCCACCCAGACATTTTAATTAATATAGTCTATTGCAATAAGCAAATATCTACAAGAACCAGAGGTCTGGTCCCCAAGTGTTATCCATAATTCAACATAGCATATGATTCATATATCCTACCAATATGCAGCCCTGGTAAAACTAGAGATGTACAATAACTTTGTTTTGATAATATTCATAAGACTTCACGTCCAGTTATGCCCTTGCTTGCTAATTTGTCGCGGTTTCACTTGTGGGAAAGTTGCTCGATGTGTTTCCGAATACCATAGTTGCTGCATGGCAATAACGCTCGCGCACCTTTTTAATCAAATTCGTCGAAGCGTCTCCTATTAAAATAATAAAATCATATGACATACGAATACCATACCGCATACACAGTCTGAAATACATTTTTATTATTATTATTATTATTATTATTATTATTATTATTATTATTATTATTACTACTACTACTACTAGGCTATTGTGCATTCTGTAAATCAATGCAGGTACCCGACACATTAATAATAATCCCTGATAAAAGGTACGTTGATGTTTTCAACAGTAAAGATACAATCGGCATACAGATCTTTTTGTAACTTGTTAGAGGCAAGCTGCCAAGCACTCTGATTCCACCAACTAAATTACAGTATGGTACAATCTAAGTGGTAGCCTAATCTAATCACCACACAAAACATATTTAAAAGAAATGACCAGGCCATATTCAATACGTTTCGGAATCATAACAGCAATTGTCTGAAAACAACACTATTAATGTTTACCTGTACATGTGGATTCGTTGTTTATTGCAGGTATGGAACAAGCTGTATCTTGGATGGATGCACGTGAACATAACCATTGATACTGGCATTACAAAAAGTAATCATTTGGACCATAACTAAAAAAATAAAAAAATAAAACATATGGTCATTTTCATCTTGATATTGTTCAAACCAGACCATAATACTGTAGGCTAATATATACAACTGTGAAAAGAAACAGAAGCTGTAAGAATAAACGCATTATTATAATCCAACAGTGACTCAGTGGTATTTGTGCACCCAATGATATGTATCTATAATTTAGAATACAAAAATAGTAGCTAGACTTTTTTTATTTTATTTTTTTTAGCATAGTGTGATTTATGTGCAATAATGTTGCTTATCCGTCTAACCTGTAATATTGACTTTAACATTTTATTAATTCAAATAATATTGAACGATAACAAGTGGTCCCTTCTAGTATCCATACACTTATATTAATTACTGCTAGTAATATTATTTATAAAGATACATTTTTGTTGCTTAGAAAATAACTATTATTATATTCTTACCCTATCCGATAATTTTCTTCACACTGTTTAAAATGCACATCAGAAAATGTAATAACTCTCCGACATCAAAGCGTTTTCTTTTTTAAATAATACATTTACTAGTAACTGGAAAACAGTCATTTTCTTTAATTATGGCTACAAGTTAAAATAAATAAATAAATAAACCTGAACAGTCAAACAGATAATGCTTTCATTATTATTATTATTATTATTATTATTATTATTATTATTATTATTATTATTATTATTATTATTATTATTATTACTCAGAACTACATCTAATAAACTATCTAGCAGGTTACATGCACTTTATATTCTAATTGACAAGTATTATACGGCAAATGCACCGCTTTATTTAACATTGATATTTCACCCGATTAGAGTCAAATCGGCTGCTTATTTTTCCACAATATTTTTTATTTTTATTTTAAAGTGCAAAGTATAAGGTAGATTTACAGCATTACAATGTTATTTTCTTTATAACGAATAGTCTGCATTGAGTGTGCAAGATTTCCAATTAAATCGCAATTAAAATAAATGATTAATACAATTAAAAAAAAGATTATCCCTAACCCGTTTTAAACAAAACAACTATTGGTATTAATTGAAACATTTTCTCATACGCACAGTTGATGCAAATGGGTTGTATGCAAAGCAGTCACTTGTGGAATTATGAGGCGCCTGAATAAGGTTTTCCAGACAGGTGCATGATTGTCATTTCCCTTCAAATTCTTTCTTCAAGGGCGGTTTTAAAACTGCAAAGATGACAAAATCATTCAAATGAATGTTTGCAGTGGTGAACGTAGGCCTGCCGAAAACTTAACACACACACGGTGTAGTGCATAGGCTAGGCCTCTGAACAGTTTTAATTACAACCTGAACTGGTATCAGAGTTGAGATTTCGAAGGGCACTTTATCATACAAAGGAACGATCAGATGCAGTCTTTCAAGGCCAACAGATCACTTAAATATAGGATAGGCCATGTTTGGACAGACAGCCCTACCGAGCTTTCTCTCTCTTCGCCCCCAGACACTACTGAGTGATCAGACACCGAGCCGCAGCTACCGCAGTGGCACGACAGGGAGGGGGTCAGCCTGATATAACTCTCTCCAGGTGTTCATTGCGTGAACAAAGGCCCTTTTCAGCCCCCTTTGAGAATGAAGAAGCCTCTCGCTTATTGCAAAACATGCGCCAGAAAAAACTCCCCCAGATGGTAATATACTGTTACAGTATAGGCCTGCTTTTTACAGGAATTCCAGCAGAGGGGAGCAATCTGGTCTCAGACGGTATTTCGTAACAAACAACACACATGAATGAGAATTTAACAGGACTTCATGTTCCGTCACACCAGTGGAAAGGGTCACTTCAGAAAACACACAGTTAAAACGGAAGCTCATTTAGTGTCTTTTATGATTGATCATATCTTATATGAGAACGTGTTGCTATATATACAGTATATAACAAAAGTCGGGAAATGGGACATTAAGGCACTCACAGGACAAATGCTCTACCAAGACTGCCCAGAAGAACATTACACTAGGAAACAATTTGTCTGTGCTGGACTGTAGCTATCATGCTTCAGATGAAAATCACTCTGCCAATATAGACACAATCATAGATAGAACAAAACACATTCATTGTGCTCCCTGTCACTCGGGTCACTCTTTGCACTATTGTCTATAGACGTGATATAGGTGTTGCACAATTACTGCTGTTACTTCCAATGCAAAACTAGGCGCACTTGCCACTATGCAAATACTGACCTGCAATATGGCATTGCCACATTTATCCAAGACCATTGGTTTCCAAAATGCATTTCAATATGTATCTCACTCAGTAAAAGGACAGTTTTTTTTCCTCTAGAACAGTGCCAAGGAGAATGAGGAGCAAACTCTGCTGTTTTGTCTCGTTATTGTCATATGAATTCCTAATGTACTTCTTCTAGGCTTGTTCAAGGAGACACGCTGGGATCAAATTGATATGCCAGCAGAGTTTTGAATTGTTTTCAATTAAATTAAATATGGATTTATCATGAAATTAGAACAAGGTGTGATTACACTTCATAAAACTGTTCTGGAAGTGTTCATAAGTTTATTTGACAGGTGCCATCACCTTTGGTTGGTTTCCATTGAGTTTTAGGAGCTAAAAGTGGTTGGTATTGTTCACAGCTGAGATGATAACATCAAACCCTTCACAGAAATCCTACCGCAAAAATAAAAGACAGTAATAATTCAATAAGAGGTTTTAACTTTCCCTTAATCTGTGTGCTAGATCTCCTTTTTCCTGACAGCCACTTCACATACCTGCAGCTGACAGCTCAGAAACCCCTGCCTTTGAAGTTCTGAAGGAGATTTTTTATCCCAGGTATTCTCACCAATTCAGATAATATTGAGAAGGATATTTGGATGGTTAAAGGAGTGAGAGGGAGCTTTGTATTTCAGATCAGAGCAATTTGCAAGCTTATTGAGGAACACATTCTAATAAAAGGCCCTTAGATATGGACTCCATCAACACTATTTAGTGCCGGCAGGGGATTAAGTTTCATATTAGGTTAAACTGCCTGGACGTGGACAATCATGTCAATATGCATTGAGATACATTGGCTGTACAAAGAGGATGTGGAGACATGCAATTGTCTGCTACCTGACTGGACATGCACCGAAGTGCTGTTCCTACACTGATAGGATTATTGAAGAGCTGAAAAAAGTGCTAACCAGCATTATTACTGGCCACCCCTTTCACTGTGCATTGATTTTTAAGATTTTTTTTAACGTTAATGCAGCATATGCAAATATTTTAAATACAATGCTGTAGAAAACTGCTGCATCCCGGTACCTTTGCTGTAGGTCACATGACCCGATTGCAGCTGGAACATTAGAGTGAGTTTGAACTACAGCACATGGTATGATTAGGCACCAGGATGTAGTAGCAGCTTTTAGTCTATAGCATTGTCTTTGAAATGTCTAAATCTAAATACAAGCAAAGAACCAAAATAAGAAAAGGGCGGTCAGTGGTAATATTGCGAGTGCTAATAAGAGGCTAGTCGACACTTCTCTAAGTTCTTCTGAGCACCAATAGATACATAAGAAAGTGTGTCAGGCTTGGCAGTAGGGTCTGTGTGGAGACAGTAATAGATGGCATTATATCAACCGTAACTTTAAACAGTCCGAAAATCTGAATGTAACAGAAAGACATTTCAGTTGTCTGAATTTTGCCAGAGCTTGCGTACAAACTAACCTGCACTTGTCATGAAGCACCCATCCTTGAAGAAACATTTCTTTGGATCAGAATATTAAAATCTGGTGGTATCATTACTGCTTATAATTTTATGGTCCAGCATTAGCATGACATGCCAAATGGAGATTATGGGAAGCTGGAAGGGGAGCCAAGTCAACATGGGGGCCTTACAGCTTTACTGCAGTGTCCTGGAGGGTGGCTTGCCTGCAGCATTTTGGTAAGTGTATTGACCTGTACTGACCTGTATTGAGTGGTCTGCCATCTACTTTGTCTTGTCAGTAAAGGCTTATGAAACATCCCTATTAAGAGGATGTTTTAAGAGCCAAAAGAGAAAAACAAATAATACAAGCTTATCATGAAAAGTCTAGCATGTTTTAAACAAGCAATGTGTCTATACTACTGTTCCTGTAGTATACCTTCTGATTTTTATTTCTATTTTATTTCTATTTATTTAACCAGGAGATCTACCCAAGTACAACACAAGTACAAGCAACACAAACAAAACACGTGAGGTTCAAACTTAATCAGTAGCTTACAGAGATCCAAGAACTGAATAAATAAGACATACCGGTATCTCTTTGTTAATGTGGACTAAAGAAGAAGCATTGGTAGGAGGTTCTAAGCAATTCCAAATATGATCTTCATAACCAGAGAAAGAAAAATGATCACATTCCATCTTCATACTATGAAACAATGTAGAAACAATATATGCAACCAAGCCATAATAATTTATATGGATGAATAATAAAAATAATACAAAACGTTATGGAGCTATTATATACAAAAACAATAATTTTGTAAGTCAAAAACAAATGACAATTATTATGTTTTAGGTATTTTTTAAATTAATACAAATCATAAACTTACACCATTTGCTTCTAATCATTTGTTTTTTTACAGAAAACAGAAAACAATGTCTAAGTCCCTGAGGAATAGTGGTGTAACCGCCCTGCAAGATTTAATTTGTTATAAATTCTTTTTTTGCTGGCTTTATTTCAAGACCCTCTATCTTATGCTTAAGAACTGTGTGGTCAGCAGCACATTTTTCAACCGTTTTCTCAGTAAAATCTACTGCATGTTTCACAGTTTCACCAAACAGTTCATATAATTGCACCCATTATGATGTGCATACCTTCAAAACACTGAAAGTATAAGGTAAACCTTTTAAAAAATGTAGTCAGGTAGACAGACACGTGTTGATGCGCTGATGAAGGCACAAGCAGAAACGTTTGTCTACTTGGTTTATTTGATCAATCTGTACCCTGCTGTGATAGAATTTTACAGACCCAGTCATGGAATCTGGCTGAAATGCATGAACCATTAATTTTAGGTGTAATCTCCTAGTGCTGTAAAATGCTCTAAAATCTTCTTGTTCTTTTACCTTATGATGTACATATACAAATAAAGTTTAATGTGCAAGAAACAATGTATTCTTTAATTATAAACTAGTTTGTACTGGTATATTGTAATCTCATGGGTAGGTTTAGTGTTTGGGTTTACTATTGGTGTAAATACTGAAACTAAAAGTATTTTATCAATAACCTAAACGCTCTATAACCTATTATACAGATAAATGTATCACTTTTTCAAAACCGTTTCAGTTTATTTTAGTATTGTTAAAACTGTAGGCAACATTTTCTGGAAATTGGGTGTGCTGCATCTGGGTTTCTGAGTTCAAAGTCTCGAATGCAGTTTCTTGAAGAAATTCATAAACAAATTAGAGACAACTTCAGCTCACAGTTTCATTTACAAACTGGACCCAAGCGGTCTTGCAATTGTCAACGAATCAAACAAGCAAGTAACTTAGGGAAATACGTGAGCGTGTTTTAATAATTTCAGCCAATATAAACAGACATTCATTTAGAAATAAATTAATCTTTCCTTGTCTCGCAAGAACCTCAGGACCTCACAGGCCCTATAAATATATACCAAAAAAAACCTTCCTCAACAAACACTGTTTGATTTCAGTAAATCAAGTTTTTCTTTAACTCTCACACCGTGTGTAGTTATATTTAGGGTGCTAATGTCCACAATACTGTGAGTAGGTCACCAAATACTGTAAATACTAGAATGATACCTTTTGTTTGCAGAAAGAATAGACCTTTTAGTTAATTCAACAAGACGCTAGTATGTATTATATTAAGGCTTTGTGCGACGTATAATCTTCTTAAGTTAAAAGAAATATATAAAGAAATAAACCAAATAATAATAAAAAAAAAGTTTTCAAAGCAGCTGAAAAAAAAAGTGAAGCACTGTAGCTGGCTCATTGGTGTGACTAAGTAGTCCAAGTTACCCAGCTGCGTTGGGCTTTGATGTGTGACTAGGAAGAAAGACGGTGCACACACGCTGAACACATCAAATGCACAATGCACTATTCAATTGGAAGTTATTATTTTTAAGCAGCAGCAGTGGGCTGAATTCGGACGGAGTGCTGGAAAAGATAAAGGCGTACGTATATTGGCTTTGCTTTCTTCTCCTGGTGCTTGCCTTTGCCCATGGTGGCTTGCCCTGCTGTTACAGTGGCCAATTGTTAAGGTGAAAGCTAGTCTGAAAGATTGTGTGTCACTGGGGAAGTATATCAGCACAGCATCTAAGGAAAGCGGAATGTGACTGTATTGTAAGGGGACGCAGGGATCCTTGTCAGAAGCAATGCTCTAATGTAGAGGATTGAATGACTGAACAATGTTTACATTTCCCCTTTTGGCCTAGGTGGATTGTTAGTGGGGCTCCAGAAAAGTGCAACGTCAATGTCAGCTTTTGTTTAACAAAGCACTTAGTATGCACAACATTGTCTATATTATTACCGATACAAGGACATGGTTGTAATCTTGTTGAGCTAATATTCTTTTGCACTGAATGAATGGTGAAACCTCTGTAGCATGAACACCCTCTTTCTAAGAATGTAAGAGAGCCTTTATGGTTTTGATGAAACACAAACCAACAGTTTTTTTTTTTTTTTTTAAGAAGGTAGGTTGAAGGGAGGCATTATGACATGCCAAGAATCAGTGCCAGTGACTATGAAATCACCTTGTATCGCCTTGGTTTTTCTGACAGGTGTTGCGCTCCCCACATTAACAGGAACTATTTTTTAACTTGGTTAATTACCCTTACATGCGTGTACTGTATGTAAGTTATGTATACGTTTTATGAAAGATGAAAGTTGTACTAATGCTTTTAATTTGCTCATTCCAGCTTTGATTTGCTGTGCGGTCTTAAATTAGTCTATCAATGTCCCTCAGTGGTGGTGCAATCCCAAATGATTATTGTCAACACTCTACATATCAGACCTTTCTGCTATGTCTCACTCAGTGCGATGACCATTAAATCAATAACTTAAAAATGAGCCCTAGGATAGATACACTGTATTGAAGGAAACAAGGTTTGTTGCAAACCTTAAAGAAACCCACACATCAACACTGCAAACAATATGGTTATCTTCGTGCTCAATGCATGGCATTATAATGGGATCACTCCCATGCTAGAAAGAATGCATGCATAAATGCTCATAAATCTGCCATCAGCACATGGCCAATGCTTGGAAATCAAAAGATAATCAAAACATGTATGTCAGAAAACAGATGACACAATGATTAGGAAATATGTAAGAAATGCCAAATGTTAATAACTTTTAAATAAAAAACACTGGATGGGGAAAGAGTTGGCAGCGTGTGCGGAAATGAGTGGGTCCGATAAGAACAGGAGGGGAGACCAAAACAACTTAAAGCAGACACTTGACCATTTATTATACTGCACATGCCAAGACTTTAGGGTTTCGGAGAAGAAGAGGCGAGTGCAGAGGAGAAAAATGTCAGAAAACACAAGAACAGACAGCTGCAGGGAAGTGCTTTGTCATGGGGAGAGTGATCTGCCTTAGTTTATTCATCTCCCAGCCTTGATGTGTCTAGAGTCCTAAGGGTGAGATAGTGGGATGGGGTGGGTCGACACCTTGATGGTCACAGTTATAGCGGATCATCTTCCTCATAGTGGTTGATGATTCAGGAAAAAGAAAACATGATGGCAAAGACAGCTGAGACACTGACTGACTATTGAATATGACGGTAAACGGCTATGCAAAATGGAGATTAGAAGAGGAACACTCACAGATGTGGCAACAAGCCAAAGGAGGGAGCCTGCAGCAGTCACTGTCGATTCAGTTTTCCAAGAAGCATACTTGACCACTGGTAAACGAACGTAAGGTTTGGATGTTAAGTGTCTGCTGTTTTAGATAGAAGGTTAAACTAATAGAGGTGGTTCTATACATTAATCTTGTAACAATATATAGATTCACTTTCTTAGACAATTTTACAGCAAAAACATGTCAAAAGTGTATTGCAATATAGTACTATTATCTCTAGGCATAATAATAACATGTTTATAGATTGTATATAACCACTTATAAAGGATACAGTAGTTAAATTACAGTCTGGCTATGGTGCAGTTTACAGTACAGTATACAGAGAAGGATTCCTATGCAAAGTCATGTGACGACTAATTACTATTGAGAAGTCAGTCACTGTCTAAGACAATTCAAGCTTCTCATTTTCAGGTCTTATTATTTTATAAGCATTATGCTGTATGAGATTTTATTAAAGAGTATTTTGGCTGGTACCAGTATAAACAGTACCAGTGCATGGTATTGTTTCTTCTGACAATAACACAATTGTTTTGTTTCAACAGCGGGCCAGTCTGGTTTCTGGTGTTGGTAAAGCACAGTCCCTGCAAACGATTGCAGTCTGGCGTTCTTGCATTTTGTTTTTGTTTTTTTTGCGTGGCAATGCAGTTTCATGGGAAAGGAAAGGCTCTCCAATTACTCCTCAGATTGAGCCGGTGCAGAAAACAATGTCAACAGCTGTACCTCAGACTCCTGCCAGCAGACTGAACCAATCAAATTGACCATGCTTCAGGATTTGTAGTTTTTGCTGCTACTGGGAGGTGACCCTACACTCTTAGACACTGTGTCACATCCTCATAAGAAAAATAAGTAGGGATTGCATTGCTGCAGCTCCCTTTATAAGGGCAATGCTTACAATGTTTACATGAGAAATAGTTTGGGTTACCAGTCATCTAGGTGGGTTATCCTGACTTGGCTCCACATTGGCGTGATTCAGTGTCCGTGCCAAGTTTCCTTCCTTTAGAGACACTGTTAATTACAGCAGGAGAATCCATAATGAATCAGTGAGTACATCTTCATGATTTGGTAGCAGTGTGAGTGAGCTGCTGAGGACTGAGTTACAAGGCTGTTAAAGTTAAAAGTTATAAAGGTGCTGAACGCCACAGCATTTTCATAAACGTTCAACCATAAAAATGGAACATAAGTTAAGTCTGCTTTTTCATTGAAAATGTGTATGATAGTTTCAATGTTAAATGCCTGTTTGCACTAAGGGTTCAGTTCATGCCGACAACTCTCTTCGTCCGTGGGTACATTTTTATTGCCTACTCTGTCCAGACCTATTTTATTAAGGAAATGCTATATAACAACTGGTTTACTAACTAGTTAACAAATGTTCTTAATTTTTAGGTAATATATATAAAGGAACAGGGAGACACTTTTTCAGGAACAGTGACTTGAAACCCTGTTCCGAGACTGGGAGACCCAGTTTGAACTTTACTGTATCAAAGCCCACGTCTCTCCCCTGGTGTGCCATGCAGTGGGCTGAAACCAAGTTCCAAGCCGCAAAGTGGCTTTGTGTTCCCTCAGGTTTAGCTTAGCTTCAGATACCTGCAACAGTCCTCATGAACACAGATTAGGTTTAGGACAGTCTTATTGGTCAATTGCAGAATCCTAAAGGCTACCAAAAGCAAAGTGGCAGCCAGTGAAGCGAAACAACATCAGTGTTGGATGCCATTGGTATTATATAATACCCTTGGGATACTGAGCTTAGTCTTGATGGACAACATACATCCTACTTCATACCTTCTGCCTCAGATGTTTCTGGAGATATGAATTCATATGAGCAGGAATAGGAACTGCCTTGTCACATACTCTCATCTCGTAAAGTCTAGTTTGTTAAGGGCCTATTGTTCATTCTACCCCATATCTATGGTCATCCACCCGTCAGAAATTAAATTCTTTGATCTCATCTGTTACTTTCTGGTTTAAAAAAAAAGGAAAAGAAAAGTTTCCTAATCAACAAAAAATCAAAGTGTTGCACAAAGAAGCTACTGTTCAGTGGCTCATTGTGAATCTAGCAGGCGGTCATTTTCTTTGCATATATATATATATATATATATATATATATATATATATATATATATATACTATGCTTGACTTTGCTTTACCATTTGATAAACTGATTCTTTATATCATCTACATGTGCCTATTATTTCAGTTCTTGATTGTTTAATATCCTATTATGTGTGTTATGTACTGTATGAATCTCTATTATTTCTGCCTAGATCATTATTTGCCATTCTCACTAACTATTTCAACAAAGTCGATTAGCTCTGTTGAGACGGGTCAGCATATTAGCACTGCAATGTGTAGCCGACAGGTGAGGCATTGTGCACTGAAGCTGGTGCAACACCTCGCTTACTGGAAATTGAAGAGTTTTAAGATATCCTGAACCCACGTGTTAACATCTGTTTTCTCAAACACACAGCGTACCTACACGGGTAAAGTTTCAGTAAATATCTCCCTAGTTTTTTTTTTATCTTCTCTTTCATGTGGCTTCAAAATAAACCATAATGTACCACTGTAAGGTTTATTTTAAACATGTGCAGCAGTCCAGCTTTGCAACATGTCAACATGCTCAATGCAATAATTTTCTTTTGGCAAGAAGACAAGTAATTAGGGCAGGAGCCTCCAAATTGTACTGACTTTATTATTAATTAAAATAAGGAACCACCGGTTGCATTAAACTAACAGCTGGGGAATAGAGAAAGAGCATCCACTGCCCTTAAAGAAATTCATCATCATTGTAATAAAGGCTGTTGGCAAGAGAAGGGTCCATTAGACCTAGTGGGGAACGGGATGAGTGTACGTGCCCCCTGTAATTAAAAAAAAAAAAAGATTGTTAGAATAATAAACTATAATAGACTATAAACTGAAAAATGTAGGTAATCACTGACTTTTTTAAAGTAAAAAAAAAAAATCACTGGGTAGAACTCCTGGATGCCCAAGGAAGCTGACTTTATTTGTAACTTAAATGGGGAACTTGCAGAATCCCTCCAATATAAATCCAGGCTACTTCCTTTCTTCCAACAATCTTTTAAAAGTTAACTCAGTATTTTACTGGAAAATTTGAAGAAAAATAAATACACTAAACAGAGCCATATAACCAGGGGTTTCAAATCAGATGACAAATATGAAGCTTTGAAATATGGAAACCCACTGATTTTATATAGAACCCATTATATCCCCTTTAGGAGTGGGGCCACACATCTCGCTTATAGAACCCAAAGCCATTCAAATAAGAACAGCTCTTTATATGACCCAAACAAAATAAGGACTCTGTTAAAATCCCCAAGGAACCATATTCTATGCTGGTGGTTTGTTTCAAGCAAA
This sequence comes from Acipenser ruthenus, assembly GCF_902713425.1. Taxonomy (NCBI): domain Eukaryota; kingdom Metazoa; phylum Chordata; class Actinopteri; order Acipenseriformes; family Acipenseridae; genus Acipenser; species Acipenser ruthenus. The sequence continues at coordinate 26,379,772 of NC_081209.1, forward strand.
GAAGTGTTTGTTGCATAAGTGTAGATTGGAACAACAATAATTGAAACAGATTTCATATGTCATTTCAAAGTTGTGGACTTTGGCACTGGAATTATTTACAGAACACAATTTGGAAAGACTGGGAAGATAACCAGACCCTTGAAAGAGCTTTAAATAAGTAAATATCTCAACTATTTGTGTTCACAGATACAATAATAAATCTAAAAGAGGTTCTGTGCCTTGTTTTGGGCAAAATGTTTTGGGCAAAATGTTTTGGGCAAAAGGAAGAGCAAACATATAAACCAAAATCAGTCATAAATAGATTCCTATAATATGTACAGTACTAGCATTCCCTTATTATTTCTTTAACCTAAATGCTGAGAATTCTTGTAGGGAGAAAACTTAAAAATAAAATAAAACGCGATACCTTCAGCTTAACGAAGAACAAACAATACCTTTTCACTTGTAACATCCCACTTATTCCCTCTCTAATTCTTCTCTCGGTACCTGGGTTTGTTCTTTGACTAATGACTTTAGGAGGTGAAGGTGAAATGAAAACAAACTGGTTTAAGAGCTTTCGGACGGTCCTTTAAATTCGTCTCATTGAAGTTTGATTCTCTATTTGCGTCTGCTTGCTATGCAAACAGCACACACAGGGTTGAAAACGCCACTATGCGTTCTGTACCAGAATGCCTGGCTATGTCTTTCAGCTCCTATTGATATTTTGTCAATGCAAACACTTCTATACCTGCCCAGGTGTGAGTACATTGAGAAAATTAGGAACTGAACAGATATTATTATTTTCTTAGCAGACGCCCTTATCCAGGGCGACTTGTTACAAGATATCACATTATTTTTTACATACAATTACCCATTTATACAGTTGGGTTTTTACTGGAACAATCTAGGTAAAGTACCTTGCTTGAGGGTACAGCAGCAGTGTCCCCCACCTGGGATTGAACCCACGACCCTCTTGTCAAGAGTCCAGAGCCCTAACCACTACTCCACACTGCTGCCCTTACTACTCCTCTGCTAATATACTTGCGCTGTATATTAGCAGAGGAACTTTGGTGTTTACAAACCGATTATATACCAGTGCACTTGGCACTGCATTGAAAGAAAGAAGATAAAAAGCACTTACAAGTTATTAAGAAAATAGAGCAATAAGATGTAATTCAATGGTGCTGGAAATTCCATAATAAGACAGCATAATGAACTCATTAGTCCATTCAGACTAAATTAAATAAGGCTGGTAATAAAAAACACAAAACTTGTAATTAAAAAATATATCACAGCATGAGACAGAGTTTAGCCTGAAGGTCCTGAAGATTGAAAAGACAACAGTATGACTGGTGATCTGTTCAGACACTAAAAAGTGGGACATATTTAAAGAAATAAAAGGAAAACATGGGGCAGAAAGATCAAGCAAGTTACACAACTGGGTAGAACAGGCTGCAATTTTTGAGAAAGATAATAGGGTTTGTGTTTCAATAAGAATATTGCACACTCATTGTGTTTCTGAGATGAGCGGAGGTGAAGACATTGCGATAAATCAAAAGCTGGCATGTATGGCTCATTCAAATTGATCAACCTATGACGAGGCCGTCCTTGAAATAATGGCTTGGCGGCAGCTCAGTAATTGGTCAAGATCTTTTGTCTCATTATGATGGCATATGGCAGACAGGTGGCATATATAAAACAAGTATGCCTTTGATCCTCTTGGGTGCTGTTGTAGTGCATGGACAAAGTCCCTATTATCTGCTAGTAACTGTTTTATAATACCCCTATTATCAAACAGGCCCCACCTGTAAATTGATGTAACAAGTGGAACAGTTATGTCTACTTTCTACTATATTATTATTGATATATATATATATATATATTAAATGAGACTGACATTTTAATTTCACAAGTGCTGTTTATGATACAAAGCAAACCCACTGTGCTGAGTAGATGATTGTTAAACATCAGTCCAGGAGTTGTTAGTATACCCTGAACAGTATTCAGAACAAGGAGGGTCTGAATACAAACTAAAGAAACTTGAACCAAGGAGGCAGTTTCTTGAGCAAGGTGTCTCAAGACAATGTTTAATGTCTACTGTAAAAGTTAATTTTTTTGTAAGTATTTTATGATCGTTTGAAGTTATAGATGAACAAAATTGCTACACCGAGAGAGAATTCTCAGAACTGTTAACCCTTTCCTGCCTCATTACTTGAAGTCACTCCGTACAGTACAAACCCACAAAGACAGCATATTGTCGTAAAAAAAAAAAAAAACGCTGTGAAAAAGCTGACTGAGGCTGTGCAGAACCTATTTTGCAGCTCAATATCCAGTCATAAGCAGCCTGCTGGTGTCACTTCTCCACTGCAAGGACAATTAGGATGTGTAGAGGTTTTCTTTTTAGGTTAACAACCTCGAATGGCATCTTTTCCTTTCATCTTTTGGCCTTCTCTTCTCCTATCACGAGGATAGGGGATGCTTTTAAGAACTGGATCCCTTTCTCATGTTGTTTTCATGACCTGGAACAAACCACCAGGATCAGTGCAATAAAACAACGCCCAAATCAGCAGCCCGTTACCCACCTCAATACGTCCGAAATAGTGTGTGAAATAGTGCAGAATAAAAGCAGACCTGTACAAGGGTAATACTGTAATTGTGTGATGTTTAATCCAAAATATACAACCGTGACTGAATAACCTTGTATGGTGAAGCTGCTGTCTTTCTTCCCATAAATCCTGGAATCGGTTGGCAGAGCTATGATTTACATGTGAAAGATATTTAGAAATACCAAAAGAAACATTGTAAATTCAATGAAAGGCTTTATTTGAAAAGACTACAGCGCTGGGAAATGCCTGTAAATGTCCCTTTGTTATATACATGGTATTGTACTTCTTTTGTGTGTCTCAAAATAAATATTTTAACTGTTTAGTGTTGTTTTTTTTTTTGCTTTATTTTTTTTTAACCCAGTGAGCATTTTGAAGGTCAAGTCAAAGTCTAAGTTAAGTCTAGTTTTGCTACCAGATCATTTTAAATGTTAAGAAAAACAAAAACACGTCTACTAGTATCACATTATTACTTACATTGGTGGAATTCAACAAACATGAATCATAACACAAAAGTAGCAAAATGAAGCATGAGGTACCGGGTGGACTGCACCATTCCAGCTTACACCTGACACATCTATCCAGCAGATTAACCCTTTCCTTTCTTCTAACTAATGGTTTTCAGCTCTGCATTTCCACTGTGCACACCTGTGGCACACACAATAATGATCCCCATCAGCTCTTTTTGCAGGCGACAGTGACATACAGTACACAGGCGTCTGCCACAAGAGAAATGGTTTCTGTAGATTATTATTTGAGCGTCTCAGCAGGAGGGAATTCCAATGTCTGCCCTTCAGCCTGTCATGCTTCAGTGCTCTGTACATCTGGCAAGAGAAATAGGTGCTTTCACTGGGGAGATGAATACATGATAAAATAGAAAATGGGTTAAACACACAAGGGTTCCAGTCACGTAAAAAAAAAAGGTCTGCAGACGTCTTTTATCAAGTTTGCTCTGCAATTAAAATTAATCACGTAATTCCCTGTACATGTTCATATCGAAAACTGGCAAAAGTGTTTTGTGTCTATTATTAGATAAGCCCACTCTGAAGTGACTTTGTAAGAAATTCCACTTGCATTAATATCATCAACTTCTCTCTCTCTCTACATATAAAAAAACATCCATTAAAACAATATTAAAGAGCAATATTAAGTCTGCACATACAACCTTACCTTGTATATGTAATTCACTTGGCAGCAGTGACTAATTGGTGTGGAAGCTTACCTTCCTCAGACCCTCTTCTTCCCAATTGTAAGCTGTTATCCAGTTCATTGGGTCCCTCTGCTGCACAGTAAAGCTTGATGCTGACCAAGCAGTTCTGTGTTATTTCATTTTATTACCACAACCATCAATTCAAAACTAACAGAATGACCAGTTACAGAGCCTTAGCCCCTCACTAGTAGGGTAAGCCATGTCCTGACCTCAGAGCCATCAAGAGTCTGTAAGAGCTTGCCTACACATGATGGTGGTTCAGTAATGTCCAGGACAAGCAGTGAGCACTGCTGACTAGAGCTGACATCTTTAACTAATAAATAAACTTGACAAGTTGGGAAGTGCATAGCACACAGTGCCATCCGGTGGGCCGATCCTACAATTGTGGTAGAGATCTTAAAAGGGAGAGTGAAATCTATACTTTTGTCACATTAAACACGCTGGGTGGTTTGGGGATGTTTTCTTAACTGTATAAGTCTCTTATATGTTTTTCACCTATATTTAAGTGAGCGTGACTGTTGATGTGTCAGCATGATTTTTCTTTTTACCTCCAAGAAAAAAAAGGTGAGGGAAACCCACATGGTTTATGCTAATGAGATCACAGTGGCTATAATGTAACTCTTTGTATTCTCAGAGTATGAGTGTAAAAACAATCAACAGGTGCTCACTTGAATGTCAAACTTGCTTAAGAAAAAAACCTAAACAACTGAAACCTGTTAGTATAGCCTTAGGTTTGTCTGTGGGATCTTTGCTCTATTGAGAAATGAGGAACTGAAGCACTCGCCTGTCAGAACCCTGAGAGAAGCATACTGTGTCTGCTGGAATCCCCCTTGCAATAATATTGGAAGGGAAAAGCTGACTTCCTAGAACAATGATTTATGTTGTTTTGTCAGCTACAGCAACATATAATGAAATACTACCACAGCGTATCATTGATTTTGCTTGTAAAGTAGGGGATTGTTAGTAAGAACTGAATAGTGAATCAACACTAAAATAACCTTTTAGGACGCTCATTGTATATTCTTATAAGGAAGTTGTACAGGCTGTTCTTTGTCGTTCTTTTCTAAATATAATCAGGCAGCGATTATTATGATTATTGCATTGAATGTCTCCGGGGGTCTAAATTGAACAAATCCTTAATGTGCATTGTCTGATAACATAACGTACTAAAAATAAATAAATAAATAAATAAACATACCTTACCAGCACTGGATGTTTATTAACCCTTTAATCCAGAATCCTTTGTGACCTGCGTGAGGCTAAAAGCATCCTACACAGTGAAAGTAAAGCACATGCAGATGGGAACTCCCTTCCACCAAGCTAACAGGATCTGCTTTGACATTATAATGGGAATTATCATCAAGATTAGTGACCAGTTTCCCTAATTGTGAGCTTAAAAAAAGCAAAAAAGCATCAAGACTAGCTGGGAAACACTTTTCTGATGTCTTTTGCAGCAGGACTGCGGTCAAATCTGTTTGATTTGGAACTCAGTTGAGATTGCAAATGTTGAAAAGCCAAGGGGAAAAGTTAACCACAGACTACATAGTGATCACACATAGATCCACATCAGGCCAGTTTTACAGAACAGATGGACATGCTGCTTTAGACTAGGAAAAAAACTGAATAGTGGGCCTAATTTAAAAAGAAAAAACAAAGACAAAAAAAAATAAATACATAATTGAATAGTAATGTCAAGCCAACTGTTCTTAACTAGAAAGATTAGAGGTCATATTATCTTTGAAACTGTTCTTAGTAATTGCTAGCATTGCAGTATATACTGGCATAATCTACCCCCAAAGGTCCATTTGGCAACTAAAGCTAAATTCTTTACAGCGTAATTTTCGAGTAACATTTCTGTACAAAGGCTTCCTTCCTGACTCTTATTATGAATCATTGCCTGTATATGTAGCAGTCTTGAAATTTGATTAGTGTTTTTTTTTTTTTTTTTTTTCATTTCAAGAGTCAAATGTTTTATTTGGAATGAAGCGTGATATTTGACTGGGTTTATACTGTAAACAGTGAGTAACTGTGCAGCAGTTCAATCAAATCCCACAAGCCCTCACAAATCACTGTAAACAAGATGTTGCAAATCAAGAGTATATTTCTGGTTTAAATACTTTCTCTAGAGTGGTTCCTGTCTGTTCCAAGGTCTATGAGTGGCGGCTTTGGAAATAATAAATTTTATTAAAAAAAAAAAAAAGTTATAATAAAATTTAATTAATAGCTACATAAATCAATCAATCAAGTGAAACAATAGGGAAAAATATATAAAAAAAGATTCAAAGCCACCGGGTCTCATAAACAGATAATTCAACACACATGGGGTTCTGTACAATTCTGTACAATAATGTACTGTACAAGAGAATGCAGCCTTTATTTTTTTATTAGGTCCAAGTTCCTCCCTGGACAGTAGCATAAATCGACTCATTCCATATTGTTTATGTATATTATAACTATGCTGGTAGTATTAATTAGTACAAGGTATATAATGTACATTATGATATGGACATTATGTACTAACCTATGTGGAAGTACTTATTCTAAGTAGGCCCTTGGTATGCAGTTGGTACTATTTCAACGTTCTTACATTTGGTAACTTATACAATTATGAAACAATTCTCTCTCAATTTTTGAAATATAATCAAATATAAACACCATTGGGAATTTTTGAATCAGTTAAAAATATTTATTGTTTATGAAAGGTTTAGGATTTAAAAAAAAAAAATCTAGCTTAGAAATACATAAATAAGAGGTTTCTTGGATTTGAACATTTCTCTCTCTTACTGAATATAGCCCTCAACCACAGTCATTTGAGAATCGAATCCATCACTGCAAGTACATGACATCTTGTCTTGTACTGTGAGTAAGAAGCTTAAATGGTAGACTTAGAACTGAAGAATCATGTTTCAAGGTCTGGAACTCCTCCAATCTGTATTTATGGCAGCCTGACAGAATAACTCCTGTTCCACTGAAAGAACATTCCAAACTTATTTGTGTTGTTTTTAAAAACATGGTCCCTATCACGTCCTTGCACAGACTCAATTGCCTTGTAATTGTACATGTGTAGTTACCCGCACTGCACTTAGGACCTTTTATTAAATCATTCTCAAATACAGGTCCCCTTCCCTGTTCTCATGGTGCCACAAGACTAAATCCCATTGAAACAGTCAGGTATAGAAACAATGTTTAATTGCTTTTAGTTTCGATGAGAAACCGCTGACCTATAAGTGAATAGTTTCTGATTGCCAAATGAAACATTTCCACCTGCAGTATTATTGGATAATAGTACAATCGCAGGTGTAGCTGAACTGTACGTTTGCATGCATAGTTTCAGTATGTACAGACTCATTTTTAGAATTGCCATTTGCTGATTTAATATACAGTCAACGTTTCCACGCATTGATTACCCAGCACGTACTACCCTGAGGCATTTTAATTATACATTTCAATTCAGTTGGGAGTACCTGTCTTGATACGATTTCAGGTGAGAACATTGTTTATTTTTAGAAACTGTGTCACCACAGCAATTTCCTCCAAGCACAAGTGACTTCAAACAATATTTGCATTGTTTTACAGGCGAGGCAAGATTAGCTAAAAGAAATGTTATTGTTTTATCACGTAACATTACCTGCGACTCACTCGACAAAACCACCTACACTGTTGTAAAGTAATATGTAAATAAATCTTTATTTCTATGATGTCACCTTTGCCAATATTAAGTTATGTACTGTATTCGCGCCCATTAATAAGAAAGAAAACGGCTGTATTCGTGACATTCCTGAGAATGAAGCAGGGGGGATGAACACCTATTCTGAAGGGAGGCATAAATGTCTTATTGTGAAAGTACTGCAAAATGCCTAGAGTAACAGTAGGTAAACCCATTTAGAAATGTATACTCTGCTATTTCTAAGGCAGATCATTAGATGATGTTTTTAGCTTGCAATGCCAAAAAAAGGACTGTTATTACATTATCCCTGCACGGTGCCTAAAGCCTTCCAGAAATGTTCATAAAATTCCACTGAAACTGAAGTACCTGGCATGGGTCATGTTGCTGACAATTAGTACACATAATGTCTGGAACATGATGCTCTTTTATAGGGGGGGATACAAGGATACAATATTCAGGACACTGTATACAGAATTTGTTTTATCTGTAAATGGCAGTGTAAAACCATACAGTATAGATGTGAATGCTGGAAATGAACAAGATGTTAGATTTGAATCTGAATTTTACACTGCATAGCGCCACTTGGTGGATAAACATTGTAATTGCACTATTAAACATTATCATCATGGGCTTCAATTAGCACTAATTTTGGACCACCTTCCCATCAGGCAACATTAAGTCGTTTGTGCCAATCAGGCTCTCTAAAACCAGCCGTACAAGAATACTAGCAGGTTCGGAAATAGACAATCGTGACTATATTGCATGATGAGGATCTTGTTCAACCCCACATCCAAAAGACCATATTACTGCACAGCTAGGAGAGTGCAAAAAAAGGGTTGAGAATCTATAAGTTCTATTAGAAAGCAAGCTTGAAGAGAGGCTCTTCTAGCACAATGCTTTCCTGTCTGAACACCTCCATGTCTCCTACTTCAAGAGCTGCTCGGGAACTGAGCCCAGACAACACAGCAATCCTCTTCCAGCCCTTCCAAAACATACTGGAAAACTATTAGCTCAGGAGGAACCGAATTATTACTCTAGCTATTTCTGACAGGACTGGAATGGCACTGTATAAGAATCAAAAAGTAAAACAAGCCTTTGAGAAGGCAACTATCTGACCAATCTCATCCAGTCCCCTTAGAAAACCATTGCTCCTGTTCATTTCAATACAAGTCCAAAGTATTCCAAAGCTTTTATAGGTCACCCTAACCTTGGACCCAGTACTTGAGACTTTAGGATATATTATAAAATAGTGATGCTTATCCTGCACAGCCAAGTATATTTCCCAGCCAAATCATCTTAAATACTTTACAGGACTTCCAGGAGATGCGATTTCTGTTGACTGTCCATTGTTTTTAATTTATTTTGTTTGAAGCTCATTTTCCACAACAAAGGTGGAAAAAAACTCGCATTTGTTTTCAAACGCAGGAAAATCCATAGGGGTTGGTAGGCTGCTTGTCACAAAAGACTGATTGTGTTGGATTGTAGAAAGCTCAGTAAAATCTACAATAGCTTTTGATGCAATCCCTCCAAAAGGTTTTCTTTTATTTGCTTGTTTGCCAAAAGACTCTTCAATGGCATTCAGCAAAGAAAATCAGAAACTTCACAGTGCATTCTAAACATCCTGTTAGACCCTTTAGAAAACCATCTTTTGTATTAACAAGCTTTTCCGGAGTCCTCTTGTGATGATAACCACAAGTGACTCCCAGATTTAGAAACAGAAAGTATTATACAATAGTATCAGGGAGAGTATTTAACTATCAATGTGGATCCCTTACGTTATCAAAAGCCAGGCATTGAAATGAATATTTAAGTTGAAGTATGACAAGTTTTGAAAATACAAAGGAGCACTTTTTCTTGAAATACCGTCTGCACTGGACATTAATAACCAACTACTGAAGCCGAGGTGAGCCCTGAAGTCTGGAAGAATACTATTAAACAAACCCCTGCTCTAAAGTGCCAACAGCTACTTGATTTGAAGAGCTGAATCATTTGAGAGGTATTCAGTTTCATAAGGTATGGATCAAATGTAACCCAAGGCCACTACCGAAAACAAAATCTTGTATTAACCCATCACAAAGGAAGAGTGACATCCAGAACATCAGAGAAAGGCCGTCTCAGTCAGTGAAGTTTTTTTTTTTTTTACAGTCAGTGCACATGAACACAATTTTATGCTGAATACCTCATGTAAAATCAATAGAACATTAAATGAATCCTTCTTTAAGGATTCGAAAGTACATCATGCTTTATGCAAAATGTTTACGCAGCGTTCTACACCGAATAAGATCTATTGGAATTTTGACAAATCTATAATTGTGATCATTTTTTCTTTTAAATGGAGTAGTGGTTAGGGCTCTGGACTCTTGACCGGAGGGTCGTGGGTTCAATCCCAGGTGGGGGACACTGCTGCTGTATCCTTGAGCAAGGTACTTTGCCTAGATTGCTCCAGTAAAAACCCAACTGTATAAATGGGTAATTGTATGTAAAAATAATGTGATATCTTGTAACAATTGTAAGTCGTCCTGGATAAGGGCGTCTGCTAAGAAATAAATAATAATAAATGTGATTTACAATACAGTATAAAACCATAGCAAACTTGAGATCTGTTATTTGAGGTCTCACTTTATTACGGAGCAATCCTACATGACGCAGATTTATTGTTCAGTACTTGTAACACAAAAACAGAATCCAAGCACTGGCAGATCTGAAGTCCTCCTCAAAAGGCATTGCCAGTAAAATGTTCAGGCACAACTAAACATATACCAGTTAAAGTGCTATAGTTATTGTAAATTCAAATTCAAGACCGCTCTGTGTCCTTCAATTCCAATACGAACACAATCTCATTATTCAGTCATAAAACAGGGACTCTACTGTATTAGTACTAGTAGTGCGGGTAATATTTCTGGAAAAGGAAGACAATCACCATGGCAGACAGTATAGCTCTTTCTCCTTTTAATTCACACATTTTTACATTTTGCAAATCAGCTGACATATTACGCTTTTCCACTGTTTTACTTTTTTATCCCAACAAATCAGCAGATGATGTCTGGAAGACTGGAAGAAATATTGGTTAGTGATTTATTGGTCTTTGACAGTAGATATGTGCCACTTTTAACCTACTGAAATAAAAAAAAACAAAAAACAAAAAAAAAAAAAACATCCAGCCACTGTTGCACCTTGATTCAAGCATGTTTAAACATTTCTCATATGGGTCTGAAATATTCTTCTTAAATTAAGACAGAGGAAATGATGTGTTTAAAATTAAGAAGGGGTTTGGGAAGTGCTATAGAGATCTTATAACCAGTATCTTCAATACAGTACTCTTTAAAAATGATCAATGAAGAATTTTGACCATAACAAGTTGGAAGTTGTTGCTTTGATAACCTAGCAATCAATGAGCAATTCTCAGTAATATTTATATTATATTTTAAATGACTAAGTCACACAGGATACCTCTGGTGGCTAGTTTCTGTCATGCAACTTTACACAGCTGTTATTTCTTAAGGGCATTATTGAGTTCACGCTTGATAGCTATAGCAATTCCATTGTATGTTATCATTACATATTCTGTGGCCAAGCATAACAGTATGAAAATAAATATTAAGTGTTCACTTCCAAAAGGATTTCAAAGTATTTTAATTCTCAAGAATCCAACTCGCTGAACCGGGGGTTTCCACCTAGCAATGCAAACACCCAGACTCCGAACTCCAACAACAAACTTCCCCTGCACAATTAATTGTAATGCAAAATACAGTAGCAGAAACAGGACAAGACTAAAGTGATTATTCACCATTTTCACTTAAATATGTATCTAACGTGTGATTCATCATTACAAAAACAAATGTTTCAACAGGAACATATCCTATTGGGCAATGTAATGTAGTTAAATAATCAATTTAATAATTGTGTTAAACCTTGCTAGGCTTACATTGGGTTATATCTACCAATAGTTCATTTAAAAAGATTCCAGACTAAATTTAACAGACATACTGTAAGTTGTTGGCAGCTGCAAAACTGAAAAAAGCCATCTGAAACCGTGCTGGTGTGTTAAGTTTGTGGAGAAAGTGTGATTGCGTTAAAGGTGGTCAAAAATGTACCGGATGACATGAAGGTAAACTGGCAAACTGAAGAGGGTATAAAAACGCACCAATAAGAATGACAACGAAACTGTATAGCAAGGAAATATTTTCGTATGAACAAAATGTTAACTTTTTTTGCTAAAATATCTAAAACATAGTACCACAAAAGCCTACAGAAGCTTTTTTTTTTAATTTCTTATTTTGTTACTACATTTTTCTGATAAGTGGAAAACTTGAATTACTTGTCTATTTCATGTTTTACACAGAAGGCAGGGATCTTCTTATAATTAACCACAGAAATGTTATTTATGAAACAGGTGCTGTCAGTTTTTGCTTCTTGGATGTGGAATGTATATTATGATCTCGTCTTTATTCCTGCACACCCACGTGGCAGGAGATGGATCAGAATGACTTCTCATTCATTCCCATTGGCACACAATAGTTTCTACCACTTCAAAGACCTCCGCAAGGTGAAAACAGACACAAAACAAGCCACATGAGAACGAGCACAAGACCTTTCAAACATTGTTTCCCTACACTTTGATAATAGTTGAGAACGGTAGCATTTAAATAATCTTAAAAAAATATCTGCTGTACATTTATAAAACAAATATTTACAGGAATCCTTTTTTTATGGAACAAAGTCTTCTCTATACATGGAAACCGAAACTGATAAACAATTAAAAAAAAAAAAATTCTAAACTGTATAAAGTAAATAAGTTGGTTGATTGCTAATGATGATTAGCAATGTTTGAATCCAGTTGCTTCCCTGCTTTTGATAATATATACCGTTTTCACACAAGCACAGCTGATCCATTTGTACCCTGGGCTTTCTTGCTTGCTGCTGATCCTCAAATATAATTCTGAACTGTATCTGTTGAAACTTGTTATCCCTGCATTGGGAGTGGACACTAGACGTGCGAGTCCAAACCTATTTTTGTTCTTGGAATAATATGTGACTGCATGGTTACAATTTGAAGTCTGGGGCTAATGACAGGACTAATATCACTTCCTTAAAATGCATACTCTCCGAACACTGATGGTTCTCTAACAATTTCAAACTTAGAAGGAGCACACATCATTTTCTGAATATGAAGTATTTCAATGAATACTAGGCTTACCAAATAACCATATAAAACGAATGTTCTGAAGTCCCAAATACAAAACTCTTAAGTGTCTTGGAACATAATATTTGATAGGATTCTGAAGCGTGTAGACAGGTGATCATGTTTGCTGCACAGCCTGATTCCACATTGTTTTGATATCTGGATCACTGACAAAGCGTTGTCATACACATTTTAAATTCTCCTACTTTCACCATAGATTATTTAATAAAGTAATCGATGAGACTTCTGGTTGTGTTGTGAAATTCCCTTGAACAGCCTCCTGGTTTAATATTGAAATGTCTGGTTTGCCAATTTACCGAAATTCTAATGCAACAGTTGAGGTGTTAATAGGAAAAAAAACAAAAAAAAAAACAAGTGTTTTAAAACAGAACGATCAGTGAAATTACATCCTTATGTTTCACTCACAATTAAGATAATAAAACTGAATTGAATTTATAATTAAATATTAAATGCCAGCAATAAGAACAATTTACCATTTTCTAATATTAAGAGCGTATTTTATACAGTTTAGGATACATTAGTAATTCACTTTTCTTTTGCATTTATAAGCCAGCTAGACTTTTTGTTTGTTTGTACACTTTACTCAAAACATTTGCTAAAAAAACGAGAATACCTTCATACAAAAGTTTTTGTTGTTATATATAAAGCTTATTTTCTGTAAACCTAGGGTGCAAAAACAATGTTAAGACTGTATTATTATTTTATTTTTTGCATTTGATATAAAAACGGTATACCCGTGCTCTGAATTTTCTTTTTGAAAATCAGTAATTGCATAGGATATACTGTGATGAAGGCAACAGCCTTGTGTGGCAATAGTAGTATTCTGCAGGTCTCAGATATTGTCAAACTTGTGTTTTAAATAGTCTTTCATGACCTTGGCAATAGGCAAGTCCTCAAGTAATTTTAAATTTTGAAGTCCTATACACTGTCGGATTTTTATTCGGCACAGGTCCTGCAAATTTCTGGGCTGCCCTGAAACGATAAGAGAGAAAAGCACGGGATTAGTACTAATGAAGTATTTACCAGTATTTTTCCATACTGCAATCATACAGTACACACATGCTTCACATAAAACATTTCACTCTCCTCAAAAAAATAAAATAATTAAAAACGTTATACGTCCCCACGATTTGCTACAACTGTTTAAATAATGTTCCAGTAATTTTTAATTTTCCATCCTGACAACTTTTTACACTTAAACCTTTAAAAGTCTATTTCAAAGCTTTTTTCAAAATGGCCGCTGCAGTGCACTGGGGTTTGAGATCTTTTCTCTAAATCACTGCAGGAAGAGCGATACAAAAAATGAAAAAAACATAACAAGTGCTCTGGCTTTTCTGTTCCGTACCACATCATGGATCGTTATTGCTGTGTTACCTGTTTAACAATGTGGGCAATAATCCTGACACTATCAGTGCACTAGAGCGGCCATTTTGAAAAGAGCTTTGAAACAGACTTTTAAAGTTGTAAAAGTAAAGAGCTGTCAGGATGTTAACAATGAAAATAAAAATGACAGGCACGTTATTTAAACAGTTGTAGCAACACGTGGGGACGAGGAACGCTATATTTTTTGGAACCCTGCTACTTAATCTTCAAGCTGTCTGGGAAATAAATACATAAATAAGATTGGAGAAACAAAAACAGTCCACTACTGGCTGCTGAGCAGTCTGTACACTGGCTAGGAATCCGAGAGAATGAGGTTTCCCATTAGAGCAAATCTGTGGGTGCGGTCAGGAACACCACATAGTAAAAGGTTAATAACATTTCCTGATGAGGTGTACATTAGTAAGGAAACAAAGGGATTTTCCAAACTTCTGGCCCCCATTTAATGGAACTGCTTGCTTAAGTCTGAGGTCATGCCCGTAAATTCCTTGCTTGCTTAAGCAGCTGCCCATTTAACAGATGCTGGTGTCTACAGAACTTACTTATTCCTGATTGCTTCTGAATAAATATGGGATTAAAGCCTGCCCTGAACCAAACCTTTGACTTGGTTTAAAAACCCTCAAATAATAGACACATCAACCACGTCGAAATTTCTTTTTTAATCCCAGACCTCAAGCCGTGTACAAATGATAAGAATGGCCAGTCCTGGGGTTAAAATAAATCCTGCAGGTATTTAAACTGTGTAGCTTTTTGAACTACACCTGTTCAATACACACAATGGAACAACACAGTCGAAAGATTGTTGAAGGCTCGCTACTATAACATCTTTGAAACCAAAAATAACTGTTCCAATCCACTGCGCACAATCTCAGAGAACACAGACGAGAACCGTCTGACAAGAACAACGAAAAAGCTTCTGTATTCTGGAACGGGAAAAGAACATCCAGTACCCAGGGCTGTCAGGTCACAGTGAGAAAAAAAGCACACACACTGAAACAGTGGCAGTGAGGCGACAGTATGAACGTTTTACACAGTACAGTAGCGTTTAATATTTGTACCTCAAGTAAATTCGGCATCTTTTCACAGCTGTATTTATATCCTAGCGATTATGTTATCAGCATGCTTTCAGTTTCCAGGGATTCATTTTTTAAAGCTGGGATTGGGTTCCTGCCAAGTTACTTACTCATTAATTGACCAGCAAAAATCTAACATTCCCTGTACTCCTCCCAGCAACACTTTTGATCACGGATATTACATTTGCTGAATAAATGGTGTAGTTTACAGGAACCGACTGTATATTTAATGCTCAGAAATGTATCGGCCAAATCCCAATGAGGTCTCCTGCTTACTCTGGTTCAGCACACACTCAAAGCAAGCCCATCTGGATAAACCACAACAGAAGCATACTTCTGGGGATCTGCGTGTTTCTGTCTTATGTCACTTAACTGCTTAGCTTTTTATGGGAAAGCCAGATCAAACAAAGCCTCTCTGGTATCTCCCTCAGGAGCAGGTGTTCCATCCCAAATCCAGTGACCGCATAACACACACTGTACTCATTACACCACTACACGTTTTAACTGGCATCTATCCTGCTGTTTATTTGTTTGTAAATGTAAT
Organism: Acipenser ruthenus; assembly: GCF_902713425.1. NCBI lineage: Eukaryota > Metazoa > Chordata > Actinopteri > Acipenseriformes > Acipenseridae > Acipenser > Acipenser ruthenus. Next base: position 26,395,431 of record NC_081209.1, read on the forward strand.
CAATAACCTAGCTGAAACCTTATCACACTGATGTTGGGCACAACGCCATGTCTTTCATGATTAAATAGGTTTGATTTAACACTGCAGCCGGCGACAAATCTCTTTGATATTTTGATATCAAAGTGCAGCGGACAGAAAGGTATGCAGGTATTGTGTTAAATAAATCCTTAGACCTTTTGTACTGTAATGCAGTTTTTGTTGTCTCATTTTCGTACCCCACATTATAATGCAAGTAAATTAGAACCATAGGATTGAGCGGGACAGACTATCCCACGATAATATACAAGCTGCTTAAATATATACAGTATGTATATATAATATATATTTTTTTTTTATTCTTTAATATCATCCCACACTGGGACAGACTTTTGATCTTTTTATTCTCTTCTTCTTAAACAAAACTAGCCCAGTTGTCACTGCACTGGCATATCACAGTTTTGTGTATTTAAGTATAATTTTACACCAGAATACAACCCCTCCAGGTATCAATATTTATAAAAAATAATGATAACATTGAATTTCTTTAGCAGTTTGAGTATCAACACTGCCCTCTGGGGCCTGCAGGTGTAATGACATGTTACATGCAATTTAAATTCTTAACATTGATCAACCTTGAATAATACTGCTCATGCACCAGAAGACCACCCGTTAGTCTGTTCACCGTTCAGATAATGGAAATACAAGTTAGTCATCAACAACCAGGTGTCTTTGGAATGAGATGGCAGAAGTGGCTCAATCTAAAAAGACAAACATATTAAAAGGAAACATACTTGTGACTTCTTGCAGGAAATCAAGACATGGCCGGCTAGCTCCAGACATGCTCCCAGACACCGCCAGTGGGGTCTGTCCCTCATAGTTTCTGGTAGTTGTATCTGCGCCATAGGTGTGCAACATCCGAGCACAGAGCACATCGTCCCGCAGAGCAGACAAATGCAGAGGCGTCTGCCCGTCCTCCAGGCGGCCCAGGTTGGTGTCAGCCCCTCTCTGGAGGAACATGCGGCAATATGAGTGGTTGCCTTTGATCACAGCGTAGCGCAGCAGGAAGCCATTTTGGATGTCAATGTTAGCGTTGTGGTCCAAAAGGATTTTCACGCAGCTGGAGCGCTCCCTGATAATGGCCAGCTGAAGTGGGGTGGTGCCTTTATCACTGAGCGGATCCACCTCAGCCTTGAACTCAAGCAGGAGCTTGACAAACGAGTCCCTGCCGTAGTGTGCTGCCACATGGAGGGGAGTCCAGCCGTCATTGCTCTTGGCATTGATAATGTCACTTCGGTAATCAGACTCCAACATCAAGCGTGCAATCCGAGCCCGGCCATGCATGGCGGCGTAATGCAGGGCTGTGAAGCCACCAATTAAGTCTTTTACTGTGGGATCAGCTAAAAAAGAGAGGGGGATGAGAAGAAAACAGGATTTTTACCTTCTTTCTGTGGGTAGGAAAGTAATTAAGACTGACTGCACTGCATGTTAAGAAAAAAACAAGTAGAGATAATGTCCTCTACTTGTACAGATTGTCCCCTCAATTAAAATAGAGTTGGGTGGAGTCAAGTTATTCCCTTTCAGAAATGATGACTTAGTTACAGCAGCAAAATAGCGTCAGGTCTGTTTACCTCAGAGTGCCTTGTACAACTGCTGGAAATCAATTTGTATTCAAAGATTGTCAAACATCATAATGTCATCCAGAACAGAGGAAATGTATGTATTATTAGAAGGTAAATATAATCTATAATCATGTATGAGATCCATATTTTGTTTGAAAAATGCTGGAACACATGTATACATGTAAAATAATTTTAAGAGAAAGGGGATTTATAATATGTCATTGCAGATAGCATAAAGCAAGGGCACATTATTTTAAAGTTATAAAAGACCATGTAGACATGTTAGTCAACAGCAACAAATCAAGGCTATGTCCTGGAAATTATTACTTCCAATTTCACCGTTCCTGCCCCACATCCAGAGATAGGTGCATGAGATTGCTTCTATTAATCAAAAAAGAAAAAAAAACATTCCCTCTTTGTAAATTCATCCCATGTGTGTAAATGTATTTTCATAATTCTGAACGTAATAAGCAGATTACAGTTCATGAAACAAAACACAAAAAAAAAGTTTAACTGGAGATGTGCTGCCATCTTCTGGAAAAATAGTTGCAACACAGTACACCTACCTAACCATACTTGTGTACTGTGCTGGAGATCCAGATTAGTAGGACACAAAGTGTATTAATATAGTTGTATTAATGACCAAACATCTGAGGAGAGTTCATGAAATTCTAAGCTTAGCTAGTCAAAATATACACAAACCAAAATATGTCCCCCTCTCCCAACATAGTGTAATGCCACCACTTTCCCACCTCCATGTTCCAGAAAGACTCGGACACATCTCTCCTTGCCTCTTGCTGCTGAAAAGTGAAGCAAGGTCCACCCATTGGCATCACGGCCATTCGGGGAGTACCCCTGTTCCAGCATTTTGCGCACGGTATGAACATCCCCTGCTGCAACAGCGGCCTGAATTTGCAGTTCCTCTTGCAGCTCCGGGTTCCTTCGACAGTGATGATTTAGCATCCTGGTAGCTCTTGTTAAGGGAGAGTCATCAGGACACGCAGCTTTTCTTTTGACTAAACAAGGACAGAACCGTTAGCATCTCAGAGTCTATGGTACTGTGCTGAGCACAACATTAAGTATGCAGAGCAGAATGCTCGGTATTTCAGTGTGGTTAGAGAAATATACGCCGAATGCGTATATAACAGTTGGAAAGCTTACACCTGCCTTCAGTTCAATTTTCGGAGACTTTGGACACAGTGGCTTGAAAGAATTGTACTAACCTACTGGCGTATATGAACGGTACTGCCACTAATACAGCTGTGCTATCTGCATCGTTATGAATAAATGAAGATAGAGAATGGTATTGATTGCTTCAAATTCGCCAAACAGAATCTTTATCTGAAACAGGTGTGCAAGGTGCTTTCCTGACAAATGAATGTAACCACTAAACAAAAAAAGAATTCACAGACAGACATACAGTTAGTGTGAGTGCAAGGTGCACAATCAGTGGTTTTGTCAAAACTCACTCAGTAGAAAGAACACTTCACTGAGAACAGAGACACAACTCACTCCTTTTCTTACTTCTAATGGGCACGATCCTGGTCTTGCTTCTCTTGTGCTGTCTTTTGGTTCTTTATCTGGTTTATATACACTATGTTGGGCTCCGTAATAGTTTAAATGCAATGCTACAGATGATGCTGCTGGTACCTACTTATTTGATGTGTTCTAGTTCAAGCTTACTCTAACTGTAGCTAAGCCATGTGACCAGCAAAGGGACAAGGATTCTGGCATTCATCTATGGCTTTGTTTTGCATATCCTAAATGAGTTAAGAACCAAATGATTACTAGCACAATAAAAGAGGAACTAGTGATAACTGAATGTATAGGAGATAAGAGAACGAATTCAAGCACTGCTTAGCATTCCTTTAACTTGTACAATTTCAGTGACATTACCTTTACTTCAACTTTCTTCATGTGTGACCCAATCCTTGCTCAACATTTCACACATAATGAATCCTTTTTCACAAGCACACATTATTCAAGATGATCTCTACATGAACCTGAAAATATAAAAAGGCATAACAAAGTGCTTTGTTTTTCAATATGTACCAGTTTATCATGGCAAGTTCTGAACTAGCATTCCATGAAACATTAGTTTGTCTCCAAATACATCGTAACTAAACAAAACAAGGGAAAATATCAATTGTGTTTTGCATACCTAAAGATGCATAGACTTGTACCAGTGGTTGTGGATTTGTTATAATGTTTTGATTATTTTGCCAGATTACTTGGAAAGAAAATACATATTTAAAAAAGATGAGACTATCCGTTATACATCTGGCCCTATGGACCAGCATCAGCTTTGTGTTTCTAAATTAAATGAGCAGGTATGGTGAAAGTATTGATTACGGAAAATGAATTTCAATTGCAAATCCTACCCGAATTAAGTCTAGCGTTTTCCATTCCATTACCAGCGGTACTACCGTGCCAGCTTCACAGCACCGGAAAAAATTACACAATGCAGTCACATTGTACAGGCCAGGTTTAACAGAACAAGTGTTTATAACTATGAGAAATAATTATTTTGTGAACAAAAAATACAATACAGTTTACACTATGCAGAAAGGGCCACCACATAAGACAATGGAGTATTACCGTACCTCTAGTTAGTACACTACCCGAGATCTCTCACTTTTTGAGTTTTTTCAGACTTCCGTTGAATCTGCCCAGTTGTTTGAAATCCCCACACATTCGAAAACACGTCCTGGTGGGCGAGACAATGTAAAATCATATTCAAGACTGTACATATGATAAAAAGACAAAAGAAAACACACGATCGAAGCACTACTCGACTTTACCTTTCCCCAACACTCAATCTGAGAGTTTTGTTTCTGATGTTTTGAAGAATCAAATCAAAACACCGGCGCGCATATTTACAAACACCGCTGGCTTAAAGTTGATGTATTCTTCAATGGAGTCGATAACTGATTGATAACGAAGAATATAAATAACTGATTACATTTGTGTACACTTTGCTGAACCAACCCCCAATACTGTGGGTTACTGGGAAGGAGCTATCAGATCTCAGCCAATCAGCTTGCAGCAACAGGGGTGTTCCTGCTGTCGTATGTCAAGAGCATAAACTGCTGCAAAGATAGAGGAAGTCTGCGGAATCACGACCGTTTTTGTGTCGATGGTTTTCGGTCCTCCCCTAGCTTCAGTAAGGTCTTTTCTGATTGGCTTTTGTGGGCGCATCGTCTCGCCCTTTTGGCGCCTTTCCGGTATCGGTAAGCAGCTTCAATATATATTCTATATAGAAGAGCTTTGACAGCCTCCTCCTCCGAGCAAACGGCTTTTCTGAGACTGCTCCGACAGCGCGATGAGTTCTGGTTAATTGAGTTTTACACCCTTTAAAATATATATATATTAAACTGAACTACAACTCCCATAGTAGACTGCGCATATGAACGGGGCAGGCTGAATGGGAGCGATTACCGTACATAAATACAAACAAGCGTGAGTCGTGAGTGGGGCTCTTCGTTTTTAGCATTTTTTGTTCAGTGTTTCCACAATTTAGAATATTTTGAACGTTGCTAAAACCCCCAAGTTCTAAGTGTTCCCATGTTTACGTGCACAAAGCGTGCGTTTATGCCCCAGGATTTGTTTTATTCTGTGCAACACGTTTTCGGAGGTAGTGTGTATCACTGATAGTTTATCATTGTTTGGAGCATTTAAAACTGGTATCTGCTTGTTATTTTAATTTTCTCCTTCACAGTATTGTTATGATTGCTCACTCTATTTTTGTTAACCGCAAAAGTTAAGTCTAAATGTGATGTATCAAATTGAGTACTGTAAATACAGCTTGTGTTGTGATTTTTTTTCAATGGAAAATAAATTAGTTCCTTAGTGTGTTACTCCTGCACTAGGTTTGGAGTTTTGTTGAAGAAATCTCTCATCGAGATTTTAAAGGGCAGGTCACAGAGGTCATGGACTAATTGGTGGTGGTGGGTGGAGATAATTGTTAGATATTAAAAAATGGATCAGAGACATATAGTCCTGCAGGACATATACAAGGGGTTGCTATCGGGAGCACCACTGAATAAAGGGCACCACGAGGTAGTAGCGATCATTTGCCCGTTTATGACCTCTGAAGACATGCATGAGGCCAGCAGCAGAAGTGAGCGTGATGAAAGCTGTGATTTGGATAACATGTCGTCTTTGAGATGTCCAGCCGCTTTAGTGAAGAGACACAGTTACAATGACCGACAGAAGGAAACGGCGTGTCTTCAGCTCAGTCTGATTGAAATGATGAGCTCCCACGTGCACTCTCCAAGCAGAGGGGTGCATGATGAGGACTGCATGGGAATTCTCAGAGTGCTACTGGAGGAAATGGACCTTGTGTCACAACTAGTGAGTTTGTATATTGTGTATTTATGTTATATATATATATATATATATATATATATATATATATATATATATATATATATATATATATATATAATCAACATATTTTTGATATGTTGCAAGCTTGTGGAATACAGCAATGTGTGCATTGTGTGGTGTGTTTCATTTGACTGTTATACTTGTGCTGTAGTAGAACTTCGTCAACTGCTGGTGGCGGTGATGTTACAGTTATCGTTAAGTCAATTTATAAAAATAGGTAGGCACGGTAAAGAATCTTGCACCTGTGCAGAATTTAGACCGATACAGTCCTTATTAACCAAAAAAAAAAAAAAAAAAAAAAAAAAAAAGAATATTTGGAGTAATGGTGTTTATTTCTACCGGATTGTATTGCTACAATACTGATTACTTCTACCACTTGCTGGACACTACAAAGTATAACCTGATGATGTCTGATGGACAAAAATGAATGGCTCAGCACTAGAATTTGGATAGGCTAATTGGTGATTTAGTTTCGGGGTCTAAAGACCCCCCGACCCCCAGTAAAGAGGGCCCTGAACTGAACCTGTTTATCCATTTTGTTTTGTTTCTCACACTTTTAAGATTTGTCAACCATATATGTTTTTATATCTCCTTAGATTTCTTTGTTTGGGGACCAGGACAAGTTATTATCCCACTTGGCTGTGAAATGTGTGTCTTCACTTGTGCTCTTTCAGATTACCATCACTGTGAGTAGTACTGTGCTAACAAGAAAACCTATTACTGCATTTGTCTTTTTTATATGACATTTTATTTAAGTCACAACATATACAATGTCTTGTGACCCGTGAGAAGTAGTAAACAGAAAATCACAACCTCCAGACAATCATTCAGTTTCCTATTTCATTTTTGCTTGCCTCTGTTTTGGGGGGAAAAGTAAGCTTTTAATGGTTTGGATTAAGAAGCTTTGAGAATCTAGCCTTTATATTTGATAAAATAGAATTGCAACATTTTATATATATATATATATATATATATATATATATATATATATATATATATATATATATATATATATATATATATATATAATGTGGTTCTGATTGCAATTACGCAAATATTGTTTTGTTTAACAATTACAGCACTGTGAAACATTAAGCAAGTAACTAAAACTACTGGGAGAAGTTTCTCCTTTGTGATTTGTGCCGTAAAAGTTAATTGGAACATGTGATCAGCAGCCATAAAGCTACCAAATAGCTGATTATGTGTTATTCAAGATTATTAAACTGCGTTCAAATTAACAATAACCAAAAAAAATAAATAAATAAAAAACAAGACCTGCTTTAGGCTTCGGGAGAATTTATAACACATATTGAATTAAATCAAGATTTCTGCATCTCCTCGGCTGTGCTAACATTAATAAAGCTGTAGGTGTAATTGAATGAGAAAAGAAAACAAAACCCTTTTGAAACTCAGATATCAAAATTGGCAATGCTGTTAACATTTTCCATTTCATGCATGTCATCATAATAGAAAAATATTGAGTTGTATCTTTGGGGGGGAGCAGGGGGGTTGCAGTACTGTTTACCCCTGAGGCACGCTAATATCAAAAGGCTAAATATACATTTGTAATATAGATCAGAATTTGCAGCAGGTAATCTTTATATAATGCATGTACTTCATATATCACATTTGTACTTACCCAGTTGAATGTCACCAATGCAGCACACTCATCAGTCAGGAGGACTAAGGATCAGATGCGATTTCCTTTCCTGCTGCTAAGCCAGTTTGCATTTTTCACCAAACCAAACCTAAGCAAGAATGTTTCCAAGCTACTGAACCCTGGGGAGCCAAGCCTGGCTCGTCTACACGTGGAATTGTTGGGTACCTAAACGTACCCTAACCCAAAGACCAGAGCATCCAAGATTGGCAACTCAAACCAGTGAGCTCCTGATTATAGGACTCCTCCTGTTCTTCACTCAAACCAGTGAGCTCCTGATTATAGGGCTCCCCCTCTTCTTCACCTATTAGTCACTTTTGTGGATGAACCCCCTCAGAATGAAGATGTGTTGAAACGCAGCAAAGCGATTTGCTTGCCTTTGGTTAAGGGTACCTTACTCATTGTTGTCATAGCTGTCCATTTTTCTTATTTAAGAACCATTATCATATTCTCTCTCTCATTCACTCTTTCTGTATAGCTCAACGTATATATGTTTTTTGTTTTGATAGGACACGTTAAATGAAGTCTGGCAGAAGATGTGTTGCCAGGCATTTGGAGAGCGTCCCGACAGCAGTGCGATGAATGGATGTTTATGGTCTCTTACAGCTGTGGTAAAAGGAGTTTTTAAAGGAACATTTCAACGTAAAACAGGTATGGCAGCTTCATAAGAGTATTATCATACGCTGTAAATGAATTGAATTAAAAGGCTTCAGTTAACATTTATGTTCTGAAGATTATTCTCATCATTAACTTTTCAGATGTCATTTATATTAGTTAGGACAGAAATTAGTTTGTGAATTAGATGTGAATGTTTAATTACCTGATTAACATATTGTAAAATAATTTGGATGAATGTTAAATCTAGTTAATTAGAAATAGCTTTAGAATTATTTGACTTATGCATTGTATAGAATTAAACAGTATATTTAAATCTTTTAAAGACAATTTAACTTGCATTAAAGTTAACTATCTCTATCGCATATTGTTTGTTTTACAGAAATCTTGGAGAATCTTTTCACCTCATTTGACCCTGCATTTAATGCCTTGTATGCTACCATGTTTTCACTATCTCCGAGTGGTATGAATCAAGAGCCTTCAACATACACCAAAGAAGGAGATAATGTCACAACCAATCTAGTCTCTTTCATTGATTTACTTGAAGTTTTTGTTGCTGCCAGAACAAAACTGAGGATTTGTTTCCCTGTTCAGAGACTCTTGTTCCAACAGGCTGTCTTGGCTTTACGGATGGTTTCCTCCCCTGTTCATTATTTAGTGAAAAAGAAACTGCTTGCCCTTTTTAAAAGGTGCCTGCTCCAGAAAGCTGGTGAAGATTTCTTTAAAGGAGAGGGGGACTCCTCCCTAAAACATGATGGCAATTTGAAAAGTGACATGTTGGCCCTGGCGAATAGTGTGCTGCAATCTGTACATGCAGGTTGGCTTCAAGATATTCCAGTGAGTCCAAAGCCCAGCTTTTTTGGAGGCACAGAGGTGCTAGGTAACAGTAATGTAGAAGGCGGACCCGATTTGGTGATGTTAAGAGCAGCAAGCCTCATTTTAATAAAGTCATTGGAATATAAAGTCCAGAATTCAACTACAGAAGAAGGTAATTTCTACCAGTTTGTACAGAGTTTTCATTCCCCGTACATTTATTGCTGCTGTTGCATGACAATTTACAAGTTTTATTTTGTCGATTTTGTCTTAAACATTTTGTTTTTTAACTTTAAAAACTGTTCTAAAAAATAAATCACCATTTGTTCTACCCGTAGTGATGAGAGCTTATTTTAATGAATATTCTTCTACTAGTTCAGAAAAAGTTAATTGAATTGAGTCCTCAGTTATTCCCTTTGTATGCAGCAAGAGGGCAGTCATACCTAAGAAAAGCTAATTTTCAAATCTGTAGGAGATATATTGAATTCTGTATTTGATGTTGGGTTGGATTAAAGTATAATTAATAAATCGTTATAACCAGAGCCAATTATGTAGAAATGCTATTAACCAGTGATTTAAAGCTGCAGAAGGCAGGAAACTAGAGAGACAGTGAAAGTGTCAGAAAAGGCTTTCTCCTAGTGCTATCAAAGGACATTAAATACGGTTCGTCTTGGACAGTTCTCTAATTTTGAAATATAGATGATGTGACACATACAAACTGAAGCTACAGTTTCAGTTTACTACTGTTTGTTCTAATATAAATATTTTCTGATGTGTATTATATTACTGTTGTGAAATATCATTTGCCGTTAAAAAGCAGCCTGCACATACCACTGCTTTTGTACAGCTGCGTTACGGAAATGTAAACCACATTTGTTTATGTTCTGTCTTCTCATTGCTTCAGTTACTCGGGTGGAAACGGATTTATGACGGGTTTGATTTCTTGAAATTGTTTTGTGTACTGCAGGTGTCGCTGATTTACTGAGCTATCTGTGTCTTCTGAAGCTTTTCCTGAAGAAGCATCTCAAATCTGCTTCAGTGTCCCAGCATCTCCTGCACCCCTGCGCTTGGGTCTCTGTGATATTCATGGAGCAGGATGATGATATGATAGAGGCAGCAAAGGCATTGCTGATATTGCATCTGCATTTTAGAAGGTAGGTTTTACTGGACAGTTTAGGAGCTTTTTGTTTTCCTAATTATTGAGTACATTTGACCCTGGTTTATGTTGGATGTCATCAATAAGCCAAAGTCGTATCACTTTCCACTGTTCTCACAAACACCAATTCTCCAAAAATGGTAACATGCAGTCAGTAGTGAGCCTCATATCGAAGCAAGAATTCACAATAATTAATTCCTAAAATGCTTCCCGGCCAATAAGATAAATGAGTGACAAATACACAGCAGGCATTTTATTAAATGTAATATATGCGTAGCATGAATGTTTAATCTCTTGTGCTTCTTGCAGATTGAGTGGTATCATCAGTGATGGCGTTGACAGTACAGGAAGCTTGACCCAGCTGACCCATGAAAACGGCTGTAACCCGCACTGCATGTTCTTCTTATTCCTCAGCAGTGTAGCGTTTGACCACACTGTCCTCCTCGACTTCCTGATTTCCACTGAGACGTGCTTCCTGGAATACTTTGTCAAGTATCTAAAACTTGTCAGGGAAGACTGGGAGCACTTCTGCACTGCCTGCCATTACTGTGATTCGGTCTCGTCAGAGACGGGTGAACAGAATGCAGCTTGTGGTGAGAATGCATGTGGATCCAAGACTATCAGTCAAGATGATCAAGCATGCAGGCAGCTGGTGTTCCCTGTAGCAGAAAATGTTCTTGAATCTGAATCGCCTGAGAGCCAAACCAAGTGTAATGTAAAATATTCGGATGGTCCCTTGGTAGATTATGGGAGCTCGGATGAGTCTGGATCCGACCTGGTGGAACCAGTTTGCTTAGCAACCGGCAAGCAGTGTTCTGAAGGCCTGCAAGACGACAGTTTTAAGATAGGGAACTCTGTTTGTCAAAGTGGAGATAAGGACCAGACCTTATCTAAGCATTGTCAAGTCACAGGGGATCAGGGAATACTGATGCATTCATCTCTTCGGGACAATATGTTGTATGACAGTCTGACGGCTTCTGGTGGGATGTTTAACAAATCCATCATGTGTCTGATGGGACTGAGAAAGGCTGTAACCAGATTGCAAAGAAGAAATCTGTTTCCTTACAATCCAACAGCACTTCTGAAACTCTTGATACAAATTGAGACAAAGAGTGGTTTGACTGATGACCGGTTGTGAGAAATCTGGAAGTAATCAAAGAAAGAGTGTCTAAGAGTCTACGGGAGGTTGCGTGGTTCTACCACCTACACAGGAAGAGTAATATGTCTTCCTAAACATGCTTGCAATGCATCATGTAACTTAAGCACAAAGGAAATTCAGAAGCTACAGTCTCCTTTGTATTTGATTTAAAACCAAAATAAAAAATCCATGCTTTCTCATTAATCACTTTTTTCTTTGCCATGAAAAACAATTTGATAACATAATACAAAAAAAGAAACACAAAGTACAAAAATGTTAGATGCCCTTTGTAGCTTAACTCTTTAAGCACTAGGTAACACGTTTAACAGCGTTAAATAGCTTTTTTGCCCCTTTTTTATATAAACTCTGATCGATTCTGTTTTATGTACTAAAGCAGCAGTATCGGTTCCCTATATAGCAGATTTACTAGCATCAATGTAAATGATGTGGACAGCTAAATATAAGCATGTTTTTTTTCTATATTTATACATTGATAGGGATTCAATATATGTAATATTTAGTTATATTATACTAAAATGTATGCAGGTCAGTAGTAATGAAAGGGTTTAACCCCTCGGGGTGTGGAACCATTTGGTCAGCCATGTCCTGGAGCTCTGCTTAACATTCCGGAGGGGGGTGTGTGGTTACTATCTAGAAAGGACTTTATCAGCTATTAAAACAATAGTGTGTCACAGATTTAAAAATCGATAAAGCTGCGATGTTGAACATCCCAGGCTGTGCTTGGAATAATGCCTTGTGTAACAACTTGAGAAGCTGTTTATGCAGAAAAACCAGTTGCACAGAATGCCAGCACGGCTTCAGTATCTAGAACTGCTTTGTAAAACAATTGATTGTTGCCCCTAGTCAATCTGTAGGTACAGTAATTGTACATCTGCTTGGCATGATGTACAATTAAATCCAATTGCCATATTATACTGCTTTGCTGTTTATAATTCTTCATTTTAACCAATGTGTGCTACTCTATAATCCATGAACTTCTGTTCACCCTGATACATACAGGAGCACCTGTCTCTTGATGTTAGGACAGTGCAGCATGTTTTATTTAAACAAATCTACAAGTAAATCTTAAGTAATTCAGATCCATTGGTTAAGCATGATGCAGGGCAGCTTTTTAATCAAGGTATCAGCCTTGCCTCCTTGATAGTTCAGGGTTAAGTTACAATAAGCATATGCATGGGGTCATTCAATACAGTTTTGCTGATGTTTGGTAGCTTTTTATGTTTTCTGCCCCCAATTAGTGCAGACAACAACAGCGCATGGAAGTGTTGTGTGAGTGTGTGTTGGATGACACTACTGATGAGAACAAATGCTGCAAACAGCCGAAAGAGATTAATTAACTTAGTTTTCTGCCAGCTATTCTGTTGTAGCAGAAACCCTTTCCCAATGGCTTTGGTTGCCAAAGCTGCTAATGAATTAGCAAATTACAGTGCACTGAAATCACTGTCAACTTGCAGGCGCTATGACATACACAGGGTTTTTGTTAGAGCTGGTGCTTGTTGGGTTACTGTGCTTTGTGAATAATTTGTAACTCATTGTGTGGCTTTAACAATGTTGTTGTAGAAACAGCTTATAATGAGAGGTCATTCAGTGCAAACTAATAGTATACTCATAATTACATGAAAGTAAGTACATATGGAAACTCAGTAGCAGTCTTTCATATAAACCAAGTTATTTTTTTTTTGTATAAGTACCACGTTATCCTTTCTTTTTAATGTTTTTAAATTCCTTGTAGGTATTGGGCTCAGTGTCTTTTTGAATCAGGAAGTCCACCTATTTGACCTTACTTTCAGAAATTCACAAATCAAGTGAAGCTGGACACAAAACCTACAAAAATGATTTTGTTTATATGACCAGGAAGTAAACCTTTTTTGCCATTATTATGTAAGTGTTTACCTTTCTAAATATTTAATGACTTTATATACTTAATGTATACAGAGCCCCAGTTTTGTGAAGCCTCTTTAGTTTGCCTCAAGGTATACTGTGAAATTAGAGAGCTTAAACGTCACACTGATACTAACCTGAAAAACGTGAATTGCGACTCAGCAGGGTGTGACCCTAAAGAATTTCAAACAAAAAAGAGCGAGAGCAGTCATGGTTTCAGTGTTTCCCGTGGCTCCTCACAGAGTACATGTTTAGAAACTCGCTTTGGATTGGGATATTTCCTGCTCGCACAGAAATAGCAATAGAAAAGGTAACAGTTCATTTTTTTTTATTCTTCTGTAATGTTCAACTGTGAAGTTTTCTGGTGGCAGGCTTTTCGGTGTGGTGTGAAGTAAGACTAACTAACATTGTTTGACTGCTGCTGAAATCAACTTGATTGTAGAATAACAGCACATGGAATATTCGCCGCTCATTAGTGATTTTCTGTCCATTTCATTGAACGTTTCGTTCATCAGGGCATGGGGTTCAGTAAGAAAGCTGGCAAAGCTTTCTCATTGGGCTCACCTCTATTATGACACTGTGATTCATCATCATGGAGGGACAGGTGTTTGATACTTCCTTGCATTTTACAGTACAAATACAAATTGAATCATGAGTCTGTATATAGATTAAATTGAATCCCTGCAAAGAAAGAAACACAATGTTAAAAGCTGTAAGTGTATTGTAGGGATAGTACATGTGTTGTGAGACAGTAATCAGTTTCTACCACTTTAAAAGCACCTTGCCAAGATTCTGTGAACCAAAGCTCACCCATTACAAGTAGAAACACGTGATTATTGTTCTTCTGTATTTTTCGGAAAGGCTACATAATTATTACAAGACATTTCAGGTTTAAAATAGTATGTTTCAGAGATTAAAAGTAGCATTCCTGTTTTTCATTGTTTTAGAAAATTGATTGACACTTTTTTTTTAATCTCCTCATTCTTTTCATTGCGTGGTACTTTTTTCAGTTTTTCTAAAATCTAATCAAATACTATCTAATCTGATTGAAACAGGTCAGCTTACAAACACTGCTGTCTGTTTCCTTGTACATAGAGGTGTTACAGGGCTTTTGTTTGGATGCCAGGTTGCCATGACTTCTGATACAGAACACCATGCCTGAAAAGTAAACATCAGCATTCACCTTTCTAACTAAAACTGCGGTTTTTAAAGATATGTTTTGAGAAGCAGTTCTAATATACACACCAGTATTTCTGTTGTAAAAAATGTAAGTTGAATTATAAATGCTCATATTAAGACCATGAAAACCTAGTTGCTGTTAGACACTACTATATGGAAATGATCTCACACCGGTTCTAAAACTATTAAGAATCTACTTTGACCTTGTCTATAAGCCATTGCGTTATTGAGAGGCTACAAAATCCTATTACAGTTATGAATTTATTTATTTATATTTTTTAAATGAAAAATATGTTTAATGTTCTGATGAGCTGTCTTATATATGTCTAATGGGAGAATATTTTATTAAAAAATGAAACTGCTCCTCTGTAGCTGTTATTGTAGCGCAATACAAATACAGCCCTTTTATGCCCTCCCATTATTGCAAATATAAAAAAATCTCATAAATCAAAATGAAGAAGGCTTTGTGCTGGGGGTTTTCCAATGCCTTTGACGCTGTTTAATGCTTCTCTGTCTCCGCTATATTCAGGTGCCCAGTGGAAACAAACAAGCATGTGCGTTCGTTCATCAACATAAAAGAAACGTTATGTTCAATAATAAATGAAGGGAAGAATTAGGAACCACTCACTATGACTAGGTATTTGACAGCTAGTGCAATTACAATATGTACAATTATTTCTGTAATGTTTACTTGCCACACCTATATTGTGCAAATGTGTTGACTCCCACTATTAATAATGTATGAGGACCTTTGCTTTTATTTGTCACGGCTAAAACAAATTGCAGTTTGAACCCACAAGGCAGCAACAATACATTCGCACCTCTTTTAAAAGTCAATTTAGAAGGGGTTTGTGTTACGCACAGTCTACAAGCTTATTCTCCAAAGTGTTATAGGCCAATTTCAAATCTTTTTAAAAGAAGTTAATGTGTTGTGATAATGGGAGGGGAGCGGACATGTTTTAGTTAATCCTTCTCTCTCCTTCAAATCGCTATCCCTCTGACCCCTGGCCTACTAGTGTACGACTGCAATATTGTGGTCATAAAACATTGAGCTGTATTTGAGAACTGTTAATGACAGGTACTTAGTAATTCCTTGTTTTACAATCACATGTTAACTATTTAATCATTCTTCCTGCACTGCGTGCCCCGGGATGCTTTATGTTTGTTCAGAAATAAAACCCCTCATCTAGGTTAACCCGAGTCCCTTTGAGCTTAAAATCTCTTCTACAAAGGAGATGGAAATCAAGGGGGCAGAGCCCATGAGGGCTCATGTGGTACAATACAGGTTGGTATGGGTTATGTTATTCTCCTGCTGCACAAATACAGGCGCCTCTTGATACTTATCAGCACTTTGGTTTATTGTCAGCCTCTGAATAAGAGATCCCACAACCCAATGTTTCTGCCTCCGCGTTTTACTGTAGGCTGTGATAGTCTCCAGAAACTTAAATGGCAGTCAAGGTCATTTAAAAAAAAAAAAAAAAAGAAAAAAAGGTTCACTAACATGTAATGTTAATCCCTATTGGAAATATTAATATTATTGCTGTTCTTAGAGGTCAAATTCCATTCATTTTCCTGTCTGGCTCTTTTGGATATTACATTCTTTCATTTTGTTAGACTATTGTGTCAGTTTATTTAGCAGTCATTTTTGTCGTTCTGCAACTGCAATTGATACAGAACATCTAGGCTTCTGACCACTAGTCATAACAGGTTGTGCTGCATTTTTACATGGTTTGTTATTTACTTTACTATTACCTATATAAACAAAGTGAAACATTCCTGGTCATAACTGTGGCTTTATTGTCTGCAGTTGATTCTTCTATATAAAACAATGTCTTCTACCAAAGGCTCAGTGCCTTCTACCTTCATTTCTTTTGATGTAATATTTAAATATTATACTGCGCTTTTTATTAGCTTAACAAATAGAAAAAGATACGTCTTTGTAGAACAAACTGATGAGTATGCGGCATAAGGTTATGTACATACACTCATCGTAGCACTTAGAACCGTGGACTGTAACAGTTTCCTTTAGCAGTGGTATTAACAGCAGGGATCAAGAGAGTGTCATGTTTTCAGATTTCAGAGGCTAGCTAGGATAACTATTTTTGTCAGGTCAAACTACAAATACTTGGTGGGAGCAGACTAGATCATTCCCTATTACACTGTTGACTGTGGCAAGGAAGCTGGCATCTATTTGGTGTCTCTGTTGTTTCTTATGCCTTCACAGTAACTTGTTCCGCAGTGTGTTGTAAAGTATATTGTTTGGGAAATAATGTCATGTTTAGAAAGCCTAGTTTCCTGCAGTGACCTCATGCATACTAACACAAACTGAAGGAGACCATAACATGTGACTCTTGCATGTACTTAATGTATACAGCGCCTGGCGGCTTTAGAAAGTGATGTTTGGCTGTACGGATCATCCTGCTGTTTCAGAAACAGATGGGAAAAAGCTTGTTTTACTGAGTGCATATATAATGGATTCACATACAACTGAGGCTCCTTGTGGGACAGCATCAGCTACACCGTTAATCATTGCCATGACTCCACCTGAAGAGCTTTCTGTTTACATTGAGGTTGAGGGGAAAGGCAGGAACATATCTGTATTTAAATTTTGACAGATATTGGCAAACTATTCATTTGTTGGCTTCTGCTATACTGCCTGGATCAGCTTCAGGAGTAATGTGGCAGGGGAGGTAGTTTGCATGTTAGCCATGGAATTTACTTCAGTATCATAATTGAAGATTTCCTTTCTTTGAGGTTTTTCCACTTGGTCCCCTCCCTGTTAACAGCTGCAATGCCCACCTTCCCTTTTGATTTTGGATGTGATTCATTTTAAACTTTTTACACTTGATTTTCACAGAATAAGTACATAAAATGCAAAGATTATACTTTTCACACTCCAGTTATGTCCATACCAATGACTCAGGGTTGGCTTGGCTTTTGGCTGCAGTGGTGGTGCAGGACCCCCACCTTGACAGAGAATGCTTCCTCACACACCACTGTTTGGACAAGCTCCAGTTTAAGCAGAAGGATATAGGTTATGCAAGTTGAAATTAATGTGCCATAAAAAAAGTCATAAAAGTAATCATTTATATGACAAATACTGGCATACAATTGCTGTTAAACCACAAGCTGATGCTGCTTAAATGTTGGTCTGGCTGTTCTGAACTTGCTAAAGTCATTAGCCAGGTTTTTAAATGAATACCTGGAGTTACTGGAATTCTGCCTGCAATAATTAGCCAGTTTTGAATCACTGAACCCATTTATACTGTTCATACCATTGTAACACCACCAATAACAGTATATAAAGAACATGGTGAAAATATCTTGGAAGTCTTTGTGTTGGTCCAAGCTGAGCAGCCAGTAACAATTTGTGGATGTCTGCAAAAATGACGAAAATTGCACAAAAATGTGCTGTCATTTATATTTCCCTTGCATCACATCCATTTCTGTAATTGCAGTGTGAAGAATACTGTATGTAAGCTGGCCTTTGCATTACTAGCAGTCTTTTATCTCGTGTATGTTTAGCCCCAGGATTTGTCACTAGGTTTCATAGGTACTTTCTGAGCAGCTTGCTGAACTTGGGTAACTTGCTTTATTACTACTTCTTCCCCCAGACTTTATTCCATCTGCAGGTAACAATATTGTACTTCCATCATTGAACCTGCAAACACATGCAAGGACAGGGCTTTGCTTCAATGCTGGCCAAAATATCCACTTTAAACACATTTATTTACCCAAGTTTGGTTTTCCAATTGTTTTAGGATGTTACAGACTATAAGTGACTATTTTTGGTGGGACCGGCTGTGGTTTCCTGGAAACCTGACCTGGACAGATTTTGAAGACAGAGATGGACTCGTCTTTGCCAAAGTTTCACATCTGTTCATCACAGTGCCTTATGCTGTAGCTTTTATGGTGATCAGATATGTCTTTGAAAGGTAAGCTGCTAGAGTGAAGAGTATTTGTACCTCACTCCCCCATTCAAGTTTACTTATCAGCCAGTCCAACTTTAAACACATCTGGATTAATACATTCAACACATTGATTAGTATTACTGTACTATTATATACTGAGCATCAAAAGAAACTTATCACTATTATAACACATTTATTTTCGAAAAAAAAGGTATATAAATGATGGACTTTGACGAAATGTTTTTGGTTTCTTTTTAATCACTCGATCATTCATCCTTGACCATGACACGCTTGAGTGACTATGACTGAAGCATATGCACTTAATCAGCTAGTTAGTAAGACAGTTGATTGGACACTGGATATGGAGTGATTTCAGCTGTTGAATTGCAATCTTGAATAAAAGCAATGAAGAAAATCACAAAAAAAACAATATGCCATCATTTATCATACAGGTTTATAGCGACACATATAGGAAAAAAAATCTTTGGACTCCGGGAAACTGTTAGACTGAAGGCTTCGGAGAACATAGTCCTAGAGAAATATTTCATCACCCGCTTGAGGAATCCATCACAGGTAAGTGGAACATTCTTCCCACTGTAATATCAGTCCATTTAAAATGTCTTCTGAGGAACCTGACAGGCCTAAGCTTATTTTCAATAACCATTATAACAAAGGTCATACTACTCATTTGCCAGTGGCTTCATGAAATATATGTAGTCGTATTTGGTTTGATTCTACCACAATCAAATTCACATTGCATGACTTATTAAAAAAAACAGAACATCTAGAGATTAGAATTGAATTAGCCTGGTTTGGCATAATTTAAAAAACGTATATAATTGAGACGTATATATTTAGATGTAATATTTCCTTAGTCTTGTATTCAGTAAGGTTTGAGAATGCTGCTAAATTACAGTAATGAAATGCTCTTGCCATATGAAAGGCTTTCATTTATATAAATACACACTACTGTGCTCTTCTGTGTTGCTTGTTTTGCCTTCCACAGTCAGATCTAGAAGGATTGGCAAAAAAGTGCAACTGGACGGTGCGAAAGGTGGAAAGATGGTTTCGAAGAAGACGCAACCAGGAGAGGCCAAGTGTACTGAAAAAGTTCAGGGAGGCTTGGTAAGAAAGAAACCCAATATGTTCACCACTACTGCATGTGTTACCCAGGTATATAGTGGACCTGTCTGCCCCATGTCCATGGACATATAACTGACATGAATATTTCAAACAAGTAACCCTTTTAATATGTTTTTTTGTTCTCTTTTTGTTTGCAGTTGGAGATTTGTGTTTTATCTCTCAGCATTTATTGGAGGCTTTGCAGTTCTGTACGATGTAAGTAGCCTGGACTAAATCTCTCTATCTCTCTATCTCTCTATCTCTCTATCTCTCTATCTATCTCTCTATCTCTCTATCTATCTCTCTATCTCTCTATCTCTCTATCTATCTATATTGTATACATGTCCAGGATTGCCTTACAAACTGGAAGTTAGTGAGTCCTGCTGTCTTATGATACTGTATTAGACATGCTCCTGAGGCAGAACGTTTCTTTTGTCTCCTAAGTAAATTCTCAGGCACATTTGATACGCTTTTGAACTTTTGAGAACTCCATGGGGGGAAAAAAAATAATTCTAGAACCTGTATGGATAACAGGTCTAACAACTTTACCTGAAAGCTGGCTGGTATATATGAAATGTGAGCAGATTAGGAATCTGCCTGACTGTACAGGGATTCATTTTTACACAGCAAAAGTGTGAATACACATTTCAGATAGATTAACTTTGTTAGGTATTGTACTGTTCACGGAATTCCCATAGAACAAAAACAGCTTATACTGTGGTTAACAGAGAACATGGCATTTAGCTCTCCTGTCTGTGCCTTGTCCAGACCCATTTGTTATATGGCGCTCCTGTATAAAACAATACCTTTCGTGTACAAGGTGAAGGGCAATTACCCTTGGTGCTAATGCTGAACAGTCTGAGGATTGCAGGTACTTAGCTGACAATTTACTTTTCATCAGGTTTGAAGAGGTATCGCTGTACTGCTAAAGGGATCTCTATTTATCATCTCCCCTCCTCTGACAAACTCAACCTTCAGTCACTTACTCTCTCTCAGGAGCCAGGCAGTCCACAAAACCCTTTGATAAATGGCTACTCATTTTACATTCATTATTGGCTCGTCCTCAACAAGTGATGGGCTTTGAAGATAGATTGAACAGGTTTTTGATGTATGTGACTTGCTCGGGGGGTAAAAGCTGAAATATCTAGTATGTAAAGCAGCTTGACTATCCCCTTACCTTTTCAGGATATCCTAAGTTACTTACTGTGGTTCTTAGTTCAGGGGCTGCTCTTCTGTTCTAATTGTCTGTCGTAGACATTTGTAATGTAGGCTAGATCAACCAAAGTGCCAGCACCATCTAGTGGAGAAACTTGTTTGCCACGTGGCAGATCACTAGGTGGCACTTGCTTTTACTTCTAAAGAGACATCTTGGCTGAAATAACTGGTTACATATATATCTCCGATATTATATATAGATATATAGCAGTTAACTAGAAATAAAGAGCATATCCTGAACTCAAGTGAAAGCAACTAAACACAAAATAAAAAACATATCTGAGTAAGTGAAATTGGACAAGGTAAAGGGAAAGCCACTTACTCTTTAAGATAAATGTAACGGACGGTGCTGTGTGATACACCGCAGTTACGGCTTGGAGATGAGATGAGGTTCAAGCTCTAAAAGCACGACTGCGGACGAGCCCGGCTCTTTTGCATTGCGGTTTTAATGCTCGCTTGTGGTGCGCAGGGTCACCGGTTCACAGCCAGCCTTCACCCTGTTACATAAACTAAAATGCATCTCCATAAACACTGGAACTTCAGGAGTCACATCTTCAGTTTGATAGTCAGACTAATCAAATATTCAGTATGATTAAAGGTATCTTCTAGCTGGTAGTTACTCGACACAGTACCAATGGTTGACGCAGCTGTCACTAAGACACGTGCCAAAGGAGAACTGAAGAATTTTGCTTTGGTGATCACTTGCTTTATATAGATCATGTTGTGAGATGAAGGAAACTTTTAAATCTATCATAACTGATGTTCTCTTTTTAATTCAGGATTAGTGTTGATATGGGGGTGGGGGGGGTGGGGGGTTGTGTATCTATTTACCAGCCCGCTTAAATGTAACATGTAGTTTTAAGATTTAAATCAATGTAAAGAGATATAAAGTACAATAGATTCCCAAGAAATGAGTTTTTGCACGTGATGGTTTTCATTATATTCTGCTGTACTGTATATTGTTCTGTCATCCACAGAAACCATGGTTCACAGATACCTTGGAAATATTCAATGGATTTCCAAAGCAGGTACTTCAAATTATTATTATTATTATTTATGTGCAATATTTGAGTATTTATGATTTCAAAAGTGTAAATGTCCAAAATTGTTTTAAATAATAATATCTAATGCTGATTCTGTTAGTAACAATGAGGTTAAACCTCGTATTTAGATGGAAAACCTCTTCCAGTATTAGAAATGTATTTTATTGTATCTTTTTTTCATTGGATCATTATAGAAATGTGGTATTTTCTCCTATGGATATATCACAGCTTCTGTCTGGTCATGGCATGTACAAGCTTGTGGCAAAAAGTTGTCAGTAGTTTATAATGCCACACTTCTGCACATTACAGGTTGATGCTGAAATGATTTTTTTAGAATTGTATTTGACATTGAATTTTTCCCCTTCTCTTCCCCCACAGACGTTGTTGGATTCGCAGTACTGGTATTACATAATTGAGATGAGTTTTTATTGCTCGTTACTGTTCAGTGTCGCCTTTGATGTGAAAAGAAAGGCAAGTACACAAGAAATGCATTGTACTTCTCTTATGCACTTACTTGAATCGTTTAATATTCTTAGCAGTAGTGGTTTTTTGTGCATTCAAAATAATGCAGTTGTATTATAGCTAAGGAGTGCCCTCTACTTAATAATGCAATGCCTGTTAAAAGAAGCTGAATCTTTCCATTAAGCTTTTCACAACCACATGGTCTGGCACCTCAATGGCCAGTGCTGTGGAAACACAAGAGCAGTTCGAATGGTTGAAGTCTTTTGGTAACATTTTCATATCTTAGTGCTTAGATACAGTAGTATATCATATCACACAAGTCACCACCAAATAGCAACGCATTATATTACCAAATTGGTTCCAGTGTTTTACTGTCAGCACTATTTGTTCCAAATCAATTCCATTGCTGGTAACATGTGTTCAGCAAATTGTACTTTAAGGACCTCAGAGCCTTGCAGTTTGTAATCAGTAAATGAATGAGAAGATTTGCTACATGTTACTGGGGGAGATTCTCAGATCAACAATCCGATTCAGTGTAAGGGGAATTGTAATAGTTCTGAGCTGACCAGTCAGTCACCTACATAACCAATAATTCCCCCTTCGTGAACAGTTTTAGTTGATCTGGGTTTTGTGGATTGCTTGTCAGTTAATCTGTTTTTTCTGTGTTGTTTTTTTTCTATAACTACCAGGACTTTAAGGAGCAAATCATCCACCATGTAGCAACGCTTAATTTACTGGCGTTTTCCTGGTGTTGCAATTACATCCGAGTTGGAACGCTGGTCATGCTCGTCCACGACGCCTCTGATGTTTTATTGGAGGTAAATAGAGTTGCTGTTAAGTGTTAAAAGCTGACACAATTTACTGGCTCATTCCCATGACTTAAGCCAAAGATAGCATTGGACTGAGTGATTAATTCTGCTGTATGTTCTAAGCATGGGGGGGGAAATATCACTGTTATTTAAAGTTGATAGTTTCAACATTGTCCCGAAAGTCCTGTTAAATCTCAAATGGCAACTATTACCAAAGGGCAGAATGATGATCTCCATGCATTAATGGCTATTTTGCAAATTTACTCTTATTTTGCAGCGAAAGAGCAGCATGTGTGTAAAATTCTAGCTCCCTGGTAAATATCTGACATTTTACACCTTTCTGCTAGACACTAATTTAACCTATTATTCAACACCTGAGTAGTTTTAGTGTCTTTAAAGAGGTACTTCATATCTAGGGGTACTTGAACATCTATTTGAGCTGTTAGTAAGCACAGCAGACAATGTTCTAGATAGAGACTGATACAGATGAACATAATATGATTTTCAAAGAAATTAAATATTTAATGAAGTAGCCCTTTAACAAGTAATTTTTGTTCTCATTTTGTAACATTAATGAAGGTAGAGTAAATGACAGACATTAATCAAACTCGGTGTTCTGTGAATCTTCGGTTGCTGAGTGATGTCAGCCCATGTGTTCCGTGGATGGAATTTAGATTTTAGCTCAGGTTTAGAGCTCCTGGGATCACATGACTTGAGGAGGCTCTTCCGCCACACCTCTACCTAGGACCCATCTCTCACAGCTGTCAACAATTCCTGGGTTCAATTAGAACGTGGCACTTGACATGCAGTCTAATGGCAGACATAGGTGATATATCCATGCACCCCATTTATCAAGATTAGTGTTGCATAAGAGAATACAGTAAGGGCATGGAAAATACAGGTTTGGGTAGATATCACTGAAATGGAATTGTTCTCTTTTTTTTCTTTTCCTAGTCTGCAAAGATGTTTAATTACGCTGGATTTACAATGATCTGCAACAGCCTGTTTGTGTTATTTACAATTGTGTTCATCATCACCAGGCTAGTCATCTTCCCTTTTTGGTAAGAAAGATTTCAATTTTATTTCAGTTATTATTATTATTATTATTATTATTATTGATTCTTCATTTTTACTGACCGACAATTTTTTTTTTTTTTTGGATCATGTATTATATTAACTGCCACGATTGCCAGTAATTAATGAGGTAACTAGTTGAATTTATTTTACGATTGAGGCATCAAATAATGCAACAGTTAATAGATTACCGATTGCTTCCCCACCTCACTTACCCATAATCGGCTACAGTTAGTATCTATAGTATATGACATTAAACGTTGGTATGCAGCCAATTTAAGGGTTACAGAACCAATTTCAGAGTTAAGATAATTGTGTTCCAAATGTGAAGCATACCCAGGTGCATTCTGAAATTCAGCAAAAAAAAAAAAAACCCTGCAAGCTACATGACCCCATATAATCCACAGCTAATGTCAGATAAGACACTCTGTATAGACAAATAGCATGCTGACCTGTTCATCAGCTAATTCTGAAATCTCCCTTCAACAAAGCATATCGCTTGACCTTTCGATTTTAACTACAGCATTTGGACCGAACAAAGCACGCAGTGAAACAATATTTGACTGCCTCTTTTGACATGAAGGCTTTTATTGTGTTAATGCTTTGAAAAATGCAGGGATCAATGGTAAAAAGAAACTGGTGTTCAATAGGAATTTTTTAATATGTCACTTGGCCTTTCTGAAGCATTACCTGAGGATGTATTTGAAGCAGTACTGCTGCACTAGCACCAGGAACAGTACACTGTTGACTATTTAAACATCAACCATATACAACTTGCTCTTTTGAATACTCCTGTAGAAGGACATTACTCACCGAATTGGATATAGCCTCATTTGTTATATGTTATGTTACATATAGGCAAATCTATCACCCTATAATTAATTATTTGAAAGGTAAATAGACTGTGCAATAGGCTGCATTCATGTTACACCTGTTGCAAAATCTTAATGTATTTCTGTTCTTTTTTTCCCATATAGGATTATCCACTGTACCTGGTTTTACCCAGTTCTTTTCTTCCCCCCATTCTTTGGATATTATTTCTTCAATGCGATGCTCATAGTTCTACAGATGCTACACATATTCTGGACGTATCTGATATTACGGATGGTGAAAAAATTTATCTTTGGAAATGTAAGTAGTCTAATAGTCAGTTACCTTGTGAAATGACTGGAAAGCCAGTGTAATGCTTTATTTGGACGCCACAATGTACTGATAGCATTCATTCAGGTACTGTACTGTATTACCTGCTTATCAGAAGATATATGAAAGTGAGAAGCACATGGAATGCAAAGGAGAGAATAGACCTGAGCTGCCTCCAAGAACACTGGCTGCAGCCATTATATAACAATTAAATTTGTCTTTCCTTTATCAAGCAAAGTTATTCAGCAAAAGGCTGCTGTGCAATGCAGTGGGAGCCTTTCTGACGTCCCTGTATATCAAAAGTGAGGTGCGCCTCGGAGTATACCGATTTGGCACACTGAGTGTCCTATAACTAAATTATAAAACGCTACAGACTCTGATCTGCAGTGGAAATGGAACTTGAATTTAGCTTCAATGCCAAGCTAAATTGTTTTTTCATTTGCTTCATAACAAAGTGAAGTTGTATTCCATTCACAGCCCCTCTGATTCAATTTTAACAAGGTATAACAGAAATCAGTAAAGGTGACTGACACCTGGAAAGATTGTTCTTGTATAAATGCTTTGTTAAAAATAATTAACACTGTAATAGGTTAAGATTAATGAAGGTGTTCCAAAATAGAGATGTGTTAAATAAAGTAGTACCAGCCGCTTATCTGAAGCTTGGCATGTTTCAGATTTCATAGACTGCAGCTTGCCTAGTCCACATCTGAATGTGGTTTTAGGGGTCAGTGGTGCTTCTAATCCCTTTCAATTTAGATGACTTCAGCTGGATTGCAAGTGCTGCCTGTTTTCAATAACGTTGGTAGATTTGGCTGGAAAAACAGTACAGCAAAACTGGAAAACCTTATATATATATTTATTTCTCATCCTAAATGTTTATTTCATGATCATACCTCATGAATAAGATATGGATGACATTTGAAATAAACAATGATGGAACGCAGGTTGGAAGGCAGTAGCCAGCAACAGCAGTATTTATAGATTGAAGATGTGTTTCTTTTAAACCAACCATGGTTATAAATGGTTTTTAGTCCACAGGCTGGCAACTCCAGACCTGGAGGGCTAATCCACTCTGGGTTTAAGAATGAAACTTTGAAGTGCTTTAGGACCTGGTCAGAGGGTTCAGTATTTCAGTTAACAACTAAGGACACAAGAGATACAAGGACTTGGACTGGAAGTGCCTTGCATGGTCTGTGATCATGATGACTAAGGGGACACCCACCCTCCCAACATGGTTATCCATAGGCAACATGGGGACGGTAAATTACCCATGGATAGACACAGAAAGCTTGTTCTATTGGTTGCTAAAGCAGTGTTCATATGGCACAGGTCAAAGTCAGTACAGGGCAGACCATAGTTACCTAACCCATATGGCATGTTCCCCAGATGCCTTTTTCTTAGGCTGGATTAAAACAAAACACTCCAGCAGTATTTTAGCAGACAAACAGAATGAAACCATTACTGTTTGATACAGGGAGATTTCTTTCTATCCCTTTTCCATTTGGTGGTCGAAATGAGCGGAATGGCACAACACCTGTATGCCCCCGTGATGGAAAGCAGATTTCTTCCTGTTCTGTGGGGACCGAGCAGCTAGCTGTGCTTGCAGATGTCTGCAACATGTATTTGATATATAGACTGGCAGTCATTAATGCTCACAATAACTTGAGTTGGCCTTGAACAGATAGCAGATTTGCCTTTGTGGTAAGCTAATCTTTCAAGCCCAATTACGTATGCCTCTCATTCAAATACTTTAAACCTGGAATGCATTAGATCGAAGTTAGTCTTGGACCCTTTTATAAAAAAAAAAATAAATAGCTGCAGATAGTGTTGACACGTGGAAAGGAAATCGCAAAACGTTTTTTTAATGACTTTGCCTACTAGATGATAAAACAATAGACTTGTACTTGTAAGGCTTTATTTCCTCAGCATATTAATTAAGTCAGATTTAATGTAGTCAGGATGTTAAGGAATTCAGTCTCTTACAACATTTTCTCAAAGTGACTAAAATGTGTAGTTGTGACGTGGCATGTGATCAATAAAAAACATATAGAGAGAAACTGCAATTATTTCTGTGCACTTAGCAACTGTAAAAAACATTTTAACTCAAATACAAATGTAGACTGTGTAGTGGATTTGAGAGAATATTATTGTGATTTTATTGTAGTGGATTGGAGAGAACATTATTGTGATTTTATTAACACGTGTTCAATGATGAATCAAAATCAAATGTTGCTGTGTGTATTGCATACATTTGTATGTCTCCTAAAACCCTGTCTCAGTGTTCATGAGCTGGGTTTGAAACTGCAGGTGTGGAGGCTCACAGTCTAATAGTCTGTACTGGCTTCTGTTTTACTCTACATGGCTGATGTCTCATTTCTTTTTTTCTAATTCTTGTTCAACAGCACCATGTAAATTAATATTTTCTAATTGCGCTGGAATTGCCAAGATGCTTGTTTCTTAAAAAAAAAAAAAAGTAATTGAAAAACTGCCAAATGCAATCACCGGGCTTTAGAAGTAAATGAACTCTCTAATGTAACTAGGCACTTAATCATTGACAACTTAATACCCAATGTTACATTTCAGAGATAAATTCAACTAGGCTTAAATTCCCACGGTGATAAATTATAATTCGGACAGGATGCTAATTTCAAGATTTGGACTTAAAAACGCATCATATTCTCAGAATCTAAAATCTGAAAAAAAAGCGTTTTTAATAATTTATCGAGAGAACCATCAAAACCAAGGTTAACATGCACTGTGTATTTCAGTAAATCTGGTTAATGTGCTGTTTTCAAGAAATTTGGATACAAACATATCTAACATGTCTATGTAAAAGGTCTATTTGGTACAGCTTTCAGTTACTGATATAATGTTCAAACACACACACACTTCACTTGTACTGAGCTGTCATTTCTGATATCTAACATAGGTGGCACAGTGGATATGCTTTTGAATAGAAACCTGGCTTTGGGACTTGAGGGAGTCGACAAAGTAAATAGATTACATTAGTTAGTGAGTATGCTAAACATCCTGGATCAAGTCGTTTTCATGATTGGGGTTAGTAGTGTCACCCAGTGTAAATCCAAGATGGTCTGTCAGAAAGGGCTTCATTCTAACTTGGTGCTCTGGGACACAGGGGGAAAAGTGTGCTTCTTTCAGGCAATTCATTTGAGAATACTGGCAGTGACTCTTTTGGAGTGAAAAACAATGATGTTCCTATTAGCAGGTTTTAATTATGTTACCGTCACTATGATGACTGTGAGCCCCGTACAGATCATCCCTCGATGCATTAAATTAACATTATTAATCACGCCAACAACTGTTTCTGTCCGCTGTTTTCTGCTGAATCTAGATGGTTGGTGATGAGAGGAGTGACCATGAAGAAGAAGAGGAAGAAGAAACATCACAAGAGGAAGGAGATCAGAGAATGAGGAATGGATCCGCAACAGGGAGATATCTAGGTCAAAAGAGTCAGCGTGATCATTAACGCTGACGCACACACACACGCCACCGCCTCCTGCAGCCCTGCTCTGGCTGTGTCCTCAAGGAAACCCAAACGGCACTCTGAAGATGTGTGCAGTCTGCTGCCAGCTGGAAGTATTGATGAAAAACACAATGTGCACATCTGATTTATTGCTGCAGGTCCTGGAACAGAGCCCAGTAAAAAAATGTGCTTCATCCAACAGAACGTATAGACAGCCTTGCACACACACACACACACGCACACACACACACACACACACACACGCTTTAACATAACTTATAAAGCTCATTAAACAGAGTACTGTGCCAGTGAAGGTACATTTGTGAGGGTATACAAATCAGTTTGCTGTATGTAGCTAAATATTTTGTAGTATTATTAGATATTTTTTGTATTCTGTTATATGTGTGTGTCATCTATCTATCTATATATCTATATATATTTTTGTTACAACATGGCTACCTTAGACTAAAGAAAGAAACCTTAAATTGAACACATCGTTTTAATTGAAGTTCTTGGTCAGTAATCCATTACAGTGTATTTTACTGAAAAAAGGACAGTTGCTAAAAGTCCCACTTATATGTGACATTAGGTTACTTTCAAAGAGTGAGTTAAAAAAGAAAGAAAGAATACAAGCCAAAATACAGTATTCCAACTAAAACCAAAAACACATTTTCTGGGGTGTTACCCCTCAATTTACAAGGTTCTTGGTATGACTTGGGTGTCTCCGCTTGCAGTACCCCCTCATATATTTCAGTTACATATAAAAACAAAGCTGCATGTTCAATCACAAGTAGTCATTACGGATGTGTTTGTTTTTCATAACTTGTCTTTTAAACTTTTCATAACTTGTTCTATCTGGCAAACATCATATTGGGGAGGGGGGGAGGGGTCAGTATCTTTTTACAAAATCTATAAAACATACTTGTCATTCTTGTGAGTTATGACAACAAATTCTTAAGCAACATTCCAAAGCTGGTTGCTATGCATTCCTGTATGTTATTGTGTTAGAACCGTTGGTTTGGAAGGGTGGAAAGAGCCCTTCTTATTTCTTAGATTAGAAACAGATTCACTGAAAAGAACCATGGGGTCTAGTCAATTAATTGAAACTGCGGCAGATCTTAATACCACCCTTGCTGCAATCACTAAAACAGGTCTCGTCCCTGGTGTTTTCCATATTTAAAAGACATAAACACTAAAGAGACTCAAATGACCTGTTGGATGATTTATTTGCATATCCCAGGTACCCAAAGACCCCTGTTCTGGATTTGCTGTTGTTTAGATCAACTGAAGAGATCAAATGAAACCTATTGGAGTATTTCTATGGATAATTTCTTTAAAACCAGGTGTTTATTTCTTTTCTTCTGATAAATAGTTTTACTAAATTCAATAAATATTTTTTAAAGTGATTGAATGGCCTCTTATTTGGTACAGTACTATTATATAGGGCCATGAAGTTTTGTGAATGACTCCTGTCACGCCAGACTCCCAAGAAGTTATACTTAATACTAATGCCCAAGGTTATTATTATTATTATTATTATTATTTATTTCTTAGCAGACGCCCTTATCCAGGGCGACTTACAATCGTAAGCAAAAACATTTCAAGCGTTACAATACAAGTAATACAATAAGAGCAAGAAATACAATAACTTTTGTTCAAGCAAAGTACAAGTGTGACATACCACAATTCAATAATACAGCAGGTAATAGTGATAGTTACATCAGGATATGATTAAATAGTGATAGTTACATCAGGATGTGATTAAATACAAAGTACTACAGGTTAAAAACTTGGCAGATTACAGTATTCTGAAGTACAGGATTAAATGCAGTAAAATAGGGGGCTGATAAGAGCAAAATAAAGCACATTTACATGAAGGGTTATCACCATTGTCTAACGGGACAGCGACATCGTTTTAGGGGCTGCTTTGGAATCCTTGGTAACATTAACCTCAGAGTGTTACTTTAGTAGCTTGACCTTGTGTTTCATTTGTATGCTTTTAGTATTGAAGTGGATTGGTGACAATGCTGTGAGTAATGATTTCCAGCTACTGCAAAGCATACCATGTGATCCCTTAATAGGAGAATCAAGAAGCTGAGCTATACAGCTAGCAGCATTTGTCTTGTTAAAATGCAAGCAATTTAAAACTGGAAATTGACAGGATTGCATAGCACATCTAGACCAGTCAATCCAAATTTCTATTTTTTTTTTTTTTTAACTCAGACCAAATTGAATGCTGAAAGACTGTATAAATCCATCCTTGTCATATCATTGCTTTTTACTGTATGTGGGGGTGGCACTTGTTAATATGTTTTCAGTATTGCTGTGAAAGTACTGTGTACATTTTTCTTTTAAAAGACAATGGATCTATTCAAGGGCATGAGCCGTGGACAACAATGTTGACGCATATTGAGTAACATGCAGGGTTTTCCAGTTACGTCTCTTTGTCTGTCTGTATGTATTGATGGATATC
The DNA here is from genome assembly GCF_902713425.1 of Acipenser ruthenus. Lineage (NCBI taxonomy): Eukaryota > Metazoa > Chordata > Actinopteri > Acipenseriformes > Acipenseridae > Acipenser > Acipenser ruthenus. The sequence continues at coordinate 26,426,611 of NC_081209.1, forward strand.
TTTTCCAAGCTTTTTTCAGTTTAGTGATCAGTAATACAAAGGTGTTAAGTATTTTATTCGACAATATCTTAGGCTAAACATTTTCTGTACACAAATGTTGTCAGTAGCTGAACGTGGTTTTCCTTACAATTCCCAAATGATTGCAAACAAGAAGGCATCAGCGTTAGGTGAAAGCGTATCTGCTTGACTAATTCTGGACTTCCTTACCTAGGGAAGCATTAGGTTGTCCAGGAGTGCTAATCAGGGTCTTTGAAAGCAGTCGTTGTTAGTTAAAGTTCTAGTTGACATGCTTATCAATGCAGTGTGACTGGAGGCTTTGTTTTCAATATTTAAATTAAGAATAACAGATATTATATTCTGTTTAGTACACATGCACTAACTTTTGTTTACCTTCCGTAGGACAGAGATCAAACATACACGTTCAGAAAATGTTTAGGAAATTCCACCTGCACAATGCACTGGACACATCTGCACCGGACACACCTGCACCGGACACACCTGCACCGGACACACCTGCACCGGACACACCTGCACAATGCACTGGGAGCTACTTCAGTAGCAGGTCAGTGTAGTGCTGTGTTATGTGATGTACTGTTATGGAAAGTATTGATCCCCTGTTGATGAGATCAGGCAATACGAGCTGTAATGCTATTCAATAAAGTAGATCTGATCACTTTGTACAGTGATTCAGATGCTTGTTTGGGGACTGTGGGAAGCACTGGTATGCACCCATTCTCCACCAATCAAACTGGCCCCTGCCAGGATAACGAACGGTTCTGTTTTGCAGAGTGTTTGAGGCAACGCCTGCCAGGCTTAACAACTGAACTACTGTCCTGTCTTTTCTGAAAAAGTCAAGGCTCATTGCTTCTCGCAGTCCCAGTTATAGTTGCACACATTCTGCTGAGAATATTCTCTCTGACTCAGTTACATGCAGGATCTAGGTCAAAGATCACATGCATGTTTGAGAACCTTAAATTATATGTTTATATATCTTTGGTGGGTAACAATGGTCAGGCACAGTTGCCCTTTGTTGTGAATCTTTTGGGGGGAAAGCTCTGAAGCTACACAGTTGCAAGTCACAAAATGAATAGAGGGCTTAGTACCTTTACATCCAACAGGTCTAGGCATTTCTTAAAATAACCAGAACAATACTTGATTAAATCTTGTTTGGAGTGCATTTTCTGATGACAGAGACAGGATCAAGTTTTTTAATTTTTTTTTTTTTATTTAAAGCTTAGCTAGCCCTTCACAGGGAGATGCAATGCAAGAAAAAGCACATGTAAAAGCAGACCCAGGTTTCATGCAAACCGATTATTTGGGACAAGCACAAAAATTAAAAACTTAACCTTTGACCCCTTACAGTGACATCACAACCCATAATGCTAACTTTTGCCAATCTATGAATCAACCAAGGATTATAAATTCTGACATGGGGCACAAAGATGGATTCTGACTACTCCTTGGCAGATGCATTCTGTCCATGATTATTTTTGGTATTTAGTGCATTTTTATCAGCTGTTGTTTATAACAATGCAGAAAGCGCTGAAAAAATCTGAAAGGTAAACATCTACCTTCAGACCCAACATAGTAGTAATAGAGTACAGAAAATGAATTATTGGAACCTTCTTGCAATACAGCATCTGACCACCAAAGGGCGCTGTGTAAATAAAAACAAAGTGATTTATGCCTCTTCTTCCTCTTCTTCACAAAAGGCTAAATTATCTACTGGTTCACTGTGGTTACAGGTATTCATATTTTTACATGCTGACTGTGGGAAAATCCTATAAACTCTAGAGCCACACACCAACAAACCAGTATGACTTGACAGCACATTGACTTCTTAAGCCCCGAATAGGAAGTAAAGTTCAAAGCAAAACCATGCTAAACAAAAGGGGGGGTTTCCTACAGTGAGAAATCTAAATGCTAAAAGCAGTTTTCATCCTTTCCCTGACCCATACCACAGATCTGTATGCAGAACTGAGGACTCGCTCAGTCCTTCTGGCAGATTAAAGGGAATTATTCACTTGTTGCAAAGGGGAACTTGTTTCCATTCCAACGAGCATCACACATGGCGAGGCTGACAGCTCTTACAGTGCTGCATCATGCCCCGCACAACCAGCGTCAAATTCCCACATCCGTTAACTGTGACACTCTTTAATCTCTCCGTCTCATGACTCAAGGAGGATGATATTGAAAGGCTGTGGTTCACTCAAGTGGGGCATGTCCACAACAGAGCTCTGAAACACAAGCAGGTAGTCTTTTACAAGAGCCCATTAGCACTTGGGAAGCAGAAATCAGAAGGTAAGGAACTGTGGGACTCGTTGATAGAAGAGGTTCAGGAAATTGACAGGCTTGGAATTCCTATCCGGAAATGTTCAATTTGCAGACGAACACCATTAATTGATAGGCAGTACATTTCCAACCAGATTTAATATTAAGACTGCCTTCCTTGCAGCCTCCCTTAGAGACAGTATTAAGAGCTACAACAATTAAGATCTGTTAATTAATGTACGCTGAAATCAGTTAATGATATGATGGTACTAATCGTAATTACTCCTCTTTCTGTATTCTTTTTGGGGTTTATGTTCTGTTATATAAAGCAGCTTCTTTCTAGATCTGAATTTACAGCAGCTTAACTCTGCTATCTGTTTAATCTCAAGAAGGTTGGTCTTTGAGTCAAAGGACAATCAATATACAGATTTCGTGGGCAGGGTAGGCTATATGACTGTATTTGAGGACCATGTCTAGTTCGACAATTTATATTTATAGCACAAATAATCAAGCACGTATATTTTACAAAAGTAGCTTTTGGAGTTAATATGATTAATTACCTTCATTACGAATCTGTCTAATGCAAGCAATTGGAGCGGTAAGTTAATTGTTTTATTCACCGCTCTATTACAAATGCGTCAGTTATTTCATTTTCAAGTTTTAAGAAGTGTACCTATTAAAACCAGCGTGGTTTGCCCTTTTAAAAATGGTTGCAGATTACAAGTGATGAATTGGGCCTTGGTTAATTGTTGACCAGGATTCTTGTCTTTTGATCTGAGCACGTCTTCAGTTCTATGTTGGAATAACAATGTTTGTCGCAAGCGTTCTTGAAATTGAAAGTTTGGAATAATTTGTCTAATCTGTTTGACAGGAAGTCAGGGATTAAACGTTCACTTGTATTAACCAATTGTGTGCACAATATACAGGGCATCTGGAGGTTAATACTGTATGTGCCAGAACAACAGGGCCCGTGCTGCAAAATACTAAAAGCATTCACTTGTACTTTGTTTCTTAAACAAGCTGCTGATACACCATGGTCTAACAGACACAATAAGGGTAAAAACGTCAGTAAAACAGTTTGTAAAACTTGATATTAAAGCAAGGACAGATTTAACTTAATGCTGAGCAACTTGTTACGTCAGTCCTGCCAAGTAACAATTGAAATTTCACATTTACTGTGATATACCAGCGCAGCAGCACAGCACAGTGTAGTAAAGCATCTAATTTCGCCATGGATTTGTTTGCCACTTATGGTTCATTGGAGCTTGAAGTGGTGATGGAGAACAGCTTGTGGACAGTGAATCAAGTCAACATGGCACAATTTACAGCCTCAGACAGCATGCCAGTCGCTCTGAAGGAGCGCAATGCTTACAATAAACAAGCAATTCGAATGAACCGTGAATACAGCTGAACTTTAATAGAGAGACAATAAAGTTAGAATGGTGAAGCGTTGCCTCATTAAGTCATGCCAGCTGTCTTGTCCATTTGGGTCTATACCACTACTTTGAACATAACAGCAAGTACATTCTATCAGTCCCAGAATCGCCTGGTTTAATGAACTGCACATGAAAACAAGGATCAGTCATTAACAAAGACAGCTCTATTAAATCACTATGGCACTGCTGCTCCCTCTGTCTAAGACTGAAATGTTTTCCGACAGTGAGAATGTGCATATGTTATCTTCTGACATCAACAGCTAGATTATTTTTCTTAGATAACACATTTTTGTTTGCTGAGATATGCTGATATACTAAAACAAAACATACTACAAATTATCAGCAATGTCTGACAGCCTTTGCATGCATGCCAACAGTCCCTATATGGTCGGGACATTCCTGATTTTCTAGCAAATGTCCTGTCCCCCGATGCACAGGAAGAAAGTCCTGATATTTACCCATAGAAAAAAAAATCATTTATTCTGCTCAGTAGAGTTAGTGAAAACCACATGCTGTGCTCTTCGTGCGGCTGACACAGCTGCTGATCACTAACTTATACAAAGGTAAGAACGCTTCATTTTGTCTATTTTTACTGTCGTGATGGTCATGTGGTGTTGAGCTGGGGGGATACGTCTATTATATGATAGAGTGTTTTTTGTGTATGACTCCCAAATTAGAATAGCCAATTATTTTTAGGATCAGCTCACCACTACCACCCCTGCGCTGACTCAGTAGTGGCGAAGACGAACACACGCTATCCTCCGAAGCGTGTGCCATCAGCTTCTTTTCACGCTGCAGACCCACCATGCAGCCACCTCGGAGCTACAGCCTGGTCAGACTAAACGGGTTGCTGGTGCGCGGTGAGCTGAGGACACCCTGGCCAACCTTTGTGGTGGCACATAACATAATTTCTCACAAAACTAAACCCTCATCTCACACCATGTAAAATGCATTGTGATATTACTGCTGGCTTATCGTATGTTTAATCTTCAAGCAGGAACGGGTCACTGTACTTGTAGAGTAAATGACAGGTAGGTGAAATCACTGTAAGTGGCACATATTTGTAAGTGGAGATGAATGGAATACCATACGCCTACATACCATCCAATGACAAATAGCTCACTTTAAGCAGATTGCTTGTGAACCCTATAGACTGCCATTCACTTGCTAGTCTTGGAAAGGCAATAGCTGTTTTAAATCATGCTGGAGGACAGGAAGTAAAACCCAGAGAGACAGAGACAGGAAGTAAAACCCAGAGAGACAGAAATTATCAGAAGAAAGCCTCCATTAGTGCTTGCAAGGATGTGATGTGCATTGGAGAAATGTCAACGTCGCCCCTTCAAAAGACCACTTCGTTGCACATATAAGGCTCTTATTGCACAGCAGTTTGATCCATTCCAGGTTTTACTACTGTATGAGTTTGACAAGCCGCAGCATATAAGTGTGTCTTATTAAACTCACAGCAAAACCAGGAATGGTCAAACCGCTATGCAATGGGTCTTATTACCATCCTTGTACATTTTATCAAGTAGCTGGAATAATGTAAAACAATGGGTTTGGGCACTAGCTGTTTACCTCTGGAGTCTACCAGGGAAAGTCTCTGCTTTAACCATCACTTGTCTATGTGACAAACCCCCATGCAATTCACAGTCTCTAAAGTGAAATAAAAAATTGAGTTGGCATGACGACTGGTCTGCTCCCTCATCCCCTAAAAGAAAGAGGGATTCCTCCAGGTCAATCGAGTACTGCATCACAAAAATAATAAAAGCAATAGATACCAAGTTTGTACCTAAATGTACAGCTGTATAAAAGTGTATCCATACAACGGTTTGACTCCCATCGTGAGAACGTAAAAATATATTAAAACATATTAGTATTATGTGTCTACTTTTTAAAACTGCATGCATTTTAAAGTATACAAATAATGCATATTTGTAAAAAGCAAACATCAATTGCATGTTGTTACAGATAATATCCACCAGGGGGCTCTTGAGTAACATTTATGCTTCAGCATTATTTGCTGAAAATCTACGACGAGTTGAAATTGTTCCCATTATGCATTCTAATTGTACCGATTTGTATTGGGTCTTGTTCATTCGCATTTTTTTATTTCTTAAAAAAAAAAAAAAATCAGTAATATTAAATAACCATATACGGTACAGTTGCATTCCATTTTAAGACAAACAACAGGAAGCAAAGAAATTGCAAAAGAAAAAAAAAACATAAATCTGGTTTGAATAATATTTTAATGTTCTGCCAAGCTACTGTAGCTGAGATGCAATAAGTCCATCTACTGTGTTTGAAATCTTCTGTTTGTTGAAAGTATCTCAATCCAGAAGCCACAACACCCTGGCTGCGCTTAAATAGGATGGCACTCACAGCAGGACCATATCCCTTGTATTTGCACATGGCAAAAACAAATGTGCCTTTCAGCAGTTCAGAAAACGATCAGAAAAGACATTTGGTAGCAGGATGAGCCTGTGTGGTGCAGTGAAAATGTCTAAAACACTGGTCAAATAGTTGAACTCCAGCGAAGGAACTACTGTACACTGTAAACAAGTGTTTAGGAATCAAACATAAATCTTGTGCAATATACAGCTATGACCAAACCTTTTGCATCACCTCGAATTGAGACATTTTATTAAACATCATGTAATCAGAGGAACTACAGAATTATATCGCAAAAGTCTACCGGAAGCCACAATAGTAGTGCACAGTATTTAATGTTAGATTTCAAAACGTCACATTCTTCAATTTTTATGTAATTCAATATGCTAACGTGACATTATTCAGTAGGTTTCATTCGACTTTACGAAGCTAAATTAGTTAATTCTATAGGGTGATGCAAAGCTTTTAACCAATAGCTATAGACTGAGAGCGCAGCGTTGTAGATTGAAATGACTTTAGACTCACTATAGACTGAGAGCGCAGCGTTGTAGATTGAAATGACTTTAGACTCACATGCCCACTACAATGTGTTTACAATCTGTTCCATAGTATTCATGTTTCATTCTTAAACATTTGGTTGTACAGTATAAAGCTATGTTTACTCTGATGCCTTGGTAGAAGTGTAGCTTTAGAAACCAGGGCTCATAGGGGGTAGGTCCATGTGACGTTGATGAGCCAGAAAGCCAGAGATGCCTGTAATCAACGCATCTTGTCTCCTGTGCTGCATGCATTTACTATGTGAAGGGTTTTGAGACACTTTTGCTATGTAAAGATGAAGTAATATTGATTCCAATTAAAGTTCTTATTTGTGCATTCAAATCGATCCTGTAATACCTACCACTTGTTTTAAACATCACTTAGTCTAATCACGCACACGTATTTTCAATTAAATTTGAATTTAAAGTACATTTCCTGGCCTTTTGTAGTCAAACATTTCATTAGGACATTTAACAGACCATTAGCGAGCTAGTAATAAATACTTAATAGACTGTTAATTGAATGCTATTAGAGACAGTTAATTTAAATGGTTGCCACGTTTTTGTTACTTGATTTTATTTCAAAAGTGGCAGCTTTGTTCATTTTCAGTGGCATTGCAATTCCAAGGTTACTGTTTAACTGTTCGATAAATTCTCATGATACTGAAACACACGTATAGAAGTTTCTCTGAATAAAGTTAATGGAATGTGGTGTGGTTTCTTTCAAATGTTAATGAAGTAAAGTTCTTCATTAGCCTGAGTTCCTAACTAGTAACAGATCATCGAAAATGCTAAACATGGGTTTATATTGTAGTTTATTTCCAGGTCTCCAGGTCAGTGTATGTGTTTATCTGCACTTTAACAGCTCTGTTAACTCAAGGCTTGAGACTTAAATCATCAAAATTGCTTTATTTCTCCTACACCCTGTAAAGATTCAATGCCGAGATGGTAGTTTTAATATGCAAGGACTCCTGCAGTTCACGAAATCCTTTCACCATTAATCTACTATAAGCAACAAGCAGTAAACCAGTTCTCATCCAGGGGTGTGGAGTAGTGGTTAGGGCTCTGGACTGTTGCCCGGAGGGTCGTGGGTTCAATCCCAGGTGGGGGACACTGCTGCTATACCCTTGAGCAAGGTACTTTACCTGGATTGCTCCAGTAAAAACCCAACTGTATAAATGGGTAATTGTATGTTAAATTAATGTGATATCTTGTAGCAATTGTAAGTCGCCCTGGATAAGGGCGTCTGCTAAGAAATAAATAATAATAATAATGATCTGCATACAGCTGGTTAAATGAGGCTGGAGCTGGCACGTGGCGTTTACACTGTTCCAGAATCACAGCATTGGGTTTTCAGCGCTGGCAAAGAAATCAGATTTTTAAGCATTGGTTACTATTCCTTTAATAACCCAAGTCCAATTTATTCCATAACGAGTGTGACTCTTTTTACAGAAGAACATGTTGTTTTATTACAAGCAGACGTTCTTAATAAAAACGAGGTTATTATGTCACCCTCGGTATTCTGTTTTTCATTAGTTAACATCAAAGCGAAAGGCAGACCTGTAAGAATGCTGCTGCTTTGGATGCATGCCTTACGAATAATGTCCTTTTAATTGTAATGGAAATTATTAATGGAAGCAACAGCAGCCTATTGCTCTTGCTAACCGCCCTGCAATTGCAACCGCTGGATTACTAACATAAAGGTTACATTAACACCAACTTGTACCCGTTTTCACTGCCTTGTGACTACTATTACTCAGCTTATTAGACCGACAGTACTGCCAAACCTCTCCACAAACACATGCAATTTATTAGATAGTAGTAATGAAATGCCAATATACTGCGCATGACATAAACTGTGTTTATATCGTACTGCAAAGAAACAGGACAAGCCAGCATCCGACCTCAATTACGGATGCACGCAACACACTGCCTCGTAGAACGCCACCTTGCACCGGTTTCTTTAAAGGACTGAAACCACGTGTTCGGTTACAGCCTACTGGTGCGACTGACAGCCGTATTGTCGAATAAAAATGCGCGGACTATCCCTCGCAACACTACAAATCCAATCATGATAAAGAAAGGGTTGTCCCGAGCAGAAGCAGGCGGGTTTATTGTTTCAAGTCCAGTTTGTCGGCTGCACTGAATAATTTCGCAAAAAGTTTGAAGAACTTCATTCCAGCCTCCGCTGTTCTTCCTGGCGAATTCCGCTTCTCATTCTCTCTGTCTGCATCTAGACTTTAGCAATCAGCCGTGCCTACAATGTATGACAGCTCAGCCCTGCTGCCTTTTCTGTTAACTCTTCTGCTATGCATTGGACTGAACCTCATTTCAGGTACTGCGATACTTTTACTTTTGTGTGTGGTTTTTTATTTATTTATTTTTAAAGTAAGTTATTAGTTACAAAGTAGATTACATGTTGCACTTGGTTTGCGAACACTTGCTACAAATTTAAAACGTTTCTTTTGCTGCTCATCTTTTAAAAGTACACAGTACGTGACTTAGGTCAAAAGCAGTTCTACAGATTAAAGCTGCTGTGCTGTCATTTTAAATTTCAATATTTGATAATAATAATATCTATTGAACCTTATTGCAGAGCGTGACACGGTTCCAGTAAACAGGTGTTTTGTGAAGCCAACTAATTTAACAAATATACAATTGTATCCTGCAGTTAAATGGAAAGGTGCATTGAAAAAAAAAAAAAAAGTTTTGTAACCTTTTCTGGCAATTGTTATTGCAGCCTGTTCATACTTTCCATTCATTAGAACTTGGCTACCGAGTCTGAAACTTGAGGTTTGAAAGAATGAGAAATGCTTAAAGCTGCAAAATGTCATTATTGAGGACGTTTTTAGTCAAAGGTCCTGATGTTAAATGCCATACCTTTGCTGTTATCTGTATAATAATGTGCGATATACGTATTGTTTAACTCCAGTCACATTTGATTAGAGTCTAGTCAATGACTGTGGTTGCAGGAGCCATAACAAGGCACATATACAATGTTTAATTTATACGTTTGGTTCTTGAAAGTAATAGGAAGTTATTTTGATGTCTTCTTCAAATAGCGTACTCTGGTGCCGAGAAAGATCTGGTTGTCCCTACTGAGTTGCTGGAGGACGAGATTCACCTGTTGTGGGAGCGAGACTCGCAGAAGAGTAGACGCCGTGATCAGCGCTCTGTGTTCGAAGCTGACGCTCGCAGGTGTAAATCCCAAGGAGACCATGGTGAAAACGTGTTCATCCGACTGCCTGCCTTTGGGAGAGAGTTGTATTTGCATCTCAAGAGAGACGTCGGATTCCTGTCCGAGGGCTTCATTATCGAGGAGAGGGGAGATAAAGACCCCGAGGGGCTGGCCCATATTCCAGGCGGTTTGCAGTGCTTCTACTCGGGACACGTTCTGAATTTCAGCAGCTCATTTGCTTCTGTCAGCACTTGCAATGGCCTGGTAAATTCGCTGTTTTGTTCTCTGTATCTATTTGTTTGATACGTGGCAACCATGAAATATGAAAACAGTATAGTTTTAAAATGCTGAAGAACTATGTTCCCTGGTATACAATTTTGAATATGATTTTTTTTTTTGGGGGGGGGGGGGCGGGGTTGTGTGTGTGTGTGTGTGTGTGTGTGTGTGTGTGTGTGTGTGTGTGTGTGTGTGTGTGTGTGTGTGTGTGTGTGTGTGTATATATATATATATATATGTATACCAATTGATGCACAGGTGCATTGCTTCACAGCTCAGTCACCTCTTGTAGCTGCCACTCCCCTTGGTGAATGCAATTGGCTGCAGATTAAGTGGACTACCCTTGTCAACTACATTTCTTGTAACAGAGTTCTTTAAACTTGGCATGCTTGCCATTCTAGTTGAGTAGCGATTGGGATACCCTTGCACTGAAACACCTTCAAGTTGTACCCATTGGTGCTTACTAGTTTTAGTACCATCATACATTTTTCCCATTTATTATTATTATTATTATTATTATTATTATATAATTTCATTTTTTTTTATAAATATCTTTTTGTTTGGAGTAACTTCTTTTGCAAGTCCTCTACCGTAATGAGGAAGATGAGCTGTGTGCATGTCTTTTAATCGCTAGCGACTGCATGTTCAAGCAGGCAAGAGGATAGAGCACCCCCTTTCTGTGATAGCCTGATAGCAGAGGTTACATCGAAGGGGAGTCTGCCCAGCAGTCTGTGAACTTGTTGAAAGGGAGGAGCTGCCGTTATTGTGACATGTATTATTATTATTATTATTATTACATGCAATGAACCAGCGCATTGGGCAGGACACGGTGCCCATGGCGATCTGACAGCTACCCTCACTTGTGCTTGGGCAGGTGGCTACACAGGGATGGCACAATATATCCGTCAACTTGTATGTGTTGCTTGGATGTGTACCCATCAAGCTTCAGTACTGCCAGTGACACACGTCGATGACACTGTTGCAAGAGGCATTTAGCTAGAAGTCTAAATGAGAAATACAGTAGCTGACCTATTATTCTGACCACCTTTTTAGAGGTGTTTGATAATTTGGTGCGAGACATTCCAAGTGCCCTTGATACTTTGCCCTCACAAACTTGACCCTTTGCAAACAAAGAAGCTCAGAGAGAGGGGAACAGAAGTGGTGTTCTGTCTTTTTTTTCACAAGCTTTCAAAAGGAATAGATATCTGCAGCTATGGCTTACTCTTGAAATGAGCGGTCTAAAAGTAGTGTTTGATAAACTAAATATAATAGAGCTGTGTGCATGTGACGTATCAAAACAATGACATATGATCGTTAATAACTGATGTCCTCTGCATGGTTTGAAATGTTGGATGCCTTTAAATAGCTTTGGTGATCTATCAGTAAACCAGATGTTTCATTTTACACACAACGTCAGCAGCAATCCTGATACGGTAATTATATTAATTCCTATTAAATCATAACTTTTACCTTTGCTCATGAAGCAGCCAGAATACTAGCGTGCCATGTAGTTCAGACTAGACCATCGTTCTCTTTGATGAATAGTAAAATGCTCTGAAGAAGTCTCTACCAATTCACCATGTGTTGATTGCTGCTCCCACTGAACCACAACAGAGATAAGCATAATGTTGACCTCTTTTGTTCTGTTCTTCTGGTAATGAAAATGTAACCGTGTGAAAGTCGGAAAGGAAAAAAAAGCATGCAGACCTCTGCAGCTCATACAGTGGCACTTTAAGACACTTATTTGTGCAGTAAAATCTCTCAGCTGTTCTTGGCTCGCGTTCAATTCAAACGGAAACCTCAAATCTCCGCCTGGTGGAGGCACTCTCATTGTAGAAGTGTCAACTGGCTCCTTCAGCTCAGACGGATTGGTTCGAATTGCAATTCAGAGATAGCTAATGGAATTATGCTTTTTCAAGGCTGTTTAATGTGATCTTTTTACATGGGCTAGAATTGTAATTCAGGAATGATCCCTTCTGTGCCCCGAGAGCCTGGAACACCAGCAGACAAGCCTGCAATGCTGCAGAGCTCTCCTTTCACAGACGCTGAGGCACTTGATATGAACTGTATGCAAAGCAGCAGCACCTAGCCAGCATTCAGTTAGGACAACAAAAACAACCGTGGAGAGGACGTTATGGTGTAACTGCATGTTATCGCTGTATTTGCTGTGCAGTCAATTTCATATCCTTGTATTAAACAGTGCAGGTTAGCACAGTTTGAACAGCAGTTATGTCTGCTGTGTTGCTGTTGGTCATTTGTCCCAATTGAATGTGCTTTCTCTGCAGTTTAACTCTGGTGCACTGAAGCACCTGCCAGGGTGTTTTGAGGAACAGCTGCACTTTTATCGGGGGTGTTTTGACATGGTGTAACATGCAGGAATGTCTGGTGGGGCACATTTAAAAAAAAAAGCTTCTTGTATTTGATAAAATCATGGTGGAGAATCAAATAAATAACCCTTTAAGAGATGTGTTCTTACTTGGCCATGATTGAACTCAAACGGATAAAAGCACCCTATCCCAAATTATCTAATGTTACTTGGCGAGAAAACAGGTATATACCTTTGCCAAGCTTAATAATTGCTCCTTGCATAATGGAAACACACTTAACAAAACATAGATCAAATGTGACAGCATCCACAGTGCAGGTATTATCCAGAACCTTGCCTTGAGCCATACCTGTTTGGAGAAATGAAAGATGCTTGGCTGTATTAGCACTCTCTGTGGTAGGCATGCTGAAAAAGCCTTGGCAGAAGACATTTTGCTGACAATATATATATTTTTTTCCTTCCCCTGGCCATTCTGTGTGTGCTGTTTATTTAAGCTTTCTTTACAAACGTAGCGTAGCGAGCCCTGTCTTTTGTACTGTGTACGGAGTGCGATCATGAACAGAACACTTCAGTGTGGGAGGTTAGATTTGGCAGTCGAATGGGGATGGTTGAGTTCAGAAATATTAAACCCAGATCAAGTTCACATTTCACACACAGTGCAAAAAAGCTGATATAAGAAAAACAGCGTGAAAGATAACCAAGCGTGTACAAAAGAACAGCAGTGTTGAAACTTTAGTATTGATAATTAAAACATCTATGTGAATCTTCTTTCATTAAACATTTAGTAAACCCTGAAATGTTCAGGATTTACACACTTCTGCAGCCTTCGTTTTTAGTCTGCCTGTCCTACTCTACAGTATGCGATCATGAAGACCGCTGGTCGATGTGTGTCCACAGTAGCAGAGCAGTACTGACCCTTTGTCAGCAGGGTGATACATGTCAGACCTATGACATGTAAACAGAGCCATCACAACTCCCAGTAAGCAGCTGTTATATACCATGCGATTGCCTTTTTTTTACGCTCTTAGCGAGAAGTGTTTTAGATTTGTCAGATGGCTGTTTGTTGTTTTTCTTTTGATAAGACATTCCATATATTGCGTTTCCCCTGGATAATCACTTTTCACTTTGACATGAACAGTACTGTACCAATCTGCTAATACACAGTTACACTGTTTAGGTAGTAACCGGGCATATGCTTAATGTACATTAACCTTAGTTTTCCATGCTGTACCATACTATACTGTACTATACCATGCCTTGCTTGCTTGATGTTTACCATGCTGTCTTTACTATATGATTTTTCCATAACTTCTGTAAGGGTTAATTTAAGGCAACAGTGTTTAGTGACCAGGTTACTGTAATAGGAACCTCCTGCCTCCTATTTCACATCCTACAGTAATCTGAGCTAACACAGAAGACTGCAGATGCTCATCGTTTGCTTGTGTTTTTATAGCCGTGTCTTTACAGACGACTGCATCCAAGAGCTTTGCTTTGTCCAAACAACAATGGCATCGTGGCCAGGAGCTATCGGGGCTTTTTAAAGCCTGTGTTGCTTTTTATCTATCAAAAGTAATGGCCGATTCTTTTGTTTTGCTTGCTACCTGCTTTGGCAATTATTTGAGAAGTGATGGGGAGGGGAGGGAAGTCAACATTGCCCCATGTAAAATTGATCTCCATTTGTAAAGCGTTTTCAAAGAAGCTCTATGAACACAAACGGTGAGGGATGCCAAGCTTGTTAATAAAAGCATAAATTATCATTCTCTTTGTGTTTGTTTTCGTTCTTTTGTCTCTCCTTTCTTTCTTTCTTTCTCTCTCCTTTTTTTAATTGCTGCAATACAGATAAACACCATTGTTTTAAATTCAATCCTAATTACCAAGTGATAACACCTTAGTTTAAGCATTTCTCTAAATGTGTAATCTATAAATGTGTTATTGTCAGTTATCAATGATTACAGGCAGTTTCAATTTTTTTAAATTACAGACTGGTTTTATCCAAATTGGAGATGAGAGGATGCTTATTGAACCAGTAAACAACACTCTGAGTGAATTCAGTGGGATGGAGCACAATGTTTTCAGACAGAAGAGATCTCCACGATCTAACCAGCAGAATTCCAAAGCACACCAGGAGTCCTGCAAAACAGTAGCAGGTAAGGGCCAGGAGCTTCTCATTACCATCGGATACAGAGCATGCATGGGAATAAGGGGGGGATCATAAGGCCAGCCAGGTGACTATTGATGGGCCTACCCTGAATATACATGACAGACATTAATGTTCACCTACTAATTTATTCCCTTTACCCACTCATAGTGTACCCACTCCTTCTTGGTTGGTCGTTTTAATGAAGTGTTTTTATTTTATTTGACATTTTTAAATGTACTAGTCCCCTGAAACATGATTTTTTTTTAAAGTGAGACAAAGCCAGGTTTTGAAGGTGAAGAGGTGTCTGATTTAATGCTGTGTACCGAACTTAAAACAACAATGGATCCCTCCACTGCACTGTAGACACTTGTTAGGAATTTCCATGCATGATCTCAGACACTTATTGCTACTGTTCTCATTCATAACCACCCCCCTCTGGATTGTCTAACAATCGCAGAGCACCATAGTTAATAAATCATCACTGTTTCAGGGCAGCATTTAGAAGTATTGCTAATCCTTTGATGTTTTAAGTGTGTGAGTCTGCTAAAAGGGTCTCTGAGGAGACGCAGCTGTTCCTCAGTTTTTATGTGCAGCCCAGTCAGTAAGCTCCTGTTGGAACCTGCAGCAGCTCTGCTCTAAATGTGCATTATCAGACAAAAGTACCTCTCCACTTCTGTTTTACATTAAAATGTTTTACGTATTTTCTAGGCCTGTGGCATTCTTTGCCAAGTTTCCGGAATTCTGAAGCGAGAGATTTTTATTTTAAGGCAGACCTCCCATCTCTTTATAGAGGGTCAGGATAGTCGGATCTCAGTTGCAGCAGGGGGAAAGTTAGGACCTCACTGCACAGGTGTCTGGTGGCATCAGTGACATCAGTGATAGCTGTTATGTTTTACAGGTCATGCATCTACAGGGCATCAATTCAATACAGAAAATGCATGAAAACTACAAGAATTGTGGATCTAGATGTTTCGATTGCAGCTGGTCTTTCAAATAATAAGTTTTGAAGACGGAAAGCCAAAAAGAACATGTAATTTAACTTTGGGCATACGAGTCTCCCAGCTGTAGCACTGAGAATCAGTAAGACCTAATTTGAAGAAGTTGTGCCTTAAGCAGAGTTGTTTTGCATTGAGAACGCATCTGTTTTAAACCACTGGGGGATCCGTTAACTTTCATCTGGGGGAAAGTGTTTTGTGAAATTATAGAAATTCAAACTGGACACAAGACTAGATACACATCAATTATTTTGATTCATACATCAACGATGAATCGAAATTAAAAGAGATCAGTCCGGAAAAGAGCACAACCTGTATAAATGAATAGACTCCATATCATCTGGGAGTAAAGCCTGAACTTGCATACCAATTGAAACCTCTTTTATTTTTTTTGTAAAACGGGTGGCTCAAGACATTTAAGCTCCCTTTTATGGCAGTCTTATAGACTAATGTAGTTACGTTTGTTTCACTTCAGCCCAGCTGTACTGGTCTAAGTTCTTAAATTCTGGACAACAAAAAAGCACCAGGTGTTAGAACTATTTACCACTTACCAGCACCTGGAGCAGGGATGGCAGTACTAGGTGCCAGATATGGAAATTCTTTCCTCTGGACTCATGTCTGCTTGTGTCTGAAGTTGGGCCTGCCAGACCCCCTTTCCCCTGTGACCGTTAAAAGGCTTCAATAAGAGGAGAGAGTTTTAGTTTTTCAAGGCTTAAGATACTGACTGAAACAGATTTTTTATCCATTAAACTTCATGTCCTGAGTCCTTCACAGGGTTCACTATTTTATCCCAGCCGACTCGAAACACACTTTGTACAGCTGCAGATTCTGGATGTATACAATTATATCATGTTACATATCTAAAAAAAAAATTAAAAAAAATGAAAGAGTAGAACAATACCGTTGAAGGATGCAAGAGTATGGGCACATTTGTAGTTTCTCACCACAAAAAAAAGTGTATTTGGAGAAATTATTTCCTTGAACTGAATAAGGGTGGGCTGTTATCAATTTAAGCAGTTAAGGGACTATTTTAAAAGACAGGCTGTTTCCGTCTGCCTAATAGTCATGGTGGACCTAGACTAGATTCAAATTCCAGTATCTGTTATGTTTGGGGATTACCTAAAGCTCTCTGTAGGAGAGATGGATGCTGGCATCCTTGCATCTTGACAGAAGAAATACAGAAAATGAAGGAAAACTAGAAATAGGAGGTCATTTACAATTTTGTTACATTTTCAGGTCATGCAATTATTTTACACCATCTTGGGATCAATTTACTTTTATTTGGGAGAGAGAGTTTTCTGAGAAAACCGAGCACAGGAATAGAGAAAATATCTTGATTAAATTTACACATTATGATTTACACATCAATGATGAATCAAAATTAAAAAGGGTTCAACATTTATCCCTAAACCCCTTTTTTCAGCTCAAGGTTGGACCCTGAGGGCTTTTGCATGCTGGCAAAATGTTGTTCCAGATTGCCTAGAAAACTTGGTGCATGGCAGATGTGTGTATGATCTGGTATCAAAAATCTGACAAGCAGCCCCATGGAAAAGTTATAGGGTGCAAAGAGTTAGAATCACAGAAGAAAGGAAGTGGGAGTGAACATTATTCAGTGGAAACAAATTGACATGCGGGCTCGCTCCCTGCCCTTGTACTCAGTAAATCAAAGAAGGAGCTCTCCTCCTGAGGCCTGACTGCGACAGCTGGGATAGGCCAGCCAGGGACCTGCGTTCATGTGGCAGACGTGGTGAAGAGCCTTGTTTTCTTAAGCTCCAGCATTCGATCGCTTTCCTCTGGAATTAAAGGATTTCAAAATATCGTTCTTAAAATAAAAAAAAATAGCACTTACACTTACAGAAAAGATTAATTCATTTTCAGCCAGACGTCCTGATTAAAAAGCAGGCTTCATTGTGGTTTCGTACAAATTCAATGGGAATTCCAAAAATGTTGGAACTTGTTTAACTACAATAAACCTGCTTCCAGTTCTTAACTGCTCATTCATTCGAGAGTGTCCTGCTATCCGGGCTCGTTCTTTTTATTACAGTAGCACTTTGCAGGATATGAAACCCTTTTCTTAAAGTATGTCAAATGAAGGAAGTGGAGACCTCAATCCAAATTAGGGTGGGACATTCTGTGCTATCAGTAGGCTCTTAGGTTTTGAATATAATACAGATTAGTTGTTTAGCTGAAGATATAGAGACAATGTGCCTGGTGGAGCATAGGTGCTTACTTCCAAAAAGAGCCATGGGCCACTGGACAGGGGAAGTAAAGTTTCTTACTGAGGTTACAATGGTATCGGCTCCATTACCCAGGTCACTTTTCAGCAAATTCCACATGATCGTTAAAGCAAGTGGACCTCAGTTCTGCGTCTCGTGAGAAGGGCAGCACCAATAACACAGTGCTGGTACGTGGGAAGATGGAGTAGGTCCAAATGATCTCTTAACTGTATTTAACTTCATCCCTGGACTCTGCACTGTCGCCAGGGTACTTACTTACTTACTCAGGATCATGCTTGGTTAGTTCTGTAGTAGGGAAGTAGGAACAATTTTCCCTTGTTTAGCCTTTGGCAAAACTTATTTTTCCATTTTTGTCCAATATGGCCAAGGGTTTATGAAAGTCAGGGAGGAAAGTAGCTTGCAGTTATTAATAACCATTAATTCTTTAATGTATAGAAAATGGGAAAGGCTACCACAGCGATGAGTATCTATCAAATGCTGATTAACCTGCTTACTCAGGCTGAAGTACAGCATTTGGCCAGGTCACTATCACTGGTTTTGTCTGGGAAGCAAATAAAAAAGTTAATATAATAGTAATCCTATCCCTTCAGGGCAGCTTAATATCGCTTGTGTTGTTAAGACTTTGCCTTTAATGGCAAAGGCAGATCATGGTGTCTTTTGAGTTCTTGTGTTTTTTTTTTTCTAGTTTATTATTCTTCTATAATAAAGAGCAATGCTGCTTTGATCTTTGGAGTGCCCCTTACTAAACACTCTTATTCTATTTGGTTTCAAGTCAGTTGTCTATGAGCCCGTTTTCAAAGTAGCTGGTTGGTGGATGTGGACGCAGTGTTTCCCAGGCAGGAAAACCTACAGATCTAATCAAAGTCTAGACTGTGCAGTGGTCACGAGGTCCACATCGTGCAGCCCTGCCATTCTGGCTCCTGGAGTTGTCGAGGTCATTTGGTTCCAGCAAATGTTAATGACCTGGAATAGTCTTCATAACTTAGTGAAAGTATCTATACACGCACCCCGCACCAGGGTGAAATTGCCTCAGAGTGGCAATTATACAAGGACCACATAATGGGAAGCAATTACCTGAAAATGGTACTCATTTTTAAATAATCATAAAACCGTGCAACCAGTTTTGCTAAAAACAACAAAAAAACTGCTGATATTTCAAATAATTTTACTCTGAGATCCCAGCACATTAGGTTTAAAGCTGTATGGATGCTGGCACAATCTCAATGCGACGTGCTGTTTTGCTGGTTAACACAGTGTGAATTGGTGACAGCAGGGGAGGATTTCAAGGCCTTAGTCGAGGCGAATGCTATCGGCCCAACTACACTGCAGGGATATAAACACATTTGTATGTTAAAGTAATTTAATACTTGTATAAAAAATAAATGTACACGTGCACACACACAAACAAACCATTATATAGTAAAACTGTTCTCCTTTTGTTTTAATATTTTGTCCTGACCAGCAGTTCTTCAGTCTTGTATCTCTGCCTGGATGTAATATTTCCACTGATATTTATCCATCCAAGATGGTTTCACAAGAGGGTGATGGGAAATGTAGTTCTGAGAGGTCCATGCAGGTACATGTAAAGCCTTTTGAGGCAGGGAATGCAATTTTAAAAGTTTAAAAAAAGTGGTCAAAATGTAAAACAAAAATATCGACCTAATAATAAGGAATAGTACATTTCCTTGGTAGTCTATGATTTAGTGAATCCAGCTTATTAATATTCCTATGCGCATGGGCAAGTGCCTCTGTCATTTTTCATGGCTGGCTACAGCCCTGGCAGCTTTAGAACCACTAAGAACACTGTGTCCATAAAGACCAGCTCAATGGGAAGACCACACTCTCTATTTCAGTCTAATGATCATATAGTAGACACTTTTTTTTCTATTAAGATCTTTTTACCCAGTCTCTTCTAGAGATTCCATTGTAGTTTATCTAGGCTATTTGAAGTTTGAGACAATGCAAAAGGTCGTCTTGTGGGGGCATCCCAGTGTGCAAAACAAGTGTGGGTATAAAATAAATAGCAAAAGCATTGAACAAAGAAAATAAATACATATTGTATGGATGCTCTGTCATTGTTCAGAATATTTTTTTGGGGGAGGCGGGGTAGCTAGATGTTGCTTAAAGAGGCTACACAATTAACCAAAACTAAACTGCATGTATTGCAGGAAAGAAGCACAAGAAGTCCAAATCCACAGAGGATGGGAGGGGCAGAAGGAATGCCATCCCATTACACAACGAGTACACCGTGGAGACGTTGGTCGTGGCTGACTCGGACATGGTGCAGTACCATGGAGCTGAGGCTGCCCAGAGATTCATTCTCACTGTCATGAACATGGTGAGGGACACTGTTAGCCTAGACCGCTAGAATAGGAGTGTATTTGCATAGCTACTATAAGAATGACCTGACCCGTTTTCATTCAATGAATAAATTGGATGTTCTATTTTATTTTTATCATTTCTATCTTTATACAGTGTATAGAGTAAGGCATTAGTGTTGACCTTTCAAAAATATTAATTCAATAACCTTGACTTGGTTTCTTTGCCAAGTTTGAAATAATGACAGGGGTTGACTTTGGTGAATCAAACATTCTCCCCTAACCTTGATACAGCATTGTATTATAATGAATTGCTTGAACGTACTGAAAAAGTGTGCCTTATATTTAATAGCTAGGCTAAGCCTTGCTTAGATTCAGACATCATGGACAGTGTTAAATGCTGACTGCTTTGTCTAAAAGGATAGAAGTCATGGTAACTTGTGCTCAGCTGATTAGGAATCCAGTGTTTCTCTTGGCCAGCTGTGGGACCTTGAGGGTTGGCTAGTATGAGAAACCATGCTGATTTTTCACACCCCAGTTCCTCATTACTGTGCACTAAGCGTGCCAACTGATTAAAAGTATTTAGGGCCGTGGCTGTAAAAAATAATTTGGCTTCAGGAAAGCCTAAGGAGAGCTGAGGAGATGTTAGGGAGTGCGAAGCTGGCAAGTTGGTTTTGGCATCTAGCCCCCAATTTAATTCTGCATTGCTAGTTATAGGGAGCCTGCAGTTGAGAGGATTCAGTAAAGTGCAGCGACACCAGAATTAATGAGATTTTTATTGACTACGTCTAGTTTTTCCATTTTCACTGATGGTTTGTTGTTTGAGCTCTGTATTGTTTCAGTCTGTGTGCCATCTTAAAATAAACCAAAAAGAAAAAAGAAAACCAACTTTAAACAAACAATAGCAGCTAGATTATAAAGCCGAAAGGCATTCCCAGCTAACCTGAATGTACTGACAGCTGGTTGGCTGTTTTCCCTGGATATGATGTCTGGTCTGAGGGACAGTACATACCCCTGAGGTAAGCAACCCTCCAAGTGTGCCTGACTGCATTGCTGGCTCCATGGGTATAGGGAGCTTCGGCATGTTTAAACATCAACACTGCCAGTTCCCAGCTGTTCCCAAAAATGGCAGCAAAACCTGTGGCAGTGCTGCATCTTGTTAAGAGCCTCAGAATTGAAATGTCTGTCCAAGCTCACTTTTGTTTCAATAGGAAACCACAGTAGTAAAACGACAGTTGAAGGAAACAGAGAGAAGTAAGGGGTGTATTATAAAACTGTTGTGTAAGGATTTGACAGTTTAGGTATAACACAGATAATAAATATAGTAAAAGGATTATGATTATCATGCATGAATTTCTTGGATACAGAATGAAGTGTTATGTTTCACAAATCTTAGGTTTTCAACACTAAATCCCCTCAGATTTGAACTGTAAATCTCATGAACAATACAAGATGTTTAAAGGGATTATGCTATCTAACTGGTTTCTATTTTAAACTTATTTGAATCTCTTTTATCATTTAGTACTTTCATCTATTAAAGACTTCATGCAAATCTTTGAAATATCCAACCAGATGCTTCTGTGGTTTCCAATCAGGTGCCAAACGACAGATCCAAAGGCTCTTTGGGCTTTTTGTAATGCTTTGATTTGTAATACAATACATACAATGCAGCCTTTTTAAAGATCACTTGCTTCGTTTCTTATACTGGTAGTATGCATTTAAGGAAACAGTTGTGCTGCAGGGTTGGCATTGACGTTAATGCTATGTTTCTGTAACAGGCTTTGGTTGGTTTCTGCAGGTGTACAACATGTTCCATCATCAGAGTCTGGGTGTCCGAGTTAACATCCGAGTGACCAAGCTGATCCTGCTTCGCAAGCGCCCTGTAAGTTCAGACCTATGCCTTCAGTCAGTTACGAGGCAAAGAGACATCGGCTTTGTACTAGCGTCTGTTTTATATACTACAAAAATGCATTAACTAAGGATAGCTTTTAAGAGTGTACACTTCGTTGCTTAGCTAATGTTCTGCTCTGCATGAAGTTATAGTCTCATGGAATGATGGGCATCCCTGGTCCCTGAGGACAGTTCTATACCTGGTTTACCTGTTTTGGGTTTGATTGGTTCAAATAAACAAACCATTTGGAACAAGGTTTGAACAAAGACCTGATCTACAAGGGCCAGAGTTTTCTATACTTGGACTCGGGATGGTCAGCATTGTTTTGTAACTGTAACTTTACAGATTTATATTAAACTGCATCATGTGTTTGGAATAGCATTTCCTGTTTGGCACGCAAGCCATTTGAAACCTTTCCAAAGCTTTTGTTTGATTGTTTTAAATTATAATTTCTCAGCCCTGTGTTTTTCTGCTACTGCCAGGTGATGGTGATTGCATCTCAGTGGGTTAATAAATGAATAAAAGCTTTCCAATAAATACACAAGAACTTGGGCATTATAAAAAAAAAAAAAAAAAAAAAAAAAACACTTCATGAGCGACTGACAGAGTTTTACAGGAAAAGGCTTGATCACTGCTAACAACTCCTCATTTACTGAGTAAAGTGAGGAAGACAAAATGGCGGGAGAGGGGGACACTTTCCTTTTTCAATTTAGTTTCCCACATAACTGTGTCTTACAAAACTTCTAGTCTTGCATCTGAGGCACGTCCGAACATTGTGTCTGCTTACTCTCACTCAGTGTGCTTGTGGGTGTCTCCGGCACGTCTCCCTATCCACGTCCTTATGGTGATCCCCATCTAAATTGCAGAGTTAAATTTCCTTTTCTCAACAGATAAAGCTCCTGTCTTTTCTATTCTCTATGGATCCAATTCCTTCCTGCCTCAATCTACAGCTCCTAGGGATTGCAAAGTGGTTTTTGCACAGCTGCTGCAAAACACTTTTGATCTTTTTCATTTAATGTTTTGTGGCATGACTGTACATTGTAGGGATTGTTGTCCTTACAGATGCATTGTTTTTTTAAATGGTATCCACATGGTGAAAGCGCATAGCTTGGGAAGATTAATATTTGTTTGCTCTTTTAAGGTGGTTTTTAGCTTATAATTTTCCAAAGTCAAGTCATTTATTCAGGCTTAAACATTACATTTCTGAACAGCGAAACGTCCTCTGAAATAATCAGTATTTTATCAAAGGCCATGCTTTTAGGTAGCTTGGTCAACAATGTAATAATGACAAAGAATAAGAAGTTTTTTTTTGTTGCATAAAACAGTTTTGCGCATTTTTCTTAAGCCTGAAGGTTGAAATTAATTGTTCCACAGGCGAAGCTGAAAATTGGGCACCATGGGGAGAGGTCCTTGGAGAGCTTTTGTCACTGGCAGTACGAGGAGTATGGGGGCGCCCGTTACCTAGGTAACAACCATGTACCTGGTGGAAAGGACGACATTCCTCCTGTGGACACTGCTGTGTTTGTTACCAGGTACTTCAATGGCTTTCTCCATTCTGTTTGTGAACTCTAGTTGAGGTGGCATTCGCTTGCAGTTTGTCAGCACTCCTCGATTTCTTATTAAAAAAGGAACTTGTCACCTTTCACTTGAAGGGTTTTTTTTTTTTTTTTTGCAAGAGATCATTTAGATTTTTTTACAGGCTTAATACCGTCAGACCTTAATTACCTTCCCATTTCTTTATCGACGGGAGGCTTTGTATTCAATCATCTTCTCTCACTCTGAGGGATTATTACTGGCACAAAATAATGCATTTCTAATTTTGGATTAGGTATTATTACTTGATATAATTTTCTGGGAAAAAGGCATCCTTTTGTTTCAATTAATCGCCATGCAGCTTGTCAGATGCTATCCATTTTATAAGGTTCCAAAGAAAAAAAGATCCTGAAAAACACTCGGATAAAGGAGCCTTTTGTTCAGTCATAGTTTATGTTAAATATGATCTCTGAGTACCTATAAGGCCTCTCTATTACGAAGTTATATGGGTTTTGAACATCTGTCTTACACGTTTAATGCAGAGATCACTTTGAATGACAAGTGTGTATACTATAGGAATGAATATTTGGCAAGGCACACTGTGCTTTCATTTCTGAAAGAGGCACTGGGAAAATGTAAAGAAAAAAACCCCAAAAAACTCCAGGTCATTACAAGGGCTCACACACATTTAATGGTTTGTGCTCAGTAAAAATAAAGAAATGCTTATGAAGATAAAACATTTTTTGATATTGTAATTCTCCTTAGAATTCATGGAGGGACAGTAAATTGGATGTGAAGCTTCTCAACTGAGTATGCATTGCCTCAGTGAGGTACTAAAAATTTATAGCACAATGACATTAGGTACAACAATACATTTTTTTCATGCGCTGAAAATAATTCAAAACCGCATTCACTCTCTGTTACAAAGCGTATTTCTTTAACAGTCCTGAGTGGAGAACCTGTATCATTTTCCTGTGATAATAGAGTTCTGTCGTCTTTTAAACAAACTGTCTTCACTGGCTGTAAATATACTTCACAACTTGTTGTCAGCAGTCAGTCTTGTCTGAGGTGTAATTATTTTAGACTGTTTGACTTGGGTCTCATGAGCCTTGTCATATGTTTTCAGATTTTAGTGCTAACCAGAATGAATTCTCCACCCCAGGCCAGGAGATTATCAGCAGTGTTTTTAGAGTGAGGCATCCATTTCCCACACCGCCCAGCTGTGCGTCAAACTCACTTTTATGTGAAGAGTATTTCATTGAAGAAATCAAAAACATACATCTAGAGTGCTTTTAGGATTTCAGATCAACCCTACAATGCTGTTATCGGACACCTAAATGAGTCTATCATATACAGTGCTACAATTCGAGAACATTCAAGTTACAAACTAGTATACTATAATCTTAAACGGGGGTAACATGAAGCCACTTTGTGGCTTGGAACTTGGTTTCAGGCCACTGCACGGCACACCAGGGGAGACTTGATACAGCAAAGTTGCCTCAACTAGGTCCTCTCCTGGAACCAGGTTTCATCCACTGTTCCTGAAAAAGTGGCGTTGTGTTCCCTCGGCTTTACGCATCTGTTTTGTGTACAATATTGTAGTTCCCATGCTAGTCCCTGTTGGTGGAAGTGGTTTCTATTACATGTGTGAAGCAGGACTAGACTCTTTCTGTTAATCTCACCTGGCAGAGCTGCTGCTGGATTCTCATTTAGCAAATTGCCTTTGCAAATTAGAGGGTTTCTGGCAGGATTGTGTTCCAAGAATTATCACAACAAGCGATCGGTACACATCCAGACTAAACTATCCTCCTGTAATTTTCTGGATTTTGATGTTTGGGTCTGACAAGTTCAAAGGAAGTTCTTGTGAGATCCCAAAGTGACCTTTGGAACTGGGCAAGTTAACCATTTCTGATGGGTAAACGGAGTGACTCTACATCCACAAGGAGAGACAAATCTCTGTCGCTAAAACACACATCCACCCCATCACCTACTGCACCTGCAAGACTATAGTTAATTCTTCCTTTGCATCATAAGGACCGATCAATGAGAAACATTTTGTGGTCCCATTTTAAAGCACTAATTTGAAAAGGGAATCTAAAGAGAAATATAAATTAGTTCAGTGCTTTTGCTTTGATACCATTTATTTTAGCCGTTAAATAATGTCTCTACAAAAGGCAAAAAGTAGTTGTTAGCCATGGTAAACCAACCATACATACCTCGCTTAATTATTGATATTTGTGTAGACGGGACTGGTCACACACTCAAAAGAACTCTTCTATACTGTTTAAGACATGACCACTGATGCTCTGCAGCAACCTCTTCATACATTTTAATTTACTTCAAAACATTTTTATTCAAACAAAAAATTGCAAAAACACCTAGTGTATCTTTGTAGGGTGTAGCTGAATAAGTTTGTGTGGCTCTGGTGCTCGTTGTAACAAAGGTCACTTTATGAAACTGAAACAGAGTCGGTACTATTTCTTGGCATGTTGCACATTCCCTACATGGTTTTAGTTTATGTCCAGATGTTGAGAAACAGCTGTTCACACCTTACCTACTTGGCTAAATGAACATTTCTGTCATATTGAAACTAAATGTTTTGGTTCTCGAATTCCAAGGTACGCCCGAAACGACAAAAAAGTGAATTAAAACAAAAAAAACGAAATTTGTTGGAACTTTTAGCTCAATCTTACCTCTCATTAGCATAACAACGTGCAGATCCCGTATAATTTCTTTTGATGGTTTAGGTTTCCAAGCTTTGGTGAAGTCCATTAATCCTGCCACCACAGTCTAGATTTACTTCCAGTACAGCAGGACTAAAGTCCTAATACGGTATGCAGCAATGTAAATGAAAAGGAGTCCTAATACATTGATGCACAGGAAGTGAATGTATAGTGTGGTGGCAGCATTAGCTTTAAGTTGAAAATAAAGCCTTGACGATAAGGGGCATCCAAGAAAGATGTTAATGAGAGGCCTGAACAAAATGTTGTTTTATAAATATGTAAAGTGCTGCCAAAGAAGTGATGCTTGGTATAATCGTGCAGAGAATTACAGCTCTATTACTGCTGTATACATCTTAGAATTATACTTGCCTGTATGTAACACAAGTTTTTGATGGTGTAGTGTTTTTCACATCTAGGAACACTGGATGAAATAAAAAAAAAAAAATCCTTTGTGTACAAAGAATATTGAACTCCCCTTTAGAGATGTGCTAGTGTTGTTTACACTAACGTCTCCTTTGAGGGTTCCTGGTTGGCATTTTGATACTGCTGTATTTGGTTACGTTTACAACACCAACAGCTCAACCTTTTAATTGCTTCCACAGAGACACTTGAGGTTATGAAAATGTAAATTGACTCCATTTCTCTGTTTGTATATCATAATAAACAGATTAAGGCACACTAGAAGAATGTATTCCAACTCTGGGGGGGGGGTTATTTTGTGTAAATTAACAGGAAAGCAGAGATGATTTCCAACTTCACATTGAGTTGAGTCCCCTGGGACCGAACCCTGCCGCAGAAGGCTTGACTATTGGTTTGGCCCTCTGGTGTGAGGGGAAAACCATTGGTTAACAACTGCCTGTTTATTTAGCAGAGCACCTGCCAAGTTTTTATTCTTTTTAGCGTAAAATCTCTTCTGAAGCCCAACTGGGAGTAAATTGCAAGCGGGCAAGCCAGTAAAGTCCCAGGGAGAGCAAGTGAATGACTGCCTAACCTTTGTTTTGAATGAAAACTTTTTCATTTTGTGTCATGTATGGTTTCTCTTAATATTACACAACTATACTAATTCAGTATGGATACAGTACCACTTTTTTATCACTAGTTATTTAGAACAGTTTACTCCTTTGAGAATCTGGACTAGGACTGGTTTTTGGCTTTAAGGTTAACTTGGATTTACTGTGATCTCTGGGTAAGTAACAGATGTACCCTGATTACAATTTGAATAATAATACAGGCTGATTTGTACTTCATGTGCTTCATGCTTAGTTCTCTTTATCTAACCTGTGTGTGTATTTTGATTTTTAGGACAGATTTCTGTGTCCATAAAGATGAACCCTGTGATACAGTGGGTAAGTAAATATTTCAGCATTGCTGTACGTTCAGTTCAGTGGAAGGTGTCACAGCTGATTTAATGTGAAAAATTAAACACTGCTTTGTTTTGTATAAATTGCAGGCAATTCCATGAACCTGAATACATGATAAATCATTCATATTCTGAGATAATGTTTATTACAAGTCTGCAGAGTGTGAGCTTCACTGCTCAATAATGCATTAGTGTAACTGCACTACAGTATACAACACTGCCTGTCATAAAATGTGTGTTGTACTTAACCACAGCTGAGGTTTCCTTAATATAATCCATTGCGATTCAAATCAAACCTGAACAACCATAGCATCTGTATGGTTCTCAGTTACAGGTATAGGGATGGGAATGGAGGACTGTTTGACATTCTGGAAAGCTCAGCATGGTTTATAGATGTTTATGGACCCTGCTGTTCTGTGGCACAAGATTTCGTTCTGCAGCACCTGGTTGTCCATGGAGGTCACTCGTCTTACTAACCAGGCCCAATCTTTAACTTCTGAAATTGAAATGAGACTCCCGATAGTTAAGATAGTTGTATTTTTTTTTTCATGGATTTCCGTGAAATGTACCCATTGCTGTGTAATATGTAGTTCCCCTTGAAAATTCCCATTTCTGAAAGAATAAAGATGCATATTTTTTATCCCTTAAAAATAAATACAGCATACGTGTGCCTTGTTGACGCACTGCCTGTAGGACTGCATTTAGAAACCTGGCAGTCGGTTTAGCTTGCTTCTGGTAATTGAACACACCGCATAGAACTGCACAATTTCTTTAAAATGCCTTCAACGAAAGACACCAGCTGCTTCAAAGATCAGAAATATTCCTGCTAAAGATCGCTCAGTCCAGTACAAGAAGGAAACATTTCACGTGTCTTGCTATTTTGATCATTTATTTATGATTTAAATTTGTTTGATTAATTCACTAATGGTAAAAGTAGAATGTCTTTAAAAGGTGGACATAAACAGCAAAATATTCTACAATTTAGCATTTACTGTTTTTCAGCTATATAATAACGCTAGAGAAAATGATCAATTTTGAATATGACATTGTTTTTTTTCTGTGCAGCGTGCACTGTGCAAAAAGGCTCTGCATTCATTTTCCCTGCAGACATGAAAACTAAAGCCAGTGCTTCCAGTTTGAATGCAAGCCTAAACAATAGAGTAGATACCAACCCAGACAGTCCCGATCATGTCAGAACTCAGTCTGGTTTGCACATGAAGGAGAAAGTATTAAGTTACTGGGGATTCAGTATAACTTCCAGCATTTGGTTTCATGAAAGAAAAAAAAAAAAAAAAAAAAAAAAACAGCAACAAAACTGTAGACCAAAACAGTATTTTGAAAGCTACACACAAACATATTTGCATCAGCTAAAAACTTTAGAAAGGCTCAGCAAAATGCAATCAGGGATATCTTCTAAATGTGCTGAACACAGCTAGGAAGTTCAGATTTATAAAACTGCTATACACTGACAATGTGTTGTGAGCTTGTCCTGCCTGCTGTGAATACTGTAATATGACGGAACCTCAGAAAACAATAGGATGCTGTTTCAGTGTTAAGAACATCTTATCTAAATGCTGCATTCAGCTAATGCTGTGTGATCATGACATTTGTTGCTGAAAATTGAACATAAGACTAACGGCCCATTCATTGAAACATCAACCCAGGCACAGGATTGTATTTTAATTATGCAAAAAAATCTTCTACTATTCTGATTTCAGTGGTATTTCCCCTAACCAAATATATGATCAGCTATGAACAACCTTGAACCTGAAGTTCAGATTAGACACAATCTAATGTGGTGGTTAACCAAAAGAAATATGAAGGGGTGAACCGTTGTTTTATTTCTTTTAGCTGTGCTGTCGGGGTACAATAAGGATCCAGCATGCAATAGAAATATTAGTAATATGTGAATGGTTACCAGGTAAATGAAGTCAAGATTAAGCTACAGTATAATTATGTTGTCACTGTTTCTGTGGGGTGCTTGGAACAATGACAAATGAGCAAGCTTAAAGTGTTATGGGTTCATTTTTTCCAGACTGACTTCAGAACCTTTTTAAATGTTTAGCTGGAATTTAAAAAGGCTGTGATGAGGTGTTGCAAGATTTTAGCTTCACAGTTTCATTGCTCAGCATTATTACTGCCCATACTCTGTAGTGTGCTTTGTTCCTTTAACTCTTTGTCTCCAGGGTGCAGGCACTAGTTGTTTTGCATGGCTTTATTTATTTTTTTCATATGTTGTCAAGATGTTTAAGCTGATGCCACATGCAAACATGAGTGAACTAACATAGGTTGAAATCATCAGGAAGGTTCAGAACAATGGGTGAGTGCTCAGTAAATCTGCTGAGTTGAACTTCACCCAGCGTTTATATTGATATTACCAGACCTAGCCACAATACAGTTTGTATTCTGTTCAATTAATACTATTTGAAGCTTTCTGTGCTGTGTTGCTATTAGAGTATACATGCTGTATAGATCAGAGTATATGTTTGTTATTTAGTTACAGTGGGGAGTATTTATAGAGATCTGTTTTTGTCATCGTAGATAAAGGTCAGCAAATTCTAACCACCTGAGGTGCCTCTGACCGGAGGGTTAGGGGCAGTGCCAGAGTGACCTTTCACCTTGTCAGTCACAGGGTCAAGCATGAGATGGCAAGTTCCGGTTGACGAAGATTAGAATTAGACATTTCTATTGTACAGTACAAACCATATATACACCCCAAACATGGAGGCGTTTATAAGGAGCCTTAATTAAATATTAGCAAGGTTGATCTCACCAATCCAAGAACTGTTACAGCTTTGAAGATTTATTTTTGGGAATTCCATTTATACAAAAATACAGTGTGGTCGGATAATTAGAGAAAGTCGACACATGAAGGCACTGCTATTTATAACAGCACAGTACTTGATTTCCAAAAGGCTAACCACGTTTGGTAGTTTTCAGCTGGGTGAGTGCTGTTATTTGTTGGAGTCTGAAGCAGATTGAACATTATAAAAGGGAACATTCTTAAGACCTAGAGCACAGATAGAAGTCTGCTTCATCACAGGGTGACCTCCACAAGGTATCACAAACTCCATGGCTCTTGGCCCGTGGTGTAATAGCAGCGTTTGTGGGTGACTTGACAGGGTGAGAGAGATTAATCTCAAAAGTGTGCTAACGCTCAGAGGGTGTCTTAGCAAAATAACTGCAGCTTGTTACAGTGGTTTGAGTCCTGTTGCTGATCTTGGCTGGTGACAAGAAGAGCTGCTTTGGCCTTTGTGCAGTGGTAGTTTGCATCAGGTGCCCATGAGTTCAGATGGAGACTTCCCTTCTAGGTCCTTGCCTCCAGGTCTCTCCAGGGTTGCTTAGTTAAGGTGGTGGAAAGCAGGAACAGATCTTAATTCCTCTTGATCGGTAAGTCAGATGCAGCCGAGAAATGACATTCAAATTGACCATTTCAAATTTGCTTTTGGTGTTACTTTGTTTCCTTTAGACCAAGCATCATAAAATAAAGCTGGCTTTATAATGGGCTTAGTAACACCATTGGGTAACTGGATTGTCTAATGAAGTTTACAGTATACATGTAAATGCAAGAATAAGGTTTTTGGAAGAATGATTTAAAATGGGATTAATTAAAGGACGGTTGCCGCACAACTTTGGCTCTGAAGTCAGCGGGCCCAGCAGCCCAGTTCTCAAGCTGGAGCAGACAGTCACATTACAGGAAATGTTCTGAATACATTCTGGAGGATTTATCTTTCCAAATGGTTTGTTTAGCATGAAATGAGATCAGTTTCAAAATAGTTTTTCCATTTGAGGTTATGTAATGTTGGAATGTATCCATTTTTATGTGTGATTTATTTATTTTTTGGAATCCTAAGAATAGACCTGGAAAGTTATTTCTAAAAACATCAAATGCATGCAGGTTGATGGTCAGATTCTTTCCTTTGTACTTATTTAGGACGCCAGTGTAAACAAAGCTCTAAATATTGTGAGGGGAGATCTAAATTAAAAGCCTAGATGACGTTTTGGTTAGTTTTAAACATAATCTCTACTTTCTGGACGACAGTAGAAGTTGAGTATGTAATAATCAACACAAAAGTATTTAGTTTCAAGCAGTGCTTGAATATGATTCTAAATGCAAGGAAATGCCTTAAGAAGGACATGTGGGGCTCCCGAGAGGTGCATCCAGTAAAGGCACTCCGCGTGGAGTGCAGGATGCACCCTATAGCATGGAGATCGCAGGTTCGAATCCAAGCTGTGTCATTGCCGACCATGAACCGCAGCAGTGAACTAGGATAAAAATAATAATTGGGCATTCCAAATTGGGGAGAAAACCGGGGTAAAAACCATTGGCGATGACTGACTGACTAAATAAATAAATAAATAAATAAATGAAATACGTGGAGTCATGCTTTGTCGTCACAATCAGTGATTTTCAGTAATCCTTTTTTTGTTTTGATTTCAGCGTGTCCTTCTTCCATTGATTGAATTGAATAGTCTTGATTCCCACTATAAATTAGTTTTGTAAATCAGCAAGTTGACACCATCATTGTTCTTCGCAGAGAGACCTCTTTTAAAACCTACTGTCGTCTTCTGCTGTATACTGTTTCATTACTCAAAATAGAGGGGCTTTATGCTTGGCACTCCTCCCCTCTCCGCCCCTCTCCTTGAACACACACACATACACATTTCATTGTGCTGCAAAGCTTCTATTCGTGTGCATTTGATTTACTACTAATTTAGTTAAGTTCGAAGATTGCTTGGATCTCACACACTTTTGACCACCTAGTTGTAATGCAGTGTGTTTGAAATTAGGGATTACAATGAATTGTGGGAATGCCATTACAAGTAAAACAACTTCTATAGAAAATATTTCTGTCACTTAGAAAAAATTAGGAGGACAGATTCCTATTTATATACCCATACTTTAAGTCAGATAAATACAATGAATGTTAACTACTGTAAAAGTAGTCTGACTGCATCTGTATTAATTGTCAGTGGCTCACCTAGTACCTGCTTGTGTAACAAGACCAGATTCATTCGGGACATTGCATGTGTATCATCTCTTAAGGGACATTTTGAATAATAACTTTTGTGTGAGATATACTCAACACTTTTCACTTGACAGAGAAAAGTGCATTGTCAGTTTGTTGATTTAACTGGAATAGGGTTAAGTGCTGTTCCTTAAATCACCCATGAAAAAGCTGTGTGAGAAGCACAATTCCCATCAGTTCATATCACTGTCATTATTTCAAGGCCTACTACAGTTAATGACACTTCAGATGTAGTGCAAGTGGAAAACTTTGCAGAGCATTGCAGCTCAGGCTTCAGTTACAGGCAGAACTGACGATGCAGTGGAGAGTACTAATGTTATAATGAGAACAGACATGTTAGCTGTGAACGAAGAGCCATGTTCAGCATATTTTCTGAGTCTATTGAGAGGCTGTTCCTTCATGTGTCTTGTTAATCCTGAGGATTTGCTTGGAAATGTTCGGTATTTTGTCACATGAGCCTGGCTCGGACTATCAGACTTTTTGGAAGAGAGGAGAGCCTTATGTGAAAAGTCACTCTGTCGGTCACAGCTGTTAAACAGTGCATCAGTATACCCTGCCTTCACCATATTATTATTATTATTATTATTATTATTATTATTTATTTTTTTATATATTTATTTATTATAAAAAAAACAGCTAATTCTGAACGACTTATCTTCCTTGACAGCAGTAGAAAAACATGTATTTTGAAGCACAGACTCTGTCGTCCTATCTTTTATTATCATTCAGGATGTGTGATAAGTAAGGTGCTTTGTAAGTTAAGTTCAAGTCCCTTTGCTTAGCTGTCATAACGTTGGCTGACAAATTGAACAGATGGACGTGATTTAGCACTTCAGAAAAAGTTTATCAACAGCAGGAACATGTTGACTGTCAGCTTGACAAAGCTTACCCATGAGTGACAGAGGAGAGCCTAATCCAAGATAGGAAATCCAAACTGATCTCGAAGAATTTCAACAGAGCATTGTTTAAATTGGTGTGGGGTACACAGGAGCAAAGAACAAGGGTATGCAATGAGTTTTGGGGTTAGCAAACACACTGTTACTATTAGTTTCTCTGCATGATGACACAGCATCTTGTGATCATGCAGGATCTATTTTAGTGCTTGCATGTGCTTTTGCTGGTGCATACTTGTCTTTCGTTAGCAACTGTCCAAGCATTTTTGCTTTTCATGAAAGTAGGAGGCATGCACAAGTGGGGGGGAAAACCAAAATAAACTCATCTGACGACCGGTGGCATTCCATTTCCTGTGTTTTGCTTTCTGACGTACAGCAACCGAGGAGGACACTGTGTGCCCTGGCATGCATGGCTGGATTTATGAACTGGCTGTCTCTGGGGTGTGTGGGTGGTGACAGTGTGGTAATCAGTCCAGCAGAGGCGATTCGGAGGAGCAGATGCCATGCAGGAATAAGAGTAAATGTCAGATATGTGGAGCTGCCTTGCTTTGTCTTGTGCTGAGCTGTTAGATTTTGGGCCGTATAGACGGGAGGAGTGGTGAGCGGATTCTAAAAGTGAGGGAAAAACTCATTAGCATTTAATGACTGAATCAAACGCCATTGATGCTGATGTTTCTTTGCATGCCTGCAGGAGACTGCTGGCATCTGTTAAACATTTGTGTTTGTTACAGATGGAGCGTCCAGGAGATTAGCCAGGCCGAAAACACTGTCAGCTACCCGTCTGTGTCATACTTTATAAAACGAACAGCAACACTTTTGTAATTGTGAGCAGAATCAAAATGTCTTGGACAGGTCTAACCAGATGCGTAGTGGTCTTTTACAAAAATTAATTAAATAAATAGCAGGATAGATTTAGCTGCAAGATTGATGACCTCTTTTCTATTAATAATTACTGTCTTTGTGTAAATCTGCACAGTTGTAAAAAAATAAAACTGCCTTGTGAAAGTTCTAATTCTAAGAACTGGCAAAAACATCTGTATAATTTTGCAGATATTCAGAAGACACTGTTATTTATTTTTTCTATATTTATGACAGCGAATGAATGCATAGGTGGTAATTTAAGGAGGACACTAGAGCATGCATTCAGCCAGGATACCAACATGAAAAACCATTTAAAAAAAAAAAAAAAAAAAAAAAAAGTAGTTTTACATTATTTATAACAGATGTGTTTCAATTGACCAGGCAGACTTATAATACCTGAATGACTTTTAAAGCAAAGCTGCTCATTTAAATTTAACTTGTATACATTGATTTTTGTAATTTAAACAAACCGCTATCCAGTGATATAAAGGGGGCATTTTGTGAGCAGTCATATCACATTTTTATACTTTTGTAAGCCAACTCAAGGATTGAGCTGATGAACTGTAATATTAGAATACTGGGGTGGCGTAAATTTAAGAGTTGCTTTTTGATGAGCAGCAAAAACAACATGACCTTTATTGCATTTGATAATGATTTGGACGGTGAATGTTAATCCTTCCTATTACCACTCAGTCCAAGCACTACTAACTGGGTGTTGAGAAGGGGCAAAATAACAGTGGGGTTTGGACTCTGACGCAGGTCATCACGTGAGCCAACTCAGGGATGGTGTGTTTACAGTAAAGAGATAGCTTTAGCTCGGGTCAGAGTCGACAACTGTTTGTTTTTATACTGCCTAAAAAGCCTTCCTAAGACGTAAGCTGGCATAGTACTTAATATTGCATACAGAATGCCTGAGCAAAGCTCTGGACTGAATTGCTGATCTACTGCATCGTGATGTCTGGAGCAGCAGACTGCCCTGTTTCAGAGGTGTGCTGTTTTTTATGTTTTATCTTTGGATTCTCTGGTTCTGATGTTGGATACAGTAAATATTTTATATGTATGAATTTTTTTTTTTTTTTTTAAATGAAGGTTATTGAATATTCCCAGAGAGAACGTGCTAGTCTTTATAATGCAATGCCTCATTAGCTAGTAACGAGGGCCAACATCTGCAAACTGTCTACAAGGAATTGCTTTTTGGACAGAGCTAGTTTTTGCCAAATGCTGTGTTGTGTTTTTTTTAGCAGATAGCATCACAAGCAGAATGCCAGTAAATTATGTAAAATTGAATGTTCCTCGTTTGAATGCGCTCTCTTTTTTTGTTGTCATTCCTTCTTTCGAATACAGTTGCAATACCAACATCATGAATGTAGGTCTAAACAGTTTTTGTCAGGTTTCTGTTTGTCAGCTACTGTATTGAATTGAAATATCTTTTGGCATTATAGACAACCTTTTTTTTTTTATTTGGGAGAGATTCAATCTGTCACCACTTCCAGCCCCTGTGGTACTGGCTAAATGGTGCGGCAATTGAAAAACAAATGAATAGAATGGTATTTCACATCAAATGCTATGGCCACATATATAATTGCACTGGTTTCACTCAATTCCATTCCAATAAACAAGTGGGACTCTATTCATCCAGTGGCTGGGAAATGTTTGTTGTACCGGTGTGTGTGTATATAGTTTTATTTTTATTTTCTCAGCTGATTTTTATTTAATCATTTTTCAGTTGTTGAATTGGATCAGATAAGGGCTCAATATTGTCCAATGCATGTTACTAGCTAGAATATTCAGACCTGGGACACTGTAACCCTGCAGCGTGTTTACAAATTAACTGAAGTACGGGGTAGGATTCTTTTAACTTTGATTTGAAAACAGGAGAGAGCTCCTCAAAGAAATACAGAGAGACATATGAAGTCAGCGTTGACCTTGGTTTTCTGGTAGCAGCTTTTGAACTCGGTGGAAAGCCAAGTGTGCAGCAGCTAATAGCTGGCTGCCAGTAAGCTGCATATTATTCCAATTCACTTTTCACATAAAGAACTTCCAAACCAGCTAGCCACCAATTAACCTTTACTGTGTAATGAAGAAAAGCACTGAAGCAAGTACATCCTCCAGGCAGTGAGTAGAGTTTAAAGACTCGGGCACCTCCTGGACATGTACGGTGAAGACCGAGAACAATAAACTACCGAATATAGGAGATGGAGCCGAGCATCGGTGCAGACAAGTGCGTTATAAACCATCACATTTCTCTAAACCAATGAAAAAAACCCATTCGCAGAGATTCCCTGACAACTCATTTTACCGTTGGCAGATGACAATCACATTCAAGCTTTTAAAAGCATTCTTCTTTTTTCTTATTTTTGTAAAGGTTCTCGGTGATTTCAGAACAAGCACATTACAGGAATGTCATTTTCAGCAATGATCGTTTTCATTAATATACTACAGATAAGTACAGTACGTGTAAATTGTTTGCCTTCGATTTACACTTCCCCTTGTTTGTGCCGGAATAGTTAATTTCAAATTATAAAACCGTCGACAAATATACTACAATCTTGTAGTATATTCAGCCTTTTCGTTGGTGTTTTAATGGGGAGCAGAAGACGTTATCAACTCATCTTGCTCGTACATCCTGCCGTAAACCTGCTTAATAGCTTTCAACTTCCAGGTATAATTAGAGGGGGATCTTCTCCCACACAATATAATGACAGTGTATGCCTTGTGCAGCACCCTAAGCACAAAAATATAAAGTCTGTAGCTGAGAATATTCTTTTAAATAGATTTACACTCGAGTACATTGACTGAGTAAAGCCATATGTCTGCCAGCACTATATCATTTGACTCCTGTTTTAAGGGCGAGACTTTGCAATGAATCTTTAATGTTACCTTTCCGCTTCCAAAAGGTAGTATAGATTTATGTCGCTGTAGTCACTCCTTGTCCAACTTACTTGAGATATATATATAATATATATAATATATATATATATATAAATATATATATATATATATATATATATATATATATATATATATATTATATATATATAATATATATATATATATATATAATTTCCCAGGATCAGTATACTACCTTTCCCCATCTCCAGATGTACAGTAAACCACTGCAGTGTCTTCTTTTATGGACCTCAGTAAATCAAAATGGGTGCTGTGGCTTTCTTGCTCATTAGGATTCTGTATGCACTGTGGTTATTTGGACAATCTGCTAGTGGTGTGCAGTAAGAGTCAAGTACATTGTGGCTTTAATTTCTGTTCTGCTGTTGTACCATTGTCCGTCATTCTAATTAGAACCTTATGCTGACGAAGGTCCTTCCTGTGCACAGTGCTCACAGTTCATGGAGCTGTGTTTGTGTGCTGATTTTTGACAAGCACATTTTAGGACTCTAAATCTAAATGACAAATGCTTGTAATATTTTGTGATTCGCCTGTTGGATAGCTACACATGAAATTAAAAATATGCTGTGCTGTTGCATAAAAATAAAAAAAATGGTATGGGTTTAGAATTAATAATTAGGTTATTGCCACCTACTCCCTTTAATTTATTTCAAACAAAGCACATATGTGACTTCTTCATATAGAAACCTCTTGTCGAAAGAGAGAAAATAAATTGTGGTTATGGCTGTACTTTAGAAGCGTGTAGAAAAACGGGGAAAGTGTTGTGGTAGCATAATGACAATCGTCTGTATTCACATGGTTTCTCTGTTTGATTTGCCAATAGGGATCGCCTACCTTGGAGGAGCATGCAGTCAAAAGAGAAAGTGTGTGCTGGCGGAAGACAATGGCCTCAACCTGGCATTTACTATAGCACATGAGCTAGGCCACAAGTAAGTGTTAAATATGAAGCCGAAGCCGCTCATTTCTGTACAGCAAGTGCTGTGTTCAGGCTGCCTGTTGTAAGATGTTAGAAGCCAAGCACCTGTGATAGCTGACAGTAATGACAGGTGCACTGCAGAGCTCTGTCATCATTCAATTGATAGGACTTGGATACCAGACCAGAAAAATGGCCATTAGCTTCTCGGTAATGGATACAAGGAGTAGAGATATTAAGCATGGCTGAAATAAGAACCGGTTTTATGTCTGTCTTCAGGGCTGTTTTTATGATGGATTACAGTGGTTGAGCTTAATATTCTCTTGAGTAGGTGGTTTTTAGGAACCTCCTTACTCAGCATAGTCCTAGATTAATTCTACTCCACTCGAGTCACCAAGGCGATCTTTAACATGCTGGGGGGCTAACATAAAGCATAGGTCTTGTGAAAAAGACGACGCTGTCTCTATTTCTATGATCTAAATCCCACTGCTATGATTAATCTAGATTAATCCTGGTGGTGGTGTCTATGATTTATTAACATTTCCAAATACCATAAAAAATACAGTGAAATGAGCTATAGTTGGAGGAGATGGTGTCATTGAAACTAAAATACTGTATAGGCTTCAGCTTTAATGGCATATTCCATATTTGGAAAATATTTAATAAAACCATGCTGGACATCTGACATGAATAATGACAAATTATATGGAAAAACTGTGTTTAGATTAAATTTGGCATGACTTGCGTATAATTCTGTTCTTTTCAACAGCATGTTTTAATTCCAAAGTTACTGTAGTTTGGAAGAAACAAAAAAACCCCCAAAAACAGTGCTTACAATGTGTGATGTAATGCATGTGTGGCAAAATGTGAGCCATTTTTTAATG
Organism: Acipenser ruthenus; assembly: GCF_902713425.1. Classification (NCBI taxonomy): domain Eukaryota; kingdom Metazoa; phylum Chordata; class Actinopteri; order Acipenseriformes; family Acipenseridae; genus Acipenser; species Acipenser ruthenus. The sequence continues at coordinate 26,465,707 of NC_081209.1, forward strand.
GGACGTCATGAATCAGTTCAAAGCCAGTGTGTCACATAAAGCATGCATGTGGTAAGCAAGCCAGAAGCTTGCATTGTATAAATGGTGAGATATCTGTCTGCTAGACCATATTTGCTAGACCACCTTAGATGTGTGTGGAAAGTTGCTCTGTAAAGAAACAGTAACACATATACAGAGACCTATGCTTACAAATGTGCACTGCCTTTGTTTCACCCTGTACCATTGTATCACACTTTACATTTCTCTGATTCTGGCTGTGGCTGCCTTAAAGTGTGCAGTTTTATAGCTGCCTTCCTGCCAAGCCCTTTTGAGGGGGGGGGGGGGGGGGGGAATACTGCTGTGCAGCTTGTGAAAAATAAATGATAGGGGCTCGGCTTGTTTAGGTGGTATTTATTGCTCAGTGTAAATTGTGACTGTGCAAAAACTGGAAGAACCATACTTGATTTGTCAGATTTCTACTGTGGTTTGCTTAATTACTATTTTAGTGTAAAGCGGTCTGTGAAAAGTGTATTTTAATGACACTGAGATGGTGCAACAATTATCCTTAAATTAAATCCTACTGTATAATAAGATTTTGTTTATACAGTGTGTGTGTGTGTGTGTCTGTCTATATATATATATATATATATATATATATATATATATATATATATTTGCTCAAAGAACCATTATAATAATGTAGAAGAATAAAAGAAAATAGATTTAAATAGACTAGATACCATGATGCCTGAAGGTTTAAATAGAAAGGAACAGTAGATCGTTGCATCATTAGCTACATAGTGAATGACTTCACAAAGACATTAGATTTAAAGAGAAATAAATGTGTGGTTACCATGGCATCAAAAAGCCTATAAATACCTCCAATGTTTGTTTGACAAAGATATGTTAACCGTACCGAAACATTGGGAAGTTGGCTTGATAGATATAGATAGAATCGGTAAATATTTTTTGCTTTTTCATCTTTTTGCTTTTTCACGATTGCAATATTTGTTTAACCATGCTGGTTGTGCAAACATGTTCCATGGATAGCTAACTGTATTGTTATTTCATAATTAAACAAATCACTATAACACCTTTTTAAAGCAGAGTAAAGAAACATGTACACCATATCAATTTGGGAAAATTGCCCAAAACAAATATTGGAATTGTCATCCACTTTGAGGCTTTGCCAGCTTTCTTTAGAAATATTGCAAATTTTATTTGGCGCTGTTCTGCTGAGTAAGCCAAGGTTAGCTTTAATGGCCAGCGTGTAAGGAACTGGCAGAGGTGCAGCTTTCTTCCTGCTGGCTGGGCTTGCCTTTTATATATTTCTGGCTTTACTGGGAATGTGATTATAGATCTAAAGCCACACATATTAGATACTATAAAAGCCCTTGTTGTATTAACTCTGTAAACCATTCTTAAACAGGCACTATTAGGGTTACAAGTGCCATTTACTGAAAAGCAGTTTCTTTTTTTGTGGAAAGTAACAGTAGAGATAGATTTACTGTAGTTTTTGGTTTTTATCTTTGCCAAAAAGTTGGCTGGATGTTCCTTTTGAAAAATTTGAAAGAGAAAAGGATCTTTGTAATTGCTTGCCGTAGATGTTTTAAACATGTTTACAAGCTTGTTTCGTAGATCATAACAGTTTTGATTTCGTACTTGTATCTGGTACGTTTCTAATTTTGTGGTACACAAGATTGTGCAACTGTAGAGCGAGAAAGTAACTTTGAGTCAGTTGGTGGCACTGCACGGTAGTAGCTAGTAGTAGCATATCCCGGTCCTGGAGGCTATTCCACTCCAGGTTTAACAGGTAACATGAGAATGAACTGCTTCAGGGTCTGGATGGAGGTTTAATTAAACAATTTAGAACAGTGTTGGAACAAAGACCAGGAGTGGATGTGCCAGCTTTGAGCCCCCCCTGGCATAGTAGATGTGTTTCGATTGCCAGAGGGTTAGGCAAGGTTATACTTTCATGGCACTGCATTATTTTCTAGAAGCTAATTGCATTCTTGTTGGCTGTTTTCACTGGAGCAGTAAAATACCTGAAATGTGGTTCAGGTTACAAATGCAAACCATTATATTTCATTAAATTGGAGGAATAACAAAGACATACACTCTTAATGTTTTGTAAATTACAACAACTGTTAACTTGAAATATAGTTGGCTGTGACAGCAGCTGTATAGAATTGCACCAACAGACATGATAAAAGTAGAAGGGTGTCTGTAGTGTGAAGTGATTTACACATCCTTCCAGTTCATTTATTTAAATATCAAGTATGCAGAAACTTGTCTGAACAAACACTGGCTATATTTATCTTGTATCCTGTACGAGATCAGCAGATGATTTGATTAAATAAAAGTGCATATGTTGGTTTATTAAACTTGTATTGAAACCGGATATTGCAAAACTCCAAGTACATAATTGAAATTCAAGGATTGATTTTTTTAAAACGGTAACAAGAACTCCTTTTCTACCTACTGTTCATATGGATAGTCATCTTATTGGTTTCTCAGATGCTTGAGGTCATAGATGTTATATGTCTAGTTTTATTGCAGTAGGTGTGGAAATGGTGTCCTGCAACCAGATTGCTTACACACGGAATAACTACCAAGTACTGTTGGCAGTAAATGAGAAGCTATCGGTGGTTCATTCTAGGGTATGATTTTAACACTCAAGTGAAAATAAATGCAATGTGTAACACAAGTATTTAAGTATCCGTGGCTATGATTTCTCAAATTGTTGTTATTCTGCAAATAAAAGTGAAGTCTTATGCTGTAAATGTGGACTGTTTGTGCCTCCTCTCTTTTTAATATAAAGACTTTTATTGATAGGGTAGAGAAGATCAGTCTTCATGCTGACATGTTTTTTGACAAAGACCAGAGCCTTTTTCCTTAGTAGCGACCTTAAGGTACTGTTGCAATAAATGTTTAATTAGCGAGAAAGCCCCATGCTTTTACATTTCAGCCTTTGAACTTTGAGAATACTCTACTCTAATTTTCAACTTTTAATCCTTTGCCTTTGAAATTGGTCTGTAAATTTTAGGAGTGCTTTTCCTGTGTTAAGTAAAGAAATAAACGGGATGCCTTCCTGGTCAGAGCACCTATTTAATAGCAGTTTGATCAGGTGCCTTGTATATTCATCTAATTCATTTGTGCATTGTGCTGCATCACCAAGTATCATGTGGCTTGGGAAAGTCAGTGATGTGTCTGCACTCTCTGGTTTGAACAGCATGGGGATCAACCATGACGATGACCACCCATCCTGTGCTGGCCGCTCCCACATCATGTCCGGGGAGTGGGTGAAGGGCAGGAATCCCAGTGACCTGTCCTGGTCCACCTGCAGCAGGGATGATCTGGAAAGCTTCCTAAGGTAAGACGGGAAAACTGAGAAACCATCTGCTGGGGCAAACTCGGAATACATCATAAAATACACACACTGAGAAAATAAAGAAATTACTGTGGGATTTCAGGGTAGGAACCCTGCTGATTTTATAAGAGCTCTGTAGGTGGGGAACAACGTAACGCCAGATATTGTGGAGCCGGCATGTTTGAAGCTGCAATAAAGCTTCAGGGTAACTATGCATCACCCTGGTTTGCCAGAGAGGTTCGACACAACTGACAAGTGTGTGTGTGTTTTTTTTATGGCTTTGTATTCTCATGCCTCGATTTTAGGACTTAAAAAGAAACGGTGATTTAAAAATAAAGAAATGTGAAAGCCTTAACCGTGCTTGTTGCCATAGCTCCAGAAGGGGTCAAGTGATGTTTTGCTGCCACCTTTTCCTGTGGGAAGATTCAGCGTGCAGGATTGGTTTATTTTTCCTGTAACGTTTGTGTGAATTTCATTCCCATCGTCCCTTCCTCCTAATGTTGTGTAATTCCTGCGACTTACAGGTCGAAGGTCAGTGCCTGCCTGTTGGAAACGGATCCTCGGAGTCACCATGTGGTGAGGCTGCCTTCCAAGCTGCCAGGCATGCACTACAGTGCTGACGAGCAGTGCCAGATTTTGTTTGGCACCAACGCCACGTTCTGCAATAATATGGAGGTATGCTGTTCCTTCTGAGCTGCTGTTTCCAGGATTAAAAGATAACCAGACCCGAAACTGAGATTCAGTTTCAAAAGGCGTGTGTTTTGTGCTCTTTTAGTCTCTTTATATTTGTACAGCGTGCGTTTGTAACAGCGGCTGGGAGAGTTCCAGTTTGAATAACACACAGAGTGTTTGGATGAGCTCAGATTTTAGTCTTTGATCAAATGCTTGGAGATTCTCACGCAGTAAAACTATGACTTTGGAGTTGAAGTATATTGTAATTGTATAGTAATGATCATTGTATCTCTTATGTAAACATATATATTAGAACTTGTTGGGTGTTGGAATGAAATGAGTATTGTCATTCACTGGTATTATTTCATTATCTATAACTGTTGATAGCATAATAAATACAATATTTTAAAGATGATTTACTTAAAACATTTTCCGACACTAAAGTAGATGGCACATTTACTTCAATACTCAAGTTGTCTTTGGGAAGTGGAAAAGTGGCAAACAATGACAATTATATTGGCTTTTTAGTAAACATAACCGGGCTATTTGAAAATGGCACAATCATCTTTGAGTACTTTGGGAAACAGACCGCAGAGCTAAAAGTAATATATGAAATTGTAAAATACTGTGGTTCAAAATGTAGATCATGGATTTAAAGGAACCGATAAAAATGTTCCAGAAGTGTATGTAATGCTGCTAATGGCTCCTGACGTGTGACTGACAAATAAAAAAGGAAAACTGAAAAAACAAAACCACTGGAAAAGATTACCAATGTACTGCACACAAGTAAATAACTGAAGAACCATTAACAATTGTATGAGCTATTTCTTTCCATACAGCTGTTTGTATTATTTTAAATAAGCAGATTTCAGTTAAACTTGGCTAGAGTGCGTATTACATGTTGGACATAATGTACTCTGTTTGTGTAAGCGCTATCAACACCAACACTAAGACTAGGTGCAGGATGGAAAACAGGTTCCGGGGGTCTCCTCTAGGGGGCACGTTCTGGATATTATACTATTGACCAGCAGAGACATTGCACTCTTCACACTGTCTCTGCCAGCTCATTAGAAAGGAGGTCCTGAACCCAATCGCTCACACACTTTCAGAGAAGCCAAGAACCTGGGGGTGACCAGTTTCACACCTTGAAGCATTTTATGGCAAAATCGATGCCAACATTAACAGTCTTGTTCTGTAACACCCAGTAGTGAAATATGAGTAAAACCTTCTGTTTTGTCAATTCACAGCTTGCACAATCTGTGTTATTAAATATTATTAACAAGGAATACACGTTTTTATTACAAAACATTTAATGACGCAATACTGGTGCAAAACCTCATATTCTGTTATAAAGTAATTATAGGGTTTCTTATAAAAAACCTGTTTTTATTAATACACTGTATTATTCTTTATAACACCCTTTTATAATACATTTGCAGTGTTTTTCTGGTTCAAGTTTGAATTAAAGCCTGATAAAACTTTTTTTTTTTAATTCAGCAAATAGACAGAAAAAGTGGAAACTGGTTAAAATAGACACTCTTTGGCCATACCCTTAACAAATAAAACACACAAACTCTTCTACATCACATTGACTCGTAGAACTGATTGGAGCATTGTGCTTACTTCTGAACATGGTTTAGTTTTAAATATGTGTTGAAAGTTCAATAAACAAGAAAAGTTTGTGAACTAATGCATGTTGGATGAAGTATTTATAATACAGCAATGTGCAAGAAGACTGGTTGGATAATATCCAAGTATGAATTCACCTGTGCATTAATACTTCAGAACACAATACTGTAAATTTATAAAGGGGGGGGGGGGTCATATTGCCATTATACTGTCTTTATTAAGAAAGATATATAGCATATTTACAGCAATGGATTTTGCAGTGAAAGATCTATACCACAAATCAAGCGGTAATCTAGTGCTTAATGTCACAAGATTGCTTTACATTAAAGAAAATATTTGGCAAACGCCTACAGATTGTCTAGACAAAATTAAGGGTCGGACCCAAAGGAAGCTGTGTGCACTCCTACTAATACAAGGCTTGACAAAGATGTATCGTGCAGCAACAGAGGTCAAAAGCATGAAGACAGTAAAATTGTCAGCGTTTTTAATGATTGTCTTGCAGCCTGGGGGGGTGGGGGTGGGGGTTCACTGTATAAATGGAAAATATTATTGCAAGCTTTCACGTCTATCTAGAGGTAAGAAAGAACACCAGGAATACAGCAAGAGAGAGAGAATGGAAACATATGTGTAGTAAAGTGGGTTTGTGTGGAAGCAGCAGCTTAGCAAGGCTTCCTATACCTCAATAGCCCGTCCTTGTGAACACATGGGGATGATTAGCAGATGTAGAGTAAATGGAGCGAGTCCAGAAGGTCTGTACACTGTGGGTCTTTCCATAGGAGTCCTGTGTGCTGCCTTCCCAGCTCAGCTCACTCGCTAGCCACAAGTTCAAAATTAGGTTCAATAACGTCATATCTGGATACGTCACTCTCTCTCTTTTTTATTTTATGTTTGTTGAATAGTCACGCTTTTTAGTAGGTTTCCAAAAAACGTTACTAGCAGTGTTATGAGTCATTGTTTTGTTTTTTTTCAAACTCACCTAAAATGTAATGTTTTGAAAACATTACCATTTGTTTATGTAAGTGCGGTATCCCTTAATAGTTTAGATTTGTATAGACTAGGCCCACCCTGGTGTTTTTTACTTTCAGACATGTACAGTTAGAGATGTTGGTTTTCATAACTTTTGTACTCTAAGGATTTACTGTATAATAATCAAAACAGTCTGACTGTAATTTATATCACTAGCTCATTTATACCTCATCTTCTACACTGTTCTCCAGGACTAATACCAGATAGAGGTCACAGAATGTATCCGGGGATACAGAGCTATATATTCCATCATGTTCAGAAATACCTTTGCATGATTTATGCGGTGCACATGGAATTCTAGATATGTTACAAGTCATAAAGGAACGTGTAGAGGTGTAATCCATCTATCTGGAGTCTGAAGGAGTGATCTAGTGTAACGCCGCCTGCAGTCATAGCCCAGGAAATGATTTACTGTCAGGCGTGCGGAGCAGTAACTGAGATGAGCAAACAAGTGGACATAATCAAAAGGCATACCGGCATGCAGATGTTAATGACTGATCAACGTTTCAAATGTGGGCAATCTAATGTATTCTTTGGTTACAGTGCTCCCCCGTTATTTCACAGTGTACTGTATATATCACTTTAATTGATTTTGCAAATTGACGGTAGTCCCAAGTTCCCAACTTTTTTTTTTTTTTTAACAAATTGGAAATATTCTAGGTTTTCAGATGAGAGACACTTCAACTCAAGGAGAAAGAGACAAAAAGAGGTAGACAAGTTAACTTATTAAATAACCATTTAGGATTTCAACAGTCCAACAGTGATTTTTATTTTCTTTTCTCTTTCACTTTTACAAGTCCATAAACTTTTTAAACAGACCTGTTGGAAACGCATAACAGAGAAGAATCTACTTCTACATAACCTGCTATGTGCATTTGGAGCCTGGAGTTACGACCAGCACTGTGTACAATTACACGTGAATAAGCAGTACATGCTCTTGTATATGGAACATGAGACACTAGGTATCCCTGTCGGGTCGTCTGACCTGTGGAGGGATGCACATTAAATACTTTGAGGCTTGTCCTGATGACAGCTTTATGGGGTTTGGATAAATATCACAGCCAGTGACACATGTCCTATTGATGGCTACATTTTCAGCCATCTGTAAAAGCATTTCCTCCGGATCTTTGGCGTTACTGTAAAAGGGCCCTCTCTCCCGTTTAAGCAATACAAGTATAATTACAGTATCTGGAGATTTTCTTTCCCATATAGACCAGGTCAGTCAGTGTTATGAGTCTGTGTTGGATAATCCAAGTCCATATTACTTCATAATGTCTCTGTGAACTAGTTTAATACTCTTCAAACAAGCTCAGATTTCCCCTTTTTGCCCTATCATTGATTTTTCTTTTTGCAGTGTTTTTCTAATCAATCCTCAATTGGCACAAAAATCCAGTATGTCAATATGTAATGCAAACGTGTGCTGTGGACACTGTTGACAATTCAATATTTTTTTTCCATAAGGGACACAAGGACCGTTACTAAACAATTGCAATATAGTGTAACAGTTATGTGTATGAATCTTGAAGCATTTGATCAAAGAGTCAAGTGTGAGCTCATTCAAACCCTCTGTGTGCCATTCATTAATGCCCAGGCTGATTCCCTCAATATATTAACTAAAACCTTTTAGTTCAGAGGTATTTCTAATGATGCCAGCAGAGATGTTTCCCCTTGGTAACCCTTGAACTGAAGCTGATATTCTGGTATTGGGCACATAGTTTACTCCAGGAATGTAATGGAATTCTGGGAAAAAAATAACGTTACTCAATAAAGCATGTGTAAAAAGAACGAATAGATGAGTGCTCTTATTTCAAGACCCCCCTTTTGGCTTTGGAATAGAGTTTCTTGTACCTTACTGATTTAGAGTGGTTATTGTCTGCCTTGCATTAAGAACATAGTTTCATTGCTTAACTTTTAGTTTAAGAGGGGGGCTGTGGGGGGGACGGGACTCCTTGCTTATCCTCAGGCTTACTGTGCATCTTGGTAGTTGGAAAGATATATTTGACATTACTGGGCAGTGTGATCTTAATTTTGATGTGATTTGTTTTTAATGCTTTTCCCAATTGGTGGGGTGTTGTCGTAAGAAAAAAAAAAAAAAAAAAAGGATTTATGTTAATTTATGACATCCAGCAAAACACCCCCACCCCAAAGCACAGTCCCCTTTTGCCCCTGACTCTCCACTGGCTGTTGCAATGTATGACTGTGCATTCCGTCTGCATTATAACATCATCGCCAAGCCTCAGTAATGGCTTGGGGTCATTAAAGGCATTCCAAATGCAACCCCATTCCAGAAATCTGGGACCTTGAGGATAAAAGGTAGGTTTGTGGTGGTTTCTGGGTGGAGAATAGCATAATAACCATTTTACAATAATACTTTGATTTATCTGAACAAGTAGATTTTACAGATTCATGTGTAGATTAGAATAATAGAGGATCCACAGTACGTTTTTCAAGCATTAATTGGAGAAATAAAACCTTGTCTCTTTTGTAGTGGTATGGCAACTGAACACAGAGAGTTGAGATCCAGTTCTTTTGTAGTTTCTTTCTGAAATTAGCTGTTGATTTTATTGTCACACATGCTGTGAGGTCTCGCATGCTCTACAGTGCATTTCCTATTAGGACTAATTTCACCACCCTTAGAGAAAAGTTGAAAAAAATAGCACTGCTGTACTCAGAAGAAACATCAGCAGAACATTACCAGCAATGGCAACACAGTGATTTTAAGTATTGCAATGGTCCCAATACAGCAATGTGCTAACACCCTAAATCAGTTTAAATAACAACTGTAACTAAATAAACCATTGGGATACCACTGGCAGACTCCTCCCATTACCTTGTACTGAACCAGAGCATTGTTATTGTAGGATAACGATATTTAGTCTTCAAATGGTGAAAAGGAGCTAACAAGGAATCGATGTAACATTATGGAGATGGAAATGATGTAGTTACCGGTGTGCAGCTGGTAACTGGGAAAGGGAAGGCTGTAACCTGTGCTTGTTTTTTTGTTCTAGCATCTGATGTGTGCTGGTTTGTGGTGTTTGGTCGAAGGAGACACATCTTGCAAAACCAAACTGGATCCCCCACTGGACGGCACAGAATGTGGTGCAGACAAGGTGATTTTTGAAATAATTTTACATAGCATTTTTACTTAACTTTTATTTCGTTCATTTTTAACAGCAGTTTTCCATTTACAGTACTTAATCTAGTAATTAGAAAAGACCAAATTTTTTCCTGTTTTCATAGGTATATTATGACCCTATCTCGGATGGGGGTACACAGTAGACTAGATTATTTGGAAAGGGGTACGGTGCCTAAAAAGTTTGAAAACCACTGCTCTGGAGTATAAAGCAATACAGGAATGCAATTGAATGTACAGTGATGGTAATATAGTTAAGTGTTCAGATATTTACTAATGAATGAATAAATATACACCTGCTTACAGTGTAAAATGCGCAAAGACAATGCGAGAGCCGCTAGCGAGTCATTCCACAATGGTGTGTTGTATTGCGTTCTCCTGGGTATCTTTCAGTGGTGCAGGGCTGGAGAATGCGTCAGTAAGACCCCGATCCCGCAGCATGTGGACGGAGACTGGAGCTCCTGGAGTCAGTGGAGTGTGTGTAGCAGGACCTGTGGCACTGGAGCCAGATTCAGGCAGAGGAAGTGTGACAACCCACCGTAAGTTAATAAGGAAAGAGAGCCGTGGAAGAACCGATCCTATACACTCTGCTTATCCGTTGCAGTTTGTAAACTCCTCTTTATACGTCCTACTACACGTCTGTTGTCTGTACTAAGCTCCAGGCAGAAAGAGGCTTATGGGCCCTATTCACAAAGCCTGTGAGGTAATAAAGGATGTTTTATTCCCTTTTTATGAATTAACTAAAGTTTGGTATTCAACTGCTGTTGGATTTTTTTAACAGTAGTTTCATGAATATTAAACTTTTGTTTTAAGAGACTTTCTGTAAATAAACAAACACTAGTTTTGTGAATAGTGCACTGTGACGCCTTATCATTTCTTAGTCTGATGTTGGTTCCCAATATCTCTGCCCCTTTCACCTTTCCAGTATATAGAACACCTTCCACAATGAGGTGTCGAATCTTCCATTCTGCCAACGGGGGGTTGTTTAAAAGTTGTGCCACATATCTGACCTACTTTAAAACTGCAGCACGAAGTGGAATTATGCCTTTTTTATTGTATGCACGATTTAATGTTGCATTAAATGTTTCTCAAATAGAGGCTCAGACAAGTCCAAAGACCATGTGCATCACTGAACTTGGATCGCCATCAGACGAGCACGCTGTTTTTATTTGGGTCCTGACTATTGAAAGTGGCCTTGATATAATTCTCAAGAAGACAAAGCAGCAAGCAGAGTGCAGTCTGAAGAGCTGCATTAAAAGGCAATTAGCTTTCCAGAAAGTGAAAGCACATTTGCTTATTGGAGCTGTGCGGAATGATTTCAGCAGTTGTGTTCAAAATGCAATTTCAGAAGAACAAAACGAGGCCCAGAATTATTTTAATGGCGTCCCAGAACTATTTACGAGGGTCTTTGGTCCCCATGTTCTGTATGTTTCCAGCTGTTCCAGATTGTCTAATATTGCTTTTGGGTCTCATTTCTTTGCATAATCCTGGCTTTCCTTCTACCTAGACACTCGTAATACTCTATTGTGAACGACACTTCACGTCTGGCATCAAGTCACCTCATCTGCTGGGGCTGTTCTGATGATTACATCTTATTTCAAATATAAAAATGTTTGAATAAAAAATCTGTTTAAACATTTAAATACATAGAGACAAACTGACTGGATTCTAATATGTATCTGGGAGTGTACTGTATGTGCACTATTTCTTTATTTGGTATTTTGTACACCAAGCACAAAGTACTGATACAAATGTTTAAATATTTAGCATTAATGAGCAAATTTGCCGTATGTATGCATTTTTTATCATAGTTTTTTAGGGAAACACTGGGAGCCCTAGTCACAAAGCTTTAGACTGTTTTAAGGAATTTAGCATGGTACTTTTTGCAGTTTTACTATGCATTTTCCATCCATGGTTTACCATCAAAATACTTTACCATACCTTGCTGGTCTTCTATAATGCTTACCGATGCTTTACCATGCTTTCACTATGCACTTTTTTTTTTTTTTTTCAATTTTACCATCCATGTAACTACAGTATTTGTTAACTGTTTTAGGGTTTATTAGTATATTGATATTCCTTATTATATAATTGTCACTACCTCTGGCCTACTTTTTTTTTTTTATTTACACTGAGCCAGATGGAAGGAGATTGGTACTAGCATCGCCTTGCAATATTCCAGGCAAAAATGAAATGCACCTGGGTGGTTTGAAGACTTGTCCTAGCAAATTGACAGCCTTCGGGACAGACAGTAGCACTGACATTAAAGGTGAGAATGATCGAACAGGTTGTATCTTTAACTCAGTTGTTTCCTCTTGTCCTTTTCAGCCCGGGGCCAGGTGGGAAGCATTGCCAGAAAGCCAGTGTTGAGCATAAAGCCTGCGAGGGCCCGCCCTGCTCAAAGGGGTTTCCTACCTTCCGGGACCAGCAGTGCCAGTCGCATGACAGGCAAGCTAGCAAGAAGCAAAACCACTGGACTGCCGTTATTAATGATGGTGAGATTCACATCTGTTTCTTTTACTTATTATGGTATGTTTTGTTACCAGCGTGGTTGTGATGGGTACAGTAAAACCAATGCATACACCAAAGTACCTTTTATATCTTTACATCTGAAATGTTTCGGTATGTTAAACATACCTTCTGTCAAGGGAAAGTGTGAAAACAAACAGTGGAGGTACTTTATAGGCTTTTGATGCCATGGGAACTTCACTCGTGTCTTTTTAAAATCTGTTAATGTGCTTGTGATATAATTTACTACACAGCTGCTATACCATACAGTATATAATCACTTTCTTACCTGTTTAACATCTTAGTCTTCTGTGTCCGGTTTGTACCTTGTGTCCTGTAACTGTTGGAGAAATGATATGAAGAAGTATGATCATTTACTTTAGACCTCTCTCTTGTAAAATGTGCCAGACCTGTTTCTATGCAGAAAACGCAAACGAAAAAGAATTTTTATTCAGCGAAATTTGTCTTTTCATTTGTGTGTGTGTGTGTGTGTGTGTGTGTGTGTGTGTGTGTGTGTGTGTGTGTGTACGAAAAGCCTTTTAATCAGAGTCCAATTCATTCAATGCCAGTCTGACAAATATAACAGCTGTTAGCCAAATGTATGCTATTTCAACTTCCTTAACAGGATGTGGAGCGGTTTGTCTGAGGGCTATGGGAATCACAGTACGCCCTCCTTATTTACCTATCAAAAGCAGTCATAATTAATCTGCTGCTGCATTTAACTCAATCAAAGGTGGCGTCTAAGATGAATTTAATGAAAATAAAATGTCATACACAAAGTGATTGAGCTCAATTTGTTAAGTATTCTTGAAGTTCACATATTGTACCAGTTTTTGTAAATTTAAAATTGCATTGAGTAATCAGCTGCAAGTCATTTTTAAATATTATTTTCATTAAACAGCATTGTATTACAATGCTGATAAAGCAGTACTGAGGCTAGTGTGCTCATAGCTTACTTGTAGTTGACACTGGAGAAAATATGCAACAAATCAATGAGAGGAGATTTTCCATACTACAATGTACAGAGTAATTGTATTCAATTCAGGGAGTGGAGTCACTTTGTCCATTCACTGCTATGTCTTGTGTTAACTTGCCTATCACAGTTTATAAAGCTATTAAAAATCAACCCTGATGACAGGTTAAGCACACTTTTGGCTCACTCGGTGGCCTACGATCTATCATGTATCATTACATGCTTGAGCAATTTTGTTATTTGCATGGATTCAATGCTCACAGGGTTTCTGAATCGTTGAGATAGAACCCAATCGGCTCTAAATAGAAAGACCGAAAAGCAACATTTTTTTGCAGCAGGCTTTTGTTTTAATGGACGCCAGTTCACGTCCAGCCACTAGCCTGTTACACAAGATAAAACCAAGACCCACAACTTGTCAACTTGTGTTAAATATGCCAGCAATAATATGTTTAGTTCCCAGCCATAAACCAAATCACATCTACCAGTATTTCTAGTCAAAACAATACCTGCCAGAAGTCATACTAGAGACAAAAAAATATAAGTTATGTCCTAGAAACATTGTAAAATAGCCCCCCAACAGTTTATGATAAAATTTGGTAATTTGTTTTTAATAGCGACAATATTCATATAAGCTTATAATACTTTTTTTTCCAGAAAAGCCATGTGCCTTGTTCTGTAATCCACTGGGAAGGGACTCTCCTGAGCTGGTGGCTGAGAGAGTACTTGACGGCACTCCTTGTGGACCGTATGAGACTGATCTGTGTGTGAATGGAAAGTGCCAGGTATGTTGACACGTTTTCAGGTTGTACCAAAAATAACAACATTTACTCATTTTCATTTTACAGTCCAATTCAGTCTGTTTACCATCTCTAAAATTAAAGCATTGGCTAGTACTGCATGCCTCAGCAGTAAACATGAAAACTACAGTTACATCTGCCAGCTGAATTGATTTGTTGCTACATCTCTGTTAGTCTCAGTCTGAACGTCTCGACTAACCCCCTGCTTGTGCAAGGCAGGTATGGAAGTGTGCAGATTTAATTGGCCCGAGACGCAGCTGAGGTCAAGACTGAAGGGAAAGCTTCCTCAGTATGGTCTTATTGATTGGGTTTATTTTATAGGTGCTGCTTGTCCTTGATTTTTGGATAGATGTGTTCTGCATATTATTATTGTGTAGCTTTCAGCCTTGTGACATGAGACCTACACTCCTTTTAAGGAGACTTGGGACTCAATGATCAAAGTCTTCCCTGCAATGAACTGCTCTGTATCAGCAGCACACTGTGCAAATATAAGCTGCACGATTTAAACCTGGCTTCCATCTCCGAACACCAAGCGCCCAGCATCCAACACTATCTAGGAGAGAAGTTTGCTATACGAGTGTAGGTCTAGCTCACTATAGTGTACTACAGTATTAAAACACTATACCCGGGTATAACGCCAAAGAAGGCCCTGCTTACTTATTACCTGGTATACTGCGCACCTCCTGTACAATGCACAATCCATGTATGTTACGCAGAAATTCTCTCAATAATAGTTAAGATCAAAGGGTGTGTGTGTTATAGTCCGAAACATTACGGTATAGGGTTTTGCATCCATGCCCTGTACTGTATATAATGTAATACCAGTGGTATATACAGTGAAGCCCAGCATAGAATATATAAAATTGGTGCAGAAGGTCCAGCCCACTTGGGCCTTATCCTTTATCTCCATCTGCTCTGTGTAATGTTTTTATGCTGTCATGTGATACTGAATCAGCTGATCTCTTGGACAGAACATGCCTCTGATACCTTGAAACTATACTACAGACACTTTGCACTGGTTCTTTTTAAAACCCACAGAGGGATGGGCTGGCCATATATCTAGGTACTGTAATATCTAGTCTCAGTACTGCTTCTGAAACAAACCAAAAACAAGGTGTTTACAATTAAATCGCAATTAACCCAAGCTGAGGGAAGCTCTCAAGTGACATGGACATCTGCGCTGGCCTGGCTGAGCCCGAGGAAGCTTCCCATGTGGGACAGCAATGCGTTCAGCATCACCTGTATAAACATTCACAAAGACACTGCCGTGTTTAATGGGAACATTAGTCATCTTTTAATGGTTTAAAAAGACACATTTACCACTGTTGCACTGAAATAATGCAGAAAATGGAAATTACATTGAAATAATGATCTAATGGTTTAATCAATCTTAGGTACTGTATTATCACATGGTTTCCCAGCGTGGTCAGGGTGAATACCACAGTTAGGACCATATGAGTTACTTCAGAGTGTTACATAGCTGTCCTATCCAATGCAATACATGTATACATGCAATGAAACAAGGAATTCCTACAACACAATATATTTTCCATTTCCAAACTTACAATGCACATGTGCTGTTGCATTGCCAGACACTGGCTTCCTTTGTCCTTCATTAAAAATATTATACATAACTGGAGAGACCCCTGAGATCAAACATCTCATTAGTCTCAGACTGTAAAAGACATCAGAATTCATGGATAGGATCAGAACTAACCAGACATAACCTTCCTACCAAACAATTTGAACACACTGTTTGTTGAGGTCCTGTTCAGGTCATTTTAGTTCAGTCTTGAAGTGCATAAACCGGGGAAAGCTGAGATGTTGGCAGTGAGGGACTCTCTTCCACATATTGTACAGGGATGAAAATAAAAACTCCCATTGTATAGCGGTTTGATTCATGCCAGGTTTTATTATGAGCCATAGGTGCAGGTGATCTCTATAAAAGACGCAGTGTTTGTCTGATTAGACCCAGGGGCAGGGAATGGAAAAAAAATATGTCACATATGACTACATTAGAAAAAAAGTTATTAAAACCTAATCTGGGTTAGGACTTTCTGCTTAGAGTGTCTCCTGTGATACTGTTACTTGGAGAGAGTTTTGTGGATGAAAAAAGCATATCTGTATTCCACTGGAAGCAATAAAACCTTTACAACAGTAGTTAATGCTTGCTCTCCATACACCCTGCATGTTAATATCTTCCATGTGCAAAACTGAAGCTGACTTCTCTGTAGATCACAGATATGTCCCCAAATCATCAAAATGAATATCTTAATGCTAAAAATCAAAGTCGTGTTGGATCACTTCACATTAAAACGGGGTATTTAGCTCTCTTATGCCTACTTCTTTGTTTATTATCACCTGTATGCATAACAGATGAGATTAAGTCAGTCTCTAAACACTTTAATTGGTCGCAAATGAGAAAGGCTCTTTGCCTGCTTGTTTGACTCATTTGGGAGCAGATCATTAGAGGCACAGATTAAAGTAAAATAAATACCCTCCTTGAATTTGAGACTTTTCACCTGAGGGGAAAATAAAGAGCTATGTAATGTTAAGCCAACTGTATGGAAACTGAAAAAGGCTGTGAAAATAAAAGGCGACTGGCTTAAAAAATCATTAACAGTGGTGAGGATCCCAAAAGCACAGATCAGCCGGGCAGTGTAACTGGGAACCCTGCATAGCTTCATTTCAATCAAGGAATTTCCAAATGGGATTTTCATGACTTAATTGCCAGTAATTTTTTTTTGCAGGCAATAATGCAAGTAAAACGTTCAATACATATTAGAAACATCTGTCATCTGTAGCACACACTGGAGGTTTCTCCTTTGTATTATATAAAATATGCATCTCCCGATGGGGCATTCTGGAGAACACACTTTACTGCAGATTTCAACCGTCAACTTCTTTTGAAGGAATCCAAGGTGGTTATCATTGAGTAATTCAGTGAGCGTCTTCTGCGTGTACTTACAGTATCAACATGTAAAACTGCAGGGAGTAGTTTTTTTTTTTTTTTTTTTGTAATAGATTTGAATGGTGGTGGTAATATGACCCAGCACTGTTTAATCAATTCAGTAGATCCCTACTGTGTCTAAAGAAGCCACATAACATATGCAACTATTATACTGCGAAATTGTGCTTTGGCTGTGAGTCAGGGTTCCATGAATCTTGAGATTGTGAACCTGTGTAAGGAGGCGCAGGTAGCATGCTTACATGTGAGGATTGGAACTGTGCTGGGGTTTCAACACACACAACAGAACTAAAGCCGCTTCTGATTTGAATTCAAAATGTTGATCTACTTTGCGTTTCATTTCTGACAGATTATCACATTACAAGATACTGCTCTAATCACCCCTGATAAGCGACAGAGAATTGTCTTGTAATTCTTGTTCTCCTTTGGATTTTCTTCCACGCTGTCTTAAATTGTTAAGCCTTCAATCTAAAGTGCTTTGCTTTTGTTTAGCGAGCCTAAGTGAGCTTTCTGAAAAGTAAATTCTATTTTTTGTGTTAATTTTTAAATGACTAATTATAGGACACTGTAGATTAAATCACAGCATGATGTATTGAATAAAGGCAGGACTGCTTATGACCTGTATAATCCCAGGGTTCACCCCCTGACGCCTTCAGTGTTCAAGTAGATACAGTGTAGTATCATTCGCCTCAAGACAGTAACCGCAGAACACACCAAGCTGGGGGAATTTGGGAGTTGAAAGTGAAGGGGCTCCCATCTAAGTACTATCTACTGTAGTCCCAGCTCTGCTTTTTTAGACCCATATTTACACAGAATTTTACTCATTTAAAAAAAAAAAAACTATGTGCAGCACTTCTTATATCTCTTTGAAGTACTACAGTACAGCAGTCTGGCTTAAAAGGAAGACAAATTCCAGTAATTTACTGTTAAAATGAGTGTTTCCAACAGTCTAGGCACCAAATACATATACTATACATGAGTCATAATCCCCAAGTAATTTAGATTTTTTTTGTGTTATTATTTCTTAACCGTTACCATATGCCTCCTAATATGGGATAATATTAAGCAGAATTGCACATAAGGTATTCAATATCAATTTGCAGTACGGCTCTCAATTATTTGCAGGTACAGTAACATACCCATGACATCATGACTCCGCTGCCTCATAATTAGCTCCATACTCCTCATTGCTTTTCTGAGTAAATTTCACATGCAGCTTCTTCAGCTGTTCTTGTGCCATGCCCGGCATTACAGAATCATATCTATCCTCTTGTACAAGTAATAAAGTCCAGCAAGTGAAACAAATCCGTCCTGTAAAAAGAGAATTATCAAATATTCTGGGAAAAAGCATTATCTCTGTGGTTCAAGTTATTATTTTTTTTTGGCTCTTGATCAATTTGTGATGGCAAGAATGACAGCAGGTGTTGAACAAAAATACATTTAGAGTATTAATATAACGTAATGCTTAATTAATCAATATCACTTTTAGCGTGGGGCTAGATTCTCAAACAATCATAAGCATTCTAAAAGGAATAACGCATCCAATAATATAATCGAACCAGATCTATCATTTCAGTTACAGGCATTATGCTCCTACATTAATGGGTGCCTGTTTGTGTTTGTTTTTACTTTAGAAAATTGGCTGTGATGGAGTCATTGGCTCTTCAGCAAAGGAGGACCGGTGCAGCGTGTGCAATGGGGATGGCAAGTCCTGCAAGATAGTGAAGGGAGATTTCAGCCACGCCAGAGGAACAGGTGAGTGTAGTGTCTTTCCAGGTCTGTACATATTCATAGTGAGGGAGGTTCAAATAAGGACACACTCCAGCCCTAAACCACGAGGTTACAGGTTCCAATCAAACAATAACCATCTTCAGCACAATAGAAGACAGGGCAGTGTCTCTAATGCCAAAAAGAGGAAGGAAATGGATTTTAAAGCCTTGGTTATGCTTCCTTTTAAGTAAACCAGGTCAGACTCTCATATAGGACTTCAATTCAACACACTAGTCTGGGGACAGGGAATCTTTGGAAAAGGAAACCATGACATACTCCTAGAGCAATGCTTTGGAAATATTTTTGTTATAAATGAACCGATTCACATTTCCACCCACTTGTGCCTAGTGTATTGGACCTTTCTATTTATTCACATGAATACAGATTTGCTTCAGCATGCAGATGGGGGGGGGGATCTACAGTATTGGATCATGAACTGCAACAGTAAAGGGGATGTGAGTCACTAATCAAGATCATTCAAACCTAAATGTCTTTAGTGTTTTATAAGGCTATTCCCTGACCAGGCTGAGGTGTAGTCTGTACAGTATATTTGAAGAAATACTTAACAGTACACCCAGAAAGAAAGGTGATAAAGTAACAGATTTGAAGCCAAAAAATAAGCAATACACGATGCACGTAGTATAACTGTAAAGTGAGTATAAATCCTTATGTGGAGCACACCATAGTGACAGGTGACTTAGGCTGCCACCTACCGTGGAGTGCTAGTGCTGCAGCAGCTTCACAAACACAAATGCCCTCTACCAAGTGTGTCAGAGGAGACGCCCCTCTGGCTACTCCATGCAGATTCTCATAGTGACCAGCTACAGTGGCTGACACCTACACACACTATACTTGTGCCAGAAACACAGGCAGTCTGGGATTCAAATTAATTTTCCTTCTGGTTTTAAGGTACCACACTTTCAGCCCCCAAAAAATACATTGAAAGTGCTCATCCACAGGTGTAAAATCATAAAAAAATAACCAAGGTATTGGAATAATTTGGATTTAATTAATTTCCTGTAAAGCAGTAAAGAATTGGGTCTTTTCAATTGATCGAAACAGCAGTGGAGCTAATACTGCCCCCATTTTAATCATTAAGTTATAAACGTTCCTGAGCTTGTATTTTTTATTTTTGTATTTCTTCATATTTTATGTAACTGGCCTATGACCGTCCTTAATGCCCTGTCTTTGACCTGGGGTGGGGGGATCTGTAAACAAAATATGTATTACAATAACTGATTTTTGTACAGTAAGTACTATCTTGAATAGTTCTTGATTTATATATTTCAGATACTGTATTTACTTTGCCACTGTTTTTTGAACAAAAGCTTTTTATGCAATTTGCTTATGATGACAAGGTATGGTGTGTGTGTGTGTGTGTGTCTATCTGTGTGTGTGTGTTTGCAGTATAAGTAATTCCAGAAGTTTTGCTATTAACATGACTAAACCCTTCACAACCCCTTTTCTGTTTCCCAGTCACCAGTAGCCATTGTAAGAAGGTTTCTACGTGTGTGATGTCAAAGCCCAGGGCTGTTCCCAAGTGTTATTCGTGTAAGATACCTGGCTGTGAATGTGTGCTTTCTGTCCTGGTTAGAAACTACATGTTGTTTGATAAATGCCTGGGGTGTGTTTCTCATTGGGTTCTCCTGGAAAATACTGTCTTTGTCAACAGTCACGAGTGAACAGGGCCATAATTGGAGGTAATTAGACACAACCACATGTGATTAGATCCAATAATGTAGGGTCTCCTTTCTTTCCTGAACAGAACAGCACAATCAACTTTAAAAGGAATTTGATGATACGTTTTGTAAAAAAGGTGTGTTAACAGACATGCATCAGTAATAATAATAATAATAATAATAATAATAATAATAATAATAATAATACCAATAACTTGACAAACTTGTGCCATTGTAAGATCAAGTGCATTACCCCATTCGACCTTGCTGTCCTCTTGGCTAAATATAAATTGGTTTAAATCCATATTTAGATTCTACGTATCTGTAACTAAAGTCAGATAAGTCACACAAATACACTTTATAACCTCATTAATTAGAAGCATCTCTATCCGTAATGTGTGAATTGAAGAGACATGACGACTGTAGGTTATTGTATATCTGAGCAGAAATGAACACTGACGCCATGATTTGAGGAGTGGTTGCACACGTATCTGAGGAGCTGCTAGCATGAAACCGGTCGATCGTGAGCTTTGAAAATGGAAAAACAAAAAAACACGTAAGTTTTACATTTGGATACCTGATTGAGGTTGTATTGTTTTAATGACAAGCAACCTAAATAGAGGATTCAAAATAAATCTATAATTTATTAAAGATAATTTTAATGCAAATAAAATTCTATACCCACATTATCATTAAAACACTCCTCCTATAAAACTTGTGGCATAGCCTGATATTCAATGTTATATATAGTCTGCCAGATTGTTCCAAAAATACTTCTATTATTTTTGTTAGCAACAATATGTTTTGCCCATTAGCTTGTAGCTGAGGGATATGGATGTCTTGGAAAAGTAGCAATTAAGAAAAACACTTCCATTTGTTTCAAAGTACAGATGCTGCAGAGCAGGCATGCTAAAGGAAGCACAAAAATAAAGTTATTGGAAAAAGTTTTGTTAGAGATACATATAAGAAAAACATTCTGGAACCTGGCTGTTGGCAAAGCTTATTTCCAATGATAACTGTTCTGTTTGGGAGAGGCCTGTGGTTTGGAGACAACCCAAATATATTACAGCAGGAATCAAAATAACTGGCTTTCCGGCAGTCTGACATGATTACCAGATTTTAAGGGTTTTGTAGTTTTCTTATATTCTGGCCAACTTGCTAGACGGTTTGATAGAAGTCACCCGGGTTAAAAAAAACAGATGTCCAGTATGCTAAGAACCACTCGTTACCCAAGAAAGGCCATTTCAGTGAACGCTCTGGTATGATCTTAATAGCCAGGTCATCACTGAGAACCTGCTCCCCTGATTGATTGATCCAGGACAGCTCAAATGAGAGGCAGCCTCCAATGTTCAGTTGGGTCTTAATTCACCCATTTTTACAGTTGGGTGGGACTGAGACACAAGGAGATCAGGTGGCCTGCCCGAGGTCTCACACTGGGCGAGTCAGTGGCTGGGATGGGACTGAATCCCAGGGTCTCCTGGCGAATCATCCCTCTCAAGTGACCGTTCAAGACTCCCTTTGAACAAGGAAGAGAAAAAAAAAGCAAACAAAAAGCATGTCTTTGGATGTACATACAGTTTTAAAGACTGATGACATTTGGAACAATGTGCTGATAAAAACATTTAATCTGTAAATATTTGAGTTCAAGTTAGTTAAAACAAGGGGCCCTATGAAGCAAGGGCAAAGGAATAAAATGAATGTTTGATGGTATAAAATTAGCAAGCGGCAGGCAGGAGCAGGTATGTTATGTATTGTTCTGTGCAGTTGCTTGGTACTGTAGTTTTATACTATGAAATAGTTTTATTCCTTTTAAGAAAATGCCCCTTTGCCCCTGCACTTCTTAATTATAAGTCCGTAATTGTCCCTAAGGAGTATTTATTGTTGTATAAATCTGACCAATTTATTATAATTTGTTTTAGTATAGTCTGTATAATTGTATGCTTCTTGGAGAATCTAGTTTTGAGTAAACTAGAAATCTATTGGATGTACACAAATCAAGCAACACAAGGCACAGAACTTCTTTGAAATCAGAAATCCCACTCATCTGAAATTAATTTCATTGATTTGAAGGTAACCCTTCCCACTCTGTGGATTAATGCCTCACTAACAGTCTAGGGGTGTATCATTAGTACAGTAATAGTGGTGGTGGGTGGTGGTTAACCGGTGTTTCTGGTATTTTTTCATGGTCTGCGTTGCTTATTGATAGCAGCATGGTATTAGAGTTTAGGACGGGGGTGCTGCTTCCAAAGTGCATGTCGTTCAGAGTCTCTGAGAATAAACTAAAACAGCTCTTTACATATCACAAATTCAGGTTATGTGTGTACTATACTAGTAACTATAACAGATACCAGTTTTCTGCTTCAGTTTACAATTTAAGATCAGATTCATTTATTAGATTTGGTTCTTCCCAGAGCGTCCACAATTCATTTCAGTTTGCGGCTGCTCACGACTGAAATGAATTTCAAATCAAAATTAAAACTACAGAGTTTTGTTTCGGTGGATGTTTTTAATCGGCATCTGAATTCACTATTGTCTGATGCATGTGTTTTATTTTTTTCTATGTTGTATTAGTTTTGCTTTGTGCTTCTGTGATGTTTGCCTCTTGACTAGATCATCATTGTAAATGAGAATTTGTTCTCAATCTTCTTATCTGGTAAAATGAAAGTTAAATGAAAAAATCTGCATAATTATTTCTATACAGTGAATGTGGGCACTAGGATTCTGTAGTAACATCACATTCACCCAAATTTATATGACATTATAAATATATTATATTTTATTGAGAAATACCTGCAGAACTGTGGCCTGCCTGGCAGTCTGAGAACATGGCAACAAATTCAGCAATTCTTTCTTTTTCTACTTTTATCTTTCCTCCGGGAGGTCTCCCTCTTTGTTTCGTCAGTGTCCTCAAGCCGCAGACCTATAAAACAGCACACAAAGAATGAGCTTTATGAGTCTGTCGCTAGAGCAGTCTCTACAAGGAAAACACACAGCTGGACGTGCCAAGAGGATTGTCTCCTGTAAAATCCTCAACATGAGTGCTGGTCTTGGACTGCATGGAAGTGCTTTTGTCTGAAGGAGAAGTGCTTCTATCTCAAGAAGATGCCTTTTGATTGGTTCTAATTCTCTCAAGTTGCATCTCCCACATTAAGAACCCTAAAAAAAAAAAACCTCTCAGATATACTGTTGAGTGTTCAGCTTATATTTTACAGTGTGTTTGCTGGCGTGTGCTTTGATCTGCTACCTTTTTAACAGTAGTTTTAGTGTGTAACGGCAGTGGTATTGCTTTCTTATTGCGTGAAGCCATGTCTTCTGTACTGTGTTTTATAACACTGTTTGCTAGGTGGCTTTAAAGAGTGCTAAACAACATTTTATATCTGGTATCATTTCAGGTTGTCGTTTCTGACATTATAAAAGTTGAAACCGCACAACCTGAGAACTTTCTCAGACTGCACAGCTTCTTTATATGGAAATACCATAAACCCACATCATGATTTCAAAGACTGGCGTCTTATAAACAAAACAACCATTTCTATGCAAAATTTCTGAGATTAAAAAAAAAATGAAATTTGCTTAAATGAGTGCAAGGTTTAGATCTTGAGAAAACAGTTTGAGCTGTCTTCACATCTTGTGTTATTGAGCTGCTTTTTGTTTATTTCCTGGACTCTGAATGGACATTTAAGATGGAGATGGGGGAGCCTGAATTTTCATAGCTCTTTGTCTCAAATCGTGATTCTCTTGCAGAAAGCTCAGTTCTAGTATAAAGTGGTTGCACTTGGCTTCCAGTTCATGTCAATAATCTTATAGAAATGCGTATGACTGGGGTGTAAGCTGTGTTGCAGTATAAGGTGTAACCAACCTACGAAATAAATCAATATGTTTTACTGGATCAGAAAACCTTACAAATGTGTCCTTTGTTTGCTAATTACAACCCCGTAGATCACTGTGCTTCAATATTTAGATAGTGAAGCAATAAACTAGACACATCACCTCAAGCACCCAAGACAAGCTTATCATTTTAACTTTTGGCAGTCTTGTTTATTCTAATGTGGGTTGCAAACCATTTGAATTGCCCAGGTAGAAATATTCAGGCCAGATCTGAGTTTAGAACGAAGCTTTCTTCAAGTCGGTGATAAAGATCTGAGGTGAAACAGCAGCCGAGCTTCCAGAGCCCCCCCCGTCTCTCCACGGTTGCCTGTTGCGCAGCAATGTTGTTGTTCACACATGCTTGTGTTGCTACAGGTTACATCGAAGCAGCTGTGATCCCTGCAGGCGCCAGGAGAATCAAAGTGGTGGAGGATAAACCAGCGCACAGCTTTCTCGGTAATTAGTCTCCTTTCTGTTAAACACTTTCCACTGGTCCATGAAACAGTATATTCTGTAATGACTGCCAAAAAGCATAAAGATGGATATACAGAACTACATTATTACAATTAACAGTGACTCCTTATATTACATTATAGACTGCTCAGGATCTTTCAGCCAATCGGCGCACAAATCGCCTTCTGTATTCCGTGACACATCACAGAGAAACCTTATTCATGACAGCAGCCGTGCCACTTTCAGTGCTGCCATGCTGTCTGTATTCTCCATATTAGTATGGTTGATGTCATCTGTCCATTGACAATAGACTAAATAAAGGTTAGTAACAATTAGAAAATAAATCTAGCTGGATTTTTTTAACTTGTGTATTAATAATAAAGCTGTATATAATAGTTATAGGACGGTGAACTTCTGTGTTGGGCGGAATATCAGCCCAAAGCCAAATGAATGAACAAAGCGAGCCCTGTTGTTCACGTTCATAGCAATTTAGACGTTATCAGTGAGCGCTCCTGAAATATCTGTTTCTCCCTGGCGGGCTCTTCTGTTGTTTCTGTTGCTAAGGGTGGGAAGGGGTTGACCAGACCGAACTCACCAAAAATGCACAAACTATTCAGCTTTATTAATCGCAAGCAAAAGGAAAACTAATTTGGGAAATATTTAAACCGGAGAGAATGCAGAATGAGGGCGTGGGTGACTTTTGGTTTGGCGTCAGGAACTGCTGCAGTCAGTCACCCATTGCTGTATAGTTAACTGTCTGGGTGAGAAATTTCCAATACAACTGAATTACATTCTCATGCAGTCCAATCTTGGGTAATGTGATCCCATCATATAAAATACATGCTTGTTGGAGCTTCCCTCTTGTCAGAGATCGGTGATATGGAGGTGAAGGCAGACGCCCAAGGCAGACCCCTGGAAAGGGGCAATTGCAAAGGAGATGGTTAATGGAATCTCAGGGGAAGATGGACAGGAGAAAACTATTTAAGAGGATATTTTAATATGATAATTTAGGAAGATTGATTGAGTTGCTTGATTGTGCTTTTAGAGTATAAAGTGTATCAAATGTCAAAGCTCAGTTTAGAGGAAAAATGCTATACAGAAAGCACAGTGCTTGGCACTGCAATATCTCCTGCAATCATATATCTGGCATATCTGATTGTATTCCTTTAGGCTTGAACAATTTAACTTGAAGTTGAAAAGACTGGGTTACGTTTCAAATCTAAATGAGTGGGAGTATAAGATCAACACTGGAAATCTGTGACAGCTTTGAACATTTCTGGCTCAGGATGAGATAATAGGATATAAGGTCAACAGTGGTTCCTTCTGTCATTCAGGAGAAAGCAGCTTAACCACTGATAAGAATTGTTTGTGTAAATACCTGCTGATTTTTGTTTTTAATCATTTATATATATATATATATATATATATATATATATATATATATATATATATATATATATATATATATATATATATACCTATCTGGGATAAACTGGAATAGCCCAATTCATCCCACCCCTGGAGGCAGTGAATCTGTTACAGAGGCCAAGGGGGAGTGTGGACTTTTAAAGGGGGGTCCATTCGTTGGCAGACTCCTGCTGCCGAAGGTTTGTGGATGAACCCAGGCAAGATCCGGTACATTTGACGTGCGTGTAAATGCACGTTGCCAAGCAGCAAGCCGTAATAGCATTTATGGCCACTTTGGAATCAACCACGATTACAGTTTGCCAAGGCTCTGCACAGCATCCCCAGAACAGTTTGAAACACAGCAGCAGGCATGTCTAAGTCCTTTCTCTGTTGCATCTTAACAGTTTTTAAAGGGTCAAGGTGCACTGACCCTGGCTTTTGCTTCTCGTCATGAAAACCACAATCCGTGTTCAACTCGCTCTTCCATGCATAATTAGCAACAGTAACCAAGACTAAGGGAAAGCAAGTGCTGATTTAAAGATTCAGCTAGGCTACGTCTAGGATCTTTGAGTACCATAAGGGTGGACTGGAGTTTTGATTTCTCCAGTTCTTTCCAGGAAAACCTATAATGCAGATGTGTGTGGTGTTTTTTTTTTCTTTTTTTATTGTTGGCGAGTATCATGTTATTGTTAAAATAATTTAATGAGTTCATAATTTTAAATATCTTTTTATTAAGCTACCAAATTATGTCGTAATAGTTAATAGTACAGTATTTCATGTTAGATTTTGAAATGTCACATATTTCTGTTTTTGTCAGTTTTTTCGTTAAGTATATGGAAAACTACAAAGCGGTACGTAATTCAATATGTTAACGTGATATTATTCGGCAGCATTCATTCGACTTTATGAATCAAAAGGTGTTTATTCTATAGGGCAATGGGAAACATTTGGCTGTAGGTATGCAGGATTTAAACAAGTCAGCACGCCTAATAAGACACTTCTAGCTTTGGTAAAGTTTAGGAGACGGTGCTCTCCCCTACTAAATTGATTGAATCCCCTATTTAACCCTTGATTGAGCATTTCCCCAGTGTTCCTTGTTGCTCCATCTTCTACCTGTATCAACGACGTCTACCTCTGGCTTCCCATGCTGTCTTAGACAGTGGGGGACCCCTGGCCCAAACTCCGATACAGTAGAACGTTGCATATCCGACCGTCACATAACCACCCTAATCAATTAACCACCTCGCTAAATAAATAAATATATATTAAAAGTAGGCTACGAGAGTAATGGCATTGGCAGCAAATGCAGCTTCCACAATGGAAACAGAAAGAAAGTGTTATAGCAATCAGCCTTTTCGTCCATTCCCCTTTTAAGAGAGGCGGGCTGTGTGCGTGTCTCAGTCAGCTGCATGCGTGTCTCAGTCAGCTGCATGTAGCAGTGACGTTTCAATACACCAGTCGAGAAAGCTTTTTTTTTTTTTGTGGAATGTGTTTATATGATGGAGTGCACGCTTGCAGATATTGGCAGCGTGTTGTTGTAGCTTTTAAATGCATTTGAATTAAACAAAGCAAGCTTCATAAACGCAATGTTTACCGGCCGTTTGTTTAAAATAGCCGAAGCAATATTCAAGCTGAGTTGCTTATTGGCTGTTGGCAATATTAAGAAAGAGCACAAAGTACTGTGACAGAGATATTAAGAAAGCAGAACCAGGGAGGCAGGAACTTCTAGAGTTGAGAAAGAAGCCATCAGTTGCAGGTCGCTGTACATTCACCGTTTTTGTTTTATATATTTTTTTTTAAAGCTTTGCGTAGGGATGGCTATAGCAAACCGCATAGCAGCACTGTGTATTTGTAGCCTAATTAATCTCGGTTACGTTAGCTTACTTTTAAAGCAAAAAATGTCCCCATGTTTAAAGCAGTTTGCCTGTTGTTTTTGTTCACTAACCTATTTATGGATGTGTAAATGC
The DNA here is from genome assembly GCF_902713425.1 of Acipenser ruthenus. Lineage (NCBI taxonomy): Eukaryota > Metazoa > Chordata > Actinopteri > Acipenseriformes > Acipenseridae > Acipenser > Acipenser ruthenus. Next base: position 26,493,905 of record NC_081209.1, read on the forward strand.
TTTTTCTATAGATGTTCGCAAATCCGACTTTTTCGCTTGTCCACCAATACCCCAGTCCACAGGGGGTCGGATATGCAACGTTGTACTGTACACAGTGCAGTTTCTGGCATGACTCCTCCCAGATTCTGATCACCAATGAATAAGACAGTCCAGCTAATACCAGACCAGTGCCAGACGGGCTGCATACAACAGTAGATAGGCTGCAGGACACAGCAATGTTAAGTAAAGCATTCAGTATGTGTGGTGGTTTTAACACAGTACTTAAAATATAACCTGCCGGAAACCTGGTAGAAGGGGGAAAAATACTGGCCTGCCATTCCTAAACAGAAAATGTGGCATGTGGCATTCTGTTCTGTGGTATAAACTGGAAGCCTCCCATGAGTTAAGACTGGGATTGTCCAGAATCAGCCTCATAACCTGAGCCCTGCCCTTTCACTACTGTTCCAGGAATCCTTGCCCAAGCAGTTTTAAGCACTTTAACCTGAATAAATATACAGTGGCTTTTTTGGCAGAGATCAAATGTGTTCGGTCCTACCCAAAGCTTATTTTCAAGTATCTTAAAAAAACTGCTCTTCTCACGAATCGTCTGATCCTTTAGTAAGAAGGACTTGGAGGAGGGAAAACTTGATTTATTTCTGAGGTTGGGGGGGGGGGGGGGGGGGGGGGCGGGGGGTTATTTTACAGGAAAGAAAAAATAGGTGTGTCTTTTACTTTTTTTATAGTGTGTTTGATTTATTCTGAGAATGTGTCTGATTTAATGAACAAACCCCATTTATCCTGCAAAATACAGTATTATCACAAAACAATTGTTTTGGCCCCAGAGAGTATTCTTCTTGAAAAGGCTGTGGGAGTTTGGGTTCAGCACGGTACAGTGGAAAGAATCTTAAAAGGAAAGCTCCTATTGCTTTGATTCTAGAACATCTGTTGTTCAGAGTGGATAAACACTAGGTCCCATTGTTGTTCTTATTTTCTTCGCACACATCTGTTATCTCTAACTTACATTAATAGCGAAGAGCGTTTTAAAAATCCAAGCTGCTTGTCCTGAAGTGGTAAGTGTGGAAAAGCCTTGATCTCTACATTGGCCTGTGTTTTCACCTCCAAATGCAATCTGTAAAGCATGCTGTAGTGCAATAAAGTAGGGTTAATAGCTGGGTGCGTGTGAGACTTCGATTGTATTGTTTTAATAATGTTGTGTATAATTAAGATATAGCTAACTCACAAGCCTAGTCTATTTTCCTGTTCCTTTTATTTAATACCTTGTCTAAAGAAGAAAGAGCATTGTCTTTATAAAAGCTGCCACATGTTTCAGATAGCACATTTTAGAGTAGCGTTTTGTGTTCTATTGGAAAAGGATTCTGAAAGTAATTATGATTTCTTTTCAAACCCAGAAATTCAAAAGAAGTAGTCTTTAGGCTTTAAGCCATTTATTAAATAGGTAATTGTTGATGGTGCAAATGACTGACAGTATTGATTTTGTTTTTAACTTGCAGCAAAATTACAAAAAACATGCACACATTAAGAACTTGGTATGTTTAGGACCCAAAGGGAAGTGTGCTAAAACTTTGTACATTCGGTGAAGAAGTCATTTGGCTTTGGTACAAAACCTCCAGATGTAGGACTCTGGAGCAACTGAGAGCTTTTCTTTTCAGCTTCTGTGTGGTTAACCCATTATAAGATATGTACAGTCCTTTATTACTTCTCCAGCAGCCCTAGAAAACAGGTATGACTTTATTACTAGTACTGTATTACCAAACTTGGACTGCGCTTAGCGTAAGATTTCAAATTAGCCGGAATTACCAAATGTTATTGAACATAATATCTAAGTAGGCCACACCACATATACCTCTGATTGCACCTCTTATTATACCTACTGATCTACCAAGGCTAGAGTATTATTCTCCATAAGGACTGTTGTCCACAAAAGTATATTGGAGTTCTGAAAACCTACAACGGTACTGTACAGCGCTGGTAGATCTAGTATAACGTACAGACCGATTACACATGCTGTTTCCACAATAAATTCAATAGATGCAGTGCTGTTTGCCACTATGCTTGGTGATGGGTGTTTCTGGGATGCTGTGGTAAGTGTACTGTATTGATGTGTCAATTGGTTTTGAATACCTCAGCTTTAAAGGACTCGAGCAAGAGATCCATCAACAGCGATTGGAAGATTGAATTGCCCGGGGAGTTCCAGATCGCCGGAACCACCGTCCGCTACGTCAGGAGGGGGCTCTGGGAGAAAATGTCTGCCAAGGGACCCACTGAAACACCCCTGCAGCTGCTGGTAAAGTCATTAGCCTTGGTTTGAGTCTCCGTATCAGTTAACAAGTTGATTTCCGTTAGGTCTTTATGAACTATGGAGAGTTGTAAAAGTACTATTTTTTTTTTTCTTGGCCAAATGCAGAAAGACCGACGAGAACTGATTTTAGAAACCTTGTTGGTGTGTTAAGAAGTTTAGGTTTGAATTAATCAACATGTGGTTTTATTTTTTTGCAAACTGCAACAAGTCAAAGGTTCTGGTTATATCTTTCCAAAAACATTTCAAGTGTACAAAGACAGCCAACAGCCCCTTTTTTAAGATGCTGGCCCCTTAGGTTTACCATGGTTTGCCTCACTTTTTTATAGGGGAAGATTAAAAAGAAAATGTGTTTGTTTGTAGAGAGGTATACTGTACTTACTTTACTGTATGTAGATAAATTACCTTCGCTTGCTGCAGAGTGATAGAACCTTCAGTGGAAAAAAAAAACACTGGATTAGATTTATACACCACAGACTTCAAAAAAAGAATAATTTACATCACTTAGGATTACATTAAATCGTCTAATAACTCCTCAAAAAAATGCACAGTGAAATCAATTGACTTCAAAGGGAACACACTTGGCAGCATTATCCTGTGAGCTATTCTAGAGAACCATGACGTTGATGCCTGATCTTGAATATTCTGCTAAATTGCTGATGTTCCATGCTATAATCTCCCTTACCCACCGTTTGCTTGAAGCCGTGATATTGACTGTAACTGAGGCTATGCGGAGCCCTTTAAAGGGGTATTTTGCCTTGTAAACAGCAAGAAGGAACACGCATGTCTGACGAGCAGCGAGAGAACTCAGAGTCCATTGTGACACGTGTTTGCAGGCAATTGCACAAAAAAAATAAACAATGCTAGAAAATTGAAGAAAATTGGTTTCGTATGCATCTTAAGTCTGTCTTAATGAAGATCAAGAGCTATCTAAAGGGAGTGATCCAAAGCATTTCTGGAAGCGTTTTCCTTGAATTCATGTGCTTTCTCTTATTTTGTTTGTTGATACACAATCAATTGCGCCACCATGTAACTGATACTTAACACAAAGCGGTTTGGATAATTGCCACTTAAATCGCTCCTATTTGTGACGTGGTAATTATTATTTTTTGTTTGTTGATTTGCACGCCATGTCTTTTTTTTAATCCTCTAAATATCATTGATTCCTGTGTTTCCTGCACAAGTGGTTTTGTCTGTGCTGCTTGACGTTGACAGTAGTGTATTTCAAAGCGTTGAATTCAGACAGTACACAGGAAAGAAAAATAGGAAAAAAGCATAAATATAATGACGCCCAGAACTCCCACCAACTCTGTATGCTTCTCTTTTTTTTATTTTTTTATTTCAAATCAGGTGCTGCTGTTCCATGACCAAAACTATGGGATCCATTACGAATACACCATCTCAATAAACCAGACTGAGAGGAACAAGATCGAGCAAGCGAAGCAGCCAGAGCCACTCTACATCTGGAGCCATAGCAGCTGGGAGGACTGCAGTGTCCAGTGTGGTGGAGGTCTGCTATTATTATTATTATTATTATTATTATTATTATTATTACTGCAGCGTGGAATGATACTGTTAAAAAATGATCCGCTGCAATTAACTTTTAAACTCTGGCTGATAAAAATCATTATGTGGCTGGTCAATATTCTGTAGAAGATACAGTAAGGAGGTCAGAATGTCTTTGTCTATTATGCGTTCAGCCCATATACAGTTTATCATGGTCAATTTTTATGACAGTTCGCCATGCTTGAAAGAGATACTTAGTTGCCTCAGCTGTAGATGGGGTAGAAATTACAGTTGCACACCCCTTCTGAATATGAGCTTTCAGTTTCTTCAGAAAGCTCAATTCATGGGGCGTGAGCTGGGGCTATGAGGATAGAGCAGTGGAAGCAGAAACGAGCTGTTAGTGGGACAGTAGAGGGTGGAGAGAGCAAGGGCTTAGGCTAAAGGAGCGAGCTGCTAGCCCAGACTTTGAAGCGGGCTGAGAGGGCCCAGGAAATTTTAGGATAGGAAGAGATCCTCAACCGGGGAGCCATCCTCCTCAGAGGAGAGGGCTCTGTCTTGAAGGGTGCTAGCCCAAGGATCTGAAAACACATAAAAAGGCTCTGACTCAGCAGAGGCGTCTCTTGGGGAGATAGGAACAGTCCTGGTGTGGTTAATATTTCTAACTTATGGAGTTTGGTTCATATGATCCCCAGCTTTCCCATACTGTGTCTGACTTGCACAAGTCTGGTCTTTTGCATATACAAGCTATACATACAGAGCATTGCAGAGCCATGCAAAATGTATCTTTCAATAATCCAACAAGGACATCACACTGATAGACAGTACACAGTGAGACTTTTCGGATTGCATTAAAGACTTTGCAAGTAGACTGTATTCCTCACAAAGACTGGGAATATCCATGCCCCAGAAATAGTTAAGAATTGGCATTTTAATGGATTGTATTGGTGTTCTTAAGCTGTATTTTCTTGAATATATATATATATATATATATATATATATATATATATATATATATATATATATATATATATATATATATATATATATATATATATAATATAAAAATGAAAGAACTGTTTGCATATTGTTTTGATTAGATCAAGCTGCTCCTGATTTAAATTTGGATTTCTAGTGTTGGCAGAGTCTGGGTATTTGCAGACGAGTTTATATTGGCGTGACTGACCTCCTAAATGTGCAAGTTTAAGTTGAGGACATCATGCTTTTCTAATACCACAGATGACCTGGTCTTCAGAAGCAGGGGTTAATGCCTATATGTGTCTCCCCAGTTTGCCTGAAGATCAGGTAGCCAAGACTTAAAATGGGTATATAGAATCATGTCATGGTTGGAAGCACATCTGCCATCATTCAGGTCATTTGTATTCTCCATATGGTAATAATTTATAAAACATATCTTTGTGATAGATGAATATCGGAGAAGCATGAAAATCACTATTGTGGGGCTAGTTCTAAGATCGGGGCCCCATGTGATGTAACCAGCTTGGGAGCATGCATGCAGTTACATGTGGAACTTTAACTTTAGCTGAAACATTTGTTCTGCTTGAGTTTGGATTAATAATAATAATAAACCCATTATTAGGTATAGCTGTAGCATCACCATAGACACTCTGGCAATCTGTCGCCTCTCAAAAGCACTAACTTCATCACAAATGATAACGCTCAATGAGTTCAGGCTGCTGTTGGTGTTTGATTTACTGGAGATCAGGATTACATTTCAAAGCTTTAAGTGGAAAATAATGCAAAGTGTTCCTTCTGTGGGTTTTGTTTTCGGATTGCATGGCATTATTGTGAAGCTGATGTAAATGCATTTTTAATTGCCCCCCCCCCCCCCCCCCCCCCCACCGCAACTAAAATCATGGGAATGCCTCTTTGCAGAGCAAAATTTTTCCGATATTTGCTTTCTATTTTAACTTTGGAAGTTGAAACCAAATCCGGAAAGCAGTACACTGCAGCACATGTGTACCCCATGCACAGCAGAAGTAATTTGCAGTTGGCTTTGCAGAAAGAAAATCCATCCAAAAAAAACACATCAAACAGCATTAAACGTGGGGTGATTGGGAGTGTTCTGTAGATATGACTTCATCCTCTGAGCAGAGTCCAGTCAGGTCAAGACATCGGGTTACCTTTGAAGCTTCACAGGCTATGCTTTTATAACATCCTTTGACAGTTTTTACAAACCACAATAGTTTTTGAAGGACTGCCATCTTTGTTTTTAGGACCAGTTTATTTGAGAAACACATTTATATTGTAAAATAATTGTTCGTAATTGCCTTGTTAAAGGCGAAATAATAAACATTTTCAAAAGTTAGAGCATTGTAGGTTTAAGTGACTTCTAAGCTACTATACTGCTAGCTGGTACTGCCTTTATGAAAAGCTGTATGAATGCAATCAGCTGTCATAACAATAGTCAGTGTAAGAAGATTTAAATAACTACAGGTGTGTTTTTTTATTAAACGTATTTAATTTTGGTGCTTTTGTCTATAATTGGTATTTAGTATGACCCATTAATGAAATTGTATTTCAACTAGACATAGCTAGCTTGACTAGTCAGCAAATTGTGAAGCGTGTTGACTGAGTGGCCAGCAGAATTCTGCAAGGATTTGGCCCACCCTGTACTGACCCTGGTCTTTCACAGTGCTCATGTTTGCAGGCACTGTTGTAACATTAAGCCTTCTGCATGGGTGGGAATCATAAGCCATAGGAACTTGCAGTAATATAAATAAAAAAAATAAAAATATATATATAATATATATATGAATAAAAGCTGACGTAAGGAGGGTGCTCTTAGGCATGGATATACTGTAGACACATGTGTTGTCTCTTGGCTCAATCATGTTAATATCCTGTGACTTGTCATTAAATTGTTCTCTGTCCACCTGCAGCCCCATACGAGACCTCAGTAGTGTGGAATTCCTTGCTTCCTTTCCCTTCCAGAAGCACGTTGAGTTCTTTTTCTGCACCCCTCTTTAATACATTTGGCAGAGCTTTAACTGTGCTTCTCATTGTATCTGCTAATTCTCTCCTGTAGGTTCAATGTATATACAGTATAATACCCCCGGGTGCTGTTCGACATCTTGCTATCTCTTCCAACCCTGTGCACCTGATTGTCAGGACTGTATCACTGAGCACTGCTTTAATCATGTTTGAAAAGCGCTGTCATTTCACTTCATCACACGGCTCCGCTCTCCGGAGCAGTGCAGTGGTTTTAGCATCTGATTTTACATCCTGTAATACGGTTCTGCAAATTTTAATGACAAAATAATAAATGCGGTAATCATAAAAGTTGGTTCTGTGCCACATTTTCTTTTTTTTTTTTTTTTTAAAGCAAGAACGGATTTAAAGCTGACTTTTTTTCTTTTTTTTAACACTTTGGAGATCTGCCATGCTCAGCTGAGTGCTAAATTGGTAAAGTCAGGTTCGCAACCAAAAATAACTTTCGTAATTGCCTTTGTTAATGCAGAGCACCAAGAACGAGGGTATTGGCAAAGCATTACAATGATGTTGGATTGCTGGATTGTTTCCAGTTTAAAATAAATCAGTTACTGGGCTTTCTGTTAGGTTGCCTTGTTTATTTATATTAAAGCTGTAATTATTGCAGGACTATTCATCTTCATCTTCACCTTGAGCCGATGCAATACTATGAATTCAATCACAGAATCGGACAACACTGCATTACCCCGAAAAACAGTGTTGCATGAATAAGTGTGAAAATGTGGTTTGCTATACTTTTATATATCTAATTTGTGCATCTCTAAAAATGGGGAGAGGAATCTTCAATACAGGCTAACCTCTTTTTGTATGAATATGTAAAGATCACAAATAGATGGATGAACAATGCAGGAGTTACAAAATGAGAGCATATGTGCAAGTCCTGGTCTCCGCAGTAAGGTTCATCCCTATTACTGTAGTTCGAATTTTGTTTTATGTCCGGGTCGCTTAGCAACTTACTTGAACCTCTTATCAAATGTGAGCGTAAACAGTTCTGTATGAGACGTCGTTTAGAGTTATTTAGAGGACAGAATAAATAAACATGCTGATTGATTCACATCTGAAAAGGCTGACACCACTCAATGTGTTCTGCTCAGTTTGATATAATTACCACTCTCTTTGATTGAGAAGTAATTCTCGTTATGATTTACAACCTGTTTTTACCAAGGCTAGCTACAGAATGCAGATAATAAGTAATTCATCTTTTAAACTGCTGTCTTAACTTGAAATATGTCGGGTTATTCTCAGCAACAGTACGCGGTCTATCCTACAGTGTTTTAAACCATAAATGAAAGAACAGAAAGCGTCATACTGTACTTATTTTCCCTGACAGAAATACACTATTGGCTTTTATCAATCAAATAGTATTATTATTATTATTATTATTATTATTATTATTATTTTTTAGAGAAAGCTTTTTTTGGTACAGTTTATTTTAAGAAATGTAACCTTAAAAATGTATGTTTCATTTTGCTTTTATTTAGGTGAACGCAAAACTACCGTCTCCTGTATGCAGATGATCAACAAGATGATGACCCTGGCGAATGACAGCAGCTGTCAGTTAGAGAATCGACCAGCCGCCCAGGTCAGGAGGTGCAATATACACCCCTGCCAGTCACGGTGAGTCTCTTCATCTGGGATCATAGCCGGAAGTAGATGGACAGTAGTCCCTAATTGATTTTAAGTAAGGGATAAACAATGATAAGTTTTGAATCGGTCAAAATAATTAAACTGCAGATTATTTTCTTAGTGATTTCAACACTTTGAGTTGTTTATGCCACTTCAACATTTCTTCCTAATTTTGATTCTTGTTCGATATCTTAATGAGATTCAATTGATTTGTTAATTTTGGTAATTGGATTTGGTTTTTGCTCCTTTGTTACGCTCAGTTCAAACAATTAAAATGTTTGTCTCTCATATTGTGGGAATGTTGTCATGAGTTCCTTGAAGTTTGAGTTTGAAATCCCAGTTACACAGACAACTGTCTGCTTTAAGTGAGGATAGTAGCGAAGACTATGTTTTAGATGTAGAACATGAAAATGGCATTGGCAAAATAAAAATGCAAAAAACATAGGAATATGAACCAGGAACGGAGAGTAAAGTTCTTGATTGTTTTGCCAAAGCTAAAACAGATGAAGACCGAAGTATAATTGCCAGCGATTGGTTTTCGAGAAGTACTCAGTCAAAATGTAAGTGGGTTGCAAGCTTGTTTGAACAATGGTTAAACGAAAAATGCAATTGATGAAGATTTACTAAATGATGATGATGAAATTGCTGTTCCTGAAACTGTCCAGAATGGGCAGTAATGGGTGTACAATGAAATCTGTTACTTCTCACAATTCTCAGATAAACTCGTCTGCAAATACCCATAATAAAAACCGATTACCCCCCCCCCCCCGAACTGAGCAAAAAAAAAATAATGAAAAATTCAAGCCCTAATCATGATTAATCGATTTTACCTTGTGACCTTGAACAACTTGAACTGTAGATTCATGGGTTGTCCATTTAAAATGATTAATTGCGATAATGTATTATTTAATTCTGGAAATGAGTTTATATCATAGTGTTTCTAACATTAACTGCAGCAATCCCTTTTCCAGTGAGATTGTGGGTGCTTCCCTCGTGTGTTATTGCAGGCTGCTATTTTTGTGTTACGTCATTTAAAACAAGTTTCAATTTAAAGATAAGTACTTTGCAAGGATACTGTTTCAATAAACATTTCATCCAACTGAACCATTTATTCACATTGGACTCTCTTGAAGAACTGTTTGCTCAGCAATTTCAGAGCTTTGTATAATTAAAACGGGAAAAGGATCTGACTTGCTTTGTTTGTCTAGCTTTTTTAAAACCACATTCTCAAATGAGTTTGGCCCTTTCAGGAATTGAGTGTGAAGAGGCATCAGACCCTGATTGAACATTTTTTTTTTTTTTTTTGGTCTATGTTTCTTTTATATGAGATACATCTGCAAGTCATCTGGGTTTGAAGCTTTCCTTCCTCATGATGTTTTGATTTATATGATAAGAATAATTTTTAATATTCCATCGTGTACACTACACGTGTGAAGGGAGATGTCATATTAGCTATCAGTGTACATAACAGGATTATAATAATGTATTATTCTGAGCCCTGCTGAGCTCAGCATGTTTGTGCATTAATGTCCAGTTGACTCCTCGCCTCAGGTGGAGTTAGGGAGTTCCCTGGAACTATCGCTGTTTTTGAGATCTAAACTCCCAGGGACATGTGATGCATTGTTCATAGCAGTGTGGTATTTTGCTATTTTTCAATTCCTGTACTATCTAGCAGCTTAGTGGCTTATTTGTTACAGGCATGCTGAGACTCGGTTGGATTACACCAATAGTGGTATCCTGTCTCTTACAGCTGGCGCTACAGGAATACGGGGCAAACTGGGGTCCCCACTGTGAGCTTATCTCACCTCGTAGGATTTATCTTGACTGTAAGCCAGCCTACCACATACAGTTCTGTTACTCATTTTCCACATCCCATCGGTGTGTGAATGAAGCTGAAATCCGAGTCACAAACCCTGCCGAATTGGCGTGCAATGGAATTTGGTATTTATCTGGGGTTTGGTGGTGATAGAGACTTGTTATAGCCTGAGCTATAGTGGAAAATGATGCCCTGGCATGAATAACAACTAGGCCTACTTCATGTGAGCTCAACTGAGTTCTTTAGATAAGCGCATGTGCTGTGCAATCCATACTATGAAAGACAACGGCAGTACACTCCTGATCATTGTCATCAATTCAGACCTTGAAAGGGAGAATCATTTTTTACATGTCTTCCCATTAAAGATTTCTATTCCATTAACACAGAATCCTGTATTGTCTGTAGAATTTGATTACTGAAATGAAGTATGGATCCTTTATGACTTTTAATTTAGAAGAAAGATTACGGTTCCTACCTTTTTGACTAGTAGCATACCGATATATGTTTGTAGCACAGGCAATACAGTTTTACAAGGTTGTGCTGTATTTTTTAAGTGCTTGCGTGAAGCTTTAAGTCCAATAATTTTCCAGTCCATGGAGTTCAAACAGTTTCTAAAGGAGTTCAATTACATTCCGCAGCAGGATGTGTTCGCAGTCACATTTTATGGATCTTAAACTGCAGATTTATTTCCAGACTACCGCAGAGAGCCCTATTGAATCTAATTAAATTGGGTCAAAATAATGCTGTTGGTTGACTTGGTCATGGCGAATAGCTTGGCCTTATTGATATTCCTTACGGAAAACAAAAAACGTACCCGGTAGCACCACGAAACAGCCCACAGTAATGACTTGTGACAGCCATATAATGTGACACAGATCCTAATGTCTGCAGTTTCAAAGACACTGACCTAAACACGGCATATATATATATATATATATATATATATATATATATATATATATATATATATATATATATATATATATATATATATATATAATATATATATAATGTATATACACACACACACACACACACACAATTGCTCCTAAAACTTTATGGTGGTCCCTTCAAGTTCCTGTTGAAAAAAAAAAAACTCAGCCATCTCACCACAAATGGAACTATGCAACCAAAATGATACAGATTTCGTTTTTTTGGCTTGGTGTGAAGTTTAATAGTCTTAGTCTGTGGGTTTTAAATGAGAAGGTTTTAATGAGAACATCCGACTTTGGAAGACATACAGCTGCACAAATTGACAGATGTTTTACTGTTATACTTGTTGGCTCTGCTTAAGTGGTTAAGCTGTAGCCTTGGTAGTTATGCAAACTTTTTTTGTATGTAGTTTGTCTGCAAATAACTTTTTTAAAGGTACAACATTGATATATTCACATATATGTCATTCTAACACAAAGGAATAAGCATATACAGTACACCCTCACTATAACACACTTCATTATAATGAGCCTGGCCCCTGGACCCCAATAAAAAAAAAAAAAAATCATATAAACACACACTGTAAACATTCCAGTTTGTACGCACAGGATGCCACCTCTGCAGTGAAGTCAACTCTTCTGTCTTAATAAAAAGCATGCACTGTGTAACTATGCCTCCGAAACTAAAATGTTGCAACAAAGCTGGAAACTATATTGATCGTTTGAAAAAAGGAGTAACGCAGGCATATCTCTGTCGTGCATATAGGATGTCAAAAAGCAAAGCAAAATTGATTTAGAGAAAAAAAAAAAAAACTAAAAAAAAAAACTTGAGGATCTGATGAACCTTTCATGTCGGGTTGATTTTGGAATAAAAGCTCAGTTTGGGATTCTTGTATGTTGGATTAAGATTTGGTGCAATTTAGAAACGATTCATGTCAGATTGATTTTGAATAAAAGTTCAGCTTCAATTTGGGATTTTTGCTTTTTGTACTGTGTTTTAAATCTTTAATGAACAGGATAAAGCAAAGGCAGAATACTGCATACATGACATGAACAGGTACATGCAATTCTACTTTTATTCACAATCTCATCTCATTAACTTACTCCAGCAGTTTATCGTACATTCTGATTGTCCTTTCACTATAACGAACCCCTCGATATAACGAACAAAAGGCTTGGACCCCAACAGGTTAGTTATAGCGAGGGTGTACTGTATCAATATCTATATATCTCTCTCTATGATCTAACATGGCTGTCGTATTGTAGCTGTGTGACCTTTGTTTTCTGGCTGATAATGAATGGACACTGAGATACTGGTTTCACAATAGATACACAACTGTATTCTGTGATTCTCTATCTTGGTAAAGTTCTCTTTATGGATATCTTCCAATAAAAATGAGCCATTTAACTTTTTTTTATTATTTGTCATTGTTTTACAATAACTTCTCTCCTTGTAGTATCCAGAACGAGCTTTCATTATTATTGCCATTCCTTTTTAATCTTGAGATTTATTTTGAGAGAGCGGCAGATGTAACCACTCAAACAAGCTGTGCTAAACTCCTCTGCAGCTGAGGAACCCAGCAGGAACTCCCCTGATTTTGAGGCACAGTCATCCACTCTGCCTCCCTTTTTACAATGTTCCTGCCAGTGTCAACAAACAGTTCAAGGTGCTTAACATGTTCTCTCATTTTGTGCGCATTACCTTACACAAGGCAGCGTCTGCTGGCACTTCAGTTGAGAAATGTGAGATTTCAGTAAAAGAATGACTGAAAGGGTGCTTTTCCCATGGCAGAGCCAGGGAGGTCAGGTTCCCATGTAGTGATGTGCAAGTATTCGCTGTGTGTTTCACTGGAGTGTTACTGCACTGAAAATGCTTTTATTATTTGTTTGCGGGGGAGGCATTTTGTCCTTGTAATAGATGTGGCACATACTCCGTGAGCAGCAGATGGGTCTTGCGTTTTTACTGTGTGTTCCTTTTTATTGTTTATTAATGTTACTAATATTTTCTATTACCTCAATAGGTTCTGGCATCATAAGCCAGGCAGGTACAATGAAAATACGTGAAATGCCTCCTTGATATTCAACACCAGGGTTTTGATCTATGTAATAGTGCTGTATGCTTCAGCCCTCTGGTTGGGGTGGGATTGGGTGGAGGTGAGGGGAGAGTCCTCAGAGATGGTAATAAGGCATGTTTTCATATTTATATTGATGCATTGGCCTGAATATAATCAGAGGTACTTTTGGACGTGCTCAACATGTTCATGTTCTTGCCTTTTAGATTGTGTTTCATATCTGATCTCCAACCCTGACTGGTTTTGGTTTAAACACCAAGTACTGCAGTTAGAGTGCAGTGTCCACATTTTATTATGGAGCAGCACTGTGCAGTATTTCCTATTGTATCAGAGACTGTTTTTAAACTTTCATATTGTGTTTCCTACTGCGGCTTCACTATCAATTACTCGGAGGGATTGTGACCTTTCTGCACAAGATTTCCCATCCAATCTTCAGACCCCAGTAAGATTGAATATGAGTTTACCACCAACCCCACACAGTTCAGAGCACACCAGACACAAACAGGCTGTCAGGATTGACTGGGCTAAGTACAGCCCTGCCTGACCCAACAACAAGCCAGGCCAGCTGTGTTCCCCTTAGTGCAGACAGGAAGGAAACTTCTAAAACACAGGGCAAAAGTGAATATATCAGTGCTTGCTGAAAACTGCCTTGGGAGCCAGATTCTAATCCCACAGCAATATTTAAGGACTTGTTGGGATTGTTTTAACCCAATTTCCCTTCGTAAAACAAACATGCAAAATCCCCTTGTTTTATTCCTTTAGCCACACACCACTTACAGTAATATCATTGTATATAGACATGTCAAACAATGCAACCAAAACCAAAAAATTGGTATCCGAACTTTTCTTTCAAATCGCTTGATAGTCGCATTAAAATGCCTTGAATGGACACACAGAGATTAGGTTATTGGATTGAAAAAAATACAGTATGCCTGAAAATGAATCCAATTTAAAGCTAATTGGGCTTTAAAGAGCAGCAGGTGCTGCGTTTGCATTGTAGTTGTGGATAGAATGTTTCTATGACAAAATCTGACCTACAAAGCCAAACTTGAATTTTGTGCACATCCCCAACACTTCATATCTTTTGAGGCTCCTCGAGCTTGTTGATGATCCCAGTCACCCCCCTCCTTTGCAGGTGGGTGACGACTGAATGGGGTCCCTGTTCCATCACCTGTGCGAAAGGCATCCAGCTACGGGAAGTGACCTGCGTTTATCAGCTCCAGAACGGCTCTTATGTCAACACCCGAGATATCTACTGCCTGGGTCCCAAGCCAACCACGGTGCAGGGCTGTGAAGGTCGCGATTGTCTTACAGTCTGGGAAGCTTCTGAATGGTCAAAGGTAGGGCTTCCTGATTTACAGATAGTCATGCACTTGAAAATGACCTGTCACCTCAAAGGGACCTTGATGGACAAAGTATGCTCCCCTGTAAAAAAAAAAAAAAAAAAAAAATTCTGTAGTAGAGAATGAGGTGCCGTTACTGAAAACTATGAAAAGTCTTATACATATGTATGTGTATAGGCAAAGGATTTTTATTATTATTATACACTATTGTCATGCAACGCTAACCAGAATGACTGACGTAATGGTTAGCATGACTTGAAGGTGCTATACCCTACCTACCTCATTCTTTTCAATTGATTTGGAGCGATGATTCACAGACTGAAGAAGGCAAATTTTAATGTTCTTTTATCTGTTAAAAGGTTTTTCAATAGAATATTAATGTGAGACACGGGCTGCTTTTAAAGATGATATGGGAATATGGTGCAGAAGCAGGATGAGAAGGTCTTGATGTTGTACCAGTGCGGCTGTTGAAAGTAATTTTGTTACAGCACACTGACTTCATTTTGCCCTCTTAGTGTTCTGCAGACTGTGGCAAAGGCACCCACCGGCGCACAGTGACTTGCACCAATTCTCAGGGGAAATGTGACCCAGCGACCCGGCCCAGAGAGGAGGAGGCATGTGAAGATCACTCCAATTGTTACGAGTGGAAGACCGGAGACTGGTCCAAGGTAAAGCTACACTTAGTCTTTGCAAGTTGAACATTAACATATAGGGGAGAAATGATAGACAAAATTGAAGTGGAATAAACATGGCCATAAAATAGGCAAGCATAGCGGTGGATAACAAAATGATGGTAAATGTGCAGTATAAACATGGCAAACTGCACATTTACTGGGTATCATAGCACTACACAGCAAGTAAACAAAATATATAACACCTGGATCGTGTACCTACAAGGTAACACGCTTATAAGGGTAAGAAATTGAATGGCTAGTTTTTCTCTGAAGTTTTGTTTGAATTGTTTTCAGTCACATCTTGTTAACTCACAATAGATTGGAATATTTAAATGTCAAATCGCTGTGAAATGCAGCACTGAGTGAACAATCTGCGCTTTCGTTTGCTGGATAGCGGATACATGTCAGCAACATGAATTACGGCATCATTAACAACACAGTTTTAGATCATTGGTTTTACCATATTTTATTTCTGCTGTACACATTTCAATTGTGTCCTCTTTCTTTTGTAAGCCTCTATTGCAGCATGGACAGATGTTTTTAATACAGTATTGGATTGTTGAACAGACTGAGGGGTAGGTGTACTAAAGTGTTGCGCCTGTCGCAATAGTTGCAAACCCGTCGGAAGTCTTGGGTGAAATGTACTAAACAAGCGCAATGCTATTTGCTATTTTTTAGGGAATACTTTGCGGCAGCAGTTTCTGTTTGCGGTTCAAGCATAGATGAATATGTAATTATGGGCGCTCTTGCATAAAATTGCAAAAAGGCGCGGAGATCATGCAAATGAGGGTTCTCAAATACGATAATGAGATGTAAGAAAGCTGCAG
Source organism: Acipenser ruthenus (assembly GCF_902713425.1). Lineage (NCBI taxonomy): Eukaryota > Metazoa > Chordata > Actinopteri > Acipenseriformes > Acipenseridae > Acipenser > Acipenser ruthenus. The sequence goes on from NC_081209.1 coordinate 26,510,006, forward strand.
CCAATTGCGACACTTACAATTGCATCAATTTGTTAAGAACTTTGAAAGCATGTTTTAAACAGTCGCAATTGTTGCTCCCAGTCCGCTTCTTCTTGTGCGTTGCCAGTTGTGCTCAATGCATTTTTGAGACGAACACCCAAGTACCTATTTTTTCCTAAAAGCAGAGTGTGCTTACAAGCCTTAAACTAATTTCTGTGACATTTCTGGTTTCTCCACCATGTTGGGAGCAATAGACTGGACACATGTGCCGCTAACCCCTCCAATTCATTCTAAAAATCTGTATAGGAATAGGAAACACACCTATTATATTAATGTGGAGGTGGTTTGTAATTGTGCACAATTAAGACTAACCTTAAATAAAAACAGACTGTACACATTTGGCTTATAGGCTTCTAAAGATACGAATACGAATTTGTGGTATAATGCAAAATTTGTTGTTGGTCCTTTTGAAATTCATAACTTGTCTATGCAGCACCATGATCTATTTTGTGTTTTATTGTCTAGGCTGTCAAGTTAATAATAATAATAATAATAATAATAATAATAATAATAATAATAATAATAATAATAATAATAATAATAATAATAATAATAATAATAATAATAATGAGATCATGCTTCAAAACCTTCAATCAAGCAATAATATCCTAAACTTTTATAAGATAGACTTATGAAAGATTAGGATATTCTTGCTTGACTGGAGATTTCGAAGCATTATCTCATGAGGCAAATAACCCACAACATCTATGAGAGGATAGTGATGTCTAACCAGCCCGTAGACATCACAGTGGTGGGATGAATATGTAAAGGAATCGTTCTCAGTAATGAAGAACGTTTTACTCCGTCCCTTTGGTTGTAATTGAGGGATTCTACGCACACATTTCAATTACTGCTGCTGTGTAACAAACATTCAATCTTCTTCGTGTGAGGAGCTGGTACCCAGAAGGACTCTCATAAAGAGGCACCTCACAATAATCCAGCAGTGTGAAAATGATTCCCAGCACTTTTAAAGACCTGTTATGGAACGAACAAAGCACTGTGAGGCCTTATTACCATTTTGGCAAGTCAAGTGTTGGCAGTTTCTGTATTGCTCCACATATTCATATCCTAACATAATAGAAACCATTTTCTTTATCCAAATATTTTTTTTTTTAAATAGATTTAATGATTACATAAAACTGAAATTCAAGTAACTCGGATTTTCTTTTCCTCTGTGATTTATTCTCCTCAAATACAATACTGCTGTGGAAGCCAAGGTGATGTCATTCCCAATACACACACGTTAAGAAACTGCTTCAGACCACCTGTCTGATAGGGTAACAAGCCATGCCAACTGCCTCACGATCCCTTCTCCTTAAAACACAGCCAGCGCTCCATTCCACACATTAAACTAGAACTGTCTTTAGAAAGACTGCCAAGGCTCAAAACTATTTTTGTCAACTGGTCGAAGTAGCTGTGCACCACTTTTCCAAAATGTTGAATTCCTCTGTCTTTTGAACACTTTAAATAGTTCTGTACTTTTACCAAGTGTCATTTTTTATTACTGACTAAACTATTAATACCCAGTTACTTTTTGTATAATATTTTACAAATAAAATCATAACCGGCTGGTTTCACAGACCCCCATTACTCTAATGTTGGACTATCTTAAGGTAACATAAGGTATTCCTAGTCATTTTCATTGTAACAAGAATGGCTTTAAACAATAGTGATTTATATGTGTTAAATGTATAGAGTTAAGTGTGTGTGTGTATAATATATATATATATATACAGACGTGCTCAAATTTGTTGGTACCCTTGCAGCTCATTGAAATAATGCTTCATTCCTCCTGAAAAGTGATGAAATTAAAAGCTATTTTATCATGTATACTTGCATGCCTTTGGTATGTCATAGAATAAAGCAAAGAAGCTGTGAAAAGAGATGAATTATTGCTTATTCTACAAAGATATTCTAAAATGACCTGGACACATTTGTTGATACCCCTTAGAAAAGATAATAAATAATTGGATTATAGTGATATTTCAAACTAATTAGTTTCTTTAATTAGTATCACACATGTCTCCAATCTTGTAATCAGTCATTCAGCCTATTTAAATGGAGAAAAGTAGTCACTGTGCTGTTTGGTATCATTGTGTGCACCACACTGAACATGGACCAGAGAAAGCAAAGGAGAAAGTTGTCTGAGGAGATCAGAAAGAAAATAATAGACAAGCATGGTAAAGGTAAAGGCTACAAGACCATCTCCAAGCAGCTTGATGTTCCTGTGACAACAGTTGCAAATATTATTAAGAAGTTTAAGGTCCATGGAACTGTAGCCAGCCTCCCTGGGCGCGGCCGCAAGAGGAAAATCGACCCCAGATTGAACAGAAGGATAGTGCGAATGGTAGAAAAAGAACCAAGGATAACTGCCAAAGAGATACAAGCTGAACTCCAAGGTGAAGGTACGTCAGTTTCTGATCGCACCATCCGTCGCTTTTTGAGCGAAAGTGGGCTCCATGGAAGAAGACCCAGGAGGACTCCACTTTTGAAAGAAAAACATAAAAAAGCCAGACTGGAATTTGCTAAAATGCATATTGACAAGCCACAATCCTTCTGGGAGAATGTCCTTTGGACAGATGAGTCAAAACTGGAGCTTTTTGGCTAGTCACATCAGCTCTATGTTCACAGACAAAAAAATGAAGCTTTCAAAGAAAAGGACACCATACCTCCAGTGAAACATGGAGGAGGCTCGGTTATGTTTTGGGGCTGCTTTGCTGCGCCTGGCACAGGGTGCCTTGAATCTGTACAGGGCACAATGAAATCTCAAGACTATCAAGGCATTCTGGAGCGAAACGTACTGCCCAGTGTCAGAAAGCTCTGTCTCAGTCGCAGGTCATGGGTCCTCCAACAGGATAATGACCCAAAACACACAGCTAAAAGCACCCAAGAATGGATAAGAACAAAACATTGGACTATTCTGAAGTGGCCTTCTCTGAGTCCTGATCTGAATCCTATCGAACATCTATGGAAAGAGTTGAAACTTGCAGTCTGGAGAAGGCACCCATCAAACCTGAGACAGCTGGAGCAGTTTGCTCAGGAAGAGTGGGCCAAACTACCTGTTAACAGGTGCAGAAGTCTCATTGAGAGCTACAGAAAACGTTTGATTGCAGTGATTGCCTCTAAAGGTTGTGCAACAAAATATTAGGTTAGCGGTCCCATCATTTTTGTCCATGCCATTTTCATTTGTTTTATTATTTACAATATTATGTTGAATAAAAAATCAAAAGCAAAGTCTGATTTATATTAAATATGAAATAAACAATGGTGGATGCCAATTACTTTTGTCGGTTTCAAGTTATTTCAGAGAAAATTGTGCATTCTTCGTTTTTTGTGGAGGGGTACCAACAAATTTGAGCACGTCTGTATAATATATACACACACACACCATATAGTGGTTGTAAGGAAACAACTTAAGAGCCATTCAGTTGTTAGCAGAGGTGTTTTCTCCTTCCAAAAAAACCAGACCTCAGTAAAAAAAAATATATATTTTTTGAGTGGCCCCTGTATGTTTTCCTTTCCTCTCACATCATCAAGTATAAGGTGTTTTCACACATGATATAAATGTTATCTGCCCCCGCTGTGAGTGTCATGTTCTGCACTTGTGTTGCAAGTCAGTGTTAAAACACAGGCGGGCTGTTGATATAATCATTTTTGCAGCATAGAAATTAAAAATGGCAGGGTTATTTCTCCCCTTGTGCCTCTCCAGAAGGTGGGATTGTCATGTTTTCACATTGATCTTTTCTTACTGCATCTGTTTTTATCATTGCACATGCAAGCAAACACTGTCTCTGGAAATATAAATGAATGGCCAGAAAAGGGTTCTCGCAGCGAATTCATGGTTGACATTTAGAGTTAGCCCTTTGGGCCTCAAATACATTGAATAGACTAGGAGTCAAGCTCAGACAAGAGTTTGTTTTTTGCCTTTGGCTAAGATTTAAACTTTGAGGTCTTATTGCTTTCTTCCTTCATAGGGTAACAATAGCGCCATTATCCAGACCATTCACAAAATCTTTTAACTCCAAGCTATTAAAAGGCTGTTTTTTAAAGGCTATTTTGAATAATAAAGGTCTGATATTGTTGAAACAGCTCTAGACTGTTGGCTTGTCTCCAGTTTACGCTTTATTTAAGACGGGAGAAATGATTTGCAATCATGGCCAAGCTTTATAAGCTATAGAAGAACTTCATAGTGGGTACAGATTCAACATTTCGACACCGGAGATGGCTAACAGTGAAGTATGTGAAGGAGGACCTGACTTATTGGTGCTTAAAATTATCATTCATAATACTCTCTACAGTCTGCAACTGTTTCAGCAAGTGTCTTCAATGGTGTAGTAGTATAACCTGGCCTTCGTAAGTCACACAGTAGTAGTCTTAGGAGAGACAAAATAATTTAATGTATTCCATTCTTCTGCACCACAAGTCTTTACTAGCATGTGTTCCAAGTTGGAAAACCATCACAACCTGTTATTAAATGACACACTGACGCTCAAAGATTGCTGATGCTATGGTATGAATGGTTTTCCGTAAAAGTGCTCCAAGGAGAATTTTATATGCGATTACTGTTCCTTGAATAAGTGCACCCTGGGGATACATCATTTTAACTAGATTAGTTGGTGTGAATTGCAGCATGTTGAACATTTTGTCTGCATGCTGTAGATAGCCAAAACACAGACTTCCCACTAACACTTAGTAATAAACTGGGCAAAAAAACAGAATCGAAGTTCATAGAAGTGTTCTACATAGTCATAAACTTGTTGTATAATTTTAAATTCTCCTTCCTAAAGCAATCTACACTGAAATGTGTATATATGTAAATGATGACAAGGTTATCAAAGTGCTTTACTCCAAATCAACATTAGAATATTGTTTTTCAGAAAGGAATAATCCCAAATGAATTTAACAAACCTGACTCAAACAACTCAAGATATTTAATCTAGGAGGCTGGTAATAAGTCAAGTTTTTTCTCATTCTTTTTGCTTCTAGAATTATACCCCCATGTCAAAATGTGTTCATGAAAATTTGGAGTAAGAAGCTTTCAGAATCTGGTCCAATATTGAGCACATGTAGAAATCCAGTTGTGCATCATTCGAATGTGTGTAATATGTATTTTAGATACACAGAAGAGGTGGGCATGCCGCTTTTCTGCATCACTGTTGATGGATTACCAAGTAGAACTCAGTGCTTCACAATGATATAGCCATGGAACATCTAATAGAAATTAATACTATTCATTCAGTTAACCCTCAAAAGCTATGGCTGTAGACTGCTCTATTGAGCTTTTCTCATCACTTATAGAAATTTAGGAAGCATTGAAAGTCTTAATTATTCTTGGCAATGTCAGAAAGATGTTGACTGAGGAGAATAATCGAATACAATTTTCCCTTAGACATTGGATTTAGATGGACTTCGTGTTAAAATGAAGGGTAATGTACTTCTTAATTGCTGGCCTTTTTGCATAATACATACTGTATATATGTCTTCTCTTGGCTGTAGAAATAGCTTTCATCTGTTTATCAGACATTCTCTTAATACCGTACAGAGCTGCTTACAAACTCAAGAAACCAACTATGGGATCTCTCTAGTGCTTCTCTTTTGCTTTTCATAAACAATTCAATGCATGCTAAATCATTCTGTTTACATTTTACAGACTTTGAAAGAAATGTTACTCTTTTTTTTTTTTAAATTGCTTTAACTTTAAAATGTAATGCCTGGCTGTCAGTTGCTGGTTTCTGTCTGACTGCCAGCCTGTGATGCACAGCGTTCCTCAGCCCTGTTCTTAAAATCCTTTGCTCTTTGCAAAGGAAGACGTCTTACTAAGATTTTATGAAAAGACTTTTAGGCATAACATGCTTTGCTATTACTGCACTAGTGCTGTTATTTAGTTGACGTAAACATAGTTTCCATTAGATGATGATAATGTTGTTGTTGTTGTTGTTGTTGTTGTTGTTGTTTAGTAATTTAGTAGACACTTTTATCCAAAGCGACTTAGAGACTAGGGCTATGCATCAAGATCTGCTGCTGCAGAGTCACTTGCAATAGGACCTTGGTTTTACGTCTCATCCGAAGGACGGCGCACAAGGAGGTTAAGTGACTTGCTCAGGGTCACACACACAGCGAATCAGGGGCTGGGCTGGGCTGCAGTTAACATACTTTAAGTTCTTTTCATTGCTGGTTCTTTTTTTATGAAAGGAAGTGGGTTGTTGACAGTTACAGGGTTCCACCTTGTTGAAAATCTCAGTTCAATTACTGCCCTGGATCTCAGCCACGTACATTATTCATGAGGCCCGATCAGGCTGATATTACAAGAGAGATCTGATATGAATGCATGACCTCCACATGACAACGGGGTCAATCTGTTTTTTTTTTTTTTTTTACTGCACAAACTAAAACCAAAACTTACACTTCACAGAAGATCAAAATTGAAATTCCCAGCTTCAAAAAAAAAAAAATGTTATTTTTTTTATTGACTTGCATTAGATGTCATCAATATTATCTTAAGTCTGTGTTTTATTTGTTTAATAGCATAACAAAGTTTAATAGCTTCTTGTTTTTTTTAAATGTATTTATTTGGGGGGGGGGGGGGGGGTCCAATGCAATATAACACTGAAGCAAGATTAAGGACGCCACAATTTTGAAGGACGCTTGTTTTTAAATCTATTCAGAAATTGAGATGTGCATTTCAATACACATGCAGTTAAAGTTTATTCATGTTCTGCTATTTGACGGATTGTCATCCTTGCGTACCGAGAATCTCTGTAATCCTCTGTCAAACACATGAATCTTATCTGTATCCTACATTTTTACTTCATGTCAGTTTGTCTGGATAACAGATTGCACAATAATGAAATAGATTATTATAGAACGTATACCATTTGCAAGAGCGCTCATTTGTAAAAAAATAAAGACAGTAAAGGTACATTTCATTAATATAACTGATAGTCCAGTTGTGTTGATGTATGGTATTATTAAATATGAACGATCAATTGTCATGAAACTTCATGAAACTCTCTAGATATTATAATAACGAATGCACGACAGTTCCATCCCATTGCAAACGCTTCAAGTAATAATAACCAAATAACTTTACTCCTGTGTCTCAGGAAAGTCATATGTCAAGAGAACCAATAAGGAACTTTCTTTATAAAAGGAACTTGTAGGACTTCTTTCTGGAAAACACAGTGAAAATAACCTAATAAAAGAGAAGAGGCAGCATGTTTTATTATTGAGAGTAAATATGTGATAACACTGCCAGTGACTCACAAGGGCCTGTTGTCACAAAGCAGAGATTCTCCTGTATTGGATACATTTGATTACCCATGTGCTGCCCCAATGATACAGGTGACTACCCACAAATCCATGTGGAATGGACACATCTGTGGGGGTTAGGTGGCACCATCCTACGACTACTGGAGACCAGGGTTCGAATCTGGCTTGGGTCACAGGTGTATGTTAACAATAGTAATTGTAACTTTTAGCATTGTAATACATTATTACTGGCCGAGCCCATTGAATAACACTAATGAGCTGTTGCCAAATGGTCACAATATTGATAAAGGGTTAATAAAACTCCAACCGATTCAGAACCACATGTGACTGCTGTGCCCAGCCTTCACTTTGCACACTGCAGGCTTTCAGTGGAATTCCTGGAAAAAGCGGCATTCTTTTACATTTGTAAAACAAGATTGAGTGAGCACTGCTGTCTGTTACATCAGAATAACTCGATATACAGGGTGTGCTGCAAAACATCACATGAAGCCATTGAGTTTTCCAGAGTGTTGGAGGTGACCTTGTTTTGAGATGAAAACAAAAGAATAGACTGTAGGAATGGTGATGAAATTGAATCCTGTGTGCAAACTGAACACTTTCTCGTTTTTCATCATGATGTGCACTTTCACAAGGAGAGACAAGGTGGTTAAAGTGATGAATACAATGGCCCGCTTATAGGACAGAATAGCACTCTTAATCAGACTTTTTTTGGTACCTTTTAGGGGGGAAATCGAGAGACTTAAACCTGAGCTTTTAGCTAGTTAGGGGATTTTAAAGAAAATTAAGGGGAAATGTCAAGGCTTTGTGTGTGCACTAACTGTGAAGACATAATTACACAAAGTGCTGACTTTAATTATAGTGGATTTCAAAGCAATGGCTTAAAAAAAAAAATAGCTTAATCTTTTGGAATTTTTTGAAGAATAGTGTTATTGCTTTCTTGGTAATGCAGTTCTACCCTGTAGGGCACCAGTGTTGGGGACATGGATCTTACCTGTTAGAAAATCACTGACCTGGGATTTGAGGTGGTTTATTGAACCATTTGATTGTTTGTTTATGTTTCTGTTGTTGTTGTGGGTTACCTACAATTCAGATTCCCTGGGGTCTTTCAGTAATATAATAAAAATGCTGACAACCACAATGCAGCAAAGACATAGATGGATAGCAATAAATATATCTAGTGGATAAATGTTCTGCTTCTCGAAGCTTAAAATGTGTTTTTCTCAAATGTGCTCTGCTTGCACAATTGTTTCACTTTGACTTTTTCAGCAAGATGTAATATTCTCCTGTAAGTGTTTAATTCTAAACATGAACACGGCTGAACTGATGGAAACAGACATTTTCTTTGTGAATTTCAGTGCTCCTCTACTTGCGGAAAGGGCCTTCAGTCCAGGGTGGTTCAGTGTATGCACAAAGTGACGGGTCGCCATGGCAACGAGTGTCCCTCTGTGACAAAGCCGCCAGCTTACAGGCAGTGCCACCAGGCAGCTTGCAACGAGAAAGTGAATGTGAACACAATTACATCACCAAGGCTCGGTAAGCAAACCACATGCCATTTACCTTATTGAAAATGGAAACTACTGCAAGTAGTTCTAAGCACATTGCTTTTAAGTAGTTACGAACATTGCTTTTTATAGGATGTGCTTCTAATAACTTGTAAAGTCTTGAAGGCCCTCCTGACAGAATTATTTTAGGTAATAGGTCGTCACTTAACAGGAGTTTAACCCAGCTTTGGATGGGGGTGGTTGGGTTTGTTTTAATGTTGTTTAAGTATGTTTTTAAAAATCTACTGTCCCAAATGCAACCTTGAAGATGAACTTGTATTTCCTTGTTATTTGGTCTACTGTATTACATAACTGAATCTATCCAATCAACAGCAGATATGTCATGCATTACATCCTAATTACAGGCTGTAGAAATGATCCATACTGGGTAACATTGCACATTTAGGATGCCTGTTTTTCTAACTCTTTCTTCCCCTCTCAAGTTGCCCTCACGTACAAATGCACAGGGGACCAGTGGACAGTCTACTGCCGAGTAATACGAGAGAAGAACCTTTGCCAGGATATGAGGTGGTACCAGCGCTGCTGTGAAACCTGCAGAGACTTTTATGAAAACCAGATGCACCAGAAGAGTTAATCACACTTTTTTTTTCTTCTTCTTGTGCCTCCTTATGTATTTAAAGTGTTGTTATGAAGCATAGGGGACGTGTGTGTGGGGGGGGGGGGGGGTGGGGGGGGATACCAAGCATTAATAAGTGGGTGGATTCCAAAGATCACCTTCTTAGGTTTATGCTGCAACACCAAAGTACAGTAGTAACTTACTGCTGAAGTCATCTCAAGGAGCTGGTCGTCTGGAGAGTTATGGTAGAGTATGTGACATGACATCATTTGTGAAGGCTTTCAGCACACCCAGTCTACTACAAGCCACTGGCAGGCCAGTTATCAAAGATGAGGGGGATTTTATATGCTTTCCTTTTTAATTCTGTAGCGTCAACTTTTTTAATCGATGCAAAGATAAAGGTAAACCCACAACTAGTAATTCATGATAAACCCAGTAATATGGACTAGAGCGGTTAACAGGATTAAAATGTAGCATGCTTTCCTTGGTGGTCTTATGAAAATGACATCTCAATGCTTTAAATGCTTATTGGGTATAAAATGAATTCAGAAAAGCACAACATGTCCTTGAGTATGGCCAGGTATGGTTCTCAGTGGAGCTGACTAATCAGCAATGCAGGGAACTCTTCCAGTCCGGCGAGAGGATTTTCAGTTCCAAATCCACTTTGTCTTTTATGGTGCGTTTTGTGGTTCAGAGACTTCTAATGAATGCTGTATACTGTAATAATATCCATGCCTAGAGATTCTCTTAAACACAACCACTCGCACTGTTTAAGCGTTCACTGCTTGATGACAGTTTTCATTTATGGTTATCATAATATTTACAGTCCGTGCAGTAATGAAGTATTGCAGTGCTCGGTCTCTCCTGTCCCGTTAATCCTTTGAACCGTTGTTACTATGTGGCACATACCAAAAAAAAAAAGCATTATGTACTGTACATAGCGGTGCTGGCATGCTGGCATAGCGGTGCTGGCATATAATAGTTATTTTGCCTTATGTTCTGTACATAGCGGTCCTGGCATGTTTAAAACCTTATGTACTGTACATAGCGGTGCTGGCATGTTTTAAAGCATTATTTCCTATACATAGCGGTGCTGGCATATGTTTTTTTCTCAAGTACTTTATTACAATAATAATAAACACCATTCTTCCGGTTCAGAATAAGAGTTTCTGGATTATGGCTTTCAAGCCAATGTTGGCCGTTCGCCAAACCGAAGTGAAATGGTTCTTACTTCTCAATGCTGTTGGTCAATAAATAGTGCACAGAGCCACTTGTGTGTTTGGAACAGTTTAAGGAGATTTTTCACTACTGCAGAAGAATATATGATTTATTTGTGTTTGTTAGTAGCTGAAATGTAGCTTATTTCATTTCCAAATGATTGTGGTGCTATTTGCTTCATTTTACTGGTGTTATTCCCTATATGCATAACTACATACTCCTGTACTGTAACTGTAGTACTGTAAGCTATTAGCTGCACAGGTTTTGGTACAAAGACTGCCAATATATTCTTTAGGGTGCTATTTTTGGTTAAGTAAAAAAGACTGTACTAAAGGATATAACTTTAATATTTTCATGTTATACAGGGATATAACCATCATGTCGATAGTATTGTTTTTACAGAGTAAAATGTAAAGATGTTTTAAGTTAGTAATTTACTTATAGGTATGTACAGTTAGTACAGTATAATAGTTATTTTGTGATGGCCAAAAACGAAATGGAGAACACTTGTGAATAGATCTTTCATGGAAACAATGAGATCATTCCAAGTGGACTGTAGGTTGATAATGTACTTATTTTTATTTGTCAAAGTGTTTTAATATCTTTTCTTGAGATGATGAAATGTATCATAAATATAATACTTGAAGATATCTTGGTAATGTTACTTTTTTAAAAAAATATATATATAAAAGAGATGATAAAGGATGTTTGCAAACCCATTGCTGACTTGTTAAACTACCTGAACTTAAGTAAGATGCCTCCATTTTACCATAAACCCGTTACAACACCACTTTTATTTTCTTCTCAGAATTGTGTTGTGAGTATAATAAAATGGAGAATACTGGTCTTCAATTGTGACTTTTTTTTCTACAGCTTTAATTATTGTGGTTTTACAAGTTTAAAAACCGTTACAAGCATGTTTAACACATTGACTGCTGCTTCCAGGTATTTTCATTTGTGACGTGGTGGTGTAATTTATTAATGCAGACCTCTCTGGTATGGTATTCATTTACCAGATGAAAGCAGACATTGCAAAGTAGCTAGTGTCGGAATTACGGCACACCTAGAAACTGTGAGCTGACTTGTAGTTAGCTATGTTAAGATAAACATTATCTATAAAATACCCTATAAAACAATCTATTTAAACCCTTTCATGCACAGTGACCTCATATGGGGATGGATACAACAATATGTTAGATGCAAATTCATGATAGCCTCATATGAGACTACCATTTTTTCCCCCATATAGGGCAATGACATTTTTTTTTTTTTTTACACATTCAATGAAAAATATATTTGTGTCCAAGTCTACATTTTTCAGCTATTTTTAAATATTTAATGCATGAAAGGGTTTATGTTTCCCATGCTCATACTGCAAATTATCCTATTTCATAAAACAACATTCATCTTTCTTTTCAGATCTGAATAAGTACCACCTTATTACACACTGAAATACCACAAAACACATTATTACAAAATTTGTACCCACATTGCTTATTTTGTGGTTGAGGCTTGAGACTATTATATGCAATACTTGCCCTAGCATATCATTGAACCTTTTAATTACAAGCAATTCTTACATTAATGTAATCTTAATGTCTTTTTAGCGACTGCGTACACAATGGAGAGGGAAGACATTATCACAAGAGAGGAACTCTCAGATTGGTGATGGGTTAACAAACAGATTGGTTATTTTTGCATTACGGACAAAGACCCGTCATGCGTACGGTTTATCTTCCTTGAAAAGCAATACCTCTATTTTAAAACTGAACCAGTCTAACACTGGCATACTCCCCTAGAGCTTCACAGCAGCCTGGAAAGCAAATGAAATATCTTGGCAATAAGCAGTAAAACGACATCACCAGTGCCTCGGAGAATGATTGCTAGGATCAAAAGAAGTCCTGCAGAGATATTGCTGTTAACATTTTCAAACAACTGATGCAGGGAGAAAGCATTTGTTCATTGTACCAAAGCCAGCATTATTGACAGTGCCAGGCTTTTACTATGTACTTATTGATAAGCAAATGGATTCACTTCCATTCAGATAAATGCAGTAAAATGGTTATTGACCTACAAGCCCTGACACTCAAACTCATTGTGATTGAGTGCTGAAAGTATCAAGACTTTTATGTTACTCATAATGCTGGTTTCCCTGGGAACAGTTACAGTGTGTCCGTGCATTAGGCAGTCAATAAACTTCCACTTTGCATACCAGATAAAGCGTCTGGTGGTTTCTGATTAGATAGAAAATAAAAATAAATATTCTGATGGAGGAGTAGCCCAACAGCAAACAAAATAAATTAGAAAAAAAATGGGAAATAATACTCAAAAGAAAAAAATAAATAAAATGAAAAAAGTCTAAAAAAAAAAATGAAGTTGTGTTATCTCAAGCCTTGTCATTACATATACAGCTCTGTGTCATATCGGGTGCAGGTGAGTATAAACACAGTTTAAACTGGCACTCTGACTGTACTAGTTTGAAATACTGACAGAGAGAATGCGCTCTGCCCTGCTCCCAGGCCCTCTGGTGGAGGAAGCTTGTGAAAATCCAGTCCACAGTTTTAAAAAGCATGTTGATTAAACCGTATATATATGTACACATTAACAGGTTTTATCAGTGCATGGTGACACTGGTGCTGCTGTAGTCAGCACACCCCATCCTTGATTACCTTCCACAGTGTGCATTTGGGAAGGAAAGAACATTGACAGAGCAATAAAACAAAAGCTGCGTGATGAGAAATCTAAGACTTTTCAAAACCTGGTTCACTAAAATCTATAAGATAGCAGAGGTTATTACTCTGTTGTCAGAACTAAGCGCTATTGTTTTTTATATATATATATATATATATATATATATATATATATATATATATATATATTTATTTATTTATGTATTTATTTACTACTCACACTTTATCAGACTGACTATCCTCTTACTTCTTTAATGTTTTATAGCCATTTTGTTTTCAACTGAACAATTACTTTGTTCTTTGGATATTTAATTAACTTTCACATGCTAAACTCTCAGGGGCATGCATTACAAAAATAACAACGCTTTGTGTTATTTGCTCAGTATAGTGTCCTTGACACAGAGTAATGTTGAAAACAACATAATTAAAATATTATTGGAAACAGGTCAAGCTTCTGTACATAGCTAAACCATTACACTTAATAAACCAATCAATCAATCTTTGTTTATTTTATATAGCTCCTTTCATAAATAAACACATCTGGAATCTGCAATCCACAGAGTAATTATCCTGCTGTAGATACTGTACCATTGACCCCCACTCTAACATCACTGGCATCAAGCAAAGATCCAGTCTGCATTCCTACCTGTTAATCTTTCAAGGGCAGGAATACAGATCGCAATGTTTCAGTAACAATAATAATCTCTTTTTATGACTTAACAAATGTAATTTTGGGTCCCTATGGCTCCTAGCATGTATTAAAAGCACACAAATTAGGGAAGATGTTTTTTCCACCTGCCAGTATTTAAGTTGCCTTTCATAGCTTATAGTGGATAATGACCTTTACATAATAGTAAACTTTCCAAAATAAACATAGCCCAGTTTGTAATAAGATGAATCTTTCGAACATACTTCGAGAGCTGGCACTCTCCTCATGACATCATTCTCCGCCGGGTCTTCCAAAAGTTTGGCTTTCAGCGTTGGCCATGGCACCTGACAGAAGCTATTACAGTCTGAAATTAATCTCTGCTTGATTTTAAAGCACGATATTCATGGAATTTATAAAAATGATGGTGATAGAGATCTCCTTATTGTTTTTAAAAAGCATACAGCTGTTAATTAGATCTCAATTAGATCTCCAGCGAGACGCTAGCTACTCCAGCCAGCGTCATTTCATTTAACAAATGAGGTAATCCTAAGGTTAAGTTTTTGGACTGCAGGTCTGCTGTAAAAATAAAAAAAAAATCTAGAATCTCTTTTAATTGAGACTATACTGCAGTGTTACTGCGCATATGTACCAGATCCTGAATAGGCAGAGTGATGTAATTGCCAGCATACTCCACTTGTGATTGTTTGGCGAGCAGTATATTGTTGTCAGGGTCTTTTTATAAATATTTTTCATAGTACCTACTTATGTTTAATGTGCAATGTACATTGGTTGCCAAGAATATATTTTTATTATTATTATTTTGGCAATTTTTCATATTCAATTTTATATATATAGTGGTAAAAGTGTGCATTGAGGATTTTGGCTTTAAAACCTGGATGGCCAAGTAATTGAAGGGGGTGTTCTTGTGGAGGCTGCAGCTGTTTATACATTACAACCTATGACTAATAATAACATCATTCCAAATCCAAGGATAATCCACAGGTGAATCAAGTTTAAATCTTGGCATACCCTACTATTTTTGAAGCCTAACAGGTGTATAGTACAGCACAAATATTGCAGGCCAACCCTGCTCACTGCCTTGCCAGAGCTCTACCAGCAACAGATTCAAGAGAGCGAGCCTTTTGTAGATATTAGTAGTAGGCTGTCTTAATAAATAATTCTGAAATGGTGTAAATATAAAAGAAATATATAAAATCATAAAATCCGTTAAGTGCAGAAGCTTGCATTTATAGTTATACTTTTAGATCACAGCCTGATTTAATGCTACAGTGTTCATTAACTTGAGATAATGAAGACAAAGTAACCATATGGAACAAATGAACTTTTATGGAACCATATGACAGACAACAAGATTCCACTCTGGATCATAATAGGTATTAGGAACTGCAGAATGCATTTTCACTGGGATAGACAATGCCCCTTGACTGATGGCATCCTTCCAATTCATTACAAAGGTATGTTTACTTTTTCCACTGCCGCATTGCACACTGTCCCTCTGTAAGAGAACAGCTTATAGCGTGCATTGTATTGAATCTTGTTTTCCATTTTGACCCTCTGATTAACCATTCATATTGTCTGTCAAGACTGGGATATGAATTCTCATAAACTATTGATCGTTTGACAAGAGAGTGCCATCAGTGAAGCAGGGGAAAGGTTTATAAGTTAATGTGCTGGAAGTAAGTGTGTTCACAACTGAAAGATCAATCAGAACAATCTCAAATCTCAAAAACAATCTCAGTAGAAAACACAGTATAAATGTTTCAACACAGGGGTTTGTGAACAGTGGGAGCTGGCTTGAAAAGTGTCAAATAAACCAGCTCAGCTTGATAGGTTCCTCGTAAAGGATAAATATACTTTTAGTATTTAGTTTTTTTTTTAAAAAAAGGAGGTACTCTTTTTGTGTATAATTTTATCTTGCAAAGGGAAGGGGAATCAAAGTGCCCATTTCAGACTCCCAATTAAACTGAACACAATTTACAAAACAAAAACCATTTTCCACTGCTGATACCAGTCATGCAGCTTGAGAAGCACTAAAGGAAGAAGAATAGGCTTCTTCATTCAGTAATGATTTGCAGCCACACTGTCTTCTTCAGTAGTGAATGTGATTCGCTTGCAAGCTCAGAAACTCCACTTTTTGGGACTTCCTTTCCCCCAACTGACAGGGGAACTTTACAGCAGTCTGTTTGATCAGCGAGCGTGGTGAGTGCTAGACAAAGACAGCCATCAGCAAAGTTACTGCATCCCCGCTTCTCTTTCAAATCCCAAGTTAGATATCAAGTCTGAACCAATTTTAGTCTGTGTTAAATTATGCGCTGTAATATTCAGCCCCTTGAAAAGACTAACAGCCAGGTGTTCCAGATTTTACAGCTGTGGTACAAAAAGTCAACATGCCGGGTTTCCATCTGGGAATAGGGATCTCCTGTGCGCTGCTGTGTTTTCAAAACAGACATTTCACAGCGAAGGGAGAGAACAGGGCTACGCCTCCTGCTGTAGGTGACCATTGCGAGGGCTATCGCATGTCTCCAGGACGTTAAGTGAGGAAATTGCTATTAGATTAGATACAGAAGTTGGAGAGTTGCATTGCAGGAAAGGCAGCGGTGACAGGTGGTTTTCAGAAAGGTTATACTGGAGCTGAGTGAACTGTAAAAGCTTCAGGCTCAATCTGGAACTGTCTTCATTAAACACTGGATCAGGCTAAGCTCACCTCTGAATCTGCTTTCCCCATGTGTCGCCCATATTAATCCATTGGAACTCAAGTGGATTTGCAGCTGAAGACTGGGGGTCACTGGAGTGTAGGGTTTGGGATTCAATAGGGCAGAGTGGAAATTGAACTAAGATTACATTTCCACTCATGGTTCACATGTTATACGACTAGAACAAAGCACAGTCAGAGTAAGGTATTTGGATAGCATTATATGCACACATTTACTGGCTCCCAAACTTACTTTGTTCCTATAATACAGTGCTGCAGAACAAAACACATTAGGATGTTATCAACCCAACAGTATTATGCCTAACAAATGAGTGTGCAATGCTCCACTTAGCATCTCAAGAGAAATCTGTGAAGGGGGTGTCCTTTCATGATAGCTTCCCAGAATGTAGGCTGTAGATGGGAATTTAGTTCAAACACCAGATGGAGGACCTTTTCTCAGCCAAGAAATTGCAGTGCTTAATGAACATACAGTGGCCAGGCCTGCATCTCTGAAAAACAGCTGTTAGTAAAGGATATATTTACCAACTTTTTTGTTATTTGGATTTTCTCATACTTACTACCAGCCTCCCCAAAGGAAGCCTTCTTCACTATCTCTTCCTTTATAGTAAAATCGTGGCCTGAATTCCTAAGCTAATGTCACAGGGCAGAGGCTGGGTGCAAACCGACGACCTATGAGCCCTCTTTATATGTAAAAAAAAAGCACACATGAGTGCCTACACTTTAGGAGATGCACCTCTTCCAATATAAAGTTTTACTGCAATGATTTTAATGCTGTTTTAATTTTTTCTAAATATGTAAAATAACTAGGCAGAGGTAAGCAATGCCAAAACCAGAGCACCATTGTTGGTGTTGATATTTTTCAAGAATTGTTAATAGAACTATCCTGAATTTTTTTATACTGCCCTATATATTCTGGAGGCATCATAAAAGATACCCAAAGGTTTTTAATTGCATGTGCAACTGTCTACAAGATGCAAAATATTCTCATTCAATTGCTGGAGTAAACGCTTGGTAAATAGTAAATGTTCTGCTCTTCAGAGTTGCGTAATGTTAATGCTATGCCGAAGAAGTGTGGGCAGTCATTGCATTCTGGCAAACAAGGTCTCGGGCAGAATAGCAAAATCTGGATTCTGTTTTCTACATGATTTCCATTACACGAGAGTAGACCAATTATAAGAAACACACATTGTTTGGCATACTGGCTATATTTAATTTGGATTAATAGATGTCTCTTGGGGAGTGGGGTTGGGTGGTAGGTTTTCTGTTGAACATACTTGCCACCTTGTTATTACTGCTTGTTTTGTGGCGTAGACAGTTTTAAATGCGTGCCGAGGTGTCTGTAGGAGTTTAGTTTATAAAAGTGCTGCTGGATTGTCAAACATTATCTGCACTTCTTTGCCTCGGAATAGAAGAGGGAAGCAGGTAGGAGGAGGAGGAATGCTGCTCTCTGGACTAACGCAATTGTTATAGCGTCTTAAAGCAAACCCTGTGGTATTAAATCAATAGTAAAACTAAAATGCCTTCACTTGTTTGCTTTTTAACTCATCTGTATGGATTGTTATGTCATGTTTTACCAAACTGAAATAGACCATTTGGCTCGATGTAATTGTGCAGCTCATTCCTGCATAGGAACAAATAAAATAAACGTACATTTATTTAGTGCTTGACAATTTCGTTAAGCACTTAATAGTCAATGAGAGGCCAGTCAATGTGAAATGGCAGCAACCCCTGGTTACAACTAAAACTGGAGAAACCTGCTTACAAGGAACAGCAAAGGGATCTTGATTGCTTTTCAACATGCAAGTTCTCCCAGGGATTTTTTTTTTCCGATTAGTCCCCACTTTGCCACCTTTTGGGAGGTCTTGGTTTTCTCTATTTTTTTTTTGATAAAAAATCTGCCCAGTTATGTTATGATCTTACAGGCCTGCCGCATTAAGTCATGTTTTCTCTTAATGACGATTACCTTATCCCCACTTTGTCGTAAAGGAAGCTTGAGATTGGGCTTCTAAGTAAAAGGGAAAATAAAATGACATAGGATTCAGTTCATATATGATGCCACTGGGCAAATCAAGTTCTGCAAATCACATCATGGCAATCATAGCACTACAATCCTGATTTTTTCTTAAGAATAAAAATCATTGAGCTGTAACCATCACAGCACTGAGCAGGGGAACATAACTATTATGTGCTTTGGTTCCCAACCAACCAACCTGCCCACTTATCATTCCAAGCTGAGCGTCTGTCACATCACGCAGCTTGTTGAGCTCGTCTTCTTCATACTAGGAAATAATGATAGGCACCTTCCAAAGCACAGCCTTCTAGGAAATAATGATAGGCACCTTCCAAAACACAGCCTTCGAAAAGAAAATGAATGTCTTTGGGTGAGACCTGCTGCATAAAAACATTTATTTTGAATTGGAAAACATTTCTATATTTAAAAATAAAACACAGTGGGTACATAAGCAATTGAGATTGAGATTCATATCGAGTCATATCCATAGGATGATTACGTCTGCTGCTTGTGTGACTGTCATTTGCGTAGGAAGGTGGGTTTTAGAGCCACTATCCGCTCCTGCACTTGAAATAGCAGCTGCCCTGCTTGTATTGGTGAGGCCAATGTCAACGCATTAGCAACGGCTCCTTTCGTCTATGAAAACATTGCTTCCTGGGCTACCAGGTACGAAACAAGCCATTTTACTAACTTTGACGGTCCCAGAGTCACAGTGAATAACTGAGGATGCCAAGTCTAAAGGTGAAGGTCTGGGTGGATACAACTTTTTTCACTTTTTAATATCTAGAGTAGAAGTGGCAGAATCGCAATAAATGTTCATTCTCTCACCTTCATCATGTCTGGCAATTATAATAGTCTGCTCAATGTGCTGCACATAGTTATTCTTTCCAATAAATTCCAGGTTTGTTAAAGGCTTCTGTCGAAGATTTTAATCATATACCCCTTGCTCTGCATCCTTCATCAAATCCAATCTAGATTTCACGCATTGTTTAACCCTCGCAATGTTAACCACAACAGTTTCTAATTTAGATGGAAATCAAATCCACATTGCATTTCCTGCTGCACTTTCTCAATTACAAAGTTTCCCGGATTTCTGATCACGCGGTTTACAAATTATGCATAATTGTGTTTGGTAGCCTTTAGACTTCAGAATATATATACACACCCTTTTGTGCAAAGATCATCTTTGATGTCTATCATACAGGAAATATAGCATTTTCCTCTGTACTAAAAAGCTATTTATCCAGACAATCAGGAACATGCTTGTTCTTCAATATGTTTGCTTGTCTCATTAGGCATAATGAAAAATCTAACATGACACTTGTGGCATGGTTTATTAACACCCACTTCTCTTTATCTCTTTAGAGAAGAGTGTTTTATATGCTAGCACGGAATGTAAAGCAAGCTACAATGAAACATGATTAAAAACAAAAAAAAAGCAAAATATGGCAGGCTTATTTAATTCCTATTTTTATTTTTATACAGAGCTAACAAAATAATTCCAATGCTGCACATATGAGGCCTCCTCGCATTCTACTTAAAGTCACATGGTTTGGGAGATTTTTTAAGAACTCAAACTCTCAGAAGCTTCATGCTTTGGTTCTCCTATCAGTAAACATTCGCTGCTTTTTCTATGAATTAAATGTTTCTGTGTTCCTTCATCTAGAGATATACAGGAATGAGGTTGAAGTGCAGCATTGAAACATCTGCAGGAAGGCAATGGCAGTTTGCAGGTCAATACATGTATGGCCATCTAGTGGTGATCTCAACTAAGCACAACAATAAATAGCACTGTACATGCAGTTAAAGAACTGAGAGAATTAACTAAGAGAATTAACTGATTGTGCTTCAGAAAGTCGAGTAAAACCTGCTGAATACCATTACGTTAACATACCACTTTGTAGTTTTCAATATAATTAATGACTAAAACTGAAAAACAGTGACAAAATCTAACATGAAATAATGTACTACTATACTAGTATGATTTCCAGTAGCCTGTTGCTATATCATTTTGTAGTTTCTTTGACTACATAGCACAAACTTCCAAACTCACATTCTCTTTTTAAAGGCTTTGTAATCATTCAGCCATTATTTTTAACCTAGAATATCTTGGATACAAAATGATCTGCTGTAAAACAATTTTAAAATTGTTCTAATTATAAACATCTGCAAGGATAGGCCTTTCTTCAAAAACAAACTGCCTTGTCAACGGTGCATATACTAGAAAGGAGTTTTTAGCTTAGATAATTGCCCACCGATAGTTTTCAGCTATAAACAGAAACACTGGCCTGTCTATAAAGTGCATTGTTTGTTTTTTTGCTAAGTCAGTCAGGACGTAGTGAACTGCTGTCCTAACAACATGAGCTGCTCCTCAGTACTGCAGTTCCCTAACTGGGGTCAGGTACTCCTGTGTTACAAATGCACCATGTGCTTTCTTCTAGTTACAGTATTAGAGTTTCTTTCGAAACCTGTACCAGCAGTCTTTTGACCAGTATTTAGTTGCTTTTCAATACAAATCAATAATAAAGGAACCCTGAATAATATAATTGTCTAAAACCAAATGACCATTGCCTTTGGTGACCTGTTCATTTCACTCACTATACTGCATTTGTGCATGTGGTAACAGAAACATTAGGTGCAATATTTTCCCTGCAGTAATTGGTATGTCATAGCCAATGCTTCAGTAAATCCTATTTCAAAGGCACTTGCTGGTATTGGTTTGGTGGTTTCCTGTTTCTGATCCAATAGTGTACAGCACAACTAATGTATCAGTGACTGCCTTTGATTAACAAGTTTACAGGTCGCATAGTTCAAAGTATCTGAAATTGTAATGGGCGTATTTTCGCGGCAAAGAGAAATGTGATTTGTTGTTCGTTTTGAGTCTTCTCCTTGATTTATGAGGCATATTATACGAAGTGACAGCACTGCCATTTCTGTCTGTAATTACTAAATGCTATCAATTGCTTCAAGACCTTACACACCCATTCTGGAGAAGATAAGATGGAAATTGGTGCTGTTTAAGGTTCCTATGTACCTTTCAGAAAAAAAATATGAGAAGAATCTGCAAGGATTTTAGGTATCTCATCTGGCACTCGGAAGCAATGGTAAAATGACTTTGGAAATCCACACATTTCTGGCTGCAGCCATATAAATACTGTATCCTTCTTTGAAAGTGCAAATTTCAAAAGGATTGGATTTCATGATAAAAAGAAACTGTCTGAAAGAAGATAATTGGATCATGATTTTAAAAAAACCTTTCCTTCCCATGTTCATCTTTCATGTTAATTACTTTTTGTGTAACCAACGAGACCACCATTAACATTTTTAATTTGTAAAATACATCTACATAGCTTTTTTTTATAATGTTAAAAATCTTTTACATTTGGATGAGGAATAGAAGGTATTCAGAAATATTGCGATCCATTTAGGATCCTTGATGCAATTACAACCTTTGAGCAACGGGTGGCACTGTGTGCCAATATAATCTGCCAATAGAAGTGAAAAAATATGTATTCATGGATAAATATCAAGCCAGAAGGAAAGGGGAGAGGTAGTGTGAGACAAATGACCATTAAGCAGATGTTATGACCGGCTGTTTATTTTTTTTTTTTGGATCGGTTACACTTCTCTTCCTATAATTCTATGCTCTCACTCATTCACAGCCCTTCTCTCTGCTTTATCACCTTTATCACATTTTCTTGATAGGATGTCTTGGTAAAACAGTGGACCCATTTTTCAGGTTGAAAGTGGTAGCAATAGTGTGAGAGGTGCACTACAAACAAACAACAGGACTGGGTCATTCAGAGTTCATTCACACATTTCACAGAAATGCAACGTGATATAAAAAGATTGATTTTGGTTTGTGGTTGTCATAAGATCTCATAAGTAGGCAAGGTTTTTTTCCCCCCTTTAATAAATGTCTATTTCTGCCTCAGTCTTTTCTACAAATGCCCAGAGGCATCGTCTCGGAGGAACTTGGACATGTATAAACAAACAGCATCATCTATTCTGTTGACCAAGGATTCCATGAAGTCCATTACAGCCTGAAGCCACATTTATCTTGTGATAATTCTTACCAGGATTTGTGACCCTCCCCCATCACAAATCCCAGTCATAATTATAACAAACTAAATTATTCAATGGAAACAAAGTCTGGCAGTACAATACTCTCATCGTGTAATGCTCCAGGCTCTTTGAAAAACACTATGTTTCTGAAATCCGATTTTTGCAAACCCTTCAGCTTAATTTTTGTAGATATCATTTGGATTGCTGACCAATGAAAAAAAAGAATGAATCCCTCCTGATGGAAACAGAGCCTGTTCATTAACTGAGGTTACACAGTCATGTATGGCTAGCCTTTCTAATCCTTGTAGGGTATGCTATACCCTCTGTGGTATTTACTGTGGGGTAAAAAGTTGGAATCAAATACAGTAGAAGTAGCTGTTATATATTTTAATGAGTGTTATATAATAACAATTATAAAATGTGCTGTGGCTCATTAAATGGCAGCTAGGCATGTGAAGAAAAAAAATTCAGATTCAACTACTTTCCCCTTTAAGGTGTCTTTCTTTACCTTTAATTTCAATTACGTTTTTGTAGCCATTTCTAACTACAACCAGAATTGCGTCTGTAAATGCATGAGCATGCTTTCTGTTTGCTGTTGTCTCTACTAATACCTTGAAGACAATGGCTACTTTGTTCAGCACTACATATTGCAAGTCCTTTACTATTTGAAAACAAAGCGAGGTGAGCATCTGCAGCTTTTATAAATGAGAGAATGCTCTGCCTCCCATAACAAAAGGCTCTGACAGAAGACAACATGCCAGAGTGATCGCCAGATAACTGGGCCTGAACCCAAATGACAGCAGTCTGTCATTATTCCTGGTAGAGATACTACCTGCCATGAGTAAATGGCCCACCTTCTGCTGAACAGATTTATATCAACCAGAGAAGCCATCCTTCACTGGTTAATAATACCCTGCAATATTAAAGCGCTTCTCTCTTTCAGCAGTGTATTGGGCTGTAGCAGAATGGCTTGTTTTTCTATTCCTTCAGAGCAATGGCATGTCAAAGGATGATTTATTAAAAGCCAACAGCATCTAGTGGTGGCTGCTTAAAGATATAAAGCATAGACAAAAAGGCTATGAAGTGTTTAAACAATAAGGTATGAGCAAGGAGTTGGAGGACAATATATTTTCATTGTAAAAGCTGCACAATAAAACTTTTTTTAGGTAGCAATATTTTGAATGATATAACCCTAACCCGAACCCTTTTCTATTATTATTATTATTATTATTATTTGTTTATTTAGCAGACGCCTTTATCCAAGGCGACTTACAGAGATTAGGGTGTGTGAACTACGCATCAGCTGCAGAGTCACTTACAATTACGTCTCACCCGAAAGACGGAGCACAAGGAGGTTAAGTGACTTGCTCAGGGTCACACAATGAGTCAGTGGCTGTGGTGGGATTTGAACCGGGGACCTCCTGGTTACAAGCCCTTTTCTATAACCACTGGACCACACAGCCTCCTTTTTTGATACAATTGTGTGCTTTCATAGATTGTGTACACATTAAGTACATTGTAACTGCATAATAACATTGTAAGTGTGTATGTACGCATGTATTTACTAAGTAACTACTATGTAAATACACAGTAATTAGAAAGACGATGTAAAGTGTTTCTTTTTAGTAGAGATGAGCGAGAGAGGGAGAGTACAGAGAAAGGTGGTTTGCTATTAGTTTTTTGTTCCACTGTTGGAATAACATTACTAATACAAACACTGTTCCAAATCCACAGCGTGCGCTCAGTTAGTCGGTGTGAATGAAGTAAGACAGAATTCACAAGGACGATTCCCATTGGCTGTGTGCTCTGCTCAAAGTAAGTGTGGTTACGAACACAACCAGCCAACATGCTGCTGGCAATACACAAATAATACCATTGGACTGAAAATCCTTTGATTTGGGTAAGTGGACACACATTGTGAGCCGTGTACTCTGTTCCCTGTAAGTATTACCATATGATACAGGTTTTATACAGGTTATTTCCTTGTAAATTGAGGACACAAGTTATCTAATCCAGGAGGTCACGTTGTGGAGCAAGGTCATATCAGTCTAAACTCCATAGCCTTTAATTACATTTGCAGCATTGATGTATGAAGGGCATCTTAGGAATCAACTCTGACTCGGCTAACCATACATTACATGGATGTGCAGTTAGTGTTCTGTTATAGGTTAGGGTTAAAATGAAGGTAAGCTCTAGTTACAGGCAATAGCCTTATCAGAATAAACCAAGAATGATGCCCACACAGAGTATTGATCACATGTGTGTGCGTGTTAATTCACTTTGCTATGCTTACTTGAAAACAGCAGCCTACAGTAAATCATTAATAAAACATTCTTCATCAAAAGCAGCACTGAACTATTCTGTAGCATTGGTAGGTCATTTTAAGTAATCATTATATTTTCAACTGAAACACACGCTGTTCTTGGGAGCCAACCATGTTATAATGAGGTAGAGAACATGTTTAAATTTGGTATATGCTATTGAAATAGCCCATACTGATGTAATGTGAGAGTCACTTAGCTGCAGTCTGCTTTCAGGGGGTAGGTGCATTAAAGATATACCTGATAGTGAGGCTTCACAGGCTCTCGGGGTGATTCTAAATACCCTAGAGTTACGACATAAGGTTGAATTACACAGAGAATAGTGAGGGTCTGGAACCAACTCCCCAGTAATGTTGTTGAAGCTGACACCCTGGAATCCTTCAAGAAGCTGCTTGATGAGATTCTGGGATAAATAAGCTACAAACAACCAAATGAGCAAGATGGGCCGAATGGCCTCCTCTCGTTTGTAAACTTTCTTATGTTCTTATGTTCTTATGTTCTTATGAATTATAATTGTGGCTTTTATAGCTTGAAATATGGAGCAGAGGCAATGACACTCAGGACAACGATTTACTGGGTATTTGATCCCCTTTGCTAAACATGTAATAGACAAAAAACCTGTAAACATAAATACAGGGTGAATCCTAAAAGACCCACCACATGGAAACAAACAATATTACAAAACAGGTTCACAGGGAGCATGAAACTTCCTAACTGAACGGGACTTGCATAAATAAACACCAAGTCCACATATTCATACCACTTGTAAAACAAAGGAAACGACAAAGTTTCACCCAAATCACCCAGTATGTATAGAATGTGTGAATATTAAATGTGACCCATCGCATGATACTCCAAAAGAGGAAGACAAATGCCAGTCAGGCTGTTTTCTTGAAAACTCAATTAACAGAACATTAAAAGACATTTGAAAGTTAAAATTGTAAGCAGTTTCATTCGCATTTCAAAGAACCAACAACTGTGAGCAGGCCCTGAGTAAATGTCTCTTACAACTTTATACATAATTACAGAGGCATTAAAGCCTGCAGCAGATCCGTTCACATATTTATGAGAGCCATTACATTTAATGCATTAGGTAATGGTTATTTGGACAATATTGCTTCTTAATAGTGTCAGTAATGCAGCCATTCTTTCCGAACAGCCTTTCACTGTGTCAGTAGAGCTTGCAGGTAGATTGTGGTTTTCACTGTGTCAGTAGAGCTTGCAGGTAGATTGTGGTTTTCGTAGGCTTCAGATATTTCAGTTTTACATTACGATATGCCTTCACTGCTATATATTTCCATAACTCTGAAAAGGAGCAGACTAATAAAACATAACAGCCACGATTGCCATATTACGAAGCATGATGTCAAGCTTTGAATATTCTTAGATAAACTTTTTTTCTATTATCATTTTTTTTTATTTTGTTTGTTTTTTTCTTTATCAGATTGTTTTTTCTTTTTTTTTTGCAAAACCATGTGAAATATTTTTACTAGGTAACCTCTGTATTACTACAGATCTTTCCAGGCCAGTGTTTAATAGTTTTGGATGAAAACAACAACCAAAGAGCTACCCAGTACAATCCTCTACATTTCCTTTTCCATAAAGGATGACTGAGATAACACCAATTGGATCCCACTAAGGTATAGTGCAGTTTACTCCTTGGGAAAAGCTCAACAGACAGCAAGAGGTCTCTCAGATCAGAATGGTTTATAATATACTTGAGAACGGAGCTAATCACATGACTTATTGAGTCCTTGACTGATGGATTAACAGGGCACTGCCCCAATTCAACCTTCTGAAGCCGAGTAGTACATGGCTGTCAGGCAGCCCTCTGCTTTCAAGTCACAACCCCTTCCATCGTGATGGTGTGTTCTGCTGAACCATCATACCCTTCTGCTCATCTGGTTTAGATTCACAATGAATCAGATTTAACATGAACGAGGACTTGTTTCTGAGTAGAAAGTTAACGAATCGTGTACTAAACAGCAGGTTTTCATGTTTAATTTTTTAATAGAAACAAAACTGCATATCATGTTAGGAATATTAAACCATATTCCTAGCTTTTACTGTCCAACTTGGAAAGAAAAGTAAGCGCCTGTAGAATGTGGATTGCCAAAATAATAATTTGAATACAGGGCTTTGTGATGTCAAGTCGTTCTAAAGTCATGTGTTTGTGGTTATAATTTAAATCATTCAATCCAATAGTTAAGGGTTAAAGAAATCCACTGACAGCATTAGAAAGGATTAACGTTTATAGGGGGACAGGCTGTAATTTAGCTTAATTACCATGCAGTCCAAGGACTTGAGCAAAAGGTAATCTATCCTGATACTGGTAGATGATACTGACATGGTATAGCTGGCCTATAGCGAACCACTGAGGTCTTTTCATGTGTGACCAAAGTTGGATTCAAACTCAGATCGCATAATGATATTAAACACTGTCCTCAGTCAAGTTAGAACTCAATTTTCTGTTTTTTAAAAAAACATAAAAACTAAAAAAAAAAACTTTGGGGCAACCTAATGTATTCTTTCATTGGAGTACATTACAGTGCATTCAGATTTGAAGACACATATTGTATTTAATATCCTTTAACTTTACAGTGATGCAGGAAGACTTTAAATATAAAAGTGCAATCAAGCGCATTGTTAACAGCTAGCATCGTTCAGCCTGACCTCTTACCGTTTCACAAGTGCGGCTCAATGTTCAGTAATTTGCAGCATTCAGCTACCATGAGAGAAGCAATAGCCCACGACTATTTGTTACACGGCTCAGGCTGAACTGGTTAGATACAGCAAATCAATAGATCAATAGAGACTTGTATTTGGGGCCACTTCATTACAACTGGAAGTTTCTAACACACTGTCAATAAGATTGATTGAAGCACACTGATTAAAGCAGGTTATTTGAACATTCATTCTTGGTTTCTGTATTTTATTGACCTTTCAACTGAAGCATGTTATTGGAGCATGACATTCATTTTGGAACAACAGCTTTATCACCTTCATGAATGCATCATGTTTATAAATCTGACATGACAAGTAAAGGTATCTCACCTGTATCTACAGTAAGGGCAAATCTAATATTATGGGTGATTTTAATGCATTCTATATCAGGGATGGAAATAAGACTCCTATTGCATAGCAGTTTCACTCATTCCAGGTTTTACTACAAGCTTGATTAGCTTGTAGTATAGATACTGTAACAAGCTCAGGTGCGTCTTGTTAAACTCGTAGTAAAACCAGGAATTGATCAAATTGCTATGCAATGGGAGTTTTTCCATCCCTGAATATGCATTGGGGCCTAATTGTATTTTGGGCCAATCAAGAGGTACTTTATGAAGCCTACAATGGGAAGTACATGCCTGCATGTAACTGCAGTATGAAAGCCAGCTTATTAGGGTAATGTTAAATAATTTACTGCCGCGCTATCAAGCACTATACCACTGAGAATTCTTTTACGGAACTGATTTTGGTTAACATTTTCATTCAGAAGCAGGAGCTTACTGCAGCTTTTAAATGGGATGCCTGAGGATTTACTAATAACACCTATCATCATCTTTGAACAAAATTATTAGCGCTGTAAAATTATGTTCCCTGTTTTATGGGGCTATTCAATGAAACCTCCAGAAATAGCACAAACAAAAAGTAAAGCACTTGAAATGTATTTGAATATCGGATCTTGATGTGGGCTGTGGCTCCTGCTGACAGCTTTGTGTCTCAGTGACTCACCACTGGCTGCAATGTGAATCCACCAGTGACCTTGCCTGAAGAATATTCTTGCCATCAGAAAGTAATTAGAACAAGTTGGACTCACTTATCTGGATTACCCCCCACTCAACCCCTCAAAAAAGCTTTTGGGTAAAAAAACAAAAACAAAAAAAAAACAATTTATCTGGAGAAGGATTTAAAGAACATTTAATCTTCAATTAATCACATTGACTTTGTTACCTATGAAGACTACTTATAGTGTGCATGTGTTTCCTTGCTGTCTGTGTACATGTGTTTCCTTGCTGTCTGCGTACATGTGTTTCCTTGATTATACTGTGTATTTGTTGCATTTTTTTGAATGTCATACACTTTGTTATTCTACAAATCTGGGTGTAGTTTTTAAGCCTGGTGTAAACAGTTAACATAATAGCTCTTATTCTCAAAGCTTGAAATGTGCTGCTTTTTCTGGAGGTCAGGTTAAGTGTTCTCAAAGTGATGAAGTACTTAATATTTTTATTGGAATGAAAGAGTTCACAAAGATTTAAACCAACCTGCCAGTCAATCATCCTTTTAACTTAGCAGCCAAAAATGAATACATCTTTGTGATATTTATATCCAGTTTGCAAAATGCGATAATTAAAATAAATGGCAGCTAAGGCCCTTTATTAAAACTGATTGCATACCATTGATCAAAAACCCGTAATGTATTTCTCTTGAGCATAGTGTACACGACTTTAATAGAAACACATTTAATCATGTAGCCTGTCAGTAACATAATTGTTTTCAATTTTGCTGGGTTTACATGAAGATGCTAATGTTAAACCATGCATCTTGTGCCTGTTTCTATCAAATGAACACTAAGCTGACACTAAGAGAGGCTAGTTCAATCTATCTCTATCTGACTTCCTGTGAATAAAAAAAGTGACACTTTTTGCAGTTAACTACAGTAATGAAATGAAAATCCTTTAGTTTAAATTACATTTGTAAAATGTCTTGATTGTATTGTATTGTACTATACTTGGTTATTACAGTACATTCATGGTCCAGCAGGTGGCGACGGTGTATATACAACAAATGCTTTCACAAATTAGCTGTAAACCAGTGAACTCTTCTATGTTAACTGAATACATGTCTGAAAAAGATATAATTTTTGTTGATCTGTGTTGCATAATAAATGTATAAAACCTTTAAAACCTCTTCACAACACATTTGTATGAAAAGACATACAGTATATCACTGTAACACATTAAATGAAATCAGGGACATCCATTCTTTACCCTGACATATTGCTTTAATATTAATATCTCCAGAGAACTTGTGATTTTCTATTAAAATGTTGTGGTGTTGTCTGTTGTGAAGGAAAATATATGATATGCATGCTTCATACGTCAACTTCAAATAAAGTCTGCCAAACAGCTGTCAAAAGCCAGCCCTAGTAGAACCTGCAAAACAGGAATTACAGGATGATTTGTCGACTGCCAGGACTGTTATTCCAGTGATTGTCATTAATACTTGTTGAAAGGAAAGGCTATAATTTTTTTTAATTGCTGTAAACCTTTTTCACAAGCTTTTCAATATGTAACATCCTCACTGCCAAGCAAAGGGATAATTACAACATTATGTCCTAGGAATACTGTTTCTCAACGAAAAATTCAACAGTTTCCCCTATTTGCATGTTTATGTGCAAAAATCTATCCATTGATCTGAGCTGGAAAAAGCAGGGAAACAAAGCAGCTTTTACTTCCCATTTCTTTGAATTCTCAACTGTACAGCCGTGTGCAAAGTGCAGTGCTCTGTGCTGCTCTGTAATGTTCTTCAACATCACCCCTGCCTCCTGGCATCAACACTGTCCTTTCTGTTAACTGAAATCAGTCACTAGAATCTCTTTCTGTTGCAGGCGGAAACAACTAATAAGCTAATGTACTGCAGTATAAGAAGCAATTGAAAGAAGTCTGGCCAATAAATCTGAAAGCATTGCTTCTAAGCATTATTAACATTCAGATCACCCAAGACTACTTATGCAGTGAATTAATTTCCAGTTTGCATGTAAATTAAGGTCACATCTTGGACGTTTTTCAGACAAAAGAAACTACGAACAAACAAGGGAAAATAATCGCCAGAATTAAAAATAAAAAATAAAAATGGGCTAAGGTTGGTGCTATGGGCTAAGGTCCTTTGAAATGCCTGTGGATACAATATACAAAATTTGCCAAAAAAGTACTACTAAATGGATGGATAGTTACTACTGTAAATG
Organism: Acipenser ruthenus; assembly: GCF_902713425.1. Classification (NCBI taxonomy): domain Eukaryota; kingdom Metazoa; phylum Chordata; class Actinopteri; order Acipenseriformes; family Acipenseridae; genus Acipenser; species Acipenser ruthenus. The sequence continues at coordinate 26,541,082 of NC_081209.1, forward strand.
ATTGTACAAACGATTGGCCGCTGGTGATCTACTTTTTACAGTTTGGTTTCATACTGTTAAACAATACAACAATGCACATGTAACGGGGTGGAGGCTAGGCTTGAACCAGCGAACCCACACACCGCAAGTGAGCATCTTAACCACAATACAAAAGAGCCGGGCTCGTCTGCAGTCGTGGTTTAAACCTCATCTCACTGACAGGGGGCAGTACAGAATCCGTAACAGCCATTAAACACAATCATACTCAAAGTGCTTCTAGAGTTTTGGATGTTACTACAGTACTTCACCTAGGAACTCATTTTTGACCTTTTGTAGTGCAGTGGAAATATTAAAGCAGTAACTTATAATGTGGTAGCAAGTTGCACCTCTTTGTAATAGAAGCCCACTGCCTGGTCACTTTAAAAGAAAGAGCTGGTATATGTCTCCCATTTCCACAGCCCAGAGGACGTTTGTGCAGAGGAGGGATAATTACATTACATGTGAGGGAGTCCAACATGCGCAAACATTGGAGAAATTATTTTTCAGTACAGCGCCAAGAAGGAAAATCAGAAGGGCATAAGGGAGACTTCAAGGGGAATCACAATCAGAGCCCATTGTTTAAAAGATTTTTGAAAATGTATGTCCAATATTTATGTCTTGTACAGCATTAAATGCCTGTATCAAGGGCTGAAAATGCTTTAAAGCAGACATACTCCTTCACCTTTAAAGTTCATCTTTCTGCCCAGATCAAGTTGCTCAGCAGTTCTGAAAGCTGTAGTAAATTTTTCAATTATACCATTTTTTTACCACTTTGCAACGCGCTGCCATGCTAATGAATAATGATGTGCAATTTTGCACAGCTGCTGCTCTGGGTTATACTGCATACTGCTGAAGACAGATTGGCAAATGATCCCTTTGCAGCTTTGTCACAGATAAGAAAGGGTATGAGCAGGCTGGGCACACATCGGAACACACTGACCCTGCTGCCTGGGGTTTTCCCTGTTTAATTATTCATTTTTAAAACAAAACTATATGTAAAATATAGAAAATATCCAGAAGCATGACACTGGAAATACAGTGTTGAATATTACCTAAATTATATTTTCAGCTCCCCAGAAAACAGTTGGCACCCTTAAAGGATGTAATGCTATAATGCATACCAAGCCACCAAGACAGCCACTTTCAGTTGGTGTTATTTAACACAAGATTTCCCATGATTTGTAATGGCAAAATGCACTTAAGAAATGTACTGTATACTTTTAACTCATAGGCAGATTCATGTTTTTACATACAGCTCCATTCCTTTAGACCCATGCGTGACAAATCTGTGTTGTTGCAGGAATTGAGTGAACCATGAAAAGGTGCCTATTGAGGTGCTAGAATTGAAATGGACTCTGAATCCTACCTTGAGCTTGACATCCTGTGGAGATGCTTCTGAAAATGCTCATTATTGCATACAAAGTGCATTAAAAAAGCATGATCAATTAGAAGCACATTGCCATGGATATCAAGATTAAACCCAATAAAAGAGTTTTGAAGAAAACTCCACAAAATGAATACTCAGTGAAAAGCTCTCACCTTTTTAAACACCTCTTGTCAACACATGTCTTTAATCCTGTGCCAATCAAATGAGAGAAGTCATACCCCTGTGGGCATTTAATCTTATTAGGGGGGTTTAAAACTTTCGGGAGGCCCGAACGGCATTGCACAAGCAGTGATAGCAGGTGATATATATATATATGTCGTTGTTTTTGTATTGATCTTTTGTAGGCCTTGTGCCATTACAGCTACTGTAAAACTGACAGGACAAGAAAGATACATCAGTTATAATCTAATTGCTTTTCATAATCATTGCTTTGGATAGGATGTGCTTTAAATAACTTGTAAAGTCTTGAAGGCCCACTGACAGAATTATTTTAGGTAATGAGCCGTCTCTTAAAAGGAGTTTAACCCAGTATAGGATGGGGTGTCTGGGGTTGCTTCAATGTTGTTCATCCGTGACAGGAGTTACTGCATGGTTTTCTAGCCCCGAAAGTCACTTAAAAGAAGAGACCTTCAGTATTTAAAAGGCCCTTACTGTAGTGTAATGATATGAAGGTATTATTTGAATGTTACAGTATTTATCTTTTACTCTTAAAATCACATTTATGTTCCTATTGCACACTCCATGAATTTTTGTATGAAGGAAAACTACCATATTTATGTAACTAGACCATGTTGTTCTGTACCAATCATAAAATCATTGTATTGTATTGCATATGAAGGTGATGGTATTTGAGAGGTATTATATCATTGATACTTACATCATCACAATTTCTGCATTTTGTGAATACCATCCTGTCAGTAATAACGTTTTTTTTAATTTTTTATCTAAGAGTTGCTCTGCCTTGGCTTGATCAGAATTCCTAATGGTGCAACAGAAGACAAAGTGTCTAACTCTCGGCTAATCATCTACCCTGCTACCATTCAAGCATGCATGGGTCAATATAATTAACAACCCGTTTCTACAGCACACACCCTCATTTACATGCCTGTGGCAGTTTGATTGACTCTGCCCTCCAGAATGAGATGATTTCCTCCAACTTTGGCTTCAATGAAATCCTGCGTAGTCATCTGGAAAATGAAGAGCTCTGTCCAGGATTTACTGCAGCCGAGGAAGTGCCAATATGCCAATGCCTAAGAGAATGCATTTGTAAACCAAACAAGGATGAGAAGAATGGAAGTCATTTAGCCAGTTGTTATTTACCAGACCATGCAAGGATAGTTCATGTGCCTCTGTGTCTTATCTCTCAAGTAGAGTCTTATTCAGATAACTGTGCTTGTATGATTGATAAGATGACTGATCAAAGGGGAGGTCACGGTCAAGTATCCCACTGAAAATAATTCTTTGAGTCGAAATTAATTTTACAAAGTTTCTTTTAATATTTCTACAGTGTTTTTACCATTAAAGATGAATCCTAATGTTCCAGATGCTGAAGGTTTATAATGAGCAGAATTCAATATTTTAAATGCCTGCATCTCCAGCACTAATTCTAATTATTGCATTTTTTCAGTAACTTTGAAAGTGTCAAAGGCTATGTTGCTTTGCTGAAAGCTGTTCCTCGGGGTATAATTACATTGTTTGCTCCACTGCCACTTTGATAATCTCCTTCATACTGTATCACAGATCAATAGATGCAAAGTCGATCAGAGGTTTACCCCAAGAGAAAACTTTCTTTTGTTTTACTTCCATGTTGCAGTTGGGGTTATGGCCATTTTCTTAGCGGTCACAATCACGCTGTTGCAATGCACAGGTGAATCCCAGTGAACTAAATCAGCTCATCCATATCTACATGTATAAAACACGCAATTAGAAATAAAGATTCAAATGTATCAGTTTCTATCACCGATTTACCTGCCACTTTTAAGCTCTATCAGATCATATAAACTGTAATAATTTTTTTAATCATTTACTAGCAAGGAAGCATTTTCCAACACCACCGATTCAAATTATTCTTCAATGACCCACCCCAATGGTAAAAACTACAGGTTATAGTTTAGCAGGAAAAAAGGCCCATACCCTCACTATAGGTTTAATCTATCCCCAAGCCCAAATTAAAGCAGATATTGTTAATTATTTCTGCTGGGAACAAATCATTTTTTTCCAGTTTCACGCGGCCTGTCTACTTGATTTCTTAGAAGAAGAAATGAGAATGCGGACACACTTGACCGGTCATCTTGCCAGGTCTAAGCGATTGCTGGTGTCACATCGATTTCTTAGAAATCCTGCTTACAGTGTCTATAAAAACAAGCCCCTGCTGGCTGCAGATTGATCCTAATAAAGTATTCCGTTCAGTAGTCATGAGATGCAGAGTGCATGTCTTTTTTAAGTTCAGGAAAAGCTGATTTCTGATTTTTTGCTCCTGTCATCTAATTCCATCTCTCTCATCGTCAAACAGCATTAGAATAGCATTGAGAAAAGTTTCCAGAACAAGAAGTTTGTTCTTTCAAGGGAAAAAACATTAGTTCTTTCTCACTGTCATGAATTAACCATTTAGCCTGAATATACACGTTGTATTTCTTAAGTATTCATTTAGTATCCATCTTTATAGATTTTTTAATGTAGTAACACACAGTCAAGACATTTTGTGGCAAATCAATCAAATTCAAATACAGAGAATCCCTGGTTGGTTTATAAGCAACACATTTTAATAATGCTTTATTAGCCTCCAGAGGATTACAGTTAAGAACTTGCTTGCTTAAGCCCATGTACCTCAGCACATTGCTGATCAGGTCTGAATCCTGGCTCATATTCTTTCTGGAATTGGCTTGTCAATAAATAATTAATTAATGTTTTCTGTTAATTAGTTTTGGTCAATGCAATACTCGTTTTGCAAACAGGAACCAGCATCGGCAGCGCAGATTTAGCACAGACAGGAAACACAGACAATAACATGTAATATAAAGCAACAACTGCCAATGGGAATATATATAAGGAATGACCCAACCATTGTTTTTGGGGGTTTTGTTGTACAGTATTTTGAGAATGCGTTTGACACCAAATGGTTCTCAGAATTGAAAGTGCAAGCTTCACTGTTCACATTAGAAGCTGGGTGATGTCTAATAATTCTCACTGTCAAATTCCTGATGATCCACATTGTAATTCTTGGATGAAAAAAAGGTTTGTATTGGGAGACTATTAAAAAAAAGAAATTACATACTGTAGCTCTCGAAGGATATAATTCTGTTAGTCTGGTAGTAGCCACCAAGGTTGTAACATTTATTTTCTATCTCATTAGCAACACTACCACTGCCTCTCTCTTCTGGTTCTTTGCTTGTGTTTTATAGTTTAATAAGTTCATTTACATTAAGTGTCTTTAATTACACATTAAGTACATTGTAACTATGCATAATAATATTGTAATTATGTGTAAGTACACCTCTATTTACTAAGTTATTACTATGTAAAGTGTTACCGTCAAACTTATTCTGATTGAAGAGCTTCAAAAGGTACCAGCAGAGTGTAGGTAAGGATATTTACAGTCTTCTTTCTTGAACAAAAATACTGGAACAATTTCTTCCAACATAATAGTTTATTTAGTAGGGTTTGTTTAATAATGGAACTACAGTGCACACTCACTCACACTAATTTTCAACGACACAGCTGGCTTGTAATATAACAGAATACCCTTCCTGGCAATTACTGATATACAACATATGGCCTTTTGTGTCTACAAGAGGTAGGAGAAACATTTGCATAGGCTGAATTAGCATTGGAAAAGCAGAGAAGCAAACGATCCTCCAGCACAATAGAAGTGGGCACAAGGTTAATAATGGAAGTGTATTGATTTACATGCATTGGTTGATCTTCCTTGGAAGTTCATTTAGAGCCCATCTACATGCTGTCCTATTAAATAGTTGTGTTTCCCTTTCACAAAAATGGAGCAAATTGCATCCCAGAACACATCACTTTAGTGGCTGATGTTGGAGTTACAGAATACCACTGGAATATTCAAAACACAAACTTAGTTCTAACTTTGAAATCTCTTAGATTGGGACTAGGAGAGTTTTAATTATTATTCTATCATATGTTGTTTTGCTCTCCCGGGTATAAAGATGCTCCTGGAAAAGGTATAAAAAAAAAAATTGGACTAAACCATATCTACCAAACAGATGGCAGTTGAGTGATATTTTCAGCACATAAAATTTTAAATGTGTCAAGGCTGAATAATTCAGCCTTGACAGCTACAGAAGCAGTTTGTTTTTAAAACACCCTACACTGGTATATACTGTAGTTTATCATGATATCATATTAATATATTCTCCAGTGGTTAAAGTCCAGGACTTGTAACCAGAAGGCCACCAGTTCAAATCTCACCTCTGCCACTGACTGACTCATTGTGTGACCCTGAGCAAGTCACTTAACCAACTTGTGCTCCATCCTGCGGATGAAATGTTAAATCAACGTTCTATTATCAGTGACTCTGTATATAATGCACAGTTCACAGCCTACCTCTGTAAAGAGCTTTGTGATGGCGGTCCACTATGAAAGGCGCTACATAGGCAATGGAGCATTTCTTTTTTAATTAAAAAAAACCCCAAAAAACTCTTACCTACTGTAAAACGTTTTTTTTAAGGAATTTGTTTAGGAATTTGACATAAGTCTGAACGTTACAATTTATTTTGCAAAAGATGTCATTTGTGTTGGCAGCTACTACTGATACGTAAGTAAGGTAACAGGTAGAAAGATGTGGTGCAACTAAAAAGATGCCATGTGATATTTATGTATTATCTATACGCCGAGTCAGCAGGTGCTCTGATGTATTCGCTAGCACGCAAATAATGGCGCCACGGCGTTTACTTTCAAATCAAAGAGCTTCAGTTTTCTGTCCGTCACATTTCAAAGAATGCCGCGCAAAAAGATTTCACCTGAAAGGTATTTTCTTTGCAAGAAGTAAATGTTAGGCGGTTGCTTTGTTTTGTGCGAAACGTGTAAATTATGTAAACTATAGCAATGGTGTGTGGCCAAAAACATATAGATACATGATCCACTATTGAAAGGGGTTGGCAACAGTATGTGCATGCAAACCAGTCGATAACAAATAAACGCCAAATAAATAAAGACGGTATTTGGCTTACAAAATGCAGGGGGGTTATGTTTTCGTTGTTGTTGTTTGGTACTATGTTGACAATCATATAAAAACACAAGGAGCTGGGGTAACCCAATCCAGCACAGAAAGATTGCAATGGCAAACCCAACATTATATTATTATTATGTGTAAACCATTTGCGGTTACATGCAGTGCACAATGATTGTGAGCGTAAGATACAGAGACGGCTGTACACTTGGTGTAATGACGTCATTCTGAGTCGAAACAAAGCGCCTCCGCTCTTTCAGCACCGCATACTCTCACTCAGTCAGTGGACAGCTCCTTCTTCAAAACTAATGGATTGATTGAGGATCACAGTCGGTGCAAAAAAGAGCACAAACGAGAGACTAAAGGAGATAAAGCAAAAGCCTTTTTTTCAAGAGACGAACCTGTTGAAAAACGAAGCGTGCATTTCGTGTTTTAAAATGTAATCCTTATCGAAATTAACAAGTGTAAAAACCTGGATTTTTTTTATGTATGGATACAAAAAATATTTTAAATGCTAACTTTACCGTTAATTGACATAATGCTACAGTTTGTAGACTGGTGTTCAAATTCCAGCATGGATGGCTTTAAATGGGACCGTGCATAAGGTATTTCTTTTACCTCTGCTCTGCATTTATATGTGTATGCATTTATTTATATTAATTATTAACTACTTCATGCATTTTACAAGAGTGCTCTGCATTTTATAAGTACTATATATATATATATATATATATATATATATATATATATATATATATATATATATATATATATATATATATATAAAATTTTATTTGTAATTGTTTTTGCTGATTTTATTTAGCAATTTTTATTTTTATATAGCTTTTCAAATACAGTATTTTGTCAACGTAATATACCGTCTAACAGATCAATCAAGCTGTTTAAGACATATATGAAAGGTTGACACATCGGATATGTTTTTTTATTCCTGGGTTCTTATATTGCTCACATAGAAACTCAGGACACCTATTTCTATTAGACAATAATATACAATTAAAAGACACGACAAAAAAATGCAAGAATATACTAAAAGAAATGTCATTAAAAGAAAACATAAAAAATCTGTTCAAGTCAAGTACCTTGATCAATTTCAAAATACACTTGAGCTTTCAGGGGCTAACTGCAAATTGCATAATTTTGCACCGTTTCAGAGTGAAAGACTTTCAACGCTGTGCACAATAGCAAGTGTGCTCTTATTTTTAATATTACACAACATACATTTATAAATCCTCATCTGCCACGGCTATCTACACCCACAATACTAATCCTTCCAAGCTCTTTATACATTATTTATATGCATATAAATTCAGCATATTATTTGAATAAATAAATATTTTCAAATTCAACTGAAGTGCCAAAGAATGAAACACACGTCTGGTGGTCTAGACGATGTCATTACTTCCCTTCTCTAATTCCCTTCGCAGACCACGGAAACGGGAACAGTAAGATTGTGAAGTGCAGTGCATTGATTATTGAATTGGAGGGGTGGTTGTCCCTTGAAGTCTTAACACAGTCTAGTGTTGGTACAGGATGAATTGATTGCTGCAGTTTACAGACTTACTGCTTCAATCCCTCGTTTAAGAACTCCCAAAAGACCTTTATTTGTGCATGAGATAATGGTATCTAATACCAAGAAACAGATTATTATTATTATTATTATTATTATTATTATTATTATTATTATTATTAAAATGTTTGATTACTTTTTGCTACAGGACTGCAGCTTTCTTTTGAAATAAGGATCAGAACCATCACCCAGAATGGATCCAACACCTGAATATTCCCTCTTCCTGGAAAGGATCTTGGAAGAGCTAGACGCAAAGCACAGCAGCGTTTCTTATCAGGATCTGTGTAAATCCCTGTGTGCCAGGTTTGATTTGGCTCACCTGGCCAAACTAAGGAGCCTTCTGTTTTATACAGCTTGCTTGGACCCCAGTTTCCCTGCAACCTTATTTAAAGATAAGATGAGGTGCTCAATGGACAACCAGCAATCCAAGAAGATAATGGTCGCCGCAGACATTGTCACCATGTTTAACTTGATTCGAATGAATGACGAGGAAGCCAAGGAAAAATTACCCATTGCACAGCGGCCCAAATTCCGTAAACATCAATCTATCGAATCATGTCGGTCAGACTCTGAAATATGCAAATATTCTGACTGCGTAACAAACTGCGAGTTGTTAGACGCCAGGGAGCACTCAAGCTCCCGCACGTCACCATGTCCCAAATCAAACTGCAGCAACCCACAGCAGTTCATTCAAACCTCTGATCCAAACTTCTTGCTGGGAGTTAATAAGGAAATGAAATGCAGGGCTGCTTCACTTGACCGGCTTCAGATGCTGCATCAGTTTTCAAACAGCAGTCCTCCACCTTGTGAAATGCAGAGCACCTACTTTCCAATGGATATCGACAGCGAATCCACGGACCAGGACTCATTGCATATGAATTTGGGGATTAAGGAGACTTTTATTTCAAACGAAGAGCCTTTTACAGTACACTCCTGTGTGCAGAAGAGAACTATATTCAAGGAAGACTTCCACAATCTTGCTGCGTTTACACCACAGGTCCTCACTACAGATTCGCAACCAAGTGATAAAGGGGTCGGAGGGCACAACAGGAGGGAGAATCATAAGCCAGCTACTTTTTTTAATCACAGTTTTGAACTGCCATATAGCAATCCCTACTTTGAGCCCATAAGCTCCCCTGTACAAGAGAAAAGACGAGCAAAACATGAAAGCCTGGATGATCTGCAAACATCCACTTATTTTGGACCCACCACTGTGATGGAAGCCCCAAACCTAAGGAGACCATCATCAAGGCAGAGCAAACAAGCAGCCTGGCCCGTCAAAAGTCTGAGTCTGAACACAGAAGAAGGACCCAATTTTGAAGCATCTTTTTTTAACGGAAAGCAGTCAAAAGACAACCATCGTCTGAATGTCAGTAACATGGAAAAGGGTCAGCATTACCAGTGCTCCAAAGAGCAAACAGCAATTTCTCCATCAGGGTTTGGTATCAAATCCAATGGTCAAAAAACGAAAGAAATGAGTTCCAAGTCTAGCGGTCCATCTGCGGAAAAGAGGGACGGCATGAAAAGGTTTAAAGACAAAAGTATGAATTGTACATCTTTGCAGGCAGTGGATATAGACAACACTTCAAGTGTAGGAACACAAACCGATCAACCTGACCAGAGAAAGAAGGAGTTTTCTAACACAAAACACATGAAATATGGAGAAAGGCACACTTTCAAGCATTCCGATGAGGATTCAGAAGTGGTCAGTGATGATATCAGTGATATTTTTCGATTCCTGGATGACATGAGTGTTTCCGGCTCTACTGTTATCCAGTCATCCCGTTACAACAGCAATGGGTCCCTGTCTCAAGTGACAAGATCAGAAGGAGATAGCTCACCCGAGCACAACATGGTCGCAAAGTACAGCAAAAAGTTTGACAAATTATTTTATTCACAAGAAAGTGCAGATGATGATCTGAAGGCCAGTGTGTGCAAACTGGTCCTCAGGATAGGAGAGATAGAGAAGAAACTTGAGACTCTTTCTGGGGTTCGAGATGAGATCTCTCAGGTTCTTTCCAAGCTGAATAAGCTGGATGAAAAGATCCAAGAGCCGGAAACAAACAACAAGCAAAATGAACTGGACCTAGCCAATGAAGATCATTCAGATAATAATGTCTCACCAAGAATCTTCCAGTGCCATACCACTGGCCACGCCATCAAACAGGACAACAACCCGGAATGGTGTTGTTCAGATGTCAGTGGGAGTAATAGTGAAAGTTTAAGGGTTAAAGCTTTGAAAAAGAGTTTATTTACCAGAAGGTCGTCCAGATCCTTAACGGAGGAGAACAGTGCTACAGAGTCCAAAATTGCGAGCATCTCCAATTCTCCAAGGGACTGGAGAGCTACCTCCTACTCCATCTCTGCCAGTGAGGAGATGAAGGAAAAGGAGAGAGAAAGCAAGGAACGGCACAGGAAGTCCAAAGAGGTAATTTTTTTTGTTTGTTTTCATATTAAAACAGGCAATGTATACCAGACACCCTAAATAAGATTACTTTTAGATGTGATAAATTGGTGGGAAAATACCTGCAATGTATTTCATTTAGATAGTCATAGGCAGCAACTACATTACATTAATCTTAAAGATTTCTATTTTTTTACATTAACCAGCTGTCTGGTGCTAGCCTGATAACATTATGACGAACTGAAAATTAGCGAACGCAGCAGTCAGCGGATGTGTGTGTTGCGGTGCCCTTTAAGATACAGACTGCAGCGTTTTCACAGACTGCACCACCAGTTATCAAGCACCCCCAGGATAAACACAGAGTGAGGAAATGTCAGCTCACTGTGGAAGTAGCAGCACTGATAAGCCCAACAGAGCCAATGTCAATTTGAGCGTTCTGACCTGTACAGAGACACAAACCTCTCTTAAACAAGGGTTTGGCATAGCATTGAGTAACTCTGACAGAATGTGCAAATTAAGGACTACAGTACTATCCCAGGGGATGTTTTTGTTTTCTCCTCCTAATTCCACTGCATCTACAGTATTTAACACTTTATTGCAATCTTGTGTTGTATTCATATAGATCTTTTTTATTTTCCAGCACTGGATTACTGAGTGTAGAACTTTCCACTCGTTTATCTCATGGCTTACATAGGGATTTTCTTAAAAAATGATTTCATTTAATTTCATTATAAAAAGGTTTTCAGATTGTTCCCCCTTCAAATCACTCTTTCCATAAGTAACATGCCTACTATACTTTATATGTGCCTCTCTGTTGGCACTCCTCCGCACTAATTATGCCCTTTACATCAGTCACAGTCAATCTAGCCGTACATATAGCTTTGAAAACAGTTTTTCATTGCAGGCTATTTAATATCAATCTGCCCTGGTCAGTGAATCAGCAGCCCCTGAAGCTATTTTTCCAGCTTAGCACCTATTATGCATTGCAATGCAAGATATTCCCCGACGGTTTCACTTTTGGCGCCCTGCCCAGGTGGCATACGGCCAACCAGCAGTGTATGCCAGCCTGCCTGCTGCTCCACTCCCAGCTTGTCCTCAGCATCCAGGGGACCAAGTGCTCTACAGACCACCTCTACAGAACACCACCATAACCTTCAACCTTCATGTCTGTATTTACATTTCCTATACAAAAATCTCTGCTCTGATCTTCATAGAAATTATACAGTACGTTTGACTTTAATCATGATGACCTATTTATAGAAACATAGGGCCCAATTCACAGAGCTTTACCTCAACTTTAAATGATTAAATGCAGTTTTCTGATTGTGAAACATTTCCATTGTTGGTTTATTAAACAACAAGCACGACTTAAAATATATCGAAGCACTACAAAGAATCACTAGAAAAAGTTTAGACAAGAAGTCTTTATCTGTGTCTTCCTGTCATGTACTGTATCTTATGAAGACATTGACAAATACTTTTTTTTAAAGTCTAGAAAATTCTAACGAATAGAAATCCACCAGAATATACAGTACTTTGTAAAGCGTTATTTATTGAGTTAAAGTTTTGTAGGGGGCATACGTTGTTTCTTCCTCTCTCAGAGCCTTCCCTTGATTTATTCAACACCTGATTATCTCAACACATTCCAGTCACCAAATACAGAAGAAACATATGCAGTCTCACCTTGATAATCCAAACCCCTTGATTATCAGAACATAAACATGCTTTTAACTTTGGTATTGAATTTTAACACTCTTTAAAAGGCGAGTTATACAGGTGGGACGATGAGAGTTTGTGAGCCAGTTATGTAGAGTTGTGTGGTGGATTGGTGATGTGTACCATCAACATTGCTTCACATGAAATTAAATGCAGGCTTCCATAGGTGAAATGCTTGTGATTGAACCCACTTACACCACCTTGTTTACTATCATCATTGGAAAATAAAACAGTCGTGACATCCAGCAAGCAATGAAGCAGCTCTCTTCATGTTGGCAGTAATCAGTATTGACCCTGGTCAAGTCTGCAGCCTCACCAGATCCATTGCATTGGGGTATCATCCAGCATGGGGCGCAGCGCTCTAATCACCCCCCACTGTGGCAAATTGCTTATGTTCCAGGGGATTGTGTAAGGAATACAAAAATAAAAATGTACTTCCACCCGCTGCAAAAACCAAAATGTGAAAGACTATCCAATCTCATCTCCTTGTTTCCTCTGTAAGCTAGAGTACAGCCTTGAGGCAATGCATTATTAATGATGTGCATTTCATACATTCACTTTACACTACAAAGGTGCTGATCTGCCGCTGGGCACTCACTGCTCCTGTGCAGCATCTCTTGGTTCACTAGGCCTTTGAATACAATGCCTACAATGGAATAGCTTCTAGCACAGCTGCGGCTGTACAACTGAGGGGTGTCCTGGAAAATCTTGATAACCCACAATTTAATTTTCTTTCCATAATCTGTCTATGCTTCATATTACCAACCAAACACGAATTTATGATAACTAAACTGGTTGTGGGTTACCAGGTCTTTCCAGGATACCCCTCAGTTTAAAATCCTTCCTATGGATAATAATCAGGGAATGTGTATCTTCCACCTCAAACTAACATCTTGGAGGTTCAAAGCATCTCCTATACAGTACATTGGGGTATCAAAAAAATCATTGTATCATTGTCAGCTGGTGTTGTGTTTGCACTTGAAGATTTACAGTTGATTTTAATATGTTCAAATACAACAAAACCCCAGGTAACAGGAGCTGGTTTTGACTTTGTCCTAACAGAAAACTATGTTAAGTAAATCATTCATTGCTTCTCTTGTAAACGGCTATCCCCAAGGGCCTCCTTTTCACACTCTCTCAAACCTTTTGATCTGTATCTGCAGACAGACAGGCAGTACGAAATCCCCCAGGCACACAGGTCCTCGAAGCAGCCGAAAGATTCCTACTTGATAGAGCAGGTCTTCAGCCCTCACCCCTTCTCCACGTCTGTCAAATCGCACAAGAGCAACCCCCTCTACACGGACATGAGGCTGACAGAGATGTCAGAGTCCAAGCGACCCCATCCTTCGTGGACAATCGAGGAATACAAACGAAACTCAGGGGAGAAGGGGAAGCTAGCAGTGCTGGATCTGCAAGTGAGTCCCGACACGTATTCTCTTACTTTATACTTCCAAGTGTGCCATGTTACAATCATGTCATTAATTAAGACTGTTTGTGGGATGTCTAGATGCAGCACAGCGTACTGTTGCATGTCAGGCTGCAAGTCAGAGTGACAATAGAAATTAGCGTTTGCTGCCTGCTCTCTTTTGGCAGCGAAGGTTGTTCTGTCTTATTTAATCTCTACCTGTACATGACTGTCTCCTGACTAACTTGGTTGACACTTGACAGCTATTACTTTACTCACATAAAAGCTTTGCAGAGTGAAAAACAACAGGGCTTGGATCAATAACTCATTAGGACCGATTGCTTTTAGCCTTTCCTCCTCTAACTAATCAAACGCATTGATGTTTTTTTTACTCAGGTATTACATTCAGGGATAGATCTTTTTTGACTACTGTAATGTTGCAAAGGCAGTAACCAATAAGTTTGAAAACAATTATACTTAATTAAAATCTATAGAAAAAGCATTCCTGTGACAGGATTAGTCTAAAGAAACCTCACTCTTTTTTCTCTCAAAATCAGATTTTAGACAAAGAAGACAAAGAACACAAAGCACCTGGTATAATTTAATCTGCGGAAATGAAAAACAAAATGGTAAATTAATAAATGCTTGCCAAGTTGTAAAATAGCTTCTGTAGAATATATTTCACCTGTAAGATTGTTGGCTTTTTAACAGCAGCAATAGCAAATGGCATAAATTGCTCCTATTTACAGCTACTGAACACCCTAAACACCTATGACCTGTTTAAAGCCCCTTTGTTCTCAGCTAGCAGAGGAGCTCCACTGAAATTGTGTAGCCATTATTTCCAGGAAGCTGCCATTCTGCTCTGCCCTAGCATGCAATATAGCTAAGCGATCCAGACAGTAAATTGAAAGTGACAAAATGACCAGTGTTTGAAGATTACAGCGCCTGGCCCTTTGCCATCATCGCTATTACACAGCATTGTCGTCAAAATGACATATTTGAAATGGTCCCATCCTCTTTTAACCTCTCATGCGCTGTTAACAGATTTCCAGGTTTTGTAATGCAAATTTCCTGAGGCACAGGGAAAGGGATTTACATTAGTTGGTTATGAACACAATAGACTAATTATACTGTAAGAAGGACATGGACATGGACATGGAAAAAGCTTGCTTTAACAAAATACAGTTATTGCACAAAATTCTGTATATTGACTTTCCTCAGCAAAGCCACTGGCCAGTGTCAGATTTATAGCCCTATCACTGAGGCGTGGTTGAATTCAGGGGGGGCTATTCTTCCAATTACCAAGTAACAATGTGGTTTAATTATTCCGCTTCAAAACAAAAAGAAAAGACAAACATGTTTTAAAAACAGAACCAATAATGCATAAGCGCTCTGTCTGTCACGAATCAGAAACTTTCAAGGACAGCGTTTATTTTTCATTGCAGATGGTGACAATATTTGTTGGACGTGGTACAAGTTTGAGAACAGGACCAAATGGCAATCTTACAAAGCAAATCATCTGTGTCAGGCACTGCTTCTTTTATAAGATATCTGCAGAAAGTATATTGTAAATTGCACTTAAAGATTAGATGTGGGAGATTAATTAAAACACGACCTGTGAATGACTTGGTCGTAACCCATCTATCAAGTCCTGAAGGAATTAAAGGTTCAAAGGCATTCATCAAATAAGATCAGTATTCACACCATACTTGTGTTACCACCTTTCAGTCTGGGTTTTCTGGGAAATAACTTTCATCCTCACAAATCTGTACTCAGAACAAAAAGAAAAGCTTACTTGTATTACGTATTGATTACTAGAAAGATCTCCAGTTGATCTCAGTGCTGTAACAGCTAATAACGCTAGAATACTGATTCGTGATTTAGCTGCTTTGCTGGAGTAGAACTTGATGAATTATCATTCAGACAGGGATAGAGACCTTCAATAATAATGCACCATGAACTTGCAAGCTACAGGGAGTTGGAAAGCCCTGTGGAAATACAAAATGAAGTGCACAACTCAGATCCAGAATGGTTCCGGTTACAGCTAGGGAGACTTGGACTGCAATTGGTTACCCGTATTTATTTTCTCATATGGCTTCCCAACATTTTGGAATCCAAATGTCTGTATATCTGCTTCCTATTCTGAAAGAGGGGCCTCAAGTACAACTTCTCTGTTGGTTCGACCTCGTTGGTAATTTCGCTTTCAGAAGAAACGGCTGCACTTGATGTCTCTCTCTTTTTTGCATGTCATATATTATTGATGAAAATCAATTAAAATAACTGTCAGAAGCGCTCACAAGAAGCGTCCGAGATTCAGTCTCGACAGACAGCATCCTTCAGGTGCCTGAATAAGGTCTGTGGTTTAAATCATGGACACTGAAGCACCTACAACCCATTGTCCACGTTGTTTAGCTTGTGCAAGTGGAGCTGTCTGTTCTCCTTCCACAATCACCCGACTCACTCAGCATTTTCTTCCTTTTCCATTTCAGACTCAAGAATCTTTAAATCCAAACAATTTAGAGTTCTGGATGGAGGACATTTACACGCCAGGCTACGATTCCTTACTCAAGCGCAAGGAGGCTGAGTTCAGGAGAGCGAAGGTTTGTAAGATCGGGGCTCTGATTGCAGCGGCAGTCTGTACGGTTATCTTGGTCATAGTGGTCCCAATTTGCACAATGAAATCATAACATGTAAAAGTTGTTGTATTATATACAGCTGAAATGTTATTCTTAAAACCAATTTAACAAAAATTATATAAATATATGTAGCAGTGGGTTGACAAGAAAACTGTGTCAAGATTTTTGTAAACAATGCTCATGTACATTTCATTGTGAATATTTTCAAATTAAAGATGCATCAGGTTGATTGCATTTTGAGAATACTTTTGAGGTTTATTTTCTATTATCATTTTCTATTATATTACTTTAGCTAAAGAATATCAAGCGTTCGAAACATGGTCAGGATCTGTTTTTTAAATCTAGTTAATTCATGTTTGAGTGCAGAAAAGGGAATGGCGTGGCTTCAGAAGTATTTATTTTTGCGTTGAAGGAAACACTTTTAAAGTACGTACAAAATAAGTTAATTGAGGAATATAAATGCAATTTAAAACATCTTGTGCCAAAGTCACAAAGTAGACAAGCAACGATTTGAGAGAGAGAGAGAGAGAGAGAGAGAGAGAGAGAGGATTTTATTTTCCACTACCCATAAAATACAGTACTCCCAGTTTCTGATACTTCAGTTGTCTACAATATACATCTAAACCATCCAACATTAGGAACACTATGCAAAATGCATTGCATTGTAGCAGAGAACAGATATGTCAGGGGACTTTCATTAAGGCAGGGAACAAATCAGAATGATAGCACTGCTATTGCAATAGCTATTGTATGACTACTGAGTAACAGAGCCTTGTCTGTAAAGCAGTAAATGCACTAATGTCTAATTTACCAGTGTGCTAATTATTGAGAAATAGGGCTTGTATTATATAGTGTCACTATAGTGTATAATTTATTTCAGGCTTAAGTTGAAACACTAAGAGATGCCATGCAGTGTGATGAAGTTAGAAATGTTTCGAGGGCAAACCAGTACTGTGTATACAGAATGAGAAACACGGTTATGCATTGATTATGATATTGATTTATGATCCATTAAAATAATAATAAAAAGAAATAACCACAGGGTCTGTTTTAATGAAGTAAACTGTGGCAGAACTAAAATCCCGCCACCTCTTAATTCTATATAAACCCCACAGGTGTTTTCAGGTTAATACATTGCCCCCGCATAACATCCTTGAATAATATAAAAGGACAGTGGAAACAGGTCTGTGGTTGAAGTTCGGGAGTTTTAGGCTGGTCATGTTCAGAGCTGCGATTGTGTAGATCCTTTAAGTCTTGGGTACTTACTGGTTGTCGTAGATCTATCTCAGTTACTTATTACTTTGTTATCCACTTCTTGTCTGCTCACAACGCTCCGGCCCTGGTGCTCAGTAGAATCCTGCTTCCATTCAACCAGGCAGTGAAAGTCTCACCACATAACTGTCCCGCCCCTTGAGTAACATGGTATCAAGCGCTTCTAACTCAGCCTGCCGATATGTAATCTCTTCAAGGGCCGAAGAAACAGTAATTGCTGCCAATCTAAACGTCCCCTTCAATGTCAGTGTTCCAATCACAACTTCATTAATATCTCTGTACACAAAAGTACATGTAGCTGAACTGACTGACCTTGGACACAGACATCAATTACTGTAGGGCGATAGGGATGATGGGCAGGGCTTTTGAATGTAATAAGTTTACAAAAACCTTGTGATCAGTCTTGTGACCCTGCCTTTAATATATAAACTGTGATCCGTTGCATACTGTAGTCTTTTATAAATAATTTCAGTGTTAATACAAATGCATTATGTAAGCACTGGTGTAACGACAGTAGAATATTAAAACATTACTGTTCTGACTGTTTGTCTGTGTACTTCTCTTTTGTATTTTTTTGTATTTTTTGCATTGTCTATACATTGAAGAAGAGATCCACAGAGTCAGGTTCACAAATATATGCTGGAGAGCAGATTTCCACAGTTTTTTATCTTGGGGTGTTTGGTGGAAAATTGCAGCACAGAGTTTTGATCTCTATTCCAGTCCACATTCACATAAACCTCCTAGTTTATTATATTCTAAATCTCCTACTTTATAAAACTGCTGTTGCCCCTCCATCAAAAGTTTACATAGAATCCAGAACTTGGAATCTTACTTTCTATCATCATGATCTGAAAATTCCTTTTTTTTTTACTTCCACTAGTTCTGGAATTCAATTAGAGCTGTATGTGGAAGTGTTGAAATGCTGTTCTAGAAATGTTAATCATTTAGAAAGTAATGGAATGTAAAATGAAATCAATAGATTGTCACACATCGGAAATCCCTTTTTGTATGGCAGCAGGCTTAGCACATTATATATAATTTCCCTGCAAATAGATCTGTGAACCAGAATAATATGGTAAAAAGAACAGCAATGCTTTAACATACAATGTGTCTATTAATATTAAAAAGTAGATAACAATTTCAGGACACATATCACTTCTGCCTTTAACATTTATATAAATGTATTGAAATGGAAATGTATGCAGTGAAAATAATGCTCTCTGCAGGTTATTAGTTTTTGCTTGCTGTGGGGCAAACCCATCTAGAATAATGAAAGGCAAGACAGGATTGCAGTTGTCTTCATGCTACGCAGAACTGTAAACTCACCACAGGGTTTATAGCATTAGGGCTCTTTGTCTACCACTGTGTATTGAATTAACCACATGCAAACTTTATCCTATCCAACCACAGTGCCCTGTATACATATGCCCCAACCTCTTCCTAAAACTTCATAGTTCCCAGTAACCTCCCTGTCAAGTATAAACTTAATTTGCACATTCCATTCAAATTTAATTGCTAAAAAAGGTTGAGTGGATTCTTTCTAACAAGAAGTTTCATGTGTGTCTTCGACATCATAAAAAAAGGAAAACAATGGTTTGTAGTTCATATTACTGGTACAGAGAGTATCTCATTTTGTACTGAGAAATCATATCCTGTGCATCATGACCTGTGGAATATAACGTTGGGCTCATTCCAAGAAGAACTCATTCTATCAATCAACGCTGAACCGAGGGGACCCCTTGGAAATCGGCAGTCAGTGAAACTCAGAAAGCTGTCTCCGGATATGAAAATGATTACAGTACACATCCAGCAGAGCCCTCCTTTAGAGTCACAGAGGTATCAGTTCAAATCTGGGGGAGGTCTCATTATAATCAGGGCTGTTTGAAGTATGCAATATGTGCATTTAGCTGTGAAACCAACGCAGAAATACCACATATAGTAGAACTGTTTATTTTAAATTATAGACCTAGTTTGCATATTTTCATAGGCAAAGCCTCAGTACTTACTAGTAGGCAGCCAATTTGAAAGATTAAATACACAGCTTTCATAAGCTGCAATTGTATTTCTTTTTTTATATCATTAAGAGCTGAAATCGTTTATGTGACAGGTTGCAATTGTATATTCAATTATTTATCAGCTACAGACATCCTTATGAACACTAAGCCTGTGCCAAAACCACTGAGACACTGAGACTGGAAACAGATAGCAACACAGTTTGGAACTGGAGTAACATCGGAGAGCTACTATTTTTTTTAGACAGACTCCAACTAGGCATAGTAGCTTGAGCTAAAAAAAAATTAAATAAAAGCTTATTCCATTCAAACTTCAAATAACTCTGGGAGCCAGTAAAGTGAATATTGCTATAAACGCATAAAGCAAACATTGCAGAGCAAATGTCCAGTAAACAGCAATCCAGCAACTACACAAAGATATAATCGCCTATTAAATATTTATGAAGCTGCAAACACAAATCATATCATTTCAGTCCAAGACACCAAACACACCGACCAATTATAGAGATTTAATTAACAGGAACATTTGCTAGTAATTAGGTGCCATCTACGTGACAGTTAAAACCTGGAAGCTCATTTACATGCAAAACATTTCAAGAGAATGTAATTAATTCACATCACTATGCTTAAAATAAAAAAAGCTACCTCCTGTATACATGTTCACGAAACGGAAACCTATTTAGCAAATCAGGCAATAACAATACATGTTTTAATAATGCTAGAATATAAACAGTACAGAAAACACTATTTAACGTCTCCAGTTGTGACCTGTGTTCTTTAGATATTATAAACAAGATGACAGAATTGAAGTTTAGCACCCCCTGGTGTTAATGCATTGCCCATCTTCTTTTTGCCCATCTTCTGGTGCTCCAATAGGCTCCTTTGCTCTGCTGCGATTTTGTACACCAGCAGCATGAACTCTTAGAGGTACTCCATCACCATCCTGGGTGCGTAACATGTGTAAAACATTTTTAATTTCTCACTGAACCAGTTACAGTATCTGTAGCCATATGGAGCACAAGGTTTGTGGGAAACTATTGACTTTCGGCTCAAGGTCAAATAATAACAGCGTCAACAGCGTCTGTTTTTTTTTAAGTTTTTCACTATATGAGCAGAAGCAATGTGGATTCCCTTTTGTTACAGAGTTAGGTACAAACTTGGTTCCTGTTGCGTTTGAGGTAAATCCGTGAAGCGCAAGAGGTTCTGACTGCCAATAAAAACAGGTCCATCCTCTGAAGTAGTAGAACTGATACGAACTGGTATGAACTTGAAGTCCTATTCATCTT
This sequence comes from Acipenser ruthenus, assembly GCF_902713425.1. NCBI lineage: Eukaryota > Metazoa > Chordata > Actinopteri > Acipenseriformes > Acipenseridae > Acipenser > Acipenser ruthenus. The sequence goes on from NC_081209.1 coordinate 26,561,997, forward strand.
CAGGGCCATTCACTGCACCGTGCAAATACTATGATGACACAGTGACTCTGTCAGCTTACGGCTGCAGGTAATAGAAAACATTATCCTGTTTTGAATTGTTCAGTTCTGTAACTTTTTACAATTTTTTTCATTAGTTTTTATTGCAAAGTTTCTATTCTATTTTCCAACGGAAAGGTCATTTTTTTCATTTAATTAAAATAAAACAGTGCATCTGCAAATTATTGGGAAGAACGTAAGATTGGTTTCTTGGCTATGAAATAGGTTTTCATTTGTTTAGGGTAGATAAGGTTAAGAAAACTAAGCAGAAAACTGCTTTCATAATCATTTTTCTTTCTTCATTGCATTCACATATTAACACTACCGGTAATATCAAATGTCCACCAGGCATCGGATGGCACATTTATTATTATTTAATCAAATGTGCAATTTCATAAGCACTTGTCTGTGGAATGCTTTGGTCTAAATACAGTACAATTGGACAATTATATTTTACAATTACTGTAATTACATGTACTGTATGATGTAACAAAGGTGTAGGTACAGTGTAACTGCAGTGGATGGAAATCGACTCACATTGCATAGCAGTTTGATCCATTCCTGGCTTTACTATGAGTTTAACAGAACGCACCTGCGCTTGTTATCTGTATACTGTGGCTAATCAGGCGCATTTTAAAAGCTGGAATGGGGGGAGCGTCTATGTAATAGGAGTCTTACAACACTTCTCCACTGGCACATCTCCACTGGCACATTCCCCTGATAGTGTAGGTAAGGTACCTGTATTTTAAAGTGTATCCATTTTGATTTCCTCAAAGTCAGATAACAATACAAAAATGCAAACTGGGCGAGAAGATATATACCCAATACGTGCCAGTGAGCTTAAAGTAAAGAGATTTCAGCTACAGGTACAATCATTCTATGTTGTGAATGGTGTGTTTTCCAATTGTGAATAGTCCCAGCGGGTAATTGGGCTTTCAGGAATATCAGTAGTTCAGGGAGGTTAAACAGTACCCCTGTTCCATGTTACGAGTGGTCTGTGAATAGATCAATTACCCCAGGATTCAACCTCGACCATCAGCCTCTGCAAAATACGAAAGGGCAAGCAAAGTGCACATCAACATAAATCAGCTACATGAAATAGAATACACGGAAATAAATACATAGAAAACATGCTGTTTACCTCAATAATACCTATTATCTAATGTCTGTAGACCTTTCCACACTTAGTAAATGTTGATACCTTTTCAGGCACACTTACGATGATTACTCCTGGTAGCTGCAGTCTTTTCCAGGGTCATTTAATATGCTTTGCCATGCATCTCTAGCATGATAAATTGTAAACGACTATGCAAATGGCCACCAATCGAAATACTGTTGTAAACCTATGCTTTTGCAAATGGGATGCCATAAGGTTATGTTGCTGTGGAATCTTGAGATGTCTGTTCACCAAATGGTGCCATTCAAATGTAAACTGTATTGTATTGCAGCTTATGATATAGCAAATTTGGAAAAATGTAACTAGCAACCAATTGCCAGAGGAAAATGCATTTCTAAATCAGACAGAAATAAGAGATAAGCATGCCCTGAAGTTGTACTAAAGATCATGTTCTCCGTGCTTGTGGTTTAGTCGGCCACATAATGGCTGTATTACTGTAAAAGCAGTGCTCCCTGGAGCACTCATTACCTCCGCTTTACGACTGGCATATGGTTGAAGCATTGGCATTTTTTGCAGTTCAATTCCCATTCTGATCGAAGGGCCATTGATCTGCACCTGTATTTTTTTTTCAGGTGATGTCAGCAAGATTCGTAGTTTGCCAGCCATGAATTGTTCACGAAGGTCATTCTTTCTTTCCTCTGCATGTCATCCAACTCTCAAAGCTCATTAATAAAGATAGAACATGGTCATTATATTCTGCTTCTAAAACAATTTTCTAGACAGCTTACCTAGTTCATTTCCCCTTTCAGTTGAATTTGTTTTAGTATTTTGATGTACGTTTTATTTTATTTGCTGCACAATATATACATTGTGTATATATATATATATATATATATATATATATACTTCACCTAAGAGAACACCCTTGTGATGAAACAAATTTTTTACCATTGTAAATGCTCTGCCTAAAGGAACAGGAACTTCGCTTAAACTTGGCACCACATTCAAATGGTTTATTCAGTCTTTTCAAATGTGACTTGTCATGGCGAGAGTGTCTTAAGGCACTGATAGGTTTATTCAATCTTTCTAGAACTGTCGTCATATCATTGCCTCGTTTTGTACTCTGATTTCCACGAGTACACCTCACCGCTACGGAATGTAAACAAATGGCGAAATGGGCCGCTGTTTCTTGCTGCAAAAAGTTGGAAATTGTTTGAGCTCCTGAAAATAAGACACAAGCAGCGAGCAATTTGGTGTTTCCCATTCTGGTGAGTTGCTTCTCCATTCTGTTAAATAAAGTGCATGTCTTGTATATTGCTGCTGCATTTTCTTACGTGTGTAGGGGTGCTGTGCTAATTTAATTTGACAGTTTATTAATGTTAGTGTGTCTGTTACTTTATTATTATAGTTTATTAACATACACTTGCCTATTGCTTTTCTTTTACTTATTAATTCATTTCATATGTTGATGCACATGCGTCATGACAAGTAATAGAATACATATTTATTTAGTGATTCATACTGTGTCTGGTGGCTAATTCCATAGGGTTCATCCTGTGGGCTCTTATTGTCATTGCGTCTGAATTCATTCAGGGAACAATAGCATTATTTCATTTTTAATGCATCTGTAGCATTATTTTTCCTTTAGCAGGGTACCTCTACAAAATCAGATGTTCCGATACCTAAATTTGGAACCAGGAAAGTGGAGCGCCGGGTAAAAATAGCTCAATGTTCTTCCTCTAACTGATTTACCTCTTTTGCCTCCCCAGAGTAAAGATATGTACAATAGACTGTAGACTGTAAAGCCTGGATGGAAGCTGGGGCAGTTGTTCAAACATGCCTTTCTCTTTGGAATTGGAGTGATCTTGACATACAGTTCTATATTAAAATGCTGTTTTGAATATGAAATGTAATATTTAAACAGCAGAGTATTCTGGCAATACATTTTAAACAGGTACTGTTCTGGTACTTCAAAATGATTTAATAAAGATACAGCTATTATAAAACAAACATGCACATACATTCCATCGTGCTTCAGAGTTTTATATTGTCCCAAATATTCACAAGTATACAAGTTGCCAGTATGCCTAAACTATTTAACCCAGTGTTCATTTCCACAGCATTGTATGGTACAGTAGTTGACGTGTTACATTGTGCATGGCAGCAAAATCCTCTTCAGTCACTGTGATTCTATCGTTGGGATACATGTCATATAAAAAATACAATCAAAATAAAAAAAGACAAAATGCTTATCTCATCAGGCATGGATTTCATTCCTGCAAAAGGTGTTCAGATGTGTTACTCCACCCACTCTCTCAGTGACATAGCATTTCTATACATAGTGCTTACTGAGCTACAGTACATGGGCAGATGGTACCATGATATTATAATTAAAAAGTAAAAGATCTAAACCTTGTCCTTGATTTCGTTCATATTAGTTTGGGAGTTTATGATCTTCTAAATCAGTTCCCACTATCTGCTTCTGATTGATGTTCCAATGCAGTTATGATAGCCGTCCCACCCAACACTTTCCACTTGGGTATTAATTACACACTGCTGTTATTAATTACAATAGGATTTCCTTTGAAAACATACTGCATTTTCTTAAAGGCAATATCAACTTGAATAATGAACAACCGTTTGACAGAAGATATACTTTTCATTCTCCTCCAGCATCAGGGGGTTTTATCATTTTTTTAGACATGTGGACCCCAAGTGTTTCCACTGTTAAACAGGGCTATAACAAATTTCTCACTCACAAACAAATATCTTCCTACCTTACAATATCTTAAACATTTGCATGTGGATACTCTGAAGACATGAATAGATGAAACGTTTTAAAAACAATAGAATACATATACTTGTTGCACTTGATTATCATTCAAAATGAAACCTTTTGGAATACCATGCAGTGGTTTCTGGCACATGTCTTCCACATGACGTTGGATGATGACCACCACAGCTGCAGACCAGGGCAGAGTTTCAGCCAACTGAGACTTGGCCAGGCTTGATCAGAGCGAGCTTGGGTAAATGCCAGTGAACCCAAGCTCCCTGCAGTATGGAAGTCAGGATCAGAGATTGTTATAGATGCCTTGCTGATGAATATTGTAAGAGGTGAAACATGGAGAAAAGCTTTAGAATAGGATATGGTTTAAAAGTCACTTGGATTGCAGCTACTGTGCAAAAAAATAAAATAAATAAATAAATAAATAAAACAAAACCTATTTTTTTCATAGAATGTGTACTATTTTCCACTTAAGACCTATAATAAATGTTCTGTTTTGAAAAGGTGAGACACACTGTAGACACTAAATACATTTTAATATGTATTTAATATGTTCACCTCCCACAGATATAATAATAAATAATTGCGTGTCCTAAATTCTTGACAACAAGGTATTAACAATGTATACTCTTTCTGGTTTGGCCTGAGTGCTAGGTTAAAGTCAGTGAATCGACACTCTACAGAATGTCTTTATTGATTATGTAAATTGCACTGGTGCTGTAGCTTGTGCTTACTATTTGCAATTAGGTTGCTGTCTGACACCCAAAACACACCATTAGTCAGCCCCAAATGAATACATCAGCAAAATGATTCATCTAGTTACTGTTATTTTTTTTTCAGATTTACCTAGACGTACCTCTACAGATCAATTAGAATTGACGTGATTCTTGAACTACAGCTCTGCCTATAATTACATTACCTATCAACTTCAGCACAGGGAAACCATTTCTAAAACACAATATTTTAAATGTTTTTACTCTTTCCTACACTTCTCGGAATCAGTATGTGGGTTAACCGAATCTTCCATGCCAATTCAATGAGGCGAATTTATAACATTAGTCTGAAAATGAGCTATCATAAAGTAGGTTTCAGATTTACTAAGACTAATGAAGTCCCAGAAGCAAATCGCTCACAACATGTTTCTGAGTTTAAATGATGCTGATTACTGTCTTCTATAAAGGGGCACAGGGATACGTACCATCAGAGAGAATTCAGTGCCATGCTGGATTCTCTCATGTTGGTTTTAAGTAACATAGATACATAGTTAAAGACTTTGACCCAGTTGCATATCTAAAAGGCGCTGTCTTAGATGTGATGGAAGAGGCACGTTCCCTCATGGAACTGAAAGTTAAGAATCCCATGTGAATCATTTTGTCGCAAAACACTGACCACATGGTATCTGAGTTTGTTTTTTTTGGAGAGGCATGAAATAAAAATAGATGTGTTAACAAAAATAGTCAGTGATTTATATTCATAAAGTAATAAGCAGAGCAATAAGTGGGGTAGTGAAAGAGCTCAGTGGTTCAGTTAGCACCATAACCTGTGCTTCTGAATAAGCAATATTCCATTTCTGGAGACTGACCTAATAGATTTCTGCTAAAGAAGCAACCAAGTCAATTCATTTTCAGCACACACCATCAGATGTAAGAAACTGCAATACATAGACAATGTCTTTCAAATTGTTTAGGCTGATTAGTGAAGCCATAAACCCCCCACAATTTGCTAAGCAAAGCTTTGCTCACAGTGTACTAAGACATTTGCCAGCCTCTATGCTTCATATCACCACATTACTTGGTACATTCGTTACAACCATCTGCTTTGTGTCGTCCCGTTTTCCCCTTTTCTTAGCCTCGCTGCTTGTATCCGTGCTGTAAAAGGTAATTTGCAATTTAAATTCAGTGTGTATTGTTATTGCGCTCTATGGTTTCGTAAAGCCGGCACTAAAACTAAAACACAGAGCTTTCTTTATTCATGCTTTTCAGGGGATGGGTGTTAGTGCTGCCTCCATTATCCATGAAAACCACCACATGCCAGTCACTGTGAAAGTCATATACAAGCTACAATTGGTACACCATCTACCACCCAACTCTTATGATGCAAAATGGCATTCAGTGAAGCAGGCTGTTTGTTTTATTGGAAACCCATGCTTTTTGTTCCTATTGTAATCCTTGGTTATATCAAAAATCATGGAGGCCGGGTCAGAAATTGTAAAATGCAAACACAGGTGTTATTTATTATTACAGAAAATTATAAAAACAGCAGACATCAGTTCCTTTTTATGAATGTATATTACTACTGGAAGCCGATCTTGAGCTGAGCAGAGTCAGTGTAACACACTGCATCTAATATAAAATTAACAAACCAGTGAACTGACATAACAAGGACACAATAAGAATACAAAATCAAACGATTCAACACAACACTTTAAGTGCTCAAAAATAAATAAAATAATTCAGTGACAAAAATAATTCAGTGACAAAAACAGTGGCAACTGCCCTCTTCTTATTTCAGAATATCTAAACAATATGAAGTTCAAAAGAGCAGAACCCCACTGAATCCTCCACAAGGTGAAACGAAAACAAACACAATCAAAGAAAACATATTAGAGCTGCACAAAATGATTATTCAGTTATTCAGATAGCCTCTCCACAAGTGAGGGTCATTTTTGTTGATTGGGCTAATTTACCATTCCAAATGAAACAAGTGAAGAAATACTGCTTGGATTTGAGTGGATTGCTATTCTCCAGAGTAAGAAAATCAGCAATCATCACAAATCCAAGCAGCTGTTTTAACCCACGTCCATTCCCTCCCAGTCAATTTCGGAGACCCCAGCTAGAATATGTGCACCCCTTCACACCTGTAATAGATACATGGACAATAGACAGATATAATGACAGCTTATTCATGAAGCTGCAGCACACCATTAAGTATAATGCACTCCAGTGGATGTAATTCTTTATCAAACTGGCACAGTTGGGTGAGCATAATTGATATGATGGTAGATATCAACATACTGTAATAGATACACAGATAGACAGATACAGAAATGTCTGTCTTCAGTATCTCACAAACGTTGATATATATTCCAATAAAATGTAAAACACTGGATTTGCATGTTTCTATATATCTACTGTATACCAGTAGAGCTAGAACTACATTATGTAAATATACTGTTTAATGCATTATGTACCAAAGAAGCACCATTTTAAATGTTGTACTGGGGTTAAGTTGCTTGCAAGCATAATTTGTATCAGGCAGAACTGAATCACATTGTCATTTACTCAAGTCAATAAATTCCATTCTCGGTACAATGACAGGCAAGCACTGGCTAATACCTTCAGCTCTAAATATTGATGTAGCCATCAGACAAATAAAGCCTACTCTTCATTCAGTATTGTTTTCTGTTCTACTCTGCCCATAATTCAGTAGGATTTGTCTTAAGGTGCAGTTCAGAAGGAATAGATGTTGTTCCATTTGGTAAAAACAGAAACACGTAATTAGGCAGAAGTTGGCAGCACTGATATGAGCAATTCCACACTGACAAGCCAATAGACAGTGTTTCATTACAGTATTGAAAATGAGACTGGAATTGCTATATTTTATTAAAGGAAAGCTTGGCATGTTATTCAGAGAGAGAGCAAACACAGAAACTTCTACAAAAAAACTTCTTTCCAGAATGTCAGTGTGAAGGTCGAAAAAACCTTACCTTGTTCCACTTGGGCACTTATCTGCACACTGAGAAGAAAACTGTTATTTTCGCTGAAGTTTTTCTCTTGACAAAATGCTCAATTCAAGTCTACTCACTGGAACCTTAAAAAAAGACCCCATCACTAGCTTCCATCTTCAGCTACTCAAATTCCCTGTCTTTTATTCTGTTATCTTTCTTGTTGACCACAAGGATTACTGCATGGATATGAAAGCCAAAAAAAACAAACTTTTTTTTTAATAGTTTTCAAACCCTGTAGTGTGTGTGTGTGTGTGTGTGTGTGTGTGTGTGTGTGTGTGTGTGTGCAGTTCCTTTGCTTTTCACCTACCTCTTGTAAACTGCAGTGCTAAGCTCATAGGACTGCCGTTTGCTTTCCTGCATCAGTACTCTTACAACAATACATAATTTGGCGATGACAAAGTGTTAGGGCAATTTAAAGAACCCTACTGTCCCTGATGAGGAAACAATTGACACAATTTACCTTTTACCCAATTTTTTAAGACATAATATGTGGTGACATGGAAATACATTAACTAAAGGGTTTATTTTTTACACAGCAACCAGCTTGTGGGAATAGGGGCTTTGAGGGAGCTGAAGATAAATGGGCAAAGATAGATATGAACAGAAATCATCCATACAGGCCATTGCAATACTATTTAAATTATTAAACTACTTCCATTTCTCAGGATCTGCACAGTCTTGCTGGAAAATCCCATCAAAGTGAATGGGGAAACAATACGGTAAGCTAGCAGACTTGTGAACAATAAGATGCCAGGTTGAAACAGTGAACTTTGTGTCTTGTTAAATATAGTACTTGATACACAAATCACAATGTGTAGTCTAGAATCCTTACAATGTTAAAATAAAAATAAGATGGGTAATTCTATTGCTCATAACCTACTGTGATGACATCATCAAAAAATCTCAGGTTCTGCGAGGGTGCAGTGTACAGCCAGACAAGAGAGGTGGAAAATAATCACCTAGCAACCTTGGGCTAAACTAATAAAGCTTTCTATTTCTGGATCTTCATAATCTTATGTGATAGTTTCCACTGGAGATGGAGCAGATGTGGTCAGTTCCAGCACCAAACATAAAGTAAATAGTACTCGAAAAATATACCATTAAAATGATTATTATCTTAAATATAATCTACTTTAAAATTACTGGTGTATCTGCTGGGCATTCAAAATGCACAGACATAAAGGGAAATGTTTCCAAAGGAAAGTGAAACTGCATTATTAGCTTTTTTATTACAGTGGAACTATCTTTTTTTGATACACAAACCAATATAAATAGTTCTTTAAAGACAAAGGTGTATTTTTCTACAATGTTTCATTTTGATAGTATAGAGTAAATGTATTGGTAATCATATGAAAGGTGTTGCTAATGTAGAGTTTCTAAGGTAACTTCAGTTGAAGCATGTACAGCAATGTATGGGAAAGAAGGAAATATGGTAAAAAAAATGACCCACAGTAACCTTGTACAAGAGTGTAGTTAGTGGTTGGTTGCACTTGGAAGGCGTAACAGCTGAATAAGCCTACTAGAGTATAAACACCAGGCACACACAGACAGAAGTTTTCAATATCTCCAGGATCATCATTGACCACCTGTGTGTCAGTCTGAGGGCTCTCTACAGATAGGGTGACTTGATCAATTGCCTTATCTCTGTTAATACTAGTGGCATGCATTGTATCTAAACAATAACATTCAATGTAGAAGGTAATGTCGGTATTTGAAACCAATAAATGGTAAACTTTAAAACATGGTCTGGTCTCAGCGTAACAAAAGTAGTTAATTCCACGTTTATCTTCATTCATAAACCTTGCACTACTTTATTACAAAACAGCTTGTTTTGTGTGTCAAACTGTTCTGCTTCTTCTTCCTGTTGTCCTCAGTTTGTTCCAACATGCAACTCTATAATATGGGAAGTTTGTTAAATTAGAAAAATATATATTTCACCTTTACTTTTTATTGTTGGCTTCCCTTTGCTTCATAAAATCTATTGCCAAACCTCTTAAACCTTGAATTGACAATTAAGCCCTGGATAAGAACAAGCGTGCCAATGTTATTAAAGCTTTTTTCTCCATTAAGGAACTTTGGCAGCAGCAGACTGTGAGCCACTCTGGTGACTTAAAACCGATTTTCATTTACAGCATGGAGCGAATTCTGACATCTACTGTGAGAGTCTCCAAAATGATAATGGAAAGGAGCTTAGTTAATAGAAATTGAACCTCTGATATCAGACCATAAACACAGCTTACTTCAATATACTACAGCGTGGCAACAATCTAACTGTGGCGGTCTTGTATGCCAGCCATCTTTCTCAAAAAGTGTGGCCTCTTCATTTTTTAAAAGAAAAAAAGGGAATTTTACAAAAATATACTAAAGGGGTCCAGTGGGCACAGGCGCTAGGTGTGCAGACATGGGGATCACAGGGCGAGGCAACAAGATAGACAGGTGAGATCAGGTTTAAACCCAGGACATTGGATATGCTTATATACATACTAATTGGATACAACAACATGGTAGAAAACTAGATACTGTATACATATTTCTATATTAGATACTTTCCCATTGACGTCAATGCTTTGTTTTATATATATATATATATATATATATATATATATATATATATATATATATATATATATAATGCTTTGGTATATATATATATATATATATATATATATATATATATATATATATATATATATATATATATATATATTGCAATATTAGAGTGGTTATGGAAGGTACCGAAGAGAATACACTAACTGATTGCCTTGGCATGTATGAGATCATCATGATAGGCAATTACTATACTTTGCACGCGAACATGCCATAGCAAATGAGACATTAAATATCCATGAATATTCCTTGTAAAGAGATGCACTCGATCTCATTCCAGCTACCGGTGCACACACATGCTTGGCAGGAAAATGCAGATAAAAAATAAATGTCTGCAACAGCCTGTGTGGCACGATAAGCAATAAGCAATCAGGCTGTTACAGCTGAGCAAATACGAAAAACCTGAACAAGAATTGTCACGCTTTTAATAGAAAAAAAGAAGAACAGCATTGAACCATAAAGCAGACCTGATTCCATTTCAAAACAAGTAATGTTGAGTTGCTAGCACTCTCCTTATAATTGTTTATGTGATATACTGTACTGGATGCTTTTTACTAACTGGCACCCTTACGTTTTCAAATTTTAACAAGGATCTAGAACAAACATACAATAGAGAAGCACACACAAATCGTAACAGACCAGGTCACAGGCACTGAGGATAATTTGCTTCCCACAGCTGGTGCTGTTTATCCAGTGGAACATTTTGTCCGGGTGAAGTTGCATTAGGATTTTCATGAATTATCTATTTAATCTAAATTTCATGACTTTAAACTGTTGAGGCTTTTTTTTTTTTTAAGAATTTGAAAATATGATTATTATTGTACTGTCTTGTGTCTTTTACAGATTTATAATATACATTTATTCCCTGTAGTGTTTTTTATGATCTATCAAGGAGGTTTATAAAAACCTATAACACTTTCATCAGATATGATCCCTGAACGAAATTTGACATCAGTACCACTATGGCAGTACCACTCCATTCAAAAATTCATATAGGAGAACTATAAAGTTGAATCTCTGCACACGACTAAACTTTCTGAATATTGCAAGCATTACAGGACTCTGCTGTCATTTTATTTCCACTCAGAGACCAGTAATATAATATCACAACCCCCAAGCCCCAACCTGAGCTGAACTTAAGGACAGGACTGTAAGATTTATAAAATGCATAAAGCATTGGATCTATACTTCAGGTCCAGCAGTCTGTGTATTCAGTGCATTCAGGGGAACATAAATTTAACAATAAATGACCCTTTTCATTTCACATTTCCTTAAACTCTGTGTAACTTCTGCATTAAGGCATCTTCACAGGAGCAAATCGACATGTACATTATGGGCTCAATTCAATTAAAAACAGGAATGAGTAAGCTGAAGATTTTTATTTTTGGTAAACGATAAAATGTAAAATGCTTGAAACCCAGTTGGGCAATGAATTAAACCCTAAACCATGTTTTTACAGGTATTATCATTTTAATACCAAGACTATAATAGCTTAATTATCACAAAATAAAAGCAGTTAAACAAACCTGGCTCTTATTTTGAATGATTATTGTTGGACATTCATGAAATTATTTATTTGAGCTTGCAAGGGATGTTGTGGTTTGCCTCACTTTGAATGAGTACTGCAATCAAGACATTCAAAACCCAGTTGATCAAATGAAATGAAATGATTACAGAATCAGTAAACATTACAAGGTCTTTGACCCAGGCCAATCATTTACTAATTTCAATGAATCACTGTTCTAAGTTTGGCCAACCTCCCAGTTTCTCCAGCGAATGAGTTATGGGTTGTATTTTTTTTGTTTTGTTTTTTTGTCCAGACTCATGTGAGAAATATGCTTTAAAGAGGTTGCCCTTTTGCTTCACCCCCAAACAATGAAAAATCTTTTGCTCTGCGGTTTATTCCAGCAGGGCCCAAAGTGAATCTGCAATGACAACACCACGTTAATGAAAGTTATCGAGCCTAATAAAGAAACATTACTAATGCTGCCTGGTCTCCATTTCTCATGATTGGTCTCCTCTAGACTTACGACAGCAAGTTTTCCTGATTTTCTTTTCTTGAGACAGCGTGTAGAAATGGAAGACATACAGCCACTTCATTTTATTATTTTGACTTTGTTTAGGCTTTGTTTTTAGACATCATCTCTTTCAACAGTTAAAATGGTTTTAAACTGTATTAAAGTGGGGTTGGTGCATCCAACTGTTCTTTTTTGTTAAAATAAAATACACAGATAATTTTTATATCTTTCTAAAAATGGTCTTAGTGTAATGAAATAAGCTTAAGCTTAGGGATTTGAGTAACTGTCTGCTAAATCAATGATAGCTCTAAAACAAAACAAAAATGATAGAACCACTAACCATAAGCTTGCTTTATTTCCAACCTCATCATTTTGATGATAAAAAAACACTTGCTTAGAAAGTTTATTAAACCTTACTTCATGCATTTTAAGTATTAAAAAATAAGTAACGGGGTTCTGGAAAATACAGCGTTATATGCCCTCACGGGTTGCTACAACTGTTTACAATAACGTACCTGTAATTTTTATTTTCATTGTTAACATCCTGATGACTTTTTACACTTGTATACATATTTTCTGAGGTCCCCCGTTCATGACATATTAAGTAAAGCAGTGATTTGGAGTGGTATAATATGCTGGTTTAGTAAAAACTAGAGATTTTGTTTATTTGTGTTATACTGTGATATGCATATTACTACTCACATTGCCTATATTAGCTTGCTATGGACCATCACTGCAGTATTCTGTTGATGAAGCATGATATCCATTATCAAAAGATTCTTACGTTTGCGGAGATTTTTGGCTCAATGGAAAGCTCAGTTGAGTGTCTAAAGTAGAGAGATGCTTGCAGTTTCAAGCTATAAAGCAAAGCCTGAATTGCATTTACAAATGGGAGGGGGGGGGGGGGGTTGTTATGTGTACCCTTTGCATAATTTATTAAACTAATAGAACTTTTTGTGATGCACGGCTATTAGCCACTGAACAGTAGATCACCAGTTACCATATCCACATGCTGCTAACAATAAGCATTTTAATGGCTATCAATTGGGGTGGAAAGATCATGTAAAAAATGCTGATGCAGAACGATGTTATTTAATAAATGTCATTTATTTAGTAAGCTTTTAAACATCACGCAGAGGCCCTACAAACCTAGCTGACCAGATGTCCAACTTCAGTCATTTCTTGAATTCCACAGTTTGTATGCATTAATATCAATCTTTTTCTTCTCCTGCTGTGTATATTTTCAAGGTGTGAAAATAAATTACATTTATTAGGCACATTTCTGATGTTGGGATTTTCTTTTCAAACATTACACTACCTCAGCTGTGCTATATGATGTATTCATATTAAAATGCGTTGGAGCAATTTGTCAAAGTCCTTACATAGGATCATCAGTGTCCATTTTTTAATGTTCTCTGCTTTGTCTTTTTTGTTTTGATTCAATCATGGCACCACAAAGGAATGGCGGTTCATTCACTCTCTTCACGGCTTTGGAGCTGGGCTACTATTTACATCCAAATACATGGAGTGCGTGTGTTACGTGCACAAAATAATCAAAATTAGAGTTTAATAGATTATAGTCAGATTATCATTTTTAGATGGCATTTTCCAGCAAATCAATGTCATTTTTATCATTTACAAAGAGATAATATTCTAACAACCAAAATGGCAACCACAGTTTCAGAGTTCACGGAAGAACACCTCCATCTTGGTTTTAGAAGCAAGTTATTTTGATTATTTTTGAAAATATCATCTTGGATTACTACTTCAGAACATACCCTTTATCTGAACTGATATTAAACATGGCAGAATTGGAGCTAACTTTCTCTCTCTCCCAAAGCTTGTAAGTGTAACCCCCCAAAAAAAGTGTTACTAGAAATGTCAGTCTAAAACAAAGGCACTATCTTTAAACATATCAACTCAAACACTGAATATTGGAAGTATTGAAAGTACTGTATGTGAGAGGTCCATCCTCCACTGAGCAGATGGCCTCGCCAACACAAAAAGCACATTATGGCAAGGAGCCATTTTACAAAGACCTGTTTTATTTTCCTACACTGTATACAAGCTTTCGAGATCAGGCTGATCCCTTTGCATCAAGTCAGATGTGGTGTGACAGCTAAAAGATGAGCTGTTACCATGACAGTGGGGCATCAAATGACACCATGGCAGCAGCTTGCTGTCTTTTACCTGTCATTTCACAGCTCAAGAGCAGACTTGTGGTCTCCAAAGCGTTTGCAAGTTTGCTTTAATCCCTGTTAGTCCAATTAAAGGTATTAAAATAGGCTCCAGCCACATGTCCACAGCAGCATGAGAACCTTGCCAATTTCAACTGCAGATTCATCCCTCTACAAAGTGCTTCTAGATTATAGACTATAGGGTGACATACTAGATACTCATTTTAGTGCTAAGTGGCTTTCCCTGTTAATAATATCTAAAGCTGAACTTCTTCAGAAATGGTGGCTTGAAAGTTTCAGGCAACTTTGCTGTATCAAATCGTAAAGTCTCCCCTGGTGTGCCATGTAGTGGCCTGAAACCTAGTCTCCTGCAGCCAAGTTCCAAGGCACAAAGTGGCTTTGTGTTCCCTCAGCTTAAGGAATACAGAATACATAGAGGACACACCATGAACTTTTATAGAGCACTGTAGTTATTCCACGAATAAGGATAGCCAAATAACTCACAAGCCCCAGAAAGGGGTAGAGTGAGTTTTCTCTGTATGTTTATAGAATATTCTGTTTATATAACAAACAAATATTATTGCGTGAAAATATAGGTCTAACCCATGCATTACTTAAAGGCGCATTACATCCGATTTTAAGGATTGCAAAAAAGGATTGTGGGACGAGACCACAGCAGTTCCAGAGGTATGCTAAATTTGTTATAAGTGATAGGCATTTACGTATTCCCTGTCAGCCAATCAGACAGCAGGATTTCTCTCCATTGTGATTGAATCTACATTGTGCAAAACAGAAGCAGTCATGTGACTAGGGGCAGAGGTTATCATAAATGACACCTTGTGTTAATTCAATGACATTAAGTGACAGAGTATGTTTTAGTTTTTTACATTTTATTTTCCCAATAATTATTGTAAAGTTTACCCTTACTGCATTATAGCTTTTGAAGTCATTAAAGCCAGAGGGTTTGAACAGAAACATCAAAAACAGAGAGGTCGAAGGGGTTCTGAGGTTTTGCACAGTCTTGACCCAGTTATTTGTGTCAGTATTTATGAAAGGTTCCATTTTGTTTATCTTGAAAGGCTTTCAAAGTGTTTCTCAAATCGATTTTTTTTTTTAACAAGGTTTTTCACCAAGGCACAACCTTTTTTTTAGCAGTTTTTTATTGATATTTGAGACTTTCAAAGCCTGCAGTTAAAATGTTCTACTAAATCTAGTAAAGAAAACTGCTTCAGCACAACAAGCTTCAAATAAATGGACTCAACTGTTGTTGAATAAGAGTGCATTTGTACCCAATTTACTTTGATTTAAAACAGAATCTTGAAAGGTACATGCAGCACTCTTTTCTCTTGTAATGCTTTATATGCAGCGGTGCAAACATAAATGCCAAGCATGCTGTCAAATACAAACAATAATGTTAAAAAGACAAAACCAACACGCAGTTTGAAAGCCACTGCATTTCTGATGGCTTTGTCTGTGTGATGGAAGTAGATTAAAATAACAGGGAGCATCTTGAATCAAAAGAAGTGTATGAGCTGATCACATGATTAAAAGCATGAAGTAGCTGCCAGCTCTCAGGGTTTAGCCCAGAGTCTCCAGTCGGGCATGTGTATTCTCTGGGTTTCTCCCTGTGGGTGACTGGAGATCTTTGCCAAATGAAATCAACCCTTTGTTTATAGGATTCACTGTGCAGCACTGCAGTGTGCTATAAGCTAATACTTTTTTTATATAAGATGTCATCTTGTGCAAATTGAAATAAATAACAAATAATGTTGGATGTGCAAAATTTCTTATAATAAGATACACCCTTCACTGGACATATGAACTTATTATAAATCACAAAAATTGTACTCAGGGACTACCATTAAATATAAATGGTGTTTTTTTTTTAACATTACAATTGTGCCATATGTTATATGCATGGGATGAAATCTGTACACAGAAGATGAATTGACAAAAACTCTCAGGCACATGGTTTGTTGGCTGATTTGGTTGCTCTACAGTGCTGGTATTATAAACGTATATATATATATATATATATATATATATATATATATATATATATATATATATATATATATCTATAAAGTAGCTTCAAACTGTTGTTTTTTTCTATTGTATATATTCTAGCTTTGCAAACTGGGTGACCTTCTCACTTCTGTCTGAAGACATGACTGGAAAAAGACAGCATGTGGCACAAAAAGGGAGACATTAAGAAGTAAATTGGTTTTGGGTGATTCTCTGAAGATGGGTACAATAACAATTCACTGCATTGTTCCAAACAATTCTGACGACACATCAACGTCGCATCTGTTCCCTTCATGCTTTCAAGCCAGGTTTTGATAGAAAAAGGGCAGGATTTCTTGACTAGAAATGGCTATAAGAGAACTGGAAATTGCTTTTCAGTCTGTAGTAAAGACTTTAGGACTGGTATTGTCTTTGTTTACACATTTCAACAAACGTGGAGGGCTGATGTCTTTCATGGGCCAGATCAATAAAGTTTTTACTCTAGTGCAAAGAATGAAAAGCATGTCAGGCATTAGGAGGGGTTTGGTTTGGTTACTGGCAGGAAATAAGGGGATATGACCCAGAAGTTCAAGCCTACATGAAAGTAAGGCAAGCAAAACAGAGCTTCCTTTATCTTAGTATCCAGATGTACCTGATATCGTTAAAATGCATTTGCTATAAACCGAACTTCTGAGACCTACATATGTGGAATGGCAGTACAAAACAGGTAAGCTTCATGAAATTATTATTTCATTAGCTATAACCCCTTTAAGTAATATGGCTTAACCTGACAGACTAGGTAGACATTAGGTGACAACTGGACAGAAAATAATAAAATCACCAGGTTAAGGCTGGATAGGCACTCAGTTCAAATGCAGCTTTATATAGAGTATATTGTTCTATCCTATGAATTTGCTACCTCTTCACACTTCTAATTGAAACATGTTTGCTATGTTTCTAAATCTGCACAGTATCACCATGGCAACATCTTTATTCCTCGCTTAGCTCCAGTTTTCAAGATTCCCTGTGTATTGAATTCCTCTGAATCCCTTATTCACTCTAATATTGTTGTTATTGATGATCTCTTTCTCCTTATGATCTCCTCAAGGCAATAAAACAACCAAGGAAAGACAACGTCTCAAAAAAATTCATAAAATTCATATTAAAAACAGACAGCAACAAAATGGTGCGACTTGTTCATTGTAATTCTATAGGTGACAAGGAAAAAATATAACATAAAAAGTACAAGAATTCCAAGGCGGACGTTAATAACTGAAAACAATTGAGGTGTACCCCATACCCCAGTATGTGTGATAACGAGAAGTGTTGTGTGATGCACTTAGGGATGCCGTTACGGATTCTGTCCCCAGTTTGTGAGACGATATGAGGTTAAAAGCTCTAAAAACCACAAATGCAAACATGCCCAGCTCTATTGCATTGTGGTTAAGATGCTTGCTTGAGGGGCACAGGGTCTCCTGTTCGTGCCCAGCCTCCTCCCTGTTACATATGCAAACTACTATGGCTAAAACAAGGGGGGGAAATATCAGCTGAAATATTAGTGCTACCAAGCATGTCAAGATAAACAGATAGTGGTTTCCATGGAAATGAAATATTAGGAAACCTGGATAAAATGACCACCCTGGTGAAAATCAAGTGCACTGTACAGTCGACGACCGTTTTATCGGGACGCCTCGGAAGAAGTAAAAAAAATCCTGAATAAGCGGCTGCCCCAATTAAACGAGAGGCACCTTAGTCACACTTTTCTGTTCATAAATGAAAAAAGAAAAATAATGGAATTACATCGCATTATATCCAGGTGGCCTTTAATAACTGACTGTATTTAGCAAAATATAAGCAAAGGGACAATTTTTTTATTATAGATTTGAAAAGTGTTATATTCAGTATACTAAAAAAAAATGTATTATATTGTATTTGTGACCTTCAAATACTGTTAAGATGGACCACCACAATCATTTTTTCATTTTAACCAAATTGTATGCACGTTTTTCAACTGCAGGACACTTAAAATGCACACCTCCCTGAACTGAGTCCTGTCTCGGATCATTTTACTGACCCTGTGGGATCACTCAAGATATGCTGGTGTGCACAGTAAACACCCACTGTCCCAGCCTCCATGAAAAATGTAAGCCGCCAAGGACTGAGGAAAACCTCATTGAACGTGCAGGGTTTAGAAACTGCTGAACTAGATTGCATTATGAGGAAATAAACATTTTTCAGACTCTCTTTAGGCCCTTAGAGGATTTCTAACATCGGAAATCCAAAATTCAAGGACAGACCCCTGCATTGATTTTTACCATCCAATTACTGTATCTGACAGCAGAATATTTTTTAATGCCATACAAATGTTAGTGATGTATTGGAAAGAGAAGCTTTTAACACCGTTTCAGTAATGAAATTGACAGAATGTTAAGTGGAAATATGTCTGGGAAGAAAGGAAATATTTGCCCTAATATATATATATATATATATATATATATATATATATATATATATATATATATATATATATATATATGTGAACTCTTCTAGACTGTTGAGCAAACCAATAACAGGCTTGTTTCATGAAACTTTGGGAATAGGATCCTTTGACTTTGTACAAACTGGACAATATAGTCACCAGAGTTGAATTCAAATAAAACCGCAAGTTTCAAATGAAATCTTTTTCCCATTTACTACAAGCTCCTAATCACACTGTGTATGGAATGTGTTCGGCTGCAAAGAAATGTATCAGCTTTAGTTAGCCGTGCCTGAATATCAATATTTACAAGCATGTATATTTTCTATGGCAACATTAAAACTTATTAACATACGTTCATTTCATCAGATTAGCTTCTCAATAAATGCATCTGACAAACCCTTACAACAAATGGAAATGGAAGAAGGGGGAGAAATATATTGTGCCTATTTAAAAATCCTATGTAATTCTGAAATATATATGTAAAAGAGAAGTCATTCTTCATATGGGGGGTTAATGTGAAAAAATAATTAAAGCAGCCAAAAGTTTGAGGACAGTATGCAGGCTGAAGAAAAACACTGGACAGGACACTGCACTTTAAAACCATCTTTGTACATGAATGTGTCAGTATAAAGTTTCACAGAAGAATATATTCTATGAATCCTTTTTTTCTTGAGATATTGCGTGTATAACAAACCAGTTTATACAAGTTTGTTACACACAACAGGCCCTGTTCCCACTACATTCATTAAAGAAAAAACCAACACACATACTGCCACAATGTCCCTTCCCAAATGATCTGTTAGGACAATGCAATGGTTCTCTACTAAGGGGTAGCGCAAGGGCAGCTACAATGAGAGGTTCCCTTTCCAGAATGGCCCATCAGTTTCCTATTTGAGATTCCAATGTAATACTCATGGTATGAATCAATGCACACTCTAATCAATAGCAGTTAAGGTAGCATGGGACATAGCAATGGCAATGAGCTGCTGAATCAGTGCAACATTTCAAATCCATTGTCTTTGTAACCATTGCTCCTTGTGGTCACCTCTTAAAACATGTTTAAAATATATATATATATATATATATATATATATATATATATATATATAAGATAAATACAGATGACGCCGTTGGTGCAGTTTAAACACGATGTGTTATTTGGCAATGCCGGTGCCATATCAATAACATCTGCTGATTCCACTCCGTGAGCAGAGTAATCAATCTATCCCAGCAGGCCATGCTGTAGAAGTGAAGCCTGCAAACCGAGTCTGCCATCTGCATTTGTCACTCTGACGGGGATTTTTTGTCAAAGAATGAGAGAACTTCAGAGCTGCTCTCTGCTCCTCTGCGAAAAAGAGGAGATGCACCACAGGCCAGCTCCGAGGAGACGCTGCAGTGAATCAGCCATCGCCGTGACGACAGCACAGTCCTGCATCTAAAAAACCATATGCTCCCTCCTAGCATTTCAATGAATACTGTAAAAGGTTTCGGAAACGATAACATGAAAGCAAGAGTCTGTCTTTGAACATTCTTGGATTCTTCTGTAATTTTACTAATTCCAGAGCAAATGCGTACGACACAACTCGCTCCGGGCAGCTTCCTTCCTGGAATTTAAATAAAGCCCCTAACCTGTCTTCTGAATGTCACCCGCTTACTGCCAGTCACTAATTGGGCTTATTCCAAAGTCCAGACACCTGCCTAAGGCATGCTATATGTATTTCGCTAAGTGTGTTTTTTCTATTTCTAAGGTTTTAAATATAATATAATGCATAAATTCATGTGCAGTGTTTTGATTGCACAAACAAAACAAATTCCTGTTGTTTTATTTTTTTTTTGGTTCAGGGGAGTTAGTTGCCTAACGCTTCGGTATGGATAATATACATTTCTCAAGGAAGCAATTAAACAGACTCCCCAACTGCCCAAACTAAATATAGCAGATCAATTTTTTTTTTTTTTCTGTGGCCTCTCGAATATTGCAGCAACAACAGCTCAAAGGCATGCGCCCAATGCAGGAAGCAATAAACATGGAGGCAGATAATGAGTCTTCATAGACTTTCATTTTCCTTTTTCATATTTCATATTCCTACCTGACACTGATATGAAAATCTGTTTACATGGTGGTAAAATAAAGCAATTAAGGCAAGTCTTGTCACAGTATTTCCAGAGGGAGAATGTGCAAGAAATCTGATTTCTGGTTTAAGTATGCATGAACTCGCAACCTTCCTGCACCATTGCTGATAACTCTTCTCAGACTACTTCAATTCAATTGATTAATGCGAGCAGCGAGGAACATTCTTAACCTCAGTAAAATCAATACCGCTTTCATTAATGAACTCAGTGACCTTAAAGAGACAGGCTTTCCCAACCTTTTAGATGCCAGCACAGCCTCATGGAACATGGATCATATTGTGATGTCCTGGTTATGGTGGTTGTCCGACATTTCAAAGTAGTACAGTAGTTTCAATATCTGCTAGGGACAAGTCAAGCTAATCTTTTTTTTTTGTTCTTTTGCAACAGGGGCAATCCAGATTCCACATGATCTCCACTTAGGTCATGATCCCATGTGAAATGCATTTCCCCCAAGCAGTAATCCTGGACAACAAAAAAACACCTTTACATAATTCCTAATGCACATTAATTTAATTCCTGTAATTACACACACACACACACACACACACACACACACACACACACACACACACATATATATATATATATATATATATATATATATATATATATATATATATATATATATGTTTACTCCTATGAGCTGACACTTTACAGCCAAGCTGATGTCACCTCATATAGCTAACAGGGCTTTGTAGACTTTTCCCCAGCAACAGTGAGTGCAGCACAGCCTCTTCTGGAAACCGAATAAGGCAGACACGCAAGAAGACACAGTTTTCCCGGGACTATTCATTTATTTGTAATTAAATAACACAGTGGAGTCTAGGATCTGCCGTTGGCTTACATTGTAAAGATCATGGCACATTCCAACGTTTATTTTTATAGGAAACAAACACTTTACTGGTTAGATAAGGAAACACTTTGCATAATATACAGTTCCTGTAATGTATTCTTTGTATAGTATGCATATGTATATAATACATACTGTACTAATAAAGGAAACCTGCTGCAAATGGAGATGTATTATATATGAATAATTACAGCACATTATACATGAGACTAACGCCATAACCTGCTAATTACTGGCTTAGCAACAGCAATGTGCAAATCTAGGGGCATGCATTGGGGTTCTAACTCTGGGGCAACAAGACTCCTCTGTAAATCGACATTGATGTGTAAGTGCTGCTTCCTGTCAGTTTGTATGTTAGCACCCTGGGACAAAGAATACAAAATAAGAATTGATGTCATTTTTAAAATCAATTTTACAGAACAGCAAATACTGGGGTGGGGATAAAAAAGCCAACAGAATGATGTGCTCCTTCCAAGACAGCAGCAAACAGATGGATTGCTAGAAGAAAATACAGCAGTCTCTGGAGCCGGATGATGTCTTTAATATAGAAAGGCATTGACCCCCGTGTGTATTAAACCCTTCTAGAGAGAGAATAACAAAAGAGCCAAGTGGTGAAGCGTGTCATCCTATCCTGCTCGTTCAGGTCACAGGTGTAAATTATAGATGAGCGTTCATCAGACCTGAAGCCCTGTACCTTTATAATCGAGTACAAGTCATCTCATGCTGTTGTTTTTCCTTATGCAAAATAGATGTATGAATCAAAATAAAACATTTATATTGTGAATCAGTAATTCTAGTTTGAAAAAAAGGAAATAATGATGCTGGAGATCATGGTATACATTAAAATTGCTTGTTTACTGTTCATATATTGTGTATGGTCCAGTCACTACTGTTTCTTGTATTTTTATTCGCATTAAGCCATGTATCTCAGTAGGACCGGACAACCTGTTATGTGTCATTACTCACATAATAAACCCTGTCAGATGTTTATAGTAATAAGCCACTAAAATCACTGTTTTTATTTCTTGAAGCATGTAACCAGCATTACAGTCTCTCCTGAGCTGGTACCTGTTCTGGCAAGGATAAATCAGTGCTGGTCATTACTGAAACTACACTGAAAATTTAAATGCTGAACTGTATTGATGTGCCTTTCTTGTATGTCAATAAAGTATTGTATTGGTTTTGCAATGTAACTGTTATATATCAAGTACACTTACTACAGTATGTAGTATTACAATAGATGATGTATACTGCTTTAACCCAAGTGCTAAAACTATCTTTGTTTATTCACTTAGCACCCATTTTAATTACAAACACTGTTGTGCACTAATCAAAAACAAACACTGCCAACACAAAGATGGTTCCAGTCCATGTGAAGAACAGAGTGAAAGAAAGCCAGCTAACAGTAAAGCACAGAGGGAGACTAGAGCCAGGTCACAGCGGGCACAAGGGCACCATTTTCACACTGACACTTCCGTATAATGAATGTCATTGGGATGTAGCTGCACACAGGGCACATGCTGGTGCACCTAAACTGTTTTGGCAAATACTTCTTCTGAAGCGTGTCCTCGGGGGACAGGACAAGCTCTTTCATTGTAAAAGACAAGCAGATCTACAATACTATGAACAAAACGAGTCTGATGTTTCTTCTACTTCCAGGCATGTTACATGCCTTTCTTGCATACACATCATCCTACAATCAGGAGAACAGTTACTGAACCAGATTGTTAAGCCACAGCTTGATTACCTGCCCATTCCATATTACAAAATGGTCATTTAGCCTATATCATGTTTTACACCACTTTACAATTAACGTTGTGGATTCATAACATTGTTAAACGTATTTGGTCATGTAAACAAAGTGCTTACCACTACGCAGAGTTAACACCATTTATTTTTGCTATTAAGAAAACAACATTTTGAAGTTACAAATGTTTTTAATAAACAGCATAAGGGATTAAATGAAGAGCTCCAAAATGTAGGTTCTGTAGCATTAGCATCTCTGAAAACTTAAAACAAACCCCTATGCAATTAAAATAGACATCACACTGCAATGTACTGAATCATGTATCATGTATTCTACAGCAAAGACCAATTCATTTGTCCCTGTTTACATAGGATGGTTTACAGTGTATTGTTTTCCCAATAACAGTACCTGACAGAAATCTATAAATCACACCCTGGTGTGAAGATTATATATATATATATATATATATATATATATATATATATATATATATATATATATATTTATATATTTATCCTTCCTGCAACAACAACTTAAAGTAATATGTTCCTATATAAAAAAGACTACATTTAATTCATTACAGCATTCTCAGTTTTATCTTTAGTATGATATGCTTTGCCATGCTTCTCTACGGTTTGTCAGGCAGATATCTTGAATTTCTATGCTTAACTGTACTGTACCGTGTTATATCACAGCAAATGTTGTATTAAGCATACTAAAAGTGCATTGAAGCGTCACCTTGGAAGGTCGCCTCCAATAAGGTCTTGGAGCTCAGTGGTTGCAATTAAACACGAAAGCCCAATTTTAGCTTTACAGTGCTACAGTATATAACAAAAAGCCGTTTCTCACAGTGTCATTTTAATGTTCACCGTTTCCGATCTTGCAGTTGTATGAATGACCCCATACAAATCATTATGCACCAGTAGCTATACAATTCAGGAAGAGGACTAGCACATCTTGCAAACAGACAGATTGTATCCCTGCTCATCATCTGCAGTGGGGGGGGGCGGGGAGGAATCTGTGAAAGCAGCTCCAGCACTGTTAGGTTGCATGCATAATTTAATTTATGAACAATTGTACACAGTGAACACAAACCTTTGAAACATCCCAGTAAATCCGAACATATTTCACTTTAATTATTTAACCAAGAACATTCCTGCATGCAAAACGACTCCAAGGTATTCGGATAAGAATCCAGTACTGGATTTATGCATTTAAATGTCCTGCATGATATCCACATAATCATATTTGTTACTGTTAAGAGGAGTTACTATTCTGTAAGCAATAGAGTACAGATGTTATGTGTTGTATAATATTAAGACTTGAGTATGTGATTATATAATGCACATAAAGTTTTCAATCACTTTTATGTATCTGGACATATAATTAGAAAAAAAATAGAAGAAAGCAGAATGCAATGCCTGGTGCACAATGGTATTGCAATGGAGCAAATCCATCACCTCAAATTGCTTACTAAAATGACAGAAAAGTGCCTGGAAAAAAAGAAATTGCTTCCTGCTGAAACGAACCAATCAATTAATCAAAAAAGAAATATTAAAGGAAACAAAATAAACATGTTTAATGTATTAGCTAGCAGCATTGCAAAATTCGCTCTAAAAGGGTACAGTATTTATGTTCTGCATTAAAAAGACTTCAGAAGTCTTGTTTTTGGATGTTACATAAGAACACAGAACATGAACATGAATGAGATTGTCCGTTTTCTAGTCACTGGTTGCTCTCAAAACTCTGTCAAGTCCGGTCTTAAAGGATTCCAGTGATTCAGTTTCAACAAAAGTGTCCCCTAGCGCCTGTCCTTAGTCTCTCTCCGCTTCATTATCAGCTGTGTCCTCTGGTCCTGGTTTCTGTGCTGCACATCAAGCACTGGCGAGGGTTAAGTTTGCCAACTCCTTTTAAGAGTTTTAAAGATTTCAATCAAGTGTCACTTCATTTGTTCTAAGCCAAGTAGATTTTGTTCCCTCAACCTCTCTTCATAGCTCATTCTTTTAAGCTCTGGGATTAGTCTGGTTGCTCTTTGCTGGACTCCATCCAAGGCCACAATGTCTTTTTTTTGTAATTTGGGGACCATTGATGCCTGTTAAGAATGTGTGAGGAGGTCCCACCCCTGGATATTTATTGACTGAAGGTTATATTCCAATGGCATTCATTGCACAGCTGGAGCAAGGTCACAGTCAATGAGGGGTGAACACAGTTTCATTCATCAGATCATTGAACAATGTGCACTTGACTGTCAGTTTCATAAGAAACACAATGTTTTTGATCTAATCCTCTTCTGCTTTTTTATTTCACCATTAAAGTGAATTATGCAGTAAACTGCAGACAATTCATAACAAACAAATTGCATTTGCAAATAATTGTCCCTGTGGTTGATTGTAAAGCGTGATTTCTGTGAATCATAGGGAGCTTTCAAATACCACTTTGCTCAAATCCAATATATATTGAATTGCTTACTACAAGTTCAGAAACATGTCCTTACAGAAAGATTGTCTTCCGAGCCTCAGTGTCTATGTATTCCAAAACTCACTGTTGCATTATCGCTTGAAACTAGAATGCATCCTCTGGATCGCCATTATATTGAGAAATATTCTAAATCTGATTCAGTGTAGCTGTTACAAGTCATCAATATCCAATTACTTGAAAGTCCGCCCATAATGTTGCATACTCATTCTATTTAATGTATTAACATTTTTACCATAGTTGCGCCTACCCTTCAGGTCAAACCTTTTATTTGGATTGTGAACATTCTTAACACAGGCTTGTTTTAAATGATCCACTATAATTGTCAGTGGTTTCAGGTCTCTTCCTCTTATCTTGCATCTGCTGACAGAAAATTAAAACTTAACTTGTGTTACAGAAGATGAATTACAGGGGCTAACAATAAAGCCTCTTAAAGGCAATCAATTCAATCATCTAAACCACAAAGGCAAGATAGACAAATAAATCAGGTGAAGAGCTACAAAAGAGACGGCATGTCTTTCAACACTGACGCAAGTGCTTGCTCACAAGAGAGGAAGATGATGCCAAGTTTTATGTCTGTGTTTTATGTCAGTTTTGGTGTACTTTGGTACACCAAAGGTCAAACGACATTCTGGGACACTTGGAATTCTGGGATTTAGTGGCACCCCAGTATGTTGTCCATTAATAAGTGCTCCAATTTCATCGTCTTCCCAAGGTAAACACCTTTTTTCTTTTTTGGAAAAAGATTGCGTTCGCCATTGTTGTAGTTTAAACTTCAAAATGCAGTGACATTGCGTCTGGGTACGTAAGGGTACTTCCACCCAAACTAGTTTGAGACTCAGCGGGTGCGACATACGAAACTGTACCTCCTGAAACCAGTTTGGGTCCATGAGGAGGTGTACTTGATCCTGAGTGGAAACGCCTTGGACTCAGACAGACTTGCTGAGGTGCACTCAAGCGTGGCTAGTCACACACACCAATTTACTGCATCAGACACAGAATTCCTTGGCCTCCGATTGGGAGAAGACACAAGGACACTGGATCATTCTCACAGTGGTTTGCAGCTGCCCCGCTGGTTGCCATGTGCTTGATTTATACATGGGTTGGATTCTGTTTTGAGTAACACACAGACCCTTGTCAGTTAAGCCATGCCCCTGCAGTTATGTGGATAGAAACTACAATAAGTGGGGGCTGTGGCAATGTGCCCCGTCCCTGTGTGCATTTATGTGTTGTATGTTGCGTGTGTAAATGTTGGTGTATAGATTGGTACACGGGATATAAACGGGTCTGTGTTTCACGTGTATTTAAAAAGTATAGATTTGTATTTAGGCACGGGATTGCACATCACGCACGTGCATTTAAAATATAATATGCGAGCACGGGGTTGCACAGAATTAATTCACGTGTCACAAAGACGGCCGGAGTGGGTGGCGTCAGACCAGAAACAGGAACACAAACGACAGAGAGATGGGGTTTTGGTGAGGCTGAACGCGTGATCGCGTTCAGCATTTAATAAACAGACAGAAAATAAAAGGTTTGAAACAACAAAAACACAGGACACGGCACTTGTAGCCAAAATAAAAGGACAAACAAAAACGGACTAGACAGACAAAACACGGTGAGCAGATTTAACTATTACTATTACTATTACTATTACTATTACTATTACTATTACTATTACTATTACTATTACTATTACTATTACTATTACTATCTTTACCTCCGTCTCCAATCCCGTTCTCCACTCACCGAACACCTAACCACCAGTGAGTGAAAATGTGTCTCTATATATACTGTTGTGCTGGGATTCAATTACTAATTAATTATTCACTTGAATCCCAGCACGTGAATTAATTCTGTGCAACCCCGTGCTCGCATATTATATTTTAAATGCACGTGCGTGATGTGCAATCCCGTGCCTAAATACAAATCTATACTTTTTAAATACACGTGAAACACAGACCCGTTTATATCCCGTGTACCAATCTATACACCAACATTTACACACGCAACATACAACACATAAATGCACACAGGGACGGGGCACATTGCCACAGGGCTCAACACAGAATTGTAGAAAACTTTAATGCCCTATTACTGGACAGTCACAGGAAACCTGAGCAAGGTGTTTGACCTACCAATCAATCAGAGGAATCGTCCCTCTCCTACAAGTACCTGTAATTGGAAATTTCTAAACATTCTAAATCTGGACACTGAGATTGACCTGACTGACTGGCAGGCAGATCTATGATGGAAACTCATGAGCTGATATTGCAGTCAGCCCTCCAATTGAATACGAGCGTTGAGCTCAAGTACCCATTTCTCTGCAGTCTAGAATAAGCTTCTCAATGCCTTTTTATATTACCTTTTGCTTACTTTGCATCATGGTTTTGATTTGTGACCTTTGAGAGAAGTTCTCCAGACTAGACAGGGATAGGTTCAGCAGTAGAAAATAACTTTCATGGCAGCACAAATGCATTGAGAATGATAATGTTAGCAACACTAGTAATTCCTTAGGTACATGTAGGACGGAGCCTTTAAATTAATATTCTGTACCCTTCAAAGGGAAAGGGAAATGGTCTTACAGGAATAAAACAATGTAATCCAGCAAGAAACTACTCATAGCGATAACTGAACAGCTCCTTCACTGCAGAAATGCAGTTTCTTGTTCCTGTAATTTTTCACTGTTATAATTGTTTTATTCCTCTTAAGAAAACTTTCTGGATCTATAAACTAATATTCAAGTGTGACTTTTGACACCCCTACAAATCAGCCCACAGAAACATTTTCTGAGGGCTCTTTGAAGCTGTGCAGCTGGGAAAAAACATCTGAAGTTTCTATGGTCGGCGTGTTTTGCATCTACTTCAGAGTGGGGGGGAAGGTCAAAGAGATCGAAATCATGCTGTATGTTACAGAATGTTTTAGAACAAAGACACACAGATGGCACATTTTAATACAGTAACAGCCTCAGACTTGTTCTAATTTTGGGTATCCCTGAACAGCAACCCTCCCACAGGTGGTTATCGGATCACTGCATCCCCCCCTCCCCACCTCGTACTTATGGCATTGAGATGCTTATAAATGTCTTTGTATACCTCTTGAAGCCTTACCGCAACATTGATGTGCTTTGCACCTTTCGAAATGCCATGTTCTGTACTTGCAGGGCTATTGAACAGTCCCACTGCAATTTGCAATTCCACCTTCCTTTGTACACGTGTCTCCTGTTTGATGTCTCCCAAGTCACAGTACAGTAAATGCCGGAAGTACGCATGATTAGGCATTTATTCGCAGAGGGCAACAACTTCACACTAAGTGTTACGTAAACCCCTGGGTGCTATCACACTACCTAGTACAAACATCATGCTTGTTGCGTGAAGTTAACATGTAGTAACCTTTGCAGATCTCAGATATTATATAATAGCATCATATATTAGTATTAGAGTATAATGGTTTACTATGTTTAGCACAATGCAAGTAGTTAATGTTACTGAGGTCCATATTGGTTGATTAAGAAGCATCTTATCTAAATCAAATAAATAATAACGTAATTGGTTCAATTACGTAATTGAGCACTCGGGTGGAACGAAATCCAGAAGAACATGCGGCTCTCCAGCCCTGGTCTATACTACGGGCTAAAGAATGTTCCAACCAAGTTTGATCTCCAAGTTCGGGTGATTCCCGGTTAACTGGAATCTGCATCTCCATGGGCGGAGAATAATTCTGAATACAGTCAGCAGTAAAAAGCTGTGTTTGTCACAGTGGGTGTATCAGAACAGCACAATCCAGACTTTTTATTCAATATTCTATTGTGGTGCTTAAAGTGTGTTTCTGGTTATTATACGCATTTTGTACTTTTGATTGTGTATTAGTCCTGTTGCAATAGTCTTATTGTCAGTATGTATTGAAATGTCATTCCTGCATTTACCATGGACTGACGGAGAGTCGTATTGTTGTCATGTTCTTAACACAGAGGTGTCCTCCCAAATATGTCTTGAAAGCATTTCCTCACAGCGCCAGCATCTTAAGTATTTAGACAGATGCCTAAAGAGCATTTCCATTATAATGCTACTTCAGTAAGTGCAAAACCATTATGTTTGAAGTGCTTTGCAAGTGCACATCAGCCATTATACTTTGTTGTCTCATATAATATTAATTATGACATCTCTAATATATACCCCAAGGGGAAACTGGAAAATGGTTGTTTGTTTGAATTGTTTTATTTGGTATGTACGCCGTTGTTTTTTCATGACTTTCACAAGAAACATTTTAGAACTATCGGGGTACCATTAAAACCAAGAAATTTTTTTAAAATGCCACGCTAATGTATAAAAACTGAGAAGCAAACAACTTGAGAGTGCTTTGTTTGGTTCTACTTTATCTTTAAAATGAACAGGTGAGTTAAGCACTGGAGGAAACACTTTAATAATACACACAAAGACATTGCAAGCCAGCACGCACTTGCCCTGATGGCTTTAATTGATTTCAAACTGAACTTTTCACCTTTTGGTAAAGCACTTTAAAACAGTTTACAGCATCTTCATCTCATACCACTGTGATACTAGACAATATATCATAGGCAAGAAAGGTAAACTACTGTGATCAGCAAACCCTGTACTAAACATTGTTTATATTGACATCACAGGTTTAAGTGACAATGTTAATTCCTAAACTGTCAGCATTACTTTCCCCAGAGCAGCCACATAGTGAACCTCCCATCTCTCATCCTTTACACTGCTATATTAATTCCTGGTAATGAGATCTCTTGCTGATAGCTGGCATCTAGCCAGGGTTTATTATTACTCATTTCTTGGACCCCACTGTGTTTGTTTAAACAGGAAGGATACGTCTCTAGGAGATAAAGCCTGAAAAAGGGTCTGATGCTCCAAATGTTTTAACTATTTTTATTTCCCTGCTAGGTAAGCATATTTACTGAAGACTAGTGTGCTCCCACATAATTTCTGGTTTTGCATCTTCACTGGTATAACTTCATCTGCATCCCTAAGCATAAAGTAAATTTTCAACTCATAATCAAAGTGACCAAACCACAAATCAGCAAACCTCCTCTAAACCCAGTGCTGTATACTGATCGCTTTAAAATGTCTCAGTGTACAGTTGCATTGGTAGTGCTTTGTGAAACATATTGCCTGAAATTGGATTGCCACAAAAATAAAAACCAATGCGCACACACACACACGCACACACACAAGGTATGAAGTAAAATCTGGCATTGTGGGATATAGCACACCCCTATACACACACACAAACACAAGAACAACTATTATTATTAATAATCAGACTATGTTCACGCTTTGTATTAAGTCTAGTTTGTACCCACTTAACCTCAGTTATTAACTCTGCTGATGTAATCATTTTGGAGTGCTTATTTAAATTACATTCCACTCCTGTCTTTTTCTCTCTCTCTGTGTTGTGCTACAAAGCAGAAATATTGGGGTCCCTTGGATGCTATAACCGTGTAATTAGGGCGGAGTACGCAGAGGTAGAGCATCCATCTTAGGAGCGGGAGACAAATGGAGCAATTTAAACATTTCGCATGATCGGCTGCCCTGATGAAATTATTGAAACATCTCTGCCGCATTTAACCTATAGTTTAACAGACCAAAGTTTACCTCCTTTAACAAGGAGAAAGAAAATGTTTCAGTTTTAAAACTGGTTTAATATTAATTTAACTGCTTTTACCTCAAGCCAGTTTTATAAAAAGGTTCTTCTCCTTGTTGTAAAAGTGGACACAAATCAGGCCACTTGCACACGACAGACAGTTTGTGTGAATGGACTGCTGTGTTTGTACAACACAGTTTGCACCACACGTCAAGAAAAATTAAATTAAAAGGAAGACAGAAATTCAATAGTGTCATGAAAAATATTTATTCTCATAAAACATTCATCTGCATTTTTTAGCGACCTTGACTTTGTTAAAAAACGTTAGTGAAAGAATTGAACTAGTAGAACCTTGCTTTACCAAATGATGTTTTTCTTGTAGTCTGATGACAGATAGAGCTTTGGCTTAATATACTGCACACTGCAAAACTACACCGAATTCAATGTAAAAGTTAACAATTCAAAATGATTACCTTCACTGATAAACCTCAGTTAAATTAAACTGAACAAGACAGAGCAGTTTAAACTGGGCAGCAATTGTCTTCATTTCAACAGTTTCATTAATTATAATATTCAAAACAGTAAGCTTAACATTCATATTATATATATATAAATATTATAGTATACAAGCCCTGTATTTAAGGTCATCTGAGGTTTTCGCTTCAACACGAAGGTCTCCATGGTTACGTGTGTATTTTTCATTTAAAACAGGCTTATTAAATTGGACAAGGCACATTTGAAGTAAAGGAAAGGAGCCAATTAAAGGAGGCTGGGACGCCGCTGGGTTTCAGATGAATCCTTGGAACCGTGCTTTGTTCTTCCTGGTGGGCAGTTTATTTGAATTCATACAGTATTTCATCAACTTGGATGTCATTGTCGGCCACTGGGATCGCATCGCAGATCTGTTCCTTGAAAGCCAGAGCAATGGTGTATGGCTTCCCTTTGGGGTGGTTCATACAGCGCCCCAGGTAGGTGTCATAGTACCCCTTTCCACGCCCCAGGCGGTTCCCATGCTTGTCAAATCCCAGGCCAGGCATGAGGATCAAATCAAGACCTCCTGTACAGAGTTCAAAAGAAGGAGAAAAGGTTAAGAAAATAAAATTGCCCTCAATCAGCCCACATTGAAAATGCTTTACTGGACATACTCTCCAATGCCTGAATGAAACAGCTTGCACAGGGAGGCTATGATCATCTCTGGAACTGAATACTCCTTTACAGTAGTGAATGGAGCAGTTGCTTGGGCAGCAAGGATGCACAATACCTGGGGGCATGGCCAGTCATATCTATGCTGCCTTAAAATCCCATCTGAAATCATAGGTGAAGGAGAGATAGAGGAAATGTTGCCCATACAATATATCTGTGCATTGTCTTCGGAGCCAAATTTTTCTCTTAAATTACATTTAGATACTGTGTTAAGTAAACTGCAACAATATGCTACTGTATCTCCTTCTGGTCAACAAGCCACTTTGAACTAGTCTTATAATTATTCATACTTTAATGATGTTTTAACTTTGCACTTCCAATCCCTGCAACTCAATTTCAAGTGTGAAAGACCAAAGTGATTATCCACTATTTAGACATGTTTAATCTTGATTAAGCCCAGTCAACTGAAATGAGATTCAAGGCAGCTCTGGAAGGATGGGCACTCTTATTTTCAATAATGCCTGACCCTTTCATGGTTTAAAGATAATCAAAATTGAAACTATATATGCAAACCTCATCAAATTAAATAAAATCCCCCACCCCACCCAAAAAAAAAAAATATATATATATATATATATATATATATAACTCAGCTATCCTGCCTCTCTCAGGAGTGCCCTTATTGATTTGCTTTCAGTGTAAAGAGGCGTTTAATATTTTAAAGACTAAGTGGTCTCAAACATGCATTTCAAGCCTTTAAATAATTTAGAAACCTCTACAGAAACATTACGTATTGATTTTTTAAAAATCAACAGTTTGGTGGTATTATTATTAATCTTAAACTTGAATTCTTCCCTTATGATGTATTCAAGCTGTCTGGGCAGCTTTATACTGATATAAGCCACATACATGTTGATTTGAGACCAATATAGGTAAAGAGACCTCATTTGTGTCGACTGTAATAGCTTTTAATTGTCCAGATAAATCTGACCCAAGTTTAATAACAGTCATGCAAGTTTAAAACACTCATTTCTAAGTAAGCAACCTTATTTACAATGTTAAAGATCAAACACAGACACTTTCTAATTAAAAGGGTGGGGAAAAATAGTGCAGATTGTGCTGAAACCAATTAGATAATTATCCAAACACTCACATTCCTTTCATTGACACTGCAAAAACGTGTGCATAAAGTACTGGGAATGAGCACATGTACCATGTGATACCATGTAACACACCTAGGGCAGTTAGCTGCTTGCTGGTCATACTGTACATGGGTAGAAGCAAAGATTCTGTATTAAAACCATATTATCTACTCAACACATAATCTGAAGGGAGTTGCAATATATCACAACATCTCACGTATGGTTGCATCTGCAAGGAGAAGGGAAAGAAAACACAATTATTTTAATGAGGGTTCCCTGCCTGATATTTGTTTGGTTATACAAACTCAATATTTCGACACTCTAATTACAAGCTTTGAACTAGAGCTTCCAGAATATTAGACAAATAATAATAATAATAATAATAATAATTGTTGGAGCAGTGTGTAACATTGTCAAACTTCCAGAACCCATTAAACATTCTTTTGCATGGACATGCAGTTGACAAGCTGTTTTACAATGGACGAAGTTACCTTAGTCATGATCATTTTAAGAACAGCATTCTACTTGTTATAACAAAGTATTCTGTTCCAAGGTATTCTAAATGTATTGTGCAAGGATGCCCTCTTAGGAGTAAATAGCAGAACTTGCATTTCTCAGGCTTTCTTTGATGATGTTCAGAGCTTGGCTATATAGTGGTATTGTGAGGTCAAAAGCTTGCTGTGATTTTCTTCTGCTCCCAAGCACTCATGCTGGGCTTGTTTCTACATACAGTGCAACATCAAGGGGCCACTTTCTTTAAAACCTTACCGACAAAAAGGACACTATCCTGTTTAGAGCAGAATGATCCATTTAATGCACTCTATGCCTGTCAGTGTCAATCCTTCCCTTTCTCCTCTATTCCTCACTTTAGTTAATCAAATAATGCCTTGATGCCTCCATTTGCAGCACAGCAGCCCTTCCATGCAACTATTAATGCATTTATTTTAAAAAAAACAAAAAAAACACCAAAAATAATGTTCCCTGTAGGATGGCATAAAACCAGTGATGCTTTGCTTTTAATATGTGTTTTATTTCAAACTAAGACCTTTCCTTTTTTTTTTTACAATTTTGCATTCACATTAATGCACTGCATGGCACACATCTTTAGCCCGAGGACAGTGATCGAGTTTAAATGGCAATTCCTGGTGTTGCACTGCCGAAATAAGCAGCTCATTGAACCTAAACTTCTGCACCACTTTCTTTAGAAATACAAACTGGTTTAGCTGTATTTCTAAAATCTTCTGAGAGTTAATATGCATATTACAAATAAATATGTAACAGTAGGAATCCTGCTTGCTGCATATAATATGGCTGTGAAGAGGAATCACATAATTCACACTTTCGATCATTGATAAAAGTGAATACATTTCTGCTTTAGATCAGGGTAGACGAGTTTGTGCACATTCCTGCACTGAAGCTTAAGTGACCAGATTCCTATTTTTATTGTTGACCCTAAACAATGAGATACAGCTTGGTTTTGTTATTGCAAGACTAAATAATGTTGTGTGGTAAATGCTCTCATCAGCAACACCCACAGGCAGGCAAGGAACAGCTCAGCATTTAACAGACCACTCATCAATGTTACTGCCTTGCGTCAGTGTGAAATATTTTTCATCAATCCACAAATCACTCTTGACCTTTGCAATTTTAGCAGCAGGATAAAATATCTGTATTTCTCTTTAAGAAGACGGCTCCTTAATTAATCGCTGGCACAGTAGCTGTACCACAATCAACACTAGTGAGCAGATGTTTTGTTGCTACGGAAATCTGGTTCTGGGAAGATAAAAAAAACAAAAAAACAGAAATGTTTGATGGGACAGGAGTGTCAGCAGAAAAAGAACTAAGAAACGTGATTCTTCCTGGAACGGGTTGTGCTCCAACCACTTCATTACACATCTAATGATACTGTTCCACCTAGATTTATAAAAAAATACATACAAAAGTAAAGTGTTCACTTGGATGGAAAATGAGAGTACAGTTGAACGGCAGAAGGATTGCTCTCAAAGTCAGATACAGCACCATCTGTGACCAAGCTAACCATTGTCACTGCTTGGGCCACTACCCCGGTCTCCCTACACTGGCTTCAGCTGCATCAATTTCACATCTGATTTCTTTCCCTTCTGTCCTCTGCGAGATGACACTGCAAAAAAAAGTGCTAATCACTTTCAGATAAGGGGGCTTTTTAAAAGAAACTGCTTCATGGCATCTACAGCTCTGACCAAAAGTTTTGCATCACCCTACAGAACGAACTAATTTGGCTTCATAAAGTTGAAAGAAAGCTGCTGAATAATGTTACGTTTAACATATTGAATTGCATACCTCTGTAGTTTTCCATATACTTATGAAAAAACTGACTAATTGAAAAATCCAATATGAAATACTGTGCTACTATTATGGACGATATATCATTTTGTAGTTTCTTTGATTACATGATAAAGATGTAAATGATGTTTATATATTCAGTTTGGATACCTCACCTAAATGTGTTTTGAGCCGTTATAATCAACAGCTGCTGGAAGGTTTGTAATTGTTGTACAAAGAGCCAGTTTAAGAGTTAAAATTGAACAGAGTCTCATCAGTGATGGTTTAAAACTCTGAGGAGTTCTAGAAGCATAAAAAAATATTGCAGGGATAATATTAGAAAGAAATGACTTAGGAGAGAGCAATAAAATTAATGTTCCAAGTAGTTCTTGCTAGTTTTATTATTTTAAGAGAAAAAAAAGGGAATTTTTGCTTCGGTGTTATCTGCATACATTGTGACACAAGCTTTGCTCTGCATATCAGGCAAGTAATTATATATTTTTAAAAAGTAACGTCTCAAGAACAGCACCTCAAGGACACTGCTAGGATTTTAGAACCAACTCGGACACCTTAATTGAACCTATTGATATATAATTTGAGTCATCGCTGGGCAGGTGGACGTAAGATGTCGGTGTCTTGGTGTGCAGGTCACCCAGAAAACAATGGCTAGAGCTGGTGAATGGGGAGATTGCTTTGGCACTCCCTAACTTCATCAGTTGAAAGGGCTTAGTCATACAATCTTTAAAAAATAAAAAAGGATATATAGTAATACAGTGCCATCTAGAGCAGATTAGTGCACAGTGTAAGCAGTACCGTGAGCACTATTATGTTTGATAACTGCACATGCAAACCCTACATAGTGGATAGAAATGCATGGGAGGCAAGATTTATGGAATTCTTTCAGTAGCTAAACCCTCTAACAGTGTATTGCAACAATCATATCTGTGTCCTAGACTACACTTTCTTGCTGGGTCTATGATTGAGCATTTAAAGTTATGGATGTATGTTAACATTAGTGTCTGAACATCCAAAACTGAGTGCTTAAGTGACCACAGGAAACTAAGAATTCAAACATTTATTACTATCCTAGAGTAATAAACATTTCTTAACAGGCAGAGTGTGCCCACGAGCCCTGGCATGTACAAGGATATGACCACTGGGGTGAAGATTAAGTATTTGTTATTGTTGTTGCAAAAAGAACTTCTGGTAGCAAGAAATAAAGATGGACAAACTGCAACCATTGATTTTTCTTCTTGGTTTAAATTCTGTACTGGTTTAAATGTGCAAAATCAATTCCATCCAGCATTAGTGTTATGTAAGGAGGCAGTATGTGTGTCAGTTGGAGTTTAGGAATGGACTCCCTGCGCCAAGTCAATTCACCTCCTTGTAGCTTAGGCCAGCTATAATTACAAGCAGAGCGTCCCCTTGGAAATCACGTCTATGGCAGCTGTCCTGGTTGTAGAAAACGATGGAGAGCCAGGTAGCCCTTTTGACATCTCTTTAATAATGGATCAAGGCAGCATCTTTTCAACCACGTATAGGGTTTGCCCTTAAGTGTTCATCTTTTTAAACAGTCTGTACAGCTCAATTCCCCATCCCCTCTTTTTTGATTTTTGTGGTTGCCACTGCTCAGTGGTGAAATATACAGTAAATTACACTGCAATATATCTCATTTTCAGGATATACCTTTTAAAATTAAATGTGTAAAATGATTTATAATCTCCACTAAGGATGTGTTCACACCATTTGAAACGGACCCAGTGTGAATGCTGCCTAAGAAGTATGGCTCGAATCCAACAACACAGTGCCCCCTAATGCTGTGCAGTAGCTGGAAGCAACAAAGAGACTACTGCATTTCTACTTTCCCTCCACAATGTGTCACCACTGGGTTGTTTTTGACAGTAGTTTTATGTCAATAAAATTTCAGAACACAAGAAATGCAGAAAGGGAAGCATATGGAAATGTTACTGGAAAAACAAATTCAATTTTGTGGCAGCTGGTTGCTGTTGCCATGAGCAGAGATACCTTTATAATTTAAGTAACTAGTAAAGGTTGACAATGCAAAAAAGAAAGAAAAAAAAACAAGACAAACAAACTAACAAAAGCATTACCGCCTGCTACCTTTTAAATCCCAATTAAAAAGTCTACCTAATATGCTATTTTGTTTGTCCGAGAGGGATTGCCTGCAATGGTGGCACACATTTCAGCAAATAGCCCTCTACCAATAAATTCAAATGAGTTTTAACATTGTCTGAAATCCTTGGAGAAAGAAATGTACTGTTTAAAAGATATTGCAATAGTACGATATATAATTCACTGGGCGTGAGCTGGGGTGAAGGATAAGGCAGAAGAAGCAGCAAGGAGCAGTTAGTAGGACAGAATGTGGTCACTGACTGAGGGCAACGATGCTGCACATCCCAGGGGCAGAGGACCCAGCAACCGAAACGGGATAGAAAAGATGGTCACTGACTGAGGGTGACGATGCCGACACATCTCAGGGGCGAAAGGACCCAGCGACCGAAAACACATATGAGGGTTATGACTTGGAAAGCCACCCCTCGAGAGGAGATGAGAGAGGTACCCAGCACCTGAGGCTTCTGTAAGGGGCGCTCGTAAAACCCCTGATTGGCCGAGACGTCACTCTGCCTGGGACCTGAAAATAAGGACAAAGCATAGAGGTTAGTATAGGACTCAGCACGAGTGACCACGTCCTGAAGAGAGGCAGAATAGAAGAGAGCCTCGAGTGAGATAAGATGAGCGCAGGAGCTGCGACAGGAAAGAGTTTGGCCGGGGGTCCGCTCTGACTCACGTGGTGAGAACCCCCCTGAAGGTAAGGGAGGCGGGATGCCTAGCCCTGAGGTCGGGGAAGTGAGACTCACTTGCCCCCCAAAGGATGAACCCCCGGCACCTCACGAAAACTCCCACACCGTGAGACAAACAAAAGACAGCACATGCCAACGCATAACAAACAAAAGACCAGAAGGACAAACAGAACAAACAGAGGGAGATTAGTAATTGTTAGTAGGATGTGACTATGTGTA
The DNA here is from genome assembly GCF_902713425.1 of Acipenser ruthenus. Taxonomy (NCBI): domain Eukaryota; kingdom Metazoa; phylum Chordata; class Actinopteri; order Acipenseriformes; family Acipenseridae; genus Acipenser; species Acipenser ruthenus. The sequence continues at coordinate 26,601,392 of NC_081209.1, forward strand.
TACCTGCCGCTCGGTGGAGAAGAAAAAACCCCTTGAGGCCGATTAGGGGAAAACCTCTGGTGGCCCCGGCGGACAGGTAGCCCCCACTCCGGGCATGCTAGCAATTTTAAAATGGGCTGCAACTATATGAGAGGAGAATGAATGAATGAAAGAATCCACTGCAGAAGAGGGCCAGCTCCCCACATTCCCCCACATTGCTGTGATTGATGTTGGCCCTTGCAGCAGAGGGGGCTGTGCCTACAGAATGATTTGGGGGGTGGGGTGGGGGAGGCGTGCTCTGGAGGCGAGGTAGGTTGAGATCCAGTGACGAGTGATCCGAGGAGTGGGGTAGAGTAGAGGAGGGAGGCTTGCTCTGGAGGGTGGAGAGGTGGGTTGAGAACCAGTGATGAGTGATGATAGGAGCGAGCGGAATCAATTAACTGCGGGTCCTTGGGGGGGTAGAGGAAGGAGGCTTGCTCTGGAGGGTGGAGAGGTGGGTTGAAAACCAGCGATGATAGATGATAGGAGCGAGAGGAATCAATGAACTGAGGGTCTAGGGGGCGGGGGGGTTAAGGTTTCTTGCTGGGGAGATACCTTGATGTTGAAAAGAAGGGAAGATAGGGGACTCTACTTGACAACTGAATGAACTAACCATGCTGAAATTGATCCATCTTAGAGGTACGGCCGAATGATGAAGTAAATCAGAAGCAGAAGAAACTGCGAGTTCTGAGGAGACTGAAGAAGGCTGAGATGCAGAGAGATACCTTGACGTTGAAAAGAATGGGCAGATAGGGGACTCTGCTTGACCGCTGAATGAAGTGACCACGCTGAAATGGATCCGTCGTGGAGGTACACAACTGAATGATGGAGTAAAATTAGAAGTAAAAGAAACTGTGGATTCTGAGCTCCTGAGAAGACAGAAGAGGGCTCAGATGCAGATGCTCTCCATAGGTAGATCCTTGTATGGGGCGAAGTGGCATTTCCGAAGAGTAGAATGAGCAAACAGAGAATGTTCATTGATGTAGACAGGCGGGAAGGTGAGGCAGAAGGGAAGGCTCTTAAGAATCCCACGGAGGGTCAGGCGAACTGCTGGTATGGAATAATGCTGTAATATTTGAGAGGATGTGAGGACATCCGAATAGATTGCTGAGAAGGTCAAGCACCTTGTATTTTGATTAGATGGGGATTAGCATTAGCCTTGATTGTGGAATGCTGCCGTGATCTGCATATTGGAGGAAAGCGGAAGCGTTGGAAGCTCTGGAGTAGTGCAGGTACAGATTTAAACTGTAAACTAAAGCAACTTTGCATGCTATAATAGTGAGTAGATCTGAAAAGGAATCAGAGATCTGCTGCAGTGAGGAGCAATTAACAGAGAGCACAGGATCTGCTAAACGGTGCAGAGATCTGAAGAAGTAACGATGAAGCGCTGTCAATGATGAGCAGTGGTCTGCTGTAGAAAGAGAGATCTGCTGAAGCAGTGATCTGTTATTGTGAATGGTGGACTGCCATTGGTAGAGTGTGGTGGTCTGCTGCAGAGCGCAGAGATCTGCTGAAGCAGTGATCTGTAATGGTGAACGGTGGACTGCCATCGGTAGTGTGGTGGTCTGCTGTAGAGTACAGAGATCTGCTGTATGCGGTGGATATTGGTCTTTGAGTGAAAAGTGATTCAGATAAAGCCAGAGATGAAGAATGCATAGAGCTGAGGCCGCTGTAGAACCTGAGAGGATGAAGAATGCGTTGCTCTGAGGCTATTGCAAAATTTATTGATTTGGTCGGGAGCAGTCTGAGTGTATTGTCTAATCGCAGGGTAGGAGGACACTTGACTGAAATGATGATAGTTGTAGGACATGGTTTCCATTTCTGACTGGCAGCTCACGTTGCTGAAATGGTAACTTGAAGGTTGAATAAAGTGCCTTGGTGAAATTTGTCGGTTTTAAGGAGAGAAGCCAGATGAGGAAGCACGAATCCGGGAACAGGAAGAGGTCACTGGGATGGAAGCCTGGTGCAGGGAAGCTGGAAGTTAATGTGACGGTAGATTCGGAGCATCTCAGAAAGCCGACAAGTGCGTGGCTTCATGACCGTGTCCTCGAAGGGCGGTGGGGGGGGGGGGGGGGGGGGGGGCAGGTAGAGTTGAAATTGAAGAATGTCAGTTGATATAGATAGACAAAAGATGAGGCAGGAGGGGAATTCCCGAGAATCCCTCACAGTGATAACTGCGAGAATAGATAGAAAAGTTGTAGTGTCCGAGCTTCGCAGCGATACCAAACTGGTTTAATACATATAGAGAGAGAACTTATGGTATTATACTGCCATCCAGAGGTTATGATTGGAATTAAACCATTGACTTGAGTGAAGCAGGGTAGAATCTATTAAGTTATTACGATTAAATCCTTGTCTATGTAGAACAACATTTGCTTTAGATTTGAATAATAAATATTCTAGACATGTTTTAGGACAGTTAGTCATGAATATAGATAAGTTAACGCAGTATTTAGATGTCATGGTTCGCGTTGAATTCGTCTCCGCCAGTTGTGAAAGAGCAGCAACAGGAAGCTGGAAGATTGCAGTACCGAGGAACAGAGCACGCAGAGCCTGATGAAGCTGCCTGGTCACCATAGCAACTTACCACTCCCTGCAGTCACTCAATGAGGGCGTTGCCATGGTAACCATGGTCTGTGAGGCGTCGGTGGAAAAGTTACAGTACAATAGTGTTGTTAGAGCATGTTGTGACCAGTCAAGTCACAAGCCGCCACTGGTTGAAATTGAGTTTAGAATGGGCTGGATACGTCTTTAAAAGGTTGAACGTAGCTGATGGAGGTTCAGGGCAGGATCTTCTGATGGAACGGTAATTGTGCTGGCTCTGTGGGAGCAGGGGAGGGGCGTCTGATTGCAGGCGAGGAGTAAAGAAAGATTCCGCAGACAAGGCCTCGTGGTGGAAATTAAAAAGAGCTAAAGGAAGGCAATCGCAGACAACGGAAATGTCGATGTCTTGTCGAAGGAGCTTGAAAGTTTAACGGAGGACCAGACTTTCTGACAAAGTTGCAGACAAGTTGAGTAATGAAGGACGGCTCTGATGTTGAGGTGGAGACCGGGTGGAACAGGAAAGAGTAACGTTGGAGCTCTTGAAGCCGAAAAGAGAAGCTGAATGAAAAGAAAGATCACCTGAGCAGGTAGGAAAATTATTGATAATATCTTGGCAGCGATGTGCAGAGAAATGACCTGCAGTGAGCGAGACAACGAAGTTTAGATATTAGCGGTGAAGCACGAAACAACGGCATCTGAGCGTTTGCTACTAAAACGAAACACTAGACAGAAAAGGTGCAGGTGATCAGGTCTTAAACAGTAAATAGATGCTAATTAACGGGAGATTAGAAAATTAAAAGATTAGAAAATTAGAGGCCCCCAGCTCCACGCCCCCTGAACCTTGCAAGCTAACATTAAAAGTATTACTCAGCCTTTTTGTCTCCCTCAGAAGTTTTCATTTTTTAAAGAGATCTTCCTAGTGTCTACTTTTTTCAAACGTAATCTAGCTGGCTGGACCAACCTGTATCCAAGGCCTCCTCTCGGTGCTCCTCCTCAGAGGGCTGGGGGATATTCCAGGAGGTCAGGGGCAGAGCATGGATCTCGCTGGCTGCAGTCAGCTTCACCATGTCCATGTGGTGGCTTTTTTTCTGGTATTTGGGGATAAAACACACTTTGCCTTTCTGGAAGATGTCCTCAATGATCTCCTCAGTCTGAACCTCATCATGCATGCTTAAAAAGACAGCGATCCTTTGACAACGCTGATACTTCGGGTGCTTGATGAGCTGCAAAAAAGAAGAGTCAAATAAAGAGATATTTTATAGATAGATAGATAGATAGATAGATAGATAGATAGATAGATAGATAGATAGACAGCTAGGGTGATTAGAAAGTAAGCTTACCACATCAATGATATGGTGTGTTGATGTGGTAAACACACATACATATATATAATATATTACTTTTTAAAGTTTCAGTTTAAATACTTTCCCAGAGCTGCTTTAAAAGCTATATTAAAAGTGTAGTGTCTAGGCCAGTCAGAATACAAGCGGACAGCCGATGGCTAAATTCTAGCTCTAAATTAGAACTTTATTAGACTGACTTGTTACACAAAGGAGCATGCACTTCCGGATTTTGAAATGCAGTCTATATTATTCTACTTGAAGAAAATACGCAATGGAAAAATTGTTCCTCACTAGGTTTAAAACACACACACACACACAGCTTATCTGCCTGTTGTGTATGAACTCAGAACACCACAGACACACAATTTGCTCCATGCTAGACTTGCTCACCAGCTAGAACAATTTGTCAAGTTCTACTCTGTTCCCCAGTTTATAGAGGAGAGACAGCTTTTGTTTTGATGCGATTGGGTATTAGTTGGTACACAGGATTGTTGCACTACCCAGCTAGCTGCAAGGTGGGGGTCGTGCAGCGGGGAGACAGGATAGGAGACAGCTTTGAAAACGATGCCAGGTAAGAAAATGAGTGTGGTGGCAAAAATATTATAACGTCACAAAATAGGAGTGTACAAAAAAATCAGTAGTGCTAATGCAGCAAAGATAAATTATGATTTAATACTGCAATGCTATTTTAATAATGCAAATATAATGTATAGCAGTTAAGTCGCCTGGAAGTTTTTTTTTTTTTGTCTGAACACACGCCTGCTGGAAGGACGAGGACATGCGCAGTTATCTACAACTACAAATTCACAGCATCAATTAAAAAGGTTGTAGTTCAATGTATTTTTTTTATTTTTATTTTATTTTGCCTGCGATATCCGGTCATATTTGCAAAGCAGTTGACCAGTTTGAGCAGACAATACGAGTGTCAGGTTTGTACCTTTTTGCAAAACGAAATGTAACATGTTTGTCTTGGCTTCTTGCCCCCTCTATAAATACAAGCACGTTATACATACGCGTGTAAATGTTGGGCCTGTGGTTTTCCAACACAACAGTTTTCACTTAATTTTTGCGTTTTATATCTTTACCTTCTGAGTAACGATATGAGACTGTCGGAGTTTCTCTTGGTCGCTCAGCTGAGATATCCTCTTCTTTAATTCTGTTCGCAGTGCTTGTTTTGCGGCTCTGAGGGCTGCCATGCTGCTGCTGCGCTCAGCCTCTCTGTCACGGCGCTCTTCTGCGAACAACCCGCTCAGCCCGTCCGAAGCCAGGGCTCAGTCTTTGAGTTCCCCTCGCTGCTGTTTGTACGACAGAGCAGACAAATCGAATCCGCCTCAAGTTCTTCGGCTTCCAGTTACTGGCTAAAAAATATTTCTGCGGCTGAGCAGAACCGACCTTGTAATTGAAAAAATGACTAGCGATTACGAAACGTCAACGTGTTGTTAATTATTAAAAATAAAAAAACACAGTAGGAGGACTAAAGTCCCTCTTAACTCAATAGGTTAAGAACAATTCACGAGTATGGGACAATTAGAAACAATATGCACATTATTAGTCAGTGAATTCTGTGAAGCACGGGGCTTTCTAGTCTTAGATGTGGAAAGAATATTTTTAGGAAGATGTGTACTTTCTGAATCAGAAAATAATTGGTCAGATTACATAAAGGATAGGCACTTGGGGCTTAAACACGTTTTCAGTTTTGTTTTGTAAATTGAAATCAACAAGTCTCTTCGGTGATGATGATAACTTGGTAAGGACATTCTTTTTTACAAGTTATTGAGGGTCAAGAGGTCGATCTATATGTAATCTATCTATATAATTTAACGGTTACATATAACTGTTTATATCCTATGGTAAGTATCAACATATTGGGATATTAGGATTATGTCAGTTATATTACTGTCATTTCTTATACTGGTTTGGGGTGATACATGTGCATATACCATATATAGTGTGGCCTGGGCACTAATAGAAAAAAGTGAACCTATGTACTGTAAGTACTGTAACATAGTAAAGCCTATGTGTAAAATAAACCTGTACAAACCAAATCAACCATTTAAATCATGTACCAGTCACAATCCCCCACAAACAAAAGAAACCGAGTTTGGGTATTTTACAAACCTACTCATAGTTTACTCTCCACCTATCTATAGTACATCCTCACCTCAGACACAGGATTTCCTCTTAAGGTTGAACATTCCTGTTAACATTGCTATCTTTTAAATTATTATCAGCTGTTTCTTCAATTAAACAGACTCATCATATCAATTTTACTTTACCTTGTTTAAAAGCTTATCCAATCCCTCCCAGTGTCATTGTCAACAAACCCTGCTTTTTCAGCAAAACCAAGCTAAACTGTGCACAGGATATACTGTAACCCAAAGAATGAGGCTACTAATGGGGCCAGGAAACCAATTGTAAAACCTTTTTGGCAAGAAGTACAATAAGAGAAATAATTTGGGTGAAAAGGCCAAACATACGTTTTGTATAAATCTAAATACAATATTCCTCTTTGTAAGTGAAATTGTCTACCTGACGACTTCTGATCATTATGTTTAAGAAACTTTTGCTTTTTGCATAAATGTAATACAAACGCACAGGTGATCAGCAATGTTGGAACCTTTCACAGTTACAAGTTACTTAAAGAAAATTGGAACTGGTTTCAGTACAAGTAGTTACTTTGCAGGCACAGTTAACATTTTACAGATATCTCTCTTTTTTTTCGGTTTGGTCAGACTACAGCTTGAAATATTCTTTGAAGATCCAGCTATTGAACCCACTTGTTCTCCTCTGATGATTTATAAAGCAGGTTCATGTGACATGTGAGGTTTGACTTGCAGTTTTGACATGCTTTCTGATTTCATGCATTAGCCATAGTCCTTTTTTTAAAGTTGTTTTTCACATAAAAATAATGCAGTATCACATTTGGTTACTTGTCTGAAAAAAGGAACTATTACAGTTACAAGATTACTGAAGAATATAATCAGATGAGATATGTGACATGTAATGCATTACTCCCCAACACTGGGGATCAGTCACCAGTGGGGGTTTTTTGATTGTTTTTTTGGATTAAGTGTATGTATATGATTTGTAATTGTAGTTCTATTGAAGGCTGAATAACTATCTGGTGTTTCCAGTTATTGTAGATTTTTCAGGAAGAGTACTAAACAAAAAATGCCAGTGACAGCAAACATGGCCTTCATTCCAAGTGATATGCCCGGAGTAGGAATGTGGTGAAATCCTCACGCCTGAAAAAAAACATGCATGTATGAAATGAAGCGTGTATACAAGTGTAGTACAGGATAGGACATAGCAGCAAACTAATTGTTGTATATGTCTCTATAGATATATATATGCTTATTTTTTATTTATTCTTTGGCGTAAGACACCAAGGGGCATCAAAGAAAGTCAAACTTACCCAACCACCATTGTTATCGATCCAGTTTGCAGTGTTCGTATGCAGGTAATCTGCAATGCATTCTGAAATTGTCTGTGCCCCTTGCACAGCAGTTACCACTCCTCTTACAGAGAGTATTCTAGCCAGGATACCTCCTGAACCAAAACCATAATAACCCTTCCCCAGTTCAGTTTATTAAGAAGCCCTTCCATTAAACTCCAAAGTATAGAAGGGCATTTGGAACAGTGGAAAGATGAAGATGAGCTAAGTGCATTCTGATTTGAGCCTCATAGCACTGTTGGTAATATAAAATAGTAACTCAAAGTCTCCCTGCTACGTGATCTGGAGCTGGCTGTACTGATAACACCTGCAGCATGTACCTCAGATAATCCTGGGCTAAATGAAAAATATATCTGTAGCTATCATGCGGAGTTGTAATTGAAAGAGTACTTGACAATTCCAACTCCCCACCCCCTGACAAGCTTATTAAAGAGAGACTAAATGTAAATAATACTGTGCTTTTATAAAGAAAAATGTTGTGTGTTGTGTATGTTTTTGGTGTGAGAGAGTGATGGACAAAAACAGACAGACAGAATCCATGGCTAAAGATGACTTTTATAGTCTGTGACATACATAGTAAACCTTGCACCCAGGCAGAACCTGATAAGGTGATCATGGATGGGTTGCATCGTGTCATTCCAATGCCACCACCAAGTACAATCAAGTTGATATTCTGTATAGACCAGATTCTAGCACAGGTGCTGCTACTGTGATAGAATAGCACTGTAACTGGAAATGTGTTACCAGAAAGGATCATATTTTCAGTGATCTGTTATCTTGGTATTGCTTTTCACAACAACTTTGAGGCCTTGACTCTATGTTGTTGCACACAAGATAATGAACTTCATTGAAAGTATGCAGTGTACACAAATGCAAGCAGCTTTGAGACCTGGAAGGGGACCTTCGGCTGCAATTTATAGAGGTAATAGATGGGGTACCATTACAATCAGCAGGAAACCTACGAGGATGTAAACCTAAAATTATAATTACCGGTAAATCTTAGTTCAATAAAAGCACAGCAAAAACGCAATACAGTCAGAATTAAATTTTAGCTGAATAATAGGGCTGACTCTATTGTGTGCTTGCTAACGTTTTGTCAGATTATGGTTGTGTTTTGTCTTTCACTTTAGAAATAGTTTAGTTGAATTAATTAGGTAAATTAGGCCCTATATCAGTTTAACTGAATCTATTAACTGGAATAGTTTTGGAAAACCCAGAAGGTTTGACAACACTGCTGATGTTAAATATAATGTCAATATAGGCTTTGTAGTTAGTTTAAAAGGTGCCACCTTGTGGAATAGTTCAAAAAGGTGTTCATTATGTTTAGATTGGAAATATTTAACTCTGTTCATTCAAAGTAAAGAAAAAATAAATGGATAAATGTCAATTATTGCAGGGGCTATATATAATGGACCACAGTACAGTATATGACCATGTATAGTAATAAATCATCCCTATTGATTTGGTTTTGGGGTTTGGTGTAAAGTTTTTAACAAATGTCTGCAGATTCTGCTTTTTACAATGTGTTCTCTTGACCTGTGTAAAACGGCTACCTACTGTAATGCCAGTAGATGCCAGTTGTGTTTGATGGCCAAATAACTTTCTGGACTTGTTGTTATACTATACACACGAGACACGCTTTTGTGAGACAGAAACGATTCACAATGTGCATGATAAAGAACAGACTATTGTTTTCAAAAGTACTATAGCTACAGCCAAAGTGTTTACCCTCATTCTTTAAAATAGCGAGCGCAGTTTTGTAACAGGAATTTAGGTCTGTGATGGTGGCTGTGACACGCACATGCTAAAGGGTTCAGCTGTTTTCTGAATGTTTTTCTTGCCACTCAAAGTGCTGTGTGAGATGTGTGTTACTCAGGGACACTGTGAAGTGTCATTTCACAATCAATCACTGCAGTAATTTAACATTAAACAGCAAGCTTTTAAAATAATTATTTCCAGTATCCAACTTCCCCTTTCCTAAGCTGAAAGTGTTGCTGGAAGAAGCAGTAAAGTCTAAATGATTACTGTTAAAATTATTTGATTCCTCTCTGAAATGTTGCCTTTACCTTTAGACTTAAAAAGTAGACACATGCAGGCATTTGCTGGGAGCATTTGTGTGATAAAAATGTATTTAAATTGGGAAAGAGACACATGCAAGTTTTATTATTTAACACACAAGCTTCTCCAGTACCTACTGTACATTTTAGAAGATTACTTCAGGGCAGTGTGTTCTTCTGCTAACTAAACATTTCCATAATAAGATTTAGTTGTCAAAATAGTATTTCTAATGTGTGTATTTTACCTTGCACTGTAAGTAAATGCAATGTACGTATGACAGGTCCCGGGATAGCTAAGAACACAACACAAAAAGCGTTTTAGTAAAAACACAAAGCTAAACAATAGCCAGTGACCATCGTTTTATGGTTTGTTTTACGCTTTTAAACTACCGGTAAATGAGAATGGGGACAGACTGCTTTAAACTTCACCTAAAAAATTTTACTCAACACGGAACACTGACGATGCTACACGTATCAAAACATTACGCAATATTAAAAATGTGAGAATACTTGTATTAATATACTGCACTGTCCTCTGACACTTAATATAGCATTTAATATTGTATGTGTTTTTTTGTAAAAATAATAGTATATTATATTAAAACGCAAATAGTAAACCGATAGCTGATAGTAACTTGTAATTGGAACGTAGGTTCTGGCCAATCAGCTCTCCTCCCCCACTTGTTTATGACGTCGCCGACAAGGTTAACAGGGGGGGGGAGAAAGTACCAGACAGATTAGGGTGGGTGTTGCGAGAGAGAAAGGCATATTTTCACTTTGTGGTTTTGTAAGGTTAGGTCGCCCACGTTCGTTACCTTAGACATAGCGGGTAAGTAGAGTGTTTAATTGCTTTTGAACCAATTTAATTGATCGTTTGGAACTTTGAAAAAAGGTGTCTCAAAATTGGGTTTTTATAGTTTAAAAATTGTCAGCGTTCCTTTGCAAAATTATGTAAGGGGTTGAATCTTAACTTAATGTGTTGGCGTTAGTTTGAGCGACGTAGTTTTTGTTTCTGGTACACCACGGTTAGTGTAACGCTTGCTTAGTTAAGTTCAAACAGTGTTGTGTGTTTCTTTCACCGTAGTTTTTACACAAAATCAAACTCATGTGTGTCTTGTTTTTAAACATTGTGATTTTATCAAAATTACTTCCTATTGCTTGTTTTTTTTTTTTTTTTTTTTAGTAGTTCAGTCAACACAGACACTGCCCTAGGATGTTTTTCACTTCTAAGTATGACCCTGCCTCGTTTTCTGTTTGGTTTGCCATCTCATGTAATTCCTCGGAATTGCCTTAGAAGGTGCTGCATGATAACTCTGCCATCAGACACACTGGGGAGGACATCTGTAGATGACTGCACAAGTACTAGGCTGCACCAGTTGGACAGGCTTGTGTAAATCGGCTTTACATCCTTTCGAGATATGTGTAAACCGGCTTTGCATCCTGTCTCGAACAAGTGAAAAGACAGGATGAATAAATAATAATAAAGAAAATAAGTCTACTCTTATTATAATGGTTAGATGAATGTTTCATTAAAAAGTCATAAACGGTAGACCCTGAACTTTGTTGCCAGTCTTTGGGAGAGGAAGTTTCCTTTTAATACATCTGTACTAATGTTAAACCCATAGAGGGAAACCGTGATATTCAACTTTCAGATCAAACATTTCCCAAGCATAAACCCCCATAACAAGCTAGCTTTTCTATGATCTATTCAACTGAATTGTGACTTTAATACTTCTAATGGAATTAAGGGTCGCTGGAAAATAACCAGTGAAAGCAGGCTATTGTGTAACGCTGGCATCAAACACGTATTTCTTTCACAAGGTTAATCCCTTGTTTAAAAAAAAAACAAAAAACTTCCCAATATAATAAATAACATACTGTAACTTTAAATGTTGCAAATCCAAGTCCTTTAAAAAAAAAAAAAAACGCTGCCTCAACCTAACCTGATAGATGAAAAGTTCATAACAATGGTTGACGTGTGTGTTCGTCAACCCCAAACGACATGGGCGGATTTTTTTAGCAACGTTGGCAAACCACAGACGTGGAGGCGTGTTTTTTTAATAGTAAGTTAGATTGAAGGGTTTTTTGGTTTGTAAGCGAGTTGAATTTGGTAGAGAATCAAAGAGGAGTAGAAGGGGAAATTTGGGGAAGAATTTGTAGGTAGGTTCGATATTTAATTACGAATTTAATCGTATGGTCGTGGGAACATGCCAGTACAACGCAGAGACCTTTTAAAATAAGTAATGTCTTTGTTTTCAAGGGGTTGGCAGAATGTTAAATGATCCAGCGAGTTAGAACAAAAGGACACTGTTTTTAGACAGGAAATAAAATGATGTTTAGGGATTTAGGCTTGTCTTGGGTCTGGCTTTACATTTTTACGTTTTAATCGCCTAGAATGAATACAGAGGGGCCGGGTAAGTAACTAACTGCTGCCATTTCAAACAGTTTTGAGTTCGTTTCTTTCAGCACAGCAGTACTGTACCACTTAGGCGATTGATAATCAGTATGATCTAGATAGATTATTATTTTTTTTTAAAATTATTTCGGTCCTTCGTAATGAGATGTATATTATAGTTTGCTTTTGGGTGTATATTCCCCGTGGGATCAAATATGGAAAATCTTATAATTGGGTAAGTCTAAATAAGCCCTTTCATTTTAAACTAAAACTAGTATCAATGTTGTTACTAGCTACAGCTTCTGATCTGGGGGTTGTAATTAATTTCAACGAATGGAAAACATTCCTGCAAAGAGGAAGTCTGTTTTATATAATAGTGTACTGTATTTACAATTTAGAATTTTAAACAAGAGTTTGTATAGGAAGTGTGTGGGGGATTCTTTCTGATAAAACATTTAGTTAGCAGTCTGTGGGGATTTGTATTCAAAACGCTGACATCAGAAATGTTTTACGAACACGACAGCTGTATCTGTTCTAACTTTTGTGCAGTATATGGTCCATTCATTCATACATTCAACCACATAACGTGTGTGTTTCTGAATTATGAGCTCTTCTGCAAAACATTACAATACTAATGAACTGCTGCTCTTTGCCCACGTCCACCCACCACCCTGTACACTACAATCTGTTTGTCACATAATTATAGTGTTGCATACCCAGCACTGTAACGCAAGATTAGAAACCCAGTCCTGGGTTTCAGAACTATCCTCAGTTAATAATATTATTTAATCGGGAGACAGGAGTTTGAGGAACCTGACATTTGTTAAACAACGCAAACAGCTTTAGCTGTGTGGTAAACTCAGTAGTAAACACAAAGACTGGAGAACATCATGCAGTATGAAAATACTCTTGTTGATCAATCTTAAGATACTTCATGAATGAGCAGTGCCAGTTCCTTCCATCCTGCAGAGTGTACAGGATTGCAGAAACCGGGCTATAAAAAGCCAGCTGGGACAACATCTTTATTTAAACCTTTATGTTGGTCAAGATATGTGGTTTACAATGTGTGTGGACATCTCAAGTCTTTGCTTTGTAAACCTAAACCATAACCTAAAAGCTTTGGATAATACAGTTACGTGTGTAGAATGTAATTGTCAGATTTTCATAACAAGTTACATAATACTGTTTTCATTGTAAAACCAATTGCTGGTTAAAGTTGCATTTTCTTATTCTTTTTGTTATCCAGTACAGTATGTATGATTACGTGTTATGGTGGCAAAATTAGATTATGATTGACTCTTGTAGTATAAATGTGCAGGCTGCAGGAACTAGACAAATTTTTGCTCACTACAAATGTTTTGGAAGCTAGTTTGTGAAACAAAACCATGTCTCCTTTTAAAATGTGTTGCCATGGTAAATTCAATATTGGTGGATGTTTCCTCATTTAAAAATTCCTATTATAAACCTCATTGCTAAGTAAATACTGTAGGTATCTGTCTGCACTCGGTTTCACAGATAGAGAATATTAATGTGCTGTTAACTTGTGACCTTTGCAGGCTTAGTTATGGACAATTTGCTAAGTAGGTTGTACAGCAGGTAGCTGCTTGACTCCCAAAAATGAACATGATCCCAAGGGTGGTGCTACTGTAGCTTTGACTTGATTGGAAAGACTAACAAAGGCATATATGTATATACTGTAACCTAGATACTTCAGTGTCTGTTTTTAGCAGCAGGTACTGTACGATGTAGGTGGCTGTCAAGAAAACCACAGGCAAAAAAGAATACACACTAATAGGTCAATTCCAATCCATTTGATGTGTTCTGCGACAATAGGCAACAGTGCCTTCTATATTTAGCTTACTACTCAGTAACTGCATTTTGTTGTTCAGTAGCAAGGAAAGCTACTGCTGGAAACATTGGCTGTGCTGACCGTTATAGGTAAATTCAAATAAAAAAAGCTCCATATCATCCACATTTATTTTTTCGAAATGCCTGTACATCAGACCAAAGGTCAGACATCTTGACATTTTGTGTGCAGTTTGTTCTAGTGAGCACATTTCATGTTTCCCAGTGAAATTAATTAAACTGTGTACAATGGGGAGGCAATTGGAGCAGTTTTGAGACACAAAGCTGAAAAACCTGTTCCTTGGCTGTTAAAAGACATTAATAACCTTGATCTGACATCTCTCGTCTCACTATGGACCTGGAAATTTAAAAATGAGACGTTTAAAGGCGTAATCTTCTTTCCTTTTTTAAACTGCTACATACATACCAGCTGTTCTGACTGAGATTGGAAGGGTTGATAATATATCTCCTTGTGCTATTCTTGCTGTAACAAACCAAACTTGGACGAAAAGTAATGTTAGTCTGTTTACGTAAATCGATACGTCACCCATGCAGGTTGAGAAGATGCATCCAGTACGATATCTTAATGGTTGATACACTCTTTTATACTCTCTCACCCTATCGATACGTCACCCATGCAGGTTGAGAAGATGCATCCAGTACGATATCTTAATGGTTGATACACTCTTTTATACTCTCTCACCCTTGCCATGTTTTTGGTTTTATGCTACAGTTGCCTTTAGGTGGCTGTCAGATCATCCTGTTGAACACTATTTTAATTGTGTGTCTACAACAAGAAAAAAACATTATTTTGCTGTATTAAAGGGTCTGTGGGGTCTTTAGGGTGGATGTAAAGTTTCCAAATATCACCTGAAAAAATTTTATTTTCGAAATACTGTTCTGTGTTCACACAGATTGTACCTTGAGGCAAACATTTGTAAGGTAGGTGAGATATTTACGTTCCTAGAAAGTTCAAATAACACACAGTATTGAGTAAACAAACTCCTACTTCACTACTGACAAAATTAGTTGACACCGATTTGATTTTGTCTTGTACTTTTTAGCAATGTCTGAGACAGTCTTTGGTTTAAGATGGCCCACTGCCTATTAACGCATCACTAACGCTACAGTATCGGGCTGTTTCACTATATATACACTAGAGGCTGGAGAGATTTGGTGAGAATGTTTTGTTTTATTAGTGTGCACTAGTTACATTTTCACAAATGAAGTCACCTGCTCTTCATAGAAGCTAAATCAACCACACATGCATGTGTTCATTTTCTGTTGTACAGTAGAACATTTGGACTTAAGACCTTTTCACTGATTTTAATTGAAAAAATGTAGTACACAATTGAGCAATACTAGTAAACCGTTGTCATGCTGAAAATGACACATAGCTGTATTGTGATTGAAAGTCAACTACTTTGTACTGTAGGCCTGTCTTTCATTTTCCGGTACATTTACAGATGTATTATAGGATGTGGCAGCTCCTAACCAGCTACACGTGAAGTTTCTGTGGTAACTGCGAGTTACGTAGCTCTGTACAGAAGTGCGAAGATATTGTTCGATATACACTGTTAACACAGTTATACTGTATAGCATGTGGCTAATTGCGTCACAAATGGCTCGGCTTACAAGAAGTAATTTTCCTGTCAAGTATGCAGAATGTCTGTGTATAGTAAAAGGTGACATTTCAGCAGGCCCCCATTTTTCTTTCAGTCGCTTGCATTTATCTGATAATTGGACAGGAAGAATAAAACTTCAGTAGCTCCAACAGAGTGCCAAGAGCTACTGTTAAGAAATCAAGTGCTGCATTGTACAGCAGACTGTATTGCCGCTATGGGGATCTTGGCAGTACACTGCTAGTGTGTTTGAGGACTGATACATTTTGATGCTCATTGCACAATACTCAACTGTATATTTTGTACAGTAGCTCAAAGCCAGATGGATGCGTATGTATCACTGTGTGGAGCGGACATCTGGCACTGGGTTGCATTGGGAACAGTGTCAAAAGTTTAAAAGAGAGTACCTAAATTTCTCTGAAGCTTGCTTCTGAGAGATGCAAAACAAAGACTGTGGCTGGTGTCACAACCCAAGGGTTCCATCTTTTTAAAGGTAGGTCTTTTTATTTGTATTGTAGTGAAAGCTGTTTCTGAGGTGGGTTTCCAGACACTTTGTATTCCTCAGTTGCCTGCATGACAGTTTGTTAATTGATGGACTGTTAAGTCAGCACTAGGTGTCACAGTGTGGTGCTTCAGATCTTTGCTGTCAGACTAGTGAGAATTCTCTTCAACTGCAGCATGTTTTCTCACATCTTCATATATTTCAGTTATAATTTTAAACAGAACTTTGTCAAACAGTTAAGCTGCCTGTGTAGTGCAGGGAAGGATATTTACCCTGGCATATGACTTGGTGTACATTTGTCATTGGTAATCAATTATAAGTGTTAGTGCAAGTTGTTTTTGTTTTATACATAACAGTAAACCCATAGTAATAATTCTCTCATTTTTGTTCTCTGCAATGTAATTTAGACCCGTGAAGCTTTGAGAACCTGTAGATCGGATTTTCTGCATTGAATATAGACCTAAACTGAAAAGCTGTGGTCATGGGATAAGTGCTTTAGTGTACAGTATGTCCCCAGTAAGAAGTGAGATGCAGTGAAAGCCTGTCACAGGGCAAGCCATGTGAACACTGGAGCGTGCTTGCAGTTTCGGTAGGAGGAGATCGAATGGAAGAGCAGATGAATGATCTGAATGTAAAAATAAATAAATAAACACAAAACAAACAAGTCTCTTAACTTTGCCAGTTGATTTCATCAGATGGCATTAAATAACGTGGCTCAAGGCCGAAGGTGTTATAAATCTGTTTTTATTGTCTCAATTCTCGCACTATGAAAGTAATTGAGTCCTTGTCATTGTATTTAATATTCTCACTACAGTACATGCTGCTATTCAGCATATCAGAAGTTTATAAAAGCCAATGCATACTTGCAAAACGGTTAATATAGTACATGATAAAACCATCAAATGTATTGCAAATGGCTGTGTCCTCGGAGGGGGTTGAGATGGAGCACAGCAGCACTTCACATCTGTCAGGGTGCCAGGAAGTCTTCTGCAAGACACTGACAGGTGTATCTGTAGTTTTAAACATCAACATTTTATTACAGAGTTTATCGTATAGCATGTCTAAAGTGCTTGCTTGACATGTACAGTTAAGAGGGGAAACAAATAAAATACTGTACATTCTTGTATGTATATTCTTGCTATAGGAGAATACAATGATTGTCCACACCAAAATAATTTTCTATGTCCTATAGTGATATTTAAAGGATCAACAGCATAGCTGTTCTAGAAAAAGATGCGGAGACCAACCGCACTTTAAGGAACAAGACAGGTGCCCGCAGGATTTCTAGAATATAGCCTAAAAGGTTGTTTTGTTTTAGCCAAAAACAATAACTGTGGATTTTGTGTCTGTCTGCCTCCTATCATACTTTTACTAATTATACTATCAAGTATAATGCCTGCGGAACTCTGCATACTTACATTTTAAGTGACCCCATAGATATTCTAAAATGAGTCTTGCGGTCTCTTTGACAATCATGCCTCGGAAGGAAATGAATGCCAGCGCAGCTGTTTTAACCCCTGGCCGAGTTAGAGGCACACAATAAGATAGTTATTCAGCAGTGAGTCTCCCCCCCCCCCCCCCCCCCCCCCCCTCCACTCCTTGTGAACACCTGCTCAACAGTGGCCCGAGTCCGGTTTGCCTGCTACTTTACAGTACTGTTGAAACTTTATTTCAAAAGTGAATTTTCCAGACTAGCTTGCAGCATTTTATCAATGCGCATTGTTCAAAAGTTATACATTGTCGCACAATGCCATGTTAAGAAGCAAGTTGCTCTATGTCTGTGTATGCAGAAGATTACTTACTGTACTTCCCCTTTGCTAACACACCATTCCCTTCAGAGTACTGCAGGATAAAAAGCAACGAAACAGATGCACACCAGGTTCGTGCTTCCACTCTTATGTCACAGCTGAGTGTTGCGAACAGTTCTCTTCTGTCAAGTTTTTTCAGTTGATTGAAGTGTACAGCTGTATAGTAATGGTACTAAATCTCTAACATATCACATTGTCCTGTCTGAGAGGGGGAGGGGAAGGAGAAGGGAAATGACAATAGAGGGGGTTCTCATTGTGCACTCTGTACAGTAAGTTTACATTTAGAAACTGAAATAAAACATTTTAGTTTCAACATCGTCTGCTGTCTGGCACACATTGTTAACATATAGAAAGTGACATGGAGTCTTAAGGTAGTCCATTTCAAATTACTGTATATTGTAATTCAAAATATTGGAATGTCGCCTAAATATAGTTGTAAATAAAAGGATCCAAACGAGAAGATTCCTAGTATAAAGGTTTTTGGCACTGTTAATGTCCCTGTGGTGAGATTCTTGTCTTGTAGTGCTGACAGGCTGTATCCCCTGGAAGTGTTACTGTAAGGTACTGTGCTGTCCTGTGTGTTAGACCAGTTTTACTGTAAGTACTGCATCAGTGTGGCGCCTTGTGTTGCAGAAATCAAGAGTCTTTGTTATCAGGAGGAATCGTAGGGTTAAAGTTTCTTAAGCATATTCTTTGTTTACCTGCTGCTGAGCATATTTATGACACAACCACCTGGAAGTCATCTAGCCCGACAAACTAGGATCAAGATAAATTCTCGTCTGTGCAACAGTAGTCTTGGCATGCCATCCTATCTTTAAACCAGCAGCTCTAGCAGCCAGCTCCTGGGCAGCAATGTTTTATTTTGGAGAGAGCAAAGAAGTGCTCAGGGTAGAAAAACGAATTCTTTGGAAAGTCAATTAGTCTTGCCTAAACTCTTTCTTTGCATTTTTTGTGTTGACAGGATCTGTAGGTGGGATATGGCTCAAGAAACTAACCAAAGCCAAGGGCCTATGCTCTGTACCACCGGCTGTGGATTTTATGGGAACCCACGCACGAATGGCATGTGCTCGGTTTGTTATAAGGACTTTCTGCAGAGACAAAACAGCAATGGAAGAGTTAGCCCCCCTGGTAAGTACAAGGCGAGCGGTCCAGAACAGTACAGTCAGTATAGCACTGACTATCTGAATACTAGTGGACGGTATTTATTACTTTTATTTCTCTGGTAATTACTCATCAAACTTGTGTTGACAAGTATTGTGTAATGGCGGCAGGTATTAAGGATTCATGATTGTTTTTCTACAGCGTCTACTGGTGTCAGTAGTATAGGAGATTCTTCACCAACACAGTGCTCGGAAGCCAGTACTGTAGATGCACCACCAGCGTTAGTCCACGCAGCTGCACCGTCCGAACAAAGCAGGTACGTTATGATATTTGTGAACAAATCATATGAATATATGAACAGGTTTGTTTTGTATCCTACATGTTAAAAATCATCAGTTTCTGATTTGAAAGAAGTATTTAAGTCTCTGTTTTGATGTAGCTACAGTATGTATTAGCAATTATCTGTCTTCTGTGTAAATGGGATTCAGTTCTTTTTAACTGACTGTAGCCTCTGGCTTGGAGTATTCTGTTTAGTGCATTGTACATATTTATTTGAGCTTGGAAACTTCCCAGACCTTCCTGGGTCAAACAGAAGCAATTCATTGTCTGTCCTTATTTATTTATTATTTTGTTCTCCCATTTTCTTTTTTTTTCCCAAATATAATCTCTTTTTTTGTTAATTCCTGCATTGTGGTTCAACCTGCCCCCCCAGTCAGCTGTTCAGTGCAGTGTATCTGGAGACATGTTTATGATTAGATTTCCATTACAGTTCCCCTCTACATGTTCAAATCCAGAAATCTGTGACACTTGCAGGGGGATGGGTCTGTGACACAGGGGTTTGGTTTTCATTGAGCCATGTTTTCAACTTTTTAGACTGCCAGATATTTCTTAATTTGTGAGCTGTTGAAAACAAACATGCGGCGAGCATGTCCACCTTGATGCAACACCAGCTTTACACCCAAGTTATTCCTTCTGTAGATTCAAGGTTTTTGTAATCTTAAAGTGTCATCTCTGTGGATAAGGGAACTTGATTTACATTGATAAATCAAGTATATATTTAGTACATGCAAACCATTTACTACTTGAATATTTTAGTACTTGATCACAGCAACAACAAAAAAGAATTAGACAACACATTTATTGCCAAGTTGTTTTTTTTTTGTTTGTTTTAAGAATAAATGTCTTGGTTTTGGATCTCCTTTTTTGACATATATATATTTCATAAATCTTCATACTTGCTGTTTACCTGCAGTGTTGTCTACAGCCAGTCTCTGTTGTCACAAACATCCAAAACAAATTCTGAAGAGGATGATGCAACGGGGTGCAAAGTAGAGCCTAAAACAGAAGAATTGCAAGGTACATTGTTTAAACTGTTTTTGTAACCCTGGGCATTGCTGGATGTTGCCCTCTTGTGGTAACTTACTTTTACTACAGATTCCACACACCTTCGTCTTATAAATAAACATGTGACAAAATAGGTAGGTCCTCAAAACAAAGTTAAATGGAGTGTTTACCAAGAGAGAATGCTTATTTAAAGTGTCCATACTTAATCATTCAGCTTTAAAAACCCTACACAACATGTTTCCTTTCACTTTTTTGAAACTTGCATGGATTAAGGCTTTCGCTGAACCTTCGTCTACTAGACAGAGTTCCTCAGCACCGGATACAGTACCGGTCTGTCCTTAATAATATGGCACCCTTGCACCACCCTAGAAAGCAGATTGGGCTCCCCTTTGGGGTGGAATAAACCCACATTGTCCAGGAACCAGATAGCACATTGAATGTTGTTTTTACTAGCTATTGGCTGTTTGTGGGGGGAATCCTGCTGTAAAATTGTTTCTTGACTGCGCCAGGCAATGAGCCAGTAGGAAGAGCTTCACAGGACAGTGCAGAGAGCAGGAAAGGTGACAGTGGAAAGGAAGAGTGCTCCATGGATCTGTGTGATTTAGACACCTCTGAGGCAGAGCTAGGTTCTAGTGGTAGTGCAGCAAATAAGTTTGCCGATCTCATTCATGTGGCGGACAATACAAGAAGAGCCAAAAGAAAGTTTGATACTGATCGAGTATTAGATGGAATTCGTGGTAAGTGATATCCAAACATTATTTTATTATTATATTATATGTAAAAAAAGAAAACACTTAAATTGACAGCGTTGTCCTAAAACAGTCAGAGTCAGAAATGTATTCCACAGGCATGTCTGTATTTCCCCTTCCAGCTCTAAACTGTACTGCCTGATCTATTAGATCGGTCTGTATCTGAGACAGAGGCTTCTTGAAAGTAAAAAAAATAAATACACAAAAAAAAAAAAAAAAAAAATTTGAAAAAGCTTTTGCTTTGTTTAGGAGGAAAATAAGACAACTGACAAAGGTGACAAAAGGTTAGTGTTTTAACCTTTCATACCTTCAAAGCGCTCAGTAACATGTTTATGGTGTATGTTTCCCTGGAAGGAAAATGGTTATTTGTTGAATACAGCAGGTATTGGAGATTTTTCTGAACTGTCATCCTTTAGAGTTCACACGGCCATGCGTTTTCACTTTATTACGGTGCTTTCTTATTTTATATGGGTAAATGAAAACAAAGTGGTATAAACCCCTTGAATGAAAACTGTTGCAGTAGTGAGTCATCCCCCTAACCTCGGTCATGGTAGACATCCCCCGCCCCCCCAACCTCGGTCATGGTAGACATCCCCGTCTAACCACGGTCATGGTTCTTTTTAAGCCAGAAACAATCTTCTGTTTCTATTGTACCTCAACAGTTTTGGATTTAACAATCCTAATTATGTGTAATATGTATTTTTTTTCCATTTGCATATACAAAGTTGAATGTATTACTAATGGAGGTTTTGGTTGGTCCCTTAGCTTCAGCCTCAGACGAGTCTGACCAGGCTTCTTCAGAAGGGCAGGACAAGTCGCCCGAAAAGGCCAAACAGAAAAAGAATCGCTGCTTTTTGTGCCGGAAGAAAGTGGGACTTACTGGTATGTGCAAGAGCTTCACCTAGTGCCATCTAGCTGCTAGCTGGGTCACAATATATTGAATTTGGCTTTAAAGTTTGTGTAAGTGAACCCTCCCCCAAGGAAAAATATTGACCCTCGTCGTTACCTACTTCATTAT
Source organism: Acipenser ruthenus (assembly GCF_902713425.1). Lineage (NCBI taxonomy): Eukaryota > Metazoa > Chordata > Actinopteri > Acipenseriformes > Acipenseridae > Acipenser > Acipenser ruthenus. The sequence goes on from NC_081209.1 coordinate 26,623,192, forward strand.
ATCAGTTCATTTCATATGCGTTTGTCTAATTTTATATGTTCTTGTTTTCTTCACAGGCTTTGATTGCAGATGTGGGAATTTGTTTTGTGGCGTCCATCGTTACTCCGACCTTCACAATTGTACTTTCGATTACAAGGCTGATGCAGCTGAGAAAATCAGAAAAGAAAACCCAGTAGTTGTTGGAGAAAAGATCCAGAAAATTTGAACAGTGGCTCAATTGGGATTTTGTAACAATCTGCAACTTAGGTTGATTTAAGTTTATTGTTGTGTGTGTTGGGTTTTTTTTTTTTTTTTTTTTTTAGTCATTTAATGGGAATTCTGAGCAATGTATCCTACATAGACCTTTAAATCATGCATGCCACCAGGAATCGCATTTTGAAAATTTTACTTTTAAAATATTCTTTGCATTTTTTTATTATATTTTATTTAATTTCCTTTTGGATGTTGTGGTTGGATAAATCTAAGCAAACTTTAGGAGTAATGCCATTTTATGCCATCTTAATTTTAGTTAAGTGCAGAGTTTACATAACACAATTAGGTAAAAATGCTGGAGGGCTGTGCTTTTCCAGTATGTATAAACAAGCATGTTGTAACCTTGAAAGTTTATTTCCTTTGTATATAGCTTATCCTTCTCTGCAGCACGATTTCTCTTTCGAATTGTGCCTTTAAGGCACACTTTGGTATCAATAATTGAATGTATTCTAATCATTTATGGCTGCTTTTGTTCATTAACAAAATGGGCTTTCAACAAAAAAATATTGGCATATTCGCTTATTTGCTCCCACAACTTATGTGTCTGAGTAATTTTAGGAGAGTATGCTGTAAAAGTTTGTGTGTGTTTCATTTTGAATGGGATAGGGTGGGGAGAGCCTGTATGCCCTTCATTGCTGGCTGCGATATCATCCTGGGAAATATAGTTCATATAACTGAGCGTGCACAAATGAAGTATGACCTGAAATTGTGCTGTATTTATGTTAGTTTATTCACTGTCTTAACTTTGATTAAATAAAGTTAAAAACAAATTGTTTTTATACTTTTTTTTTATTAATTTAATTTCTTTGTGCAAAACTAAAGTCCATACTTGGGACGGGGGGGTTGTGGGAAGCTTTTGATTTTGCACTTTATTTTAATGTTTTCTTTTAATAATGACATTCTTAATTCTACTGGAATAGTCAACTCTCATTAATATGAATTAAGGGGCCAGCAAAAAAAAATGTATATTGTATGGTGTGCATTATTCACCGCTTTCAACACCTCCACTTTTGTCTGCAAAGATAATGCATGTTTTTTGCGCTGTTCACTCATTTCTGTGCTCGGTGGAAATGGGTTGGGGTTGGAGATAAGACTATTCTGCTTTAATTTCTATTTTTTTTATGTATATATGCCTAAAAGCTTTGATAGCAATATAATTGTATGCATGAAAAGGATGTGTGGGTGTGATGGCAAATACTGTATTTTGTATTATCTAAATTTATATACAGTAGATTTTTAAAGTTAAATCTGAAATTTCTTAAATCAGGTACTACAATTTGCTGGAGAGAATTTAAACAAGGAACCTTTCATAAATGATCAAGTTTGGAGCAAACATGTTTAAATTAGGGGCCTGTATGAAATCAGTTATGGCTGTGCCATATTCATTCTAAAGTACAGCTATGGCAGTGCCATAAACCTTGCTTTGATTTAGGCCTAGGTTTGACCACTTATGGTATGATGAATAAATGTGTGATCTTGAAAGCACATGGACAGGATCACACAATGGTTGGTGTTTTGATTAACTGGCATAAGTTAATGAAGAAAATGTAATTACTGTAAAATGAGATTGAGTAATAACCATGTATGTAAACAAGGATTAAAATGCAAAATTATTCATTGACTCGAACTGTAATTTTAGACATCAGGTTGGGTTTGTTCATAATCATCATTTAGAACTACTTTGTCTTGTATTTGAATGATTAGATATAGGGAGAGGAGAGTATTTAGTGCACTACTATAAGTAAATAAACTATGAAATATAACAAATGTTAAATTTTTATTCTAGCCAGCTTTACATTTTGGATATTATTTTTTTTTTTTGTATTTATACTTGGACAAATGTCACAGATTCTTGTTCAGTTATTGAGTAACGATGCCAACAGTTTTATTTTCATTTGAACTCCTTCCAGGGAGTGAAGACCTGTCAATTGGATCCTGTGTAACTTCCAGAAGTGCTTCAGTGCTCCTCTTTGATGGAGTATATAGAGGATTTCTCCAGCCTTTTGATATGAAAATAATACATGTTTGATCCATTTTGTGAATGAATGTGTGTGAACATGCAGTCCAGGCAAGGAGCATTACAACAAACTAAGAATGCAAAAGGAATTTAAAATGTTAGACTGTGAAACTGGTTTTAATAAGGCCCAAAGCTATACAAATGGGATTGCTGCCTTAGCCAGGTTGGACAGCAGCCTAAAGATGTTTGACAAGTGAGACGGTTGTTTTCTTAACTGTTTAGATGTATTGGACGTACATGTGAGGGTGGGAGACGAGCAGGGAGCTGGAGACCATGAATGTAATTTTAGGTTGGATGTAAGGGATTATGCCTTTTACTGGATGATGATGCTTTTGGCTGTAAAGTTCAATGGAAACAAAGAAGATGCTGAACCAGCCATTGTAGGTTTAATCTTTCTTGCATGTGATTTGCCATTTCCTCAGATCTCGGTTACTATTCAAAATCGTTTTTGAAAGGGGTCGCCCAAATATAGGCTGTTACCAGACCACAATCCTATCACGTGCCTCTGTGATATGCTTGGGAGAAGGATAACAACACACCCAACCACAGATACTGAGCTACAGCAGCTGTGCCAGGAGGAATGCAGGACCTCTTACCCCAGGTTTAAGCTAATCAATTACAGAAAGGGAGTTTTCCTACTTCCTGGAGTTCTGAGAAACTAGCATTCTTATTACGTTCTCTGGATTAGCTTTGCATATCATTTTTACATTTTAGGTGTTGCACTCTAGCTAGGACTTGCTGCATCATTTCCTTATCTTGCGTCACTTCTACAAATTATGCAATAACATTTAATTCATCCAAAGGTTATTGGGATGTTAAAGCAAACCAAGCAGTTCTGGTTTATTTCCTTCCTATGTTCTAGTGATTAGACCAGTATACAACAAACTGTAATACAGCACAGGGCTCCAGAAAGTGAGTGAATGAAAGAAAGTGGTGGTAATTGAATTCTGGTGTAAAAACCTGAATTATAGCTACAAGATTCTAGCCAACAAAGCTGGCATGGTTCCTCAGATTGACCAGGTTTTGTAACATTAACAGTTTTGTTTTATTTTTGTAAACTAAAAAGGGCAATAGTTTTAATGCATGTTGGTGTAAATCTCGCCCAATTAATTACACGATAAACAAAAGTGCATTGACAGCATTTACTTTTTTTTTTTTAAACATTTTGAGGTGTTTCACATTCAATCAAGTCAATGTTTAGTTTTCAATAAGGTTTGCTGTTTTAAATACAAAAAAAAGTTTGAAAATATATAATATGCACAATTTATTTAAAAAATGTGCAGCACCAGGTTGCTGAGTCATGCAGAAAGCTGGCACTAATTAGTAACCAAGTTCTGTTTTGCAAGGAGATCTGAGAGAGGGGTGGGATGCAGGCCTCACTTCTCATTGGGTACCTTGCTTGTAGTTAGAGGCGGTGACAGTCGGATGGTTGCAGTTACGAACATATGGGAATGGTTGGTGTTAGTGCTGCTTTTGCTGAAAATTCTCCCTGTAAGCTACTGCTGTTACAACATGTCTTTCATTAAAGTCGAAGAAAATTCCGATTTCCCCATTCATAATCTTCCTTACGGTATATTTTCTACCCCGGACAATGTAAGTATCGACTTTTTGATGTGTTCTACTCCATTCCCTGCAAACCGTGAAACAGTTGCAGCTGTATTGGGATAGTTAAAACATGTGTTTAGGGATTGTTGGAATATTTTTCCAAACGAATCGGTATCTATCTGGTTGTTGTGAAGTTTACCGTCAGTGTCTGCAGGTAGCGAATATGAATTGGTATATAAAATGGATGTCTAAAGCAGTATTGAGCACCGTGGTCGGCGAAGTGCATGATGTGTATTTTATGATTTTCAAGTGTATGGTCCACGTGTGTGTGTGTTTTTTTTTTAAACTAAAGTAGGTCATGGCGCAATCACATATGCAGTGTCCTGTGTTTGCCTCTACGATTTCCTCCTCCATGAGCATTTACAAACAACTATAATCCAACTATAAACAAACTATAATACAATATAATCCATAAGTAGATCAATTAGTTATTGATTAGGTACCTAAAAACATTTCACTTTTTAAAAATGCGATTATTCCTTAGATACATTATTGCTAGGTCACATTCTCCTACGGGAGATTAATCAAATCTTTTTCCAGTGCCATTTTTTCTTAGTAATCCTTGACTTTTTAAATTAAAAAAAAAAAAAAAAAAAATCAGGTCATGAATATGAATGCTTTCTCTTTCTCAAAAGCCTCCACTTTTCCCATGCCTGTGTATGAATGCTTTGTTTCAGCCTAGGCGCAGAATAGGTGTTGCCATAGGAGATCAGATATTGGACCTCGGTGTAATCAAACCTCTTTTCAGTGGACCAGTGCTTTCCAAGCACCAAGATGTCTTTGACCAGGTAATTAAAATCTTGTAATAGTATGAAACTAAATCCTGTCTGTTCTTTTATATGTAAATCTAGGGCAACTATTAAATGGCAGGCAGACATTATAAGTTAGAGGAAAATAAACTACAACTTAGCCACTGGATGGCTTTTGTTTTATTAAAAACTAGCTGAAGTACCCGTCGTTGCCCGGGGAAATTAGATATTTTAATATTTCATGCATGACAAATTGGGGAACGGTAGCCTTATGGTTTCCTATAAGTTACCGATCTTGGCTGTCGCACAATGCGCTCGGACCCCTTTACATTTTTTTTAACTTTATTTTTAATTTTTTGTCATTTTTAAATGTTTTTTTTTTTTTAAAATGTTGTTCTTATTTTTTTTGGTTTTGTGCGTTTCTTTAATTTGAGATACATGGCTACTGTGATCCAGCAATTGGTTCACTAAATAAAGTACCCCCGGCGGTCAAAATTTTGGATCCAGACATAACCCCTGGATGAAAGAGGAGGCCATGCAAAGTTTGGTCGCACGGCTCCTGGGATGTCCGAATGCATAAAGGAACAGACTGAAAGACAAACCTTCTAAGATATCACTTCATGAAAGTGTAATTACAATATTTGGCCATTAGATGGCAATAACACATTAGTACATGTTAGGCATTCTAAATGTGATTTTTTTTTTTTGCACATCCCTATGGTCTAGCAGATATATGTTATTTGCAGCAGTGTTTCTATACAGATTATAATTTCAGTTAATAATGGTGTACTACAAAAAATATTTTGCAAGCAGCAACTCCATCCTGTGGCTATGCTCATAAAATGCAAGGAACTGTAAGTCAAGTGTAAACCTAATATATACAGTGGGGTGCCTACATTTATATTTTGTTTGTTTCTTAGCCAACCCTTAATGCTTTCATGGGCCTGGGTCACGAAGCCTGGAAAGAGGCTAGAACAGTTCTTCAAAAACTGCTCTCCGCAAACGAGACGACTCTTCAAGAGGATGTGGGTCTGAGAAGCAGGTGTGCCTTCCTCCTTGCTTGTTACTATTGCACACAGCTCTAAACATGCTGGCAGGCACTTCCTGTTATAGTACCTGCCTGGTGTAATAATGTTGACTTGTGCATCCAGGTGTTGCAGGAAAAGCAGGACCTCGCTCACATTAGGTTTGCATTTGACAGCTTGCATCTGGCCTGTTTTCTGTTTCAGGGCATTTGTACATCAGAGTTTAGCTGAGATGCATCTCCCAGCTGAAATTGGTAAGTGCCTCTTTAATGCTTCCTGGATTGACAGCAGAGAGTGATGGCTGCCCTGCTCTTTAGCTGGGATATCTGCTGCAGAACTCTCTGTACTGATCCTCGACTCTCAACTGAAAGGACTACCCACACTTGAGGTGAAGAAGATGAGTGTGTGTGCACAATCGACCTTCAGTCTCTGAGAGCAGAATTGTGCTTGAATGTAGTGTGATGTGTCTGCGTATCTGATACTGTCCACTCGTAGAGATCATACAGAGACGAGCATCAGAAGAGTGTGTTGTACATCATTCTGAACGTGACAAAATTCAACCCAGTGGATCCTTTCGACAGTTTTAGAATTCAGTAGAAAATACAAGGCTCTGATGCGGGATGTTTTACAGCAGCGTTGCAAATTAGATAAACCTTACTGACAACTAATAGGCTCAATGCTATTTTAATGAATTCGCCACATAGGAGGAGGAGTGGCCCTTGAACCCAGAGCAAGCTGCTGCCCGGTCTAGTCAAGCCAGATGTGAGTCGTGAACATGTCAGCACAGTGTCTTCTGCATAGAGCCTGCTCAAATACAGACAGTGCCCTATTAAACACACATTCACCAGCACGTGTAGAGTAGAACCCCTTTATTCAGACTCTTTTCCATCAGTATCTATGGTGCAGAATTCTCTTTAACATGCTCCCAGTGGGATTTGGATAGTGCTGTCAGTGCACAGATTCTGAGCAGGTTCCATATTCTTATGATAAGAAAACATGAGGGCAGCATGCACTACCAGACTAAAGCTTGTATTCTTGTACTGTATTTCACTGGGTGTGATACAGAATCTACTGTATTTATATTACCCAACAGCATTGTCAGAAAATAACCAAACCAGTTTCTGTATGCAGTGTAAATAGACTAGATATTTGTTAAATGTTTAGGGAATGACAAGTAATCAGTCAGTAATTTAGATCACTATACTTTTAGTTCTTTGTAATCTAGAAAATCAGGGCAAGTTTAATACATGTTTCTCTCTCCTGTTAGGTGATTACACTGATTTCTACTCTTCCCGGGAACATGCTACTAATGTTGGAATCATGTTCAGAGGAAAAGAAAATGCGTTGATGCCAAACTGGTAAGGAGCAGTGGAGCTGATTGTTAATTGATGGTTTAGTTTTTCATTTTGAGAGGGGTAGTGTTGCTCAAAAGTAAAACCAGGCTTCTTGTGTTACAGGCTATAGGACCCCTCCTGACTCTGACCTACCTGAGTTAACTCTGGGCAGAATAGAACACAAGTGTTAAAACATGAACCGGGTTCTTTTGCCTGTAACACCGGAAGTGAACTTTTAGTGTTTCTGAAAGACGAAATGGGCTTTACCTGAGTGAAAGCGAAAATTAGTATGAAAAACAAAAACAAGAATGTTGTTATCCTAATTAGAGGTACGGTAAGAAAATATTTCAAAGGTCATTTAAAACATGACACTCAGGAAGGTTTTTGAGAATCTATTTCTGTGAGCTCTTTTACAGAGTATAACAGTGAGAGTATTTGTATCAGTTTATAAATAATGTTGTTTTGTTGCAGGTTGCATCTGCCGGTTGGTTACCATGGAAGGGCCTCCTCAGTGGTTGTGTCAGGCACTCCCCTCAGGAGGCCTATGGGTCAGATCAGGCCAGATGAAAGTAAGAATCTCGCATTTCAAACACGTTTTCAAGTCCGCCTGTGTTCTACTTGAGCGTTCTTTTGTCACGTTTGTACTGAATATATTCCATTTTGTTTTTCATTCACAGCCAAGCCTCCTGTTTATGGTAGCTGCAAACTGCTGGATATTGAACTAGAAATGGTAACTTAATGTTTCCACTAGAAAAATGAATAATAATAAAAATAAACATTCAGGGAGTGAAAAGGTAACTGCTGGCTCTTTAGTGAACTTGGCTTCTTCGGGCCGCTGGCAGAGTTTGTGACTTAACTCCACCCCGGAAGTTGAAATGATATTGACAGATTAACGTTGCCTTCTGTCCTAGGCGTTTTTTGTAGGTCCAGGCAACAAACTAGGAGAGCCAATCCCAATCCACAAAGCTCACGAACACATCTTTGGAATGGTCCTAATGAACGACTGGAGTGGTGAGGACATTTTTGTTGACGTCACTAATAAAGAACATGAATTTTTCATAACTTATATTTTCATTTTTGTTTTGAATGCTTCTACAGTAAAGTGTACATTTCCTTCTATCAATGTCCTTCTATATGGTCAATGTTCTGCTATATACACTACAAGCTACTATATATTCTCAAAGCTATTTACTTTGTCATTAGCACATTTTTTTTGGAGAATGGAAAATCTCATCCAATACAGTCGCCAAACCAGGAAGAAACGACACTCGACATTTAGAGTTAGAGGTTGCAAGATGTATTTGTATTCCTTTTGGAAAATACATGGGAAAAAAATCAATGTGGAGTAAATTGCTTTAAGAATCCAGTCGTTGGAGATTTGCCCTTTTCAAGCATTTTAAAAGTGATTTTCATAAGCTGATATTCTGAGCCAAGTGAATCTTACTCTGAGGACCGCTGGATGCTCTTCCTAGTGGCCAGATGCCAACCCTGGAAAACTGCCATAGCTGGCACCAATTGGCATGAGAATTAACAGCTTTCAAAGGTCATACAGATAATGAGTGTTAATGTAAAGCTGACCCAGCAAGTGTGGCATTTTATTTGTTTAGTGTCGGGAAACATGACATTTGGCTGCTCTCCAGCATACAGTACTATATTTGTGCTGTATTATTGACAGCTGATCAGGCATCTCCAAGTAGCTTGTGGTATTTATATTCGACAATCCCCACCCCTGATGGTCTTTAAAGCTACCTGTTAATGTGGATGTTCATGAAGCCCATGGTCGTATTCTATAAAGCATCGTCAGTGTCAGTCTGCACCTGAGCCTCTAGGTGGGTGTTTCACTCCTCACTTGTTAAGAGAGTAACTCAGTGCTGCTGTATTTCTTTTCTTTCTCTTTACACTATTGGTTTTATTTCAAGGGAGGCTTTGTAACAGCAGCACTTTGTCACGGCGCACTGTAATTCATTCGCCTGCATTGCTGTAGGTTTTCCTTTCGTACACCCCAGTTGAAAATAACTGCTGCTGTTGTTCGTCATGAACTTTAATGTTGGCGAAGTTTTAAAGTAACCCAATCATTATTTATTTTATTTTATTTATTTTCTAAATGCTTCTTGGTACAAAGGCAAAATGTCAATTTGCGTTTCTCTATTTAAAGCAAATGTCTGCGCTGACAGTAGAATGGAGCTTTTGACAACCAAGAAATAAACTCAAAATAAATCAAGGTGGTTCTTTTTAGCCCAACATCCTTGAATGAATTTTCCAACTAAATGACTAACTTGGATCACATAGAAATCTTATTGGTTGATTTCAAAGAGCTCTTTTCTTGCACATTACATGGTAATACAAGATTAGTGCTTATTTAGATCTGTTAATACGGTATGTTTTTCTACTAAATGCATTAGTTAAATAGTCATATTTTTAAAAGAATGCAACAGAATTGTTTATTTCATGATGTAGTCTGAAGTTGAGAGCACCTTCATATCCATCAATGTATGACATTCAAGAAGTTCTCCAGTGAGAACCTTGGTGTGTAAATCAGACCTCCTGGGCTCTCATTTGTAAGTCAGGTGGCACGGTGGTAGCTACGGCCTGTGTTTACCTGTGGTGAGATTGTCGCAGTGCGATAGCGCAAAAATGGCACAGCTTTGTTTTTCGTGACCAGCTTTGAATCGGCTGCACTTCATTAGTCCTGCCACTGTGCATTATGTCAGAGCACAGGAACACTTAAAAATGAATAGAGAAGGCTGTATAAAAAGTATAAATACCCCCAAAAACACTCGCGCGTGTGTGGTTGTGTTTTTTTCCCCCCCCCCAGGACATCTGATTTGCCATTTCAGATTCAATATATGAAAACTGTAAGATGACTTGACGGCTCATGAGATACGTTACTTTTTCAATTTAAAAAAACAATTTACATTTTACGGATATAAACTGAAATATTTAGGTAATGAGCCGGTTCTACACAGTTTCAGTAAAAACAGCTGCCTGTGTGAAAATGACAGTCCTAGTAATTAGATTGTTTGAGATCAAAACCAATAATGCTTAGCAAACGCTGTCAGTGGTACGAGCAAAATAAGAAATCTGAATACATTTTACAGTCTGGATAAAATTTAAACAAGAAGCACATTTTTTTGACTGTAAAGGGCATTGGGACAGGTTTATTTTAAATGTAAGGTATGTCCTGGCTTTAGCACTGCATTTTGGACTAGGATTCAATTAGAATTATGGTGCTGCTGTATTATAGCAGCCTTTAAAAAGTGACAGAAACAGTGGTGATGGGGATAGTGGCACCATAGCATACATTTTATCCTTGGGTAAGACCATTCTGAACTTGGGCGACCAGGTGAATAGCTGGTTTTGGCTACTGCTGTACAGCTCACTTGTAATTGTGTATTTTACTGTGTGGTACGTTTGGGCTGATTTGGGATTCTGTCAAGGACAGTGCTGAAATGCATTGTTGCAGTGTGTTGTATTGACAACAGTACAAAGCTCGGCAGCCTCTGAGAGAACCTGAACTGCTACATTTGTTGTGTTTCAGCTCGGGATATCCAGAAATGGGAATATGTTCCACTTGGACCTTTCCTGGGAAAGAGCTTTGGAACCACCATCTCCCCGTGGGTCGTGCCAATGGAGGCCCTCATGCCTTTTGCTCAACCCAATTCAGTCCAGGTGAACCTCGAAGAACATTGCTTTAAAAGTATATCTGCTTTAACAGGTAGCATAACAAGTAAATGCATGGTTGTTTACTGTACATTTCAAATGAGATGCATTTCAGTTGAGATCTACAATTGACCTTTAAGGTATTGGTAGATTTTATTAAGAATCTGTTGTATTTAAACCACTCCGATTCTTAAAGCATATTTTAAATGATTCCATGTATTCTCTTAACTCCCATAGCTCTCACTCAGTAGTTTTTGTCTTTAAGTGAAGAATTTTAAAATACATTTACAGGCTCTGAGGTGGATGCATGGCGGGCGAGTGTAAAGAAGCGGTCGGCTGACGGCACACGTTTCGGAGGACAGCGTGTGTTCGTCTTCGCCGCTCCCGAGTCAGCGCTGGGGTGGTAGCGGTTAGCTGAGCCTAAAATAATACAATTGGGTATTTCAAATTGGGAGAAAAATTGGGTCAAAATCAATTGGTGACTAAAAAATTTATATATATAAAAAAAGGCCAATCCAATGAACATTCACATAATTACAGCATCACCAAGTAATTGTGGACAGTCACTCTTAATAACTAAAATGTCTTTCAAGAAAAATATATGTAGCTTCATTAAAAACAAAAAAGTTGATTGCTTTCTGAATTTAATTGTGAAAATAATTAGCTGTTCCACTCAGGTTCATTATCAGACTATCTCCAAAGCCCAGTGAATTAATAGGTTGTGCGGGACCCTGCTGGACAGGTGCCATCCTCATTACCTCCGTCTGCCTTTCATGCTGCTCTCTTTGCTTTTGTAGGACCCCAAGCCTCTGCCCTATCTCTGCCATGATGATCCCTACACCTTTGACATTAATCTCTTTGTCTCTGTGAAAGGTACTGGGATTTGAATTACTCAATAAACTCGGAGACGTGCATGCTTAATGAAGTAGGAGGAGGAAGCTTGCTAAGTGTGAGAGAGGCTGTTGAAAAGCTGCTATTGTCCACTATTGTCTTCCAGATTTGAAGTATGAAACCGTCTGACAGCACACATTTTCAAACTGCACTTTGTAGATAAACATCTAGGTAAAAACCGATCTATATAACGATGCAACTGGCATCTTCCTTTTATATAGCACAGAACCACTGCATTGTCAATGTCTTGTTAATACCTGAGGAATGGCAATAACCGCAAACATCATGGAGGAAATTTCAGTAAAATTGAAGCTGACATACCAGACCCTTAAAGGCACCTTTGACATACGTTTGAAATTAAATTCAACGTTTGCAGTCAGAACATGCTGTATTGGGTTACTGATACCAGTTAAAGCCATTACGATCCATTGGCTTTTCATTTTTTTTATGAATTGTAAACACTTGTTTTAATTGCGTTTGATAGGAGAAACGATGAAGGAACCATCTACAATAAGCAAGTCAAACTTCAAAGTAAGTGTGCATTGTCATTTATGCTTTATCAAAAAAAAAAAGAATGACTTGAAAAGTGATAGGTCTTTCTGTTTTGCCAACAATAAAACCTAATCGGACATTGATGTTGATTAATCTCCACTCTGAGATCAATGGCATATTGGCAAAGAAAGGCCCTTAATAGTAAACCGGACTGGATTCTGCTAATTTGATTTCTCTGAACCCACTTAGTTTTAGTGCTTATCAGCAGAATCCAGAGCGCAGTTGGGGAAGCATAGAGATTCTGGAGATTATATTCAGTTTATATTGACTGAAGAGTCATCATCATTCATCTGTTCTCATGTTTCGCTCTCTCCTCAGTATATGTACTGGACAATGAAACAGCAGCTCGCACACCACACTGTGAGTGGCTGTAATGTCCGACCCGGTGATCTTCTGGCCTCTGGGACAATCAGTGGACCTGTGAGTATCCTAGCCATGCATTTCGTCTTGCAGTATTGTAGCTGAGGTTCATACAGAAGACTCTTTGTCTCTCCTATTGACGATCAGTCAGACCATGCTCTGATTCCTCAGGTGATCTGAATGTGGCCAGACGATGGCATACAATCACCCTGCATTTGGGCACTTGCTACTTTGGTTAGATTGATAGTGTCAGATACTAGCTTCAGTGGTAGTCTATAATCTTACAGACCCTTACACCCTCTGACTTGTTTTGGTGTTTAGCCAAGATTTGGCAAACAGTATTGAAATGGGTCTTTTTCAGGATGCAGAAAGTTTTGGCTCAATGTTAGAGCTGTCATGGAAGGGAACGAAAACCATTGATCTTGGGGACGGACAGACCCGCAAGTTTCTGCAAGATGGGGATGAGGTTATCATGACAGGTATGCTTTAGAAACCATTCATACCAGATGTACGTGATCATTCATTTGAACCGCTACTGTTCAAGCTTTGCAAAGATCGGAGTAAATATTGAATTGGAATTGCCTTTATCCAAAAGCTAAAATAGATTTCTAGTTGTATTGCTCGAAATAGTAATATAACCCTTGGTAAATCCAAACCAATTCTCCTCTTCATTTTAATGTTGTAGGGCAGGAGAAAACAAAATGCAGTGCTGAATAAATGTATTGTATACAACGGCAAGGTTTCAATCTGCTAGTCTTCTGATGTAATCGGAAACTATTTGAAAAAATCTTTGTCTGGTTGGAGCTGTCCGAGACGGGCAGTTCTGCAGTGTCTGCAGCAGGTATCAAGCTCATCTCTCCAGAGAAACGGCTGCCAGTTTGTCACAGTTTGAATGTTTACAGCAAAATAAAAAACATTATTAATAACAGTAATTATAAAGCCGATCTCTAAAGCAGCGTTCTTTATGAAACACACATCTGTTGTTGACAGATGTGCTGTGCAGTTAACCCAGGCTGTGCTGTATTTTCTGTATTCTAGGTTACTGCCAGGGTAAAGGTTACCGTGTAGGATTCGGCCAATGCAGAGGAAAAGTTCTTCCAGCGTTGCAATAAGAAGAGCAACATCCCTTCAAAATAATCATGCCTTAACAACACCTAATCATGCCTTAACACATACCGTACTGGAGTTGTCCATGTTTTAAACACATTTTGGTTACCAGAAGCAGTGTTATCTATATTAAGTTTAACATTTTAATTACAAGAGGACTTTTAATTGAAGTGTGTCAGTAACACAAATCTACCAGTTATTTATAGTAACTGTATGATTCTTCAGGGCTTACACATTCTAATTCCTTTTTTTAATCTACTGTACTGTATTAACATCGTATATTTGTAAAATCTAAATAATGTCAGCTTAGTAAATGTCACATTGTGTTCTAAGCCCCAGACACACTAGTTACATTCCACGTTTAAATAATTGGGTTAATGAATTATTTCTAGTTGTGTCAATTCGCTCCACTCTGTTTATCAGATGAAGTTTTTGATTTGACTGTTTTCATAGGTTAGTTACTGTAACCCTTTTGTTTTGCATAATGAATAAACACATCATATTCATTCCTTCTGTTTTGGCTTCAGTGCTTTGTTGGTGTGAGTGTGGATTTGAAGCAAATAACATAACCAAATCGTATTTAGAAACTGGATCTGCATTACAATATCAACACACAATCCTTTTGACAGCATCTTTTGTGATGTGGGTGACACAAAGCCTAAAACCTAACATAGATTATTATTATTATTATTATTATTATTATTTAGTTGTACTGTTATACAGTACTGTAATGACCTGCTATAAAACGATTTGAAACTCTTAGCTTTGCCATACAGTTGTTTCACCGCCTTTTTCTAAATGGGGACTCAACACATAGCAAAGCTAAGTTAAATTATGATTGTGATTATTATTCTGCAGCACGTCTTTGCTACACAAAACTGCCAACAGGACTTCTTTTACTATGTTCCAATGGGGCTCAGACTGACCTAGAGGGGAGGGGTGATGGGAGTAATCCCTCATACCACAGTATTTCTGCATTGCATATCTGCTTTTCCCATAGTTTACCATGTTTATTACTATGCTTCTCCATACCTCGCTGTTCTTTTACACTGCTTACCTATGCTTTACCATGCTTTTACTTTGCTTTATTACCCTTTGCTGCGCTTTTACAATGGAACGCTTTCACAAAGGATCTCTGCTGACGTGCCTTTTGCAATGAAGTAATGAATCAATATATAACCTGCAGCTGTGAGTTTCAGTGTCCATTCAGATTCCTGCAGTGAGTGTAGTGATTGACAAGAGATACCGAATCATTACACTGACTTGCATTTATCTTCCGTGTGCTATCCGAGGACTGTAGAGACATCTTAAATGTCCCATTTTGGTCTGACATGAATCTGATGATGTGGAGCCCTGCCAGAATACATCAATTGAAGCAATCTTAGAAAACACACAGTGCAGCTCAGGCAATAAATTAAAGGAAGGTGGCACATTGGAGCAATCATTTATTTAAACCCTTAAAGCAATTAGGAAATTAGACTAAATCATTACAACATTAAATATGTAGGTTATAAGGGTGAAGCAGCAGCTTAATGCACACTGCTGTTTTAAAAGTTATTATTTAGTTAACAAAGTAAGAATATATATATACAGTACTGTGCAAGTTTTAGGCAGGTGTGAAAAAATGCTGTAAAGTAAGAATGCTTTCAAAAATAGACATGTTAATAGTTTATATTTATCAATTAACAAAATGCAAAGTGAGTGAACAGAAGAAAAATCTACATCAAATCAATATTTGGTGTGACCACCCTTTGCCTTCAAAACAGCATCAATTCTTCTAGGTACACTTGCACACAGTTTTTGAAGGAACTCGGCAGATAGGTTTGCCCAAACATCTTGGAGAACTAACCACAGTTCTTCTGTGGATTTAGGTAGCCTCAGTTGCTTCTCTCTCTTCATGTAATCCCAGACAGACTCGATGATGTTGAGATCAGGGCTCTGTGGGGGCCATACCATCACTTCCAGGACTCCTTGTTCTTGTTTACACTGAAGATAGTTCTTAATGACTTTCACTGTATGTTTGGGGTCGTTGTCATGCTGCAGAATAAATTTGGGGCCAATCAGATGCCTCCCTGATGGTATTGCATGATGGATAAGTATCTGCCTGTACTTCTCAGCATTGAGGAGACCATTAATTCTGACCAAATCCCCAACTCCATTTGCAGAACTGCAGCCCCAAACTTGCAAGGAACCTCCACCATGCTTCACTGTTGCCTGCAGACACTCATTCGTGTACCGTTCTCCAGCCCTTCGGCGAACAAACTGCCTTCTGCTACAGCCAAATATTTCAAATTTTGACTCATCAGTCCAGAGCACCTGCTGCCATTTTTCTGCACCCCAGTTCCTGTGTTTTCGTGCATAGTTGAGTCGCTTGGCCTTGTTTCCACGTCGGAGGTATGGCTTTTTGGCCGCAAGTCTTCCATGAAGGCCACTTCTGACCAGACTTCTCCGAACGGTAGATGGGTGTACCAGGGTCCCACTGTTTTCTGCCAATTCTGAGCTGATGGCACTGCTGGACATCTTCCGATTGTGAAGGGAAGTAAGCATGATGTGTCTTTCATCTGCTGCAGTAAGTTTCCTTGGCCGACCACTGCGTCTACGGTCCTCAACGTTGCCCGTTTCTTTGTGCTTCTTCAAAAGAGCTTGGACAGCACATCTGGAAACCCCTGTCTGCCTTGAAATTTCTGCCTGGGAGAGACCTTGCTGATGCAGTATAACTACCTTGTATCTTGTTGCTGTGCTCAGTCTTGCCATGGTGTATGACTTTTGACAGTAAACTGTCTTCAGCAACCTCACCTTGTTAGCTGAGTTTGGCTGTTCCTCACCCAGTTTTATTCCTCCTACACAGCTGTTTCTGTTTCAGTTAATGATTGTGTTTCAACCTACATATTGAATTGATGATCATTAGCACCTGTTTGGTATAATTGTTTAATCATACACCTGACTATATGCCTACAAAATCCCTGACTTTGTGCAAGTGTACCTAGAAGAATTGATGCTGTTTTGAAGGCAAAGGGTGGTCACACCAAACATGGATTTGATTTAGATTTTTCTTCTGTTCACTCACTTTGCATTTAGTTAATTGATAAATATAATCTATTAACATGTCTATTTTTGAAAGCATTCTTACTTTACAGCATTTTTTCACACCTGCCTAAAACTTTTGCACAGTACTGTATATATATATATATATATATATATATATATATATATATATATATATATATATATATACAGTATATATATAAAGATGATTGTGGATGAGACCTAATTTGCACCCTTACATTTATATTGAACCTGACCATAATTGAGTTAGCTGCACTGCTTTTGTCATATGGGATATTAGTCAGATCAGATGCAATAATGATTGATGAAATGGTCTAAACTAAGTCTTGTAATTTTTCTCTGTCATAGGTATATAGTTTGTTCTTTTTAAATGTTCATCTTAAAAGGAAATCTAATAACAAATACTCCCAAAATAGCGTTTAGAAAGGGGGTGCTTTATTGAATCCGCATTCAGTAGCTAAAGGCTTACCACATTATAATATAAAGCATGGTCGCCATGGTGAGGTGACATACTCGCCTAGCATTGAAAAAGCAATAATGAGGTCTGAGGACACTGGTTCTGAACATGGCAAACAGAACTGGTTTTGTTTTATAAGGAGTGAGCTTCATGTACTGTAGCCTCATGGTTTCTTTAAAACTGAATATCTGTGGTGTTCATCATATGGAAAAAACCACTCCAAAGGGAAGTCATTATTAAACGGAAAAACATCCTGTTATTTATGAGAGCTCAGGTGTAAAAAGCAGCCTACAAGTTTGTGTACTTGGTGGTGTTGCCAGGGGGACATGTTCACATGAAACACTAAAACCTGAAGTGTTTGTTTTTGACTTTTTTTGGCTTCCTAATAGAGGGGAGCTTTTGAATTGCATTACACACATAACCACCGCATTGCCAAGAAGAGAACAGTATGTGTGTTTAATGTATAATCCTTAATGTATCACCAATCAAATGTCAAAGCGATTAGCATAAGTGACCATCAGATTGGAAGATGAGGTGTTTAGTTCCAGACTGGGAATAGAAGTAGCAGAGTATCTGAGCTCTTTTTAAAGCAGTTCAGAATGAAGACATTATTGAGTCTCCTGACAGTAATTCATGGTTGTAGAGTAAAAGTTACCTTGATGTATTTTTTATAAACACACACACATACAACACAGGAATAATATTGCCATCTTTCAGCAATGGATGAGCATGGAGACTGAGCTATCGGTCCCACCCAAAACAGGTCTTCCCTGCAGAGAAGGTCTGACAACAGGACTCCTGTAGAAGAATACTTATGAACCTCTGCAACAGCAATGCAGTAGAAATGCTTTTTTCCCCCTGCTCCCCACACAAAAAATTATTTGTAGCAACAGCCAGTTTTGATAGAAAGCGACATTTCTCATGGAACCAAATCCTCAAATAGCTGATTCAGTCCAGCCATGGCAATCATTCTTCACGACAAGGGGTTTAAACAAGGAGAGAAATCATCCTGAACGTTTAGAAAATGAAAAGTCCAGCTGCAAGCTGCAAATTTTATGATACTTCACAGCACAATTTACTGCTTTAAAGAAACATTCATTAAAACACAACTCACTCAAGAACTTGCCAAGAAGGTCAATAATATTTCCTTCTTTAAAAACCTGACATGCCACCAGCTTTCTAGCAGGTTAATTGAAGATTTTTAACATTCTTAATTTACAAGATGAAGGAAGGTCTCCAGTATCACTTAACACTGATGAACTTTAACACATATCCACAGTGGTAACTGGAATCAGTAGACTTTTTACATACAGCTGGGCAACGCATGAACACTTGCCATTAACAGTATCACAGAAAGCATTACTATGCAAGGGGCAAGAAGATACATAAATAAGGATAAGTTAATAACATAATTCAAAGAATGGGAAAGACGAATGAGGCTAGCAGAATACTTTTATAATGAAACACACACAGAATCAGAATGTGTGCGTGAACATGGAATACAAATGAAAAGAAAGCATCGTTGGACTCCTCCAGAGGGAAGAAACACATGGTTAGACATGTATATTGAAGCAGTTAGAAATGAAATGAAACTAAATGTAACTACGAATGAAGAAGAAGCGCTAAAGGCATTGATAGAGGATGATAAGATGATTATAAGACCAGCAGATAAAGGCTCTGGGTGGTAGTAATGTTCAAAATCATTTTGGTGGATATATAAAAAACAATACTTATGTTTGCACTTACTTTTTTTTAACCCAAATGATTAATTCTTTCCCTTGTTAGGTTATTATTATTATTATTATTGAAGGCTGTTTCACCATCCACTGGTGAGTCCAAAATAGCTTGTCTATAGATGTATAAACCACCATGGACTTGTCCAAACAGCCTTTCAGTTTGACATTTTCTGTTTCAAGGTGTCATTATAAATATTTTCCAATACAGTATAAAGTGCAACACTGTCACACACACACTCTGATCATTAACTGATCTGAACTGAATAGAACATATGCAGATGCAATTCATCAATTTTCTTTATTAAGAATATTACAATAAGTTTGCTAAATTTTAGCTTTATACTATTTTACATCAACCAGACATACCGTAAATTTACTGCGGTTATTTACTGTATTTTTATTGTTCCAGTGCACTATTCATTATAAAGTATGAAAAAAATACTCAAGACAATCTTTGTGGTTGTAGCTGAGGCACTTGTTCACATGCATTTTAGAATACATTAATAAGAATCTAATCAAACTAGGGGCATTAACGTAACCAGACAAACAAGTAGAGGGTTTGCACCACACTTAGCTAAACCACTGTGAAAATGCAATCTCTGCCTTAGAAGGTGAGTCTTTACAGTAGTACGGCAAGTCGATTGTGTGGTGATGTGCCTCGATCCGAGCAGTAATATTAAAAAAGGACACTTTTCCTTTGTTAGCACATAAAATAGCAAGTGAAAACCTATGTCTACACTTTCTGTATTTAGTTTAGTTCAGTAAACATACTGTTCCAGAACCCCTCAGTAAATTATACTGTTAGTTCCAATAATTAGAAAAAAATGTATACAAATTAGATTTCCCTACGCTTTAGTAAATATGAATGGCTTTTTAACATGTCTATTATTGAAATAAGACCCTGGCGGAGAACACGTTTATCTCAATGCTTAATGTATGAAATGTTTAACTGTTTAAATGCCAGCACAAGCAGCCATACCTACTGACAGACACCAATGATGGCTTTCTTAGTGCGCGATTGTCTGTCCACAGTGAAGTCTCGGCAACAGGGAAGCTCTGATTGGTTGACAGGTGTGTTGAGCCCGGCGTGTTAGGAGGTGGTAGCCTCCCTTTCCCCAAGTTTTATTAAAAGGTTCAAGCACAGTTTTTATTCTATTGAAGGAATTTCTTGGTTGATGTGAGGAATTTTGTGGCACATTTCCTCATAAAAAAAACAAAAAACAAAGCCTCACTCAGTCTTTTCCAACAGCAGCATGCTACAGCGTTCCACGTTTCAGTAAAGAAATCCCCAATGGAACCGTTTCCATGGTGATGTCTCAGCCGCTCTAATCATCCAGGTACTGCTCCTCCCACGTGGAGGTCGGGATGGCACGGTAGGGGTCCATGATGACTTTGGCACAGCGGATGATCATGGCAATCAGGAACAGGCAGAGAAAGACCAGTCCTGCTAAAGTGAATCCTTTGTCCACATCGACAAAGGCGGGCTCTGGTGTGGTGTCCTCCATCGCTTTGCTCTGTCTTCATTGGTCTTATTAGCTGCCACTGTTACCATCCTGCTGATAAATCTAAGAGACAAAGGTTGAGATGCAGTATGATAAAAGCTGATAATACACAGCATGCAGCCGACACTCTACATCAGCAACATCTTCCTTCCATCCAAAACAACAACATACCTCCTTCAAAGTGAGGCTGTGAGAAGTGTAATGGGGTCTATTTTAATGATCTAAAACTTGGTGGATCTAAATATCATCTGCCCTAAAACTCTCTGACCTGATATTCCACAGACCATTTTTAATTATTATTATTTTTTTATTAAGTGATGTTATTAAGGGGCATAATCAATCCACCCTGTAGGAAAACCCTCCTGGGATTAACAGAGAGGCAGTGTTATTTAGATTTGCAGATATGGTAATAATTAGTGATTTATTTTGTTCCAATTCTAGAACACACAGTTGCAGATTCCTAGAACACAGTTTTTTTTTTTTATTATTATTGCAAAGGAGTGCCTGGGTGACTCTTAATAATCTCTATGTACTGTAGATTCTAGGGATAGAATTTTCTGACGTGTGTTTCTAAAGCTTATTTTCTAAAGCTTTTCTGGAAGGTCTACTTTTCCCACCTTTAATTTCATCTTCAAAACTTTAAATGCTTATTTCTGCACAGTCAGGTGTGATTTAATGCATCTTCCGTTACAGGTTCATGCAACAGTAATAATGAAATGTCAGCTTTTCGTTCAGTTTCACGGTGCCTGCAAATTTAAAAAATCCTGTGCAATTTGCTCTCTAATCTAACAGAGTTGCTGGTCCACCAGTTATTAGCTACCAGAAAGCAGTAGGAGCTATTGAGTGGTCTTTCCAAACTGAAGTATAACGTGTATACACCCAAATAATGAAAAGTGTTCTACCAACGAAAAGGGAATTACAGAGCTAATAAGATTCATTTTAAATAAGATATGCTCATAAGAACAGGTTGAAGTACACAAAGAGTTAGGAGGTCTTCAAGAAAGCTGGAGGCAGAAGTCACCCAGGACAGAGAGGAGGAGATTGTGTCCTAGAGGGAGATGTCTTAATAATTCATTATGAATGAATGGCAAATTAAATGTATAACACCTGATCTTAAAAAAAATAAGAAAGATCAAATAGTCTGCCAAAACAGTTTTTTTTATCTTCTAATAAATATGAAATGGTTTGTAGATATCCTATTTGTACCTGTTTAAGAGATGTTTCCAGTATATTGTCTATCTGGCTGCGTAAGCAATTACGCTCTCCCACTAAGTATCCCCTGCAGGTTCGGAATTTAAATCTTTTTTTTATATGTGTCAATGTGAATAAATGTCAACTGAAAGGATGTTTTAGAGAAGGTGTTTTAAACTCCTCAATATAGTTTTCCTCATTTTCATTAAAAACAAACAAAACAAACAAACAGAGCATGTTAATAAAGCTGGCTTCTCTAACATCTGCATAAGCTGTGATCTCTCAGAAAGAGTGTCCAACATACTGGACCTTGTAAGCAGTAAGCCCAATAAAGCAGCCTTGTACATCCCTAAATTACATTAGCTGATGTATTGCGATGCCAAGCAGCAGAGTGGTGGCATTGCTTAGCTGCCACTCTTGCTCTCTATCTAATCGTTATTGTTTCAGACACTCTGTGGTTCCAGCCAGCACTCTGCTGCATCCTGGTACTTTAAAAACAATCAGCGTCACCTGGGCTGAAAACAATGTTGTTCTTCGCAGGCTCTGTAATTAAGACACATGTGCTGAAACAGCATTGCCACTTTTAAAACTGAACAAAAGAAAAAATGCCAGGCATGAAAATTTTTCTAAAGACCTTCGTCTGTTGCAGATGAAATGTGACACAATGGCAAGAGAATTGAGAATGGTTTTTACAATGTAATCAAACTTAAAATGTCAGGGTCTATGTAAAATAACTATATCAAATATGGTATTTTACTTATATAGCCTACTCGTTTATACCGTGCATTACCCAGCAAGCAAAATTTATTTTAAAAACAGAACCACAATGGCTCACTTGAAAAGCAATCATACACACTGAGCAGTGGAGCATTGGGGCGACAGTAACAGCACTGCATACCGATCTGGTCTTTTTTCTTAGCTCTCCAGCTTTAGTAGGCTTTTCCCCCAGATCACTTTCCCTAGCAAAGTCTAAATCTGCAACAGAAATTCCACTTAGGCATTGGAATGGGCGTTCCGTTTCACGAGCACCCCCTCACTCTTCAAACAGGAGGTGCTATAGGGAGTCAGGAAGCACTGGTGAAACATAATGATTGCAGAAAGCTGCAAAGGATATAAACAGGTAAGAAAAGGTGCACAGTAGAAAGCAGGTGGTTTAATAGATGAAATATTAAGTTTTAGTACAGTAAGTATAATAAAATCAAATACTATACAAAAACAAACACACAAAACAACCAGTTAGAAAATTATTTTACTATATATATATATATATATATATATATATATATATATATATATATACTAATAAAAACCCTATCAAAGCTGTTATTGAGCTTATTATGACTGAGCCTACTATGCTGTACTGTCGTAATAAAGAACAAAACAACCCACTTGCAGCGTGCCAGGAACAGCAGATCATCAGATTAGGACCAGTACATTTTATTAGCTAAATTAATTTGACTAGGTAAGAGGCCATGAGATCAAGGTCTTGTTTCGCAGTCACTCAGAGCAGTAAAATTATCCTTCCATGTTAATTAGGGCTTTGAAAAGTTTATTACCCGATCATGCAGTTTGGAGAGTGCCAGGGCGCCAGGGGAGTAAGGAGAGGATATTAAAATATTACACTGCTGCCTCATAATAAAGGATTCCCCCAGGGCTGAGATGACAGCCAAGCCAATGTCATTATCCCTGTTACCAGGAATCTAGATGTGTACTTTGAGAGGAGCACACAAGATAACACAATCTCTGGGTTCAAACAAAGCCCACAATCCACTTGACATTGAATCTCGGTTTCAGACACCCTTCAGTTTCACTCAACGGCGATGAAAGAAAGTCCACTGAAAGCATGACTGCATGACCAACCACACCAAGCGAGCTTATTCTTCTTACACAGAGTGCTAACTAAGGATGTTTGGAAAGACTTCTAATTGAAATGGTTTGTCAGTGAATTTTATTTCTTTTACTGTAGCATTGCATTACTGGGCCCTATTCACAAAGTTATACCTTCACTATTTAAAGACTCTTTTTGTGAATGTTCTCTAAATTTAGAATTCTGATATTGAAGAATACTCTTCCTCTTTAGTGGAGAAATGCTTAAGGAATACCAAAAGGGGCTATACAAAAAAGAACTGTTTAAATACAAAAGTGAGTTCAGATTTATGAATGCTGTTTTTATTTCTCTGTTTGTTTGTTTGTTTGTTTATTAGCTTACCCATATTGAAAGAGACTGAACTACTACAGCACAAACCTAAATAAGAGAGAAACACTTTTGTCATGCATCTGGTGTTAAATAATCAGGGAGCTTGTACTTTACTTGCGTCAGAATTTTGGTATTACCTTACATCACACTAATAAGCAATTTCCTCTTCTCCAAGCCCATCTTTCTTGTTCTGCTCATCCCCCGTTCTCGGGAACTGTAACCTTGGCAACGCCATTAGCAATTTAATAGGACACTACGATCGGTCAACCGAAAGCTTGAATAGGATGCCTTTTATCTTTGAATCAGAATGAAAACAATTTGTTCTTCCTTCAGAGTGTTTGATGGCTGGTGGGTAGTGTACAGTGTCTGCTGATGGGGTTAAACCCCTACACACAAAGGGATACCAGGCAATCAAAAAGCAAAGTCTCTACACAGGGCAATAATGATGAATCTATATCAGACGAAATAATCAATACATCAATACTGTGTACATATAGAGTACTTGTAAAAACTACCAAGAAGTCAAAACCATTTAACAAAATATCTACATAGTGTTTTACCCAGGTGCATAGTTTAATACAATAAGCAACTCAACGTTATATCAAAATATCATAGAATGCTGCACTCTTAATTGGTTTCTTATTCTAATAAATGCTTATTATAATTTAAGCTCTAGTAAATTATAATAATTATAATTTTACTGTAGGTTACATAGATTCATCTTACCTGAGTGACCTGTGTATTTAATATAAGTTAATATGTGCTATCTCTGTAAGTGCTGTAAGCAGTGAAGGAACTCATGTATGATTGTGCACCATTTAAAAGACATACCCATTCTCATCTGGTGCTCAGTACTGGCTCCGTGTGACAGTTTGGTACAATACAAAGTCCCTGCAGCCTGTTGAACAGTAGTGTTATTTGGATCCAGCAACAGCTGTTAATTGGCTCAAGCCCTAAACCTTTTCACAGCTGAACTTTACAAAATGCCCCACGTTTAAAATAACCTTTCCCATGCTCTCCGTTCATTCCAGCTTTGTGCATGGAAAGTGAACATCATAAGTAAAAAAATAAAAAATAGACTTGAAAACTGGACCTACGCAGTTTTAGAAAAACTGTATTTTAGTACTTTAAACTAAAGCAAGAATTTTCACCAGTGACATCACTAGGTACTGCATACTGTGGTAAACGCATAGTAAAGTGTTGTAAAGCTTTGTAAAAGTCTGTTAAAAAAGCATGGAAAAATTTATATGTTTGATAAAAGACTATAAAACATAGTAAAGACATCGTGTAAGTGTGGTATTAGCATGGTAAACTGCAAAATTACCATTTAAGTTTATTCTGGCCATTGCCTTGGATAACACCGCATTGTCTCCCTCTTTCTGCAAGCTTAAAATAACTTCTGCTATAATGGCTGAAATGTATGAACATGGTATTCAAACTTAGATGTAAATGCCTCTAAATAGTAACTTGGTATGGTTAAGAGTTATCTAATGTACTCTTCTTGTTTAGATTTACTTTGTTCCAAGTGTTTTTTCTTATTGCTGGATTTCTTTCCTCTGCTAGGGACAGTGTGCCCGGGGGGCAGGTTGATGGTTACACTCTGGTGTGCCGGAGGTACTCAGAGGTTGCTCATGATTCTATATTGCTCATTGCTATTTAGCTGAATGCATGACCGCCAAGTAGGAATTCAGGAATGTATGCTAATTCCAAGGAGTGCTAATTAAAATGATGGATACTTTTTGGATTGAACTGTTTCCAGTAAAACCTCCAGCCAAAAATATGGCTGTGGAAACTCCAAGTGACTGAAAATGAATTACGGAAATTATCTGTAGATTCTTGCCAATGATCATTAGTGAAGAGGAAACCTGGAATATATGATACTGTAAATGTACTGGATATCCAATTTCAGGACTGAAGTGAACAAGGAGATTTGACCCACATTCTGAGGCTGGACACTAACCTGCCATTACAGATGAATGGATTTTCAGAAGTAAGCAATATGAGATTTTACTCTACTCCTGTCTTCATCAAGGGGAGACTGTTGAGAAAAGACTTTTTTTTAAGCTCTAAATTTTGCTGATGTCTTGCTGATGTAAGAAAATAATCTGCAGATTGTCAGTTGTTTATGCTTTACACCATTTTGTAGTGCTATCACTTGGGAAATTGAAATTTCACAACAACTTATGATATTCAAAAGCACAGTACAGCCCCTCAAGTTATCAAACACCCACCTTCTTCATGCTCTTACACAATGAATAAAACCAGTTTAAATTTGTCACAAGAGTATACTCATGTCAATTATATAATTTAAACAGGACTGGTGTTTTATATATTTTTACAGACAGAAATAAACCTTAGAGATTCACAAGCACTGTTTGATGTCTTACTTGGTAGATCAATTAAATGATATGCCAAACTGCAAATTACAAATAAATAGAGGAATGCTAACTTTAAACTGAGTCTGTTTGGAACTTGCATGGGAAGCAATAAGGTCACAGTCTGGTAGGCAGCCATGGACAAGGTGTTACAGTGAGAAAGTCAATTGGCTGATGACTTGAGGCTGTTAGCTGTCTGGAGAGTGAGATCATCAATTTAAAACACACAGCCCCTGCAGAGCACAAAACAAATTAAAGAGGGCTGAGGAGCTGCTGCTGCTGCTGCTGGCCTGACGTGGGCTATTTTTGGTAAAAACAGCTACAGCTCCATAAATGTAATTCTTACCCTGCCAAGACAACTCCTAATTACAGTTCGAAGGTCAGGTTAGCCCGCTTCAGCGCAAGTGGAAGCCACTTTGCAGGTTAAACTTTCTGTTTATTGGAGTTCTCCGATGTGCTCACGGCTCCTGTAGGGGATTCCTTAATGTCTTGGAAGTCACAAGAATGTTGTTAAAATGGAGCGCTGCAGCCAAGTGCACTGACCTCACATATTACGATGCACTGTGTCAAAAATGATGATAACACTATTCATTTTCTATTTCAGAGTGATTTAAAATCATATAACTCAACAGCTCTTTTTTTTTTAAATATCTGCAGATCATATGCATTTGGGGTTTATTTTAAGACTGTGTAAAACTTTTTAAAATAATCATCACCGCACAGTATGGTACAGAGCATATACATGTCACAAGCGTAGATGTCTAGAATAATAACTGTGAGGCTTTGCATATAACTAAGTGAACTAGCCTGCAGTTTGGTCTGTTATCTCCCCCTGCCATTGTATGCACCCCTTCTTCTGTGTACTGTGTCCAGATCCCATATTTACTGCCAGTGCAGTTTCACATTTTGAGATTTCTGATGAGTGCCCCAGCGTTTTTAGGCTCAGCAGTGATTGCAGTGAGGCGTGATACTAACCCCAGCCATATATGTAATTCAATATGCTAACGTAACATTATTCAGCAGGTTTCATTCAACTTTATGAAGCAAAATTAGTTACTATAGGGTGATGCAAAACTTTTGGCCATAGCTGTAAGAGTCCCTCTTTTAGCCCATCTAGTACAATTCACTATACGATCTTGGGGTGTGTCCACTTTCCAACTTGGGGAACTGCACTTGTTAACGTCACAGCTAAGGAAAGTCACCAAAAAACGTTATCAACCTTACTATACTTTCAAATAGAAAAAGAACTCCCACTGTAACAAGGGTCCATCATTTCTACACGAGTAACAAAAATAATGCATAAGAATGGTTGCCTCTGATGGAAAGTGGTAAAAAGCGTGCCGTTGATCCGAGCTGGCTGAGGGGAGTGAGCCTGGGGCTACTACAACACTGCTCTGGAGTCCCTATTGAGGATTGGCAGTGCTGACGTGATGGAGTGGAGGACCTTGAAGAGGTGGACAACACAACGGCCAGGCTAACGCATCAATAAAAGAGAAAAACATGTGATTTCACAAGTGACGTGTCTCTCATTTGCATTGGAGGGGAGGCTATTTCTATTTTGTTTGTCAAAGGTCACCACATCTGCCCACAGGTAATAGAGCTCATAAGCTATAGTGTGATTAAGCTTCGACCCGCAGTTGGAATGGCTGAAACGCTGGAATGGCTGAAACCGCTATAAAATTTAAGAGCTCTCTCATAAAATGTACAATGCTTTTACCATGCATATACAGTACCTTGTGTTCACCATTGTAAACCATGTTTTTTACAATGCTTTACCATGCAAATCTGTGATCAACTCTGCTTGCATGTGATCTCACTATGCTTTTATTTACTTTTAGGGTTAAGGTTAAGAATAATTACCAATGCGTTCAACTGCAATATCCATTCCATACAATAAAATATATAAAGGGGACCCATTGTGATTCTTATGTCTCCTATGAAACAGAATCTGATACTCTCTATACCGTATACTAAATAGTGTTAATACCAAGTTTCATGACAGCTGGATAAGCGGCTCACCAGATATATGCATAGATTGTGAAGTGTGACATACATACATGCGCAGCGAGGGATCATAAACAAGCAAACACATCCTATCTATATAATTCAACCATGCTCGATATTTATGGCACAGTTCATTCTCTTTCATCTTTTAACTTTTGTCACCCTTAGAAACTGCTGCAACAAACTAGAGCCAGAGAGAGAGAGAGACTCGCCCTTCGCAGAAGCAGCTGTTCAAAGATGCATAGCGGCAAAGTGACATCAGCACCCATTATCATTCGCAGATATTTATACAGAACCCATGTTTGGGGTGGCTTTCTAGAGCAAATAGAACAAAAGGTAAAAAGGGGAGGGGCTATGGGGGGTTGCCATGGATTAAATAAATTTTATGGAAAATTACGCTACTGCAAACACACTCACAACAACAAGCTTTTGAAAAATGAGTATCAATACCTTACTGGCAAGTATAAGGTAGAACTGTCTATAGAAAGTTATATTTTTAAGTCCTATCTTCCTACTATCCAAATGGCAACTGTTGTTATTGAATATGCAATGAATTACTGAATGTAAATCACTACAGAGGTCTTCTGAGAGAAAACCATTAACCTCTTTCCTGCCACAGCTGATTTATTACCAACACCAACAGGATTTATTTGGGGTCTCATCCCAAATGAGAACATGTTATTTATTATAACTTTGTCTGATCAGGGCTAAAGGTCACCAATGCTATTTTCTCTTCAAGGTTACCAGTGGTTTTATACATTGCTCCGGCCTGTTCAAAAAATAGGGAAACCTCTGTCAGGAGAAATAACAAAAAAAACTCAACTGTAGTAAAAATGATCTAGCACATCTAATCTAATTCAAACCCTTTTAGGAACTTCCTATTTTGCAATCATCATTTATTCTGCAAAGTGTCTTACTTGCAGTAAGTTACTGCGATAACATTAAACATAAACACTGGCAGAAGAATTAAGTCACTTGCGACAAAACAGCTATTCATTTTTTTAACGCAACCAAAATAACCTGCATAAAACAGCACAAAATGTTATTTTCCATTAATATAAATCAGAATGACTTTAATGTATGCTAACATTTGGATCAATAATTCACATACAATATGCATTTATTTATTTAATATTTACTTTAGTAAAAACAGTCTCTGCTGCTCTACAGGTATTTCAATAAAAGTGTCTTACCCAGGTAGCTTAGAAAGGGAGGCTAAAGACTCCAAACTGTTTGCAGCTGGTTGAATGATAATGCTCCATTTAAACTAATTAAAGGGTGATTATGACACAATGTACCTCCCAGTCTCTTGAGTTCCCTGTGTAGTATTAGCCTTCCATTCACACTCTCAACAACTTCACACTTTAAGGCTGGCCCAGATTAATTTAAAATCTGATTAGACTTGCTGATAAGTAACTTGGTAGACTCCCATTCCCAGAAAATAGGACACTTATGCTTATTTCTGTTAGCTTTGGTGAAGCTGTTACTTTTAGAGCATATCAACCAAAAAGGTCCAAAAGTCCTGTATCATTAACTTCGGATGCTGGAAACCATTCCAGCATCCAGTCTGCACCATCTTCAATTTACAACACATCTCCAGTGTTATGCCAGACCGCTATGGGAACCACCACATATAACTGAATAACTGCTTATGAATGTGATATTCTTTCTACACCACACTGAAATCTCCTGTCAATACATTTAAAACAACATACATCAACAAATACACTTTTATTCACATGTACTGTATTAATGGTTTGATAATATACAGGTAAAATTCTTAAAAGACTAGATTAATTACATTAATGCAAGTACTTCTACTGTTTTACACTAGTAAAGTTGGAGCATAATTAGGATAACTCCTCTAAGTCTCACACGCTAGGCAACTGCATCCCTACTAATCTTCAGCAGCTAATTGTTGCTTACGCTAATTCCTCTCTCACACTACGTTACTCAGCATGCCTTTTACACAGGTTTCAAAATATGCCTGCAAGACTCTTTAAAGCCTTTTTGAGAGAATGATTAAGACTTAAGGAATACAAAAAAACTCCTTGTATTTGAAAACCTGCACACAAGCCACTTCACAATTTAAAGACAATAAACAGCCCATCACAAGACATACTTGAAATTCTACAGTGATATAGAAAATGTAAACAAAAACCCAAGCAACCTATTTGGTATTAATTCCACACAGGACCAGCAGGCATCACTGGACCCCTGCAACACAAAACAGATGAAAGAAACACCTGCTTAAATCCAGCTGGACTTCTATTCCGTTTTTCTCCGTTTACAGGCCAGCAAAATAAAGTCATTCTGCATTCTGCTGCTAGGAAAGGTAAAAAAAAAAAAAAAAAAAAAAAGCCAACCTGCCTTTCTGTCTTCACATCCTGTTCTGTTGAGACTATTACTGTTTCCAAGGTAAGCTTCAGACAACAGAGCCTGCTGCTGCATTATCACATAGTCACTTACTGCAATGCCTTCTCAGCTTAGCCAAAGTGTCAGTTCCCTTAAACCCCACATGGTTCTGTCAGCTGGAGGGCTCCATTCAGCACTGTTCAGCACTGCCTCTGTGTATCTCTGACTGCAGCTAGCCCTGTATCAGGCTTCTGTCCTCTCTGGCTGCAGTGATCGCTGGCTGCCTGCTGAACCTGTGCATGGTATCTCACTGTGTCTGCTAAGTAAGCATTCCTCTGGGCTCCCCTCATGAAATAATGGAGGCGGAATTTCCAGATCAGTCAGATAGTAATAGGTCTCCTTTCTTCTCAATGTAGCGCTGTCATAGGCAGCAGAGTAGCTCCTGGCGGCTGGAACCCCAGTGCCTGCCTCACGCTGACTGTTCTGGTGATCCATGTAGACAGGGAGCATGGGCTTGTGTTGGGATTGTCTTTTGAAGTGTTGCAAAGCACTGCCTGACAGCCTGGCATGCCATGCAGAGTTTGCAGTTGTTGCACTTCTGTATGGGGCTTCGGTAGATCCCTGTGGTCCAGCTGCATTCTATTAAAACAAATAGCTTGTTGTGTATTCTGAAAAAGCCAATATAAATTATTAGCTATGTTAACATCTTAATAGTTTAACATGACTGACCATCGACACACGAGATATACACCCGTTAACGCAGCAGTCTAAAAGAAAATTGTTGATGGGCTGGTTCTTGGTTGTACAACATTGAAAAAACAATTTTGAATATAGTACCGCCAAACACTGAAAGATAACTACCCCTAATCAATATCCAATTTCCTTCTGTCTTTTTGAGACCTTAAGTCAAGTCATTCATTTAAATTAACTCCTGTAACTCAGATGTGTGCTTGTTTAGCCTTCACTGGGTGGAATAAATATAAATATTTATTACCGTATTTCATTAAATAAATATCTTGTTTTTAAACAAAACAAAAAAAAAAACATTTGTAACAATTAATATCCCTATCTTAAAATTGTTCTGTTAAATATTCGAACCACCGTGTGAAAAAAACTGATTTCTGAAAACTAAAACAACTACCTTAAACAGTATAGCAACAACATACACCGACAGAGAACGTACTGAAGAGCACAGATTTATGAAAATATATAGCCAGGTTCCTCCGTAAACACTGGAAAAGAGATTAGGTGTATGGCTTAGAAAACAAAATGACCACTTGGAGAACAGCTAACTCCCCCCCCCCCCCCCAATCATCATTCTCAATAGCTGATGATTAAGAGGAGCTAGGTGCTTCACATCTTTGACCAGCCACTGGAGCCCTTAATAAATCAAAGGCAAGATAAATGAGGCAGGGTTAGAGGTAAGGTGACCTGGAACAGGGTAACCATATTGTGTGTTACGTTGTGTTCTGTGTCTCAGTCAGTTTTCGGAATCATACATGTTTTAATCTGGCCTATACACAAACAGGGAATCTGATTGAAAAGGATGAAGAGCAGTTATCTATGCCCTTGACTGCCTATAACAAGAAGCTGCTGCCTGCAGCCTGATTAATCTGTCTCAAAACAAGGGACAGGCTTGGCTCACTGTTATCTAATCAACCTTTACTTTTTATTTTACATAATAGTTCCTTTGCATTTCAAATACTGGGTAGATATGGTTTATATAGCATACTGTATACTGTGCAGTAAAACATAAAGGATTTAGTATGATTTAAAAAAAAAAAGATTCGTAATGTAATTACTATAGATTCACAATAACATACTCTAGCTTTACTGCTGTATATAAGTCATACTCCACAAAACCAGGCATTTCCATTAGAAAAAAAAAAAAAAACATTTATCAGAACGCTTACAATTAAATGAAGGATTTTCTAGGGGCTGCTACCCGACTACAGTATATAGCATTTTTTATCGAAATATTTTTGACCCGTGGTCTCACCCTTGGCAGCAGAAGGGTGACAAGGAGACAGGAAGGCTGCCCGGCCATTCTCCCCTGGATTGATTCCAGCTGGAAACAGTGGAGGGGAAGGGGGCTGATCAGCAACAGGAGAAACAGATAGCGTAATTAGAGTCTTATTTATCGTTCGGACAACTGATGACAATAGTCGAATTGATTAAACCAACAACACAAACAGAACACCAAAGTTTCCAAAATGCTTGACAGACCATACAATGATTTCCCAATTAAACTCCTTATTCAGTTCAACTCTATTATGAATTACTTACTTACTGTATTTACATGTTCTTTTGAAATTTGAAAGGTTTACAAATATTTCATTTAAATGTGTGGGCACAGGACAGATTTATTTGAGAATCCCCTAAAATGTTTTAATAACAGTAAAAGGAAAGACCATTAACGGGAAAATGTACAGCCAAACTGTCCAGCTATCTTGTGTTACATCAATGTAACATTCTAATGTACATTATAGCACTATTTGAAATAGTCTAACTACACTTTCTAAATCTGAGGTTTCAAGAGGAAATGAATGGCCATAGGCAATAAAATGAAAATTAAAATAAGCACTGCTTGCTCAAGTTTCTTTTTATTGTCAAATACATACATTTGCAGCAAAAGTGAATTGGTTTCTATTGATTAAATATGACATTTGAGAGGCTAGAATAGGATTACTGATTACTCAGACTCTCCTTCCAAGGACAGAGAAAAAGCCTTTAAAAATTATTCAGAACTTCTGCAGTACAGTCATATACGACATCTAATTAAAACTTGGTAAACACAATTATTTAAAGTGCATTCTGATTATAATGTTTTATGGGCATCAGGAATTTTGATTAGTAATAAACCATGTGTAGACATTAAAGATTTATTTGCCAGAAGATGGTTTTTAGCAAACTAGGCACTTTTTTATACTATATATTATAAATAACCTGGGCTGTGTGTGTGGGGTGGTAGGGGGCGGTTATACAACTTGTGAATTAAATCATTTCTGTTTATATTAATGTAGGTGGTAAAGTTATTTTTATAAAGCACAGAGAATAGGCGAGGAGGGGTGCTTGAAGGTTGGTTACACAGAGACTTTTCAAAATATGACAATAGATGCAAAACTGGTCTGTAATCTCCTATAATCTGCTTGATTACCACAAAGCTACAATAATATCTCTACACACTACAGGGAGACATAAACAAAACCACAGGGCGGAATTTTTTTTTAAAGGAACAACCCACGTTTTAGGGATATGCAGCATGAAGTTAAATTTCATTGGGCAGTAAAAGGAAAATATTAAAGAGGTGTGATTACAGAAAGTTGTATTAATGTGGCACCTTTGCTCTGGAGATAAGCAGTATGTCCCAATGGTTTCCAATTGGAAATACTGAAAAAAAAAAAACAACAAAAAAACAGACTGAGCTGGACCAATGTGAAACCGGGGGCAATATTGTGAACAACACATAAGTCTGCCAACCTTGCATGCATTCACAGCTACAGTATATCTGATAAGATCGGTGTCCACTCCAGATTGAATAGGACTAATAGACCTCAGCTGTGATTGCATAATGACCACACACAAACTATATCACCAATAGAATACAAAGCCGATTGAGTTCTATCACTTCAGTGGTTTAACTTGTGGTGTGTTTTTTTCATATGTGTCGCTGTGTAGCCATTTTTTAAATGCAAAATAAAACATCATGCATGCGCTCTGTTATACACTCTACATCCTTATGATTTTAATCATCATCAGATTTTCTGGTAGCCGTTTGGGCATATCTTTTCTTCTTATGTTGTTGCTATTAACCAGTTCTCTGTATTTTTAATTCCTATGCTGCATGCTTAATATACAATCATCTTACTTGTACCCTCAAGAGCTCTTCATCAGCTTATGTAATCCGACCCCCAGCTCTGCACCTGGGTGCACGGCTGTGTTGCAGCAAATTGCAAAACCTTTAGCTCTGCAGTGATTCTTAATTAGTCCCGTCTGTAAGGCCTTCTTCAAGAAATACATGTTAAATATGTCAGGGTAACCCCTGGAATTAAAGAACGGTTTATGTACTACCAGTTATAGCGTATTGTAAGAAATGAACTGTGTCCTGCAATAAAAATCAAATAAAAACATTCTTCCCAGTCCCTAGACCGTGCAGACTGAAAATTATTTTATTCTTCCTATTTCTTTACAGTGAACTATATATTTTTTTTAAATCAGTTCAAATCCGCCTATAGAGATGAATGCCTTTCCTATTTGTTCACAACATAACATGTGGAATTTTAATTAGACCTTTTAACATATGTATCATTTACAACCACTTAAATGGAGTCTGCTGTACTCGTGAGATTTATTTAATATACTGTATATTGATAAAGGTACTATTCATAACCTGTTAGTCCATCTCTTTTTTTTTTTAGACTTTCGAATCTGGTGTCAGTTACAGTAAATGACTAAGTGTAATTAAACTAAATGTATTATTGTTTTGTTTTGTTTGTTTGATTTTTTTTTTTTTTGCTAAAAGAATCCTGGCCTGGATAAATTCAATCTCTCCAGCCTAATGTAATTCTAAATAAGTCTTCACTGGCCTAAACTCAGTTAAATGAGGGCAAGGCATTTGTGGAAATTAGATGTTGCATCTCAGTGAGTCTATCTGGCATAAATACCTTTCAAAACATTGAATGTGGTAATTAAACAAGAATAATGAAAGGAAAACACTGACTAACACATTTAAAGACAGGCCATAACGCAGGTACTGTGCCTCATTGATTTCTGCTACTTTACATTGGTTACCAACAGCAAGCTTCTCTCAGAAACACCACTCAGCATCTCCTTCAGTGGCTGTCTACCATGCTTTACAACTTCATACAGGAAGAGAAACGCATTGTTAGGGTGCAACTGAAGGTTAAATAAGCAGTTATTAAGTTGAACACAGCCTTCCGCTACATTTACGGAATATCATCGCAGATATGTGCTGTATATTAATAGCAATTAATACTTATTTGGGGGTAATTTTAATTAGTTCAATGTTTCCCTAACGCAAGAAACAAAACCTGATGAAGCTTTTCATTTACGCACTGCTGACCTATATTGAGTCCTATTAACAGACTGAAAATAATACTAGTGTCAAAGGGCCAGAAGACTCAAAGGGATGCTTAACTAAAATTAATCAGGGGCATTGAGACTGGAGATGTGTTAAAATGGTGTAATCCTTTAGGCTTTCGCTAGTTTTCTCCTCTTGTAGCTTACTGAAGACATTATTCGACTGTTACCCTGCCACCCAAGTTGTGTGTGTGTTTTTTTAAATGCATACCAACGTTTTGGTGTTGCTCTGAGTTTTTTTGTTAACAAAACATTGTTATTTAAATACGCTTTCAACCTGGTCTTTTCAATTTCAATAACATTTGTTAATCAAACAAAAAACAAAAAAATAACAAAAATAACACAGCTAAAACTGACCCTTTACCGACAACACTACTAGGTATATGCATACAGTCCACTAAACTGCTACACAGAAGCAATCTGGTAAACAGAGTCGTAAGTTACATAGTAATTTAGCTCTGGTGTTGCTTACAAACCGCAGTGGTCCACAGACTATCGACTATAGTTTTTTTTTCACAATTGATACTAGACACTACATTTAATGTTCTATTTTATAAACACATACTTCAAATATTATGTGTTTTGTTCTGTAACTTGAAACTGTGTTTCTTCAAAATTTGCAATACACCGGGTATAATAGCGGTCTTGATCTTTCTGTACGGGTTTATAAATAAATAAATACATAAATAAATAAATAACCCTCACAGCCTGCCTACCTCCATCTTCCTACGTTTAACTTTTATACGCGTTACCAGATAGATTTGTTTTCAGAGTAAACTTTACATTTAATTAATTCAGCTGAAGTCTCGCGGTGTTACCCTTTCAGACATCTTGCATTTTTTTCTCTGAAAGGTACCGAATTTGTCACAGAATAGCAGCTGAAATTATTTACATATCATTGTTTCTTTAAAGGTTTGCTCGGATTTGCGGTTTTTTTACACTTTCATATGGTTTCTGAGCAGCATTACTGTGCTTGTGTGCCAAAACACACCTCGGCTTGTTCCTAGGCGTCGGTATTGTGCGTCATTTTCTTTCTTCGTTTTATTTTTCCCAACCTGACGACATGGCAACTCCCGCAGCTGTGAATCCTTCGGGTGAGTACTATTTATTTCTTTATCTATTTATTTATTTATTTATTTAACTGCTCTTGAGGTAAATATGTCATACAAGTTTATTTAATTGTGAAAACAGAATAAACTTGTTTGTAAAGCATTTTTATCTGACGTCTGTCAATCACAGCATCCCAAGCACAGGGATTGTGAGTATGTAGTGTGTGCTGCTGAATAGAATAAGGTTTATTAAACGCATTGTCCTTTAATTTCCTCTGTAATTATTCAATTAAAAAAAATGCGTTGGGATTTATTTATTTTTGCATAATTTTTTGCAGCTGTATGCGGAGACGAAAGTTAATTGGAGATGCAGATTTACGAGTGCGTGGATACGTTACTGAGTAGTGTAGCCTACGTATCTCCTGGTCCTATTTGTATTTTTTTTAAATTGGATTTTGAGCAACACGAATACAAATTGCACCTAGACTGTGCGTGTTGATTTTTAGTAAGCGTAAGTTAAGCGTGCATGGATAGAATTGTTACACATTGTTTGCATGTTGATATAGCCTGTTGATTCCAAGAACAGAGATTCTGACACGGTTAACATACACAATGTAATAATAATAATAGCACGTAAAGAATCTACAACAAGCACCCCTAAACCAGTGCGGTTTTTGAAGGATCCAGTCTCATTTGTTTTATAACGTAGTAACGATGCACGGATCAACCCTGTTTACTGTGCTGTGTCTTGTGTGCACTAGTCGTAGTGAACAATGCAGACGTAAAACAAATAATGAGTTCCTGGTTGGAACACAAAACTGGAGACTACTGGAGTGAAACCGCATTATCTACTGAATCACAATTCATAATACTCAGCCTGTTTTGTTTGTGTGTGTGTATCTATCTCTATCTATCTATCTATCTATCTATCTATCTATCTATCGATATGTATGTATGTATGTATGTGTTAGTGTACATCATATCATTGTAATGTCATTTGATTGTTCCTTTTTATTAAATGGAGTACAGTACCCTGGTGTGTAGAAACATAATGTATAATAAAGCACAGTATTATAAGTGCCAGTAGCTGCGTGAAATATTGTTATTTAACTCTTGCGTATTGTAGTGTACTTACTGGATCCTTCTGTCTACAGAATATTGCAGAAGAATTTCTTTTTTTTTTTTTTTTTTTTTTTAAATGATTTCCATGGAACTGTGTAATGATGCCCCTATGTGTAAACTGTGATACTGGGCGTAACCATAATCTGTTATTCCTACCTATTTGTATGGTGTCAGTGTTCTTTATTTATTCTAATCATTATGCAGTATAATTAAAAGAGG
This sequence comes from Acipenser ruthenus, assembly GCF_902713425.1. Taxonomy (NCBI): domain Eukaryota; kingdom Metazoa; phylum Chordata; class Actinopteri; order Acipenseriformes; family Acipenseridae; genus Acipenser; species Acipenser ruthenus. The sequence continues at coordinate 26,661,117 of NC_081209.1, forward strand.
TTTTCATTGAAGAAAACTTATTTGAATGGATGATATAAGTCAGTGTAACTAAAAACAAAATGAATTTGGGCGCACAGTTGTATCTATGGGCGGGTGCTTCCATGTTGAGCGCATTATTTTCAGAAATCTAATCTGTATCCCAATAATACAAAAAAAAAGAAACAGTTTATAGACACACAGAATACAATAGTATGGCAAACATATGTTGATATTAATATATAAGTGCTGCTTTTGTAGTATTAGTAAGTCTTGTAAGTAGCATGTACTGTGGTGTTGCATGTTTGTGGGTGGTGGAATCCTGGATTACTGCAAGTTCATTCATATTCAGTGAAACCATCTGGAACAGTTTTAAAACCTGAAAAAACTAATGTCTGAATATTGCTGGCGAATTCAGTACTTTTGTGGAAGGGGTGTGCATAATTTGATACCTTTGTTGCATACAGATTTGTTTAGTGTGCTTGAAAATGCCGAGCGAATGGGAAATGAAGCACTTCTGTTGGTGGGTTGAAAGCTGCTGAAGAACATGCTTGAGCATCTCTCTTAGAACCCCTTTTGTTGTATTGCAGAATAGTAAGCTGATTCAATTAATGATGCGTCTGCATAATAGTAGACATCTATTAACTGAAAATTTAAATACTTTAATGAACAAAAATTGGTCAGCCCCAATCAAACACATTCTTTATGCCCGGTCAAAAAAAGCCATTGCTCAGTAGTTTAGGCTGAAGCTTAATCAATTTGATTATGTTTTAAACTTTAACACTCAAGGCTTACAAGTCTAACAAAAAAATGAAATATATAATAAAGTCATCACTCATTTCACTAAACTAGAAGATGCTTGTGGCTCTAACAACTGCTGCCATAATGTTGGTACAGTTTGTGCTAAAAAGAGGAAAGGCTGATCCCTGATTTCAGGTGTTTAAGAATATCTGGTGCATCTTTTTTGACAGATAATGGAAGCATATCAGAGGTTATGTTACTCATACAATGGGCTGTATTTGGTCTAAAAATAAGACATTTCACCATTAAACATAATGTTGTCACATTCAAAATGGATCATTTTTCTCTGCAGTTATTATACGACACATTTCACAAAAATTGTGAAATCTGTGATAACTGTGAAAACAGCCTTACTCATAAATAATCCAAGCGTCTTTCTGTAAAATGGTTCCTGTGCGCTCGACATCCATCAGTAATTGTGCTGCAAATAAAATAATTAATATGCAAGGCAGGCAGCAGAGGCTGATTTATGGACCACAAGGTAAACAGATCACAGATGACATTTTCTGAGCTGAATGCAAATAGAAGTGCACTTCAATCTGTGTTGGCTGGTTTATTAAAAACATACAGATCAAAAGCGCCTTGCTCAAGACTGGTAACCGACAGATCCTGGCTAGATAAAATAATGATGAACTGGACCTCTTGAGAAAATAAGATGTGGTCTGTAATATCAGTACCGCAACTGGATACCAGTGCAACAATTCAAGGGATGTTTAAGGCTGAGAATTCGTTGTGTGTGGTGTAAATTTGAAGTCTTTTCCTGAAGTTTATGTGTAATCCAGCAATTGCTTTTGTGTCTGGTTCACGATACAGAGATGGCTTCTGATATTCCGGGCCCCGTGACGCTACCAGGAGCACCAGTGGGAGCAGGGCAGGTGAGGATGGCAGGGTCCATGCCGGGCCGTGGAGGGAAACGCCGCTCAGGAGGGTAAGGGCTCGACACAGGCTCCTTTCTGTTCCTTCATTTTCCAGCTAAAGGCCTTGAAAAGAAAATATTAGGTCCATTCCACGCTACGTAGGTTACAGTTTGGAGCCCACCCCCCTGCATGGTAATGTAGTCTGAAAACTTGGTGTAACATATATTTATAAAGTTATACAGCCAAAAGCTTCCTAAAGGACCATTTTTTTGATAAACATGTTAAAAACTCATAAGGAGTGATTTAACGTCCTTAATGTTGCTGTAACATGTGTAACGTGGAATGGGCCATTAACAGTAATATAGAATAATGTTTGGTTGAAGCCAGCAACAATCTAAAAAACAAACACAAAAAAAAAAACACTTTAAGCTTTTTGAATTGGCCCTAAAGTCAGATTGCTAACGAAATAACTCCACATCATTCGGGTCATCCTAGAGCATTTTTACATAATAGAAATACAGTATTACTGATGAATCACTCGCTGTCGGTCCATATCGTTCTCACTTCAGCTTGCTAATGCAGGTAATTAATGTGTGCAGGTGCAAGTGGTCTGCCACCCGCTAATTTAAACCCAAACAACACAGCTGCTTGTCACGACTCTCTCAGGTACGACAGGCAGAAATCACGGTCAGGTGTTTTACTTTAATAGGCTGCCCTGTGAAAATGTTTTCCTGTGAAATGTTTTGGCATATTCTTGTTTTAAATTGAATTTACAGTATGTTTTTTCCCTAGTATTACACATCTAAATCCAGTAGATCAAAACCTTTCATTTGATGGAAAATACAAATTGTGCTTAGAACAATCAGACATAATAAAGCAGGCATTCAGAATATGTATGCTTGTTAGGCTCAGAAATGACATGCTAGTGCTAAAATGTTTAATAATAATAATAAAATAATGCACTAGGGCAGCATGAAGTGCTGTTCATTGAGGGAATGATACACACTACTGTATATAGACTGGGCTCCCCTGAATGAAAGAATATCTATAACCTGAAACATGTTTAATCCTGGAGAAGCTCCTCACAGGTGTGGCTCCCTGTCTTTTTTTTGACATTAACAGGAGGACACAGATGTCAGAATCGATAGGGTCCCGTTACAGCATACCATTAAACTTTAAATAAGGAAGTTCTGTTTCTGTATTCTTTTTATCTTCAAATATATAGTGCATACATTTCCAGTCCCAGTTATAAATGTGCACACTATAAGCTAGTTTAAAATAAAATAAATACATAAATAAAACCCTGCAATTCTGATGTACCGCTACCCATAACTGTGCAATTGTTCATAAGAATGTAATATCCAATTTTACAGATGGCTTTCATGGTTAGATTTTATTTAACGAAGATTAACCCGAAGCACAAGTAGCAGATTTCTTTGGCCAATTCATTATCTATGAAGGACACTTATTATCGACTCTGCAACACTAAAAACGAATCCAATTGAGATGTTACAACAACTGCGACAGGCTGTGAAAACCTGCAAAAAGTCTGAGAATTTAGTATTGAAGTATTGAGCTGTTAAGTCCAGCTGGTGTCACAGGATGTGCGGGATACTAGTGCTAAATGCATATTCATGTGCAGCGCTATATGCATATTCATGTACAGTGTTACATGCATATTCATGTACAGTGCTAAATGCATATTCATGTACAGTGCCACATGCATATTCATGTACAGTGCTACATGCATATTCATGTACAGCGCTATATGCATATTCATGTACAGTGCTACATGCATATTCATGTACAGTGCTAAATGCATATTCATGTACAGCGCTACATGCATATTCATGTACAGTGCTAAATGCATATTCATGTACAGTGCCACATGCATATTCATGTACAATGCTACATGCATATTCATGTACAGTCCTTTACAGGTGTGCAGAAGAACATATTCTCAAGTGCTAAAGTTTAGATAAATATGGATCCTGCACAAAATGTTTTTGTTTTTAAAGATGCTTCCTGAAACAATCATCAATTTAAGTCGCTTATAATAAAAAGTGACTTGTTTAGTAGATGCCAGCTAGAATGTTTGTGCTGCCGTCTAAGGAAAGGATTGACTGGATGAAGGATGAATGTCTATTCATGCAGGTTTTTTTATGTTTTTTATAAAGATATTTAATGTACCTTTGGCTTGCATACAAAGTTCCAGAAATATCATCTGTGTGCCGAGGTCCTCAGTAGAGGCACAGCATGAGTGCAGAGTGAGTGACATGAGCAGAGGCTTGCGTGTTTGAATCCTGGTTATGTCTGGAGGTGCCAATGGAAGTAGCTTGGTTTAGTTCACACCTCCTCGTGCTACAGAGCTTGACAAGCCCAGGTGGAGATTTACTGGCTGAGTCCAAACTGCCAGAGTTCAGTAGCTTGATAACCTACTTCTGTTCCAGCATTAAGGCAACATTTTAATTGGGTGATTGGGTACAGAACACATGGGTAAAAATAAAAAAGGATTAGCTGGAAGCGATGAAGTGATGCTTAGTGTCTTGGGATGTTCTAGTTTTGTATAGTAGTTTAGTAGTGGTTAGGGCTCTGGGCTGTGGACTGGAGGGTCGTGGGTTCAATCCCTGGTGGGGGGACACTGCTGCTGTACCCTTGAGCAAGGTACTTTACCTAGATTGCTCCAGTAAAAACCCAACTGTATAAATGGGTAATTGTATGTAAAAATAATGTGATATCTTGTAACAATTGTAAGTCGCCCTGGATAAGGGCGTCTGCTAAGAAATAAATAATAATAATAAAAAAGAAGCCGGGGTAATACTTGAATCCCACACACTACATTGGAAGAGCATTATGCTCACCACCTCATTCCAAGCAGTCATTGTGATTGTCTTCGCCACACCAGGGATGTAATTAAGACTCCCATTGCATTGTCCATTCCTGGTTTTACTATACCTTTAATAACACACCTGAGGTGGTTACCTGTACACTGTGGCTAATCAAGCTCATAGTAAAACCTGACATGGATGAAACTGCAGTGCAATAGCAGTCTTCTTTCCATCTCTGCACACTATACTGTGTTTAGAAACACAAACAGGAAAACAGCTGCAGCATATATCCAGACGCTGTTCCGCTGTGTCGCTTGTAATCTGGTCTTCATCTGTTATCTTTGGCAGAATGGACTTTGAGGATGAAGATGGAGAAGGACCAAGCAAATTTTCAAGGTGAGAGAAAATGCAGTTTTCATTTTTAGAAAAAATGAAGGCATGTTTAGTTTTCAGTGACTGTAAGTCATGAATGCTAGATACATACCACATAGAAAATACCTTTCTTTGCACATTTGCACTACACATAAAATGCCTACTGAGTACTTGTAACTTGAGTGAACGCTATACCATACTTATATATAGTACAGTCCACTGTATAAGGATAGAGATATTCCAGAAGTCCCATTGTACTTATTTTTTTACCATTTTGGTTTGCTTTTTTAATGATGTCTTTTATACAGTTTCTCATCAGAATGTCTGCTGTCTTATGTTTAGTAGTGGTGCATATTTTACTAGGTAACCTTTTTGTATCATTTAAATTGTGCACATGCGTCATTACTCATTTTGTTTCTTTTATCTACCAGTAGGTATTCATGTTTAAAGACTCTGTATCCCCTTTTGTCATTTGATTTCTTTTGTTTTCATACACCATATATACCTTAAGTAATATTCATTGCGTATATAGCCCTGTATGTGTGGGATCAGCAGTGACATCTGATAGAGAGATGGAACTCTGAAAATAGAGGCTGCAGGTCAGGTTTACTAAGATTCTGCTGTAGTTTGTCAAATGTTCTAGTCCAAACTAGAAATAAACAGTCATGTTTTTCCTATGGGCACTCGCAGTATTCCTTACTAGTTTGCAAACTGTTTACTGCAGCAAACGCTTAGCATACAGTATGTGGCCATGTACCTTATCTTTGACATCTTTTACCTTTGGTTGGCAGTATTTAGCCAGTTCTTGCTCCCATATGCAGTGAGCTGAACAGTTTAGCATCTGTGATAACTTGTTATTGTTTTCCTCCCCTCAGAGGGCAACACTAAACTATCACCGGTGAAAGCACCCCCCCCACCTCCACCCCCCACTCCAGTGTATTTTATGGTCTCTGGAATCAAGACACCTGGGTTAAATTTGGTCTCCAGCCTGACGGCCAGAGCTGAGATTTGAACTCATGATGTTTAGTGATGTAGGGAAGAAGGCCATGTTTTAAACACTCCATTCTAGCTCTTATTTGCAATTATACAGCCACTTTAAATAATTTTTTGCTCTTTTCCATTGTTGGCTTTTTTCTGTTAATTATCCACCATTAATATAATAGATAAGTTATTGGACAAATAGAATGCTTATCTAAATATACAGTCTAATTTATAATGTGCATTTAGTAGGCTATATACAAAGACCACTTCACCATTAAAACGACTCAAAGTATGTTTCAATACAAGTTAGCAATGAGCTGTACAAATAACAGCTTGTTGTAAATTCAGCAGAATGAAAAAATGTGTGTGTACGATAAAATGCATGCTTGGTAGAATTAAAAATGCCTAACGCTTATTTAAATATAAATATACTGCTAAAAACAAAGGTACAGAATGCTAAGCCTGCATGCTCTCGGTGCAAGTTAATTGCTTTTAACAATTGTAAATGTTTACAATAAAGCACAACTTGTGTGTCTCTGCAGATGCATTTTGTGCCCGTGTCTGCTGCAGTGTAAATGCTTGCCACAGTGCTTTGCTTTGCATTTTATTTTTTGTTCTGCGAGGACGTCTGTATTGACTCTTCTCTTTGTTTATAGGTATGATGATGATCAAGTCCCTGGTGATAAGGAAAGATTTGCAAGGTAGGACCAATCTGTACATGTTAAAGAGGGGTTGCCCACATTACATATGCTCTTGCCTACCATCTTTGAGGGTCGGTAATTTTCGTTTCCTGGTTAGAAGAGGATCACTGCACTGCAGAAAAGTGGCTAGGTATTCAAAAAGGAAAAGGAAAGAAAGAAATGCAAACAAAAAAAATCGACCCCATGTCTGAATTCTAGAAAAAGTAACACAAAAATAATACTGTCAAGGTAAGTGCAAATACATATTTTGGTGCTTGTAGAACTGGAAGATGTGCCTTGATTGTCCCTACTCCCTGTCTGTGTTGTGATAGTAATAAATACAAGAGCTTGGGTATTTAGCAGTTAGAAAACCAGTCATCAACCTGCAGGTATACTTTTGTAAAGTTGTTTCAGTTATCTAAAGTAGTAATACAAATACACTACCAGGGGACCAGGTATTGTCCAGAGCATAAAGTCAAGTGATAGAATGTTACACTTTGGATAAAACGTAATTGATTCGCAGCAGGAGAATGCACATGTAGCATATTGGGAGACAGAGTGTTTTTTTCTCCCAGTGTTTCTACCAATCACAGGTTTTCAGTGAGGTCCAGCCCATCTGAACTCACTGGAAGACATGCTGTGCTGCCATGGACACAGGTAGCAACATTATGTCTCCAAAAAAGGCTCATTAAAAACCTAATTTAAAAACAATGTACCTGTTTAGACTTAGCTCTGTCTCAACATGGCAAGGCAGCCTTTTTCGTCCAGGTAAATCCAGCGTTGGCCTTGTGGATTCTGTCTGTACTGCAGGGGATGTATGCCTTTATGTGATACTGGGAAAGAAAAGCCAAAACATCTTTTCATAATGTTTGACATTAATGGTTAAAGGGGAAGACTCTAAGGTTCAGTATAAGCCTCACAGATCGCCTCAGTCAATCCGGTTTCGAGTCATTAACCATGACGCCCTCTTACAGGACTTTAGAATCTTGAATTTGTAATACATTCTCTTCAGTCTGAAAATTCTTGTGCATGTGCAACATTATCTGGCATCCCCCTCCTATGTGTTGGTCTGCATCTGTTGCAGTGCCCTGGGCTGCCTTTGTTGGTCAGACTTTTTGCATCCTGCAAAACTGTAGGACAGGTGACTGTCGTAGTGTGTAATGTGTCCTCTGAAAGGGGAGGCTCTGTCCAGCAAAACGTTGGCTCTTCTGTTTCAGATGAGGGATATGGCTGTCTTAAGCATTTTAAAATTAAATATAAGCCACATAATTAGATTTAAGAAAAGGCAGTTTTTTTCTGTTTTAGGTAGGAAGTTGGCAGAGATGACTTACTCCCCTGTCTGGAGCCTTTATAAGCTGAGATTTAATGTCATTGCCTGTATGCTAATATAGTCATGTTTTTTTTTTTTTTTTTTAATTCCAGAGAAAATCACAGTGAAATTGAAAGACGTCGTCGTAATAAGATGACACAGTATATCACAGAGCTGTCTGATATGGTGCCTACCTGCAGTGCACTGGCACGGAAGCCAGATAAACTTACCATCCTGCGAATGGCCGTGTCTCACATGAAATCCATGAGAGGGACGGGGAACAAGTCTACTGATGGAGCTTATAAACCTTCATTTCTAACAGAGCAGGTTGGTTACCGTGCAGGCCTTCATTCTAGATATTGTAAGATAAGATTACTAACATCCTTAAAGTAAACCTGGCAAAAAAAAAAACAGTAAAACAACTGTGTTGCATTAATTGACACTTTCAAAGTGCTAGTGTCTTCATTCATAGCCCTTTCTTGGAATTACATGGTCCTACGCTGTTTTAAGCTAATGATTAACATAGGACCATAGATGCCAGTTATATCAGAGATGTGTGGGAGTGTGGTCTACAGGGAGCCGTTTATGTGTCTAATATGAAAAGTATCTGTATAGCCTGATTTGCAGTTTTGGTCAGTCCTGCTGTAGAGTTTCCGTGTGTGTCCGCTGTCTACATACCTGAAAATCAAACCCCAGATCGAATCTTTGCGTTTTTTTAAATGATTCCAGGTGTAATATTGGGAAGAAATTGGACCTGCTGGTAACGCTGGGATTTTAAGGTGTTTTTTTTATTTTTTATTTAAGGAACTCAAGCATCTGATTCTGGAGGCAGCGGATGGGTTTCTCTTTGTCGTTGCCGCGGAGACCGGTAGGGTGATTTACGTTTCGGACTCGGTTACTCCGGTCCTCAATCACCCGCAGTCAGAGTGGTTCGGGAGCACTCTGTATGAGCAGGTACATCCAGACGACGTGGATAAACTGAGAGAGCAGCTGAGCACGTCCGAAAGCTCAATGACAGGTACAGGAACATGCACTGTCCCTCACAGCTGTTTCATTTTGTTGCCAGCCCTTTGATGCATTATTTTTTTGCTGCATTGATTTTTTTGCTTTAGTTGTTGTAAACAAAATAGGGGTAAAGGAAGTTAATAACCTTCTCTATATACCGTATTCTGCTTTTGTAAATAAGCTGTCCATTTTTAGGTTTAATTCTAGATTGGTTTTACTGTTGTAGATGGGACAGTTTACTCTTACAGCCACAAGGTGGAGCTCTAAACTTGAACATTAGACCAAGAAAACTGCCTGGCTGTTAAAAACCTGTTTTGAAAGTTTAAAAAAAAAAAAAAAATTATAATGGAAATGCTGTCATAAAAAAGAAATATGTATAACGGTAGTTAATAAGCTTCAGGGCAAAACAGAAACACAGTGCTATATGTGACATTTATTAAGAATAACAAATTCCTCATTAGTCAACAATTCTATTACTCATTGTGTGCTCTTAGGAGCCACATTCCCCAAAGTATTCATCAATTGTTTTACACCCTTAGGACTAATCAACCCAATTTGTCCAATTCATCAGCTTGTCTGTATTCTTGCTATTTATGTCAGGGTAGATTCTTGTTTAGAGTTCACTGTATCCCTGTAATGTCCCTGGAGTGTTATTTAAACTCAAATGAAAAGGAAAATGTTAGCAACAAAATGAGCATTTAAATAATATTCAAGGAAGATGTTTGCGCTAATTACGAGTGTGCTGAACTATTTGAAAACTGTGATGAGTTGTAGCATAATGCTGTCTGACAGATGTTATGCTCCATGTCATAGAAGTGTATGATTGCTTAGATACCGAGGAAAATATTGCCATTTATTTACATCTTTTACAAATAATGGTATAGAAGTACATTTTGGGTTGTGTGCAGCTTTTAACTACCACTCAGGTGTAGTATTTCCAGCAAATACAATGTTAAATTAAGTTTTATTTAAAAAATGTAACTACCGTAATCCTTCAAATCTAAGACGCCATCGAATTTAAGACGCAGCCCAAATTTACCGCCCTCAATTTGAGGAAAAAATAAAACCTCAAATAAATCTGCATTTGCAAAGATACAACCTCAATTACGCATATGGAGGCAGTTTGCGGCCGTCTGCTATCACACAGAGCATTACAGCTATGAGCTGCTTCTCATTTCCAGTCATGATTACTCACACCTGTTTTTCTCTCAATTTGTGAACTGTGGTATTACTTGACATGTTGAAAAATATGAGGGTCTGATCAGCATTTCCGATCTGTCCAAGCTGGTACTGTTTGTTAGAAACGCTGAAATGGTAAAAACCTCTTCGAATTCCTCAGGAAGCTAATGACGCTCCATTGAAAATGGCTGCCTGTATGTTATGGATGATTCAAGATCGGGCAGTAACGTTTTGGCTCGTCTTTTCTCTGCAGTTAGTCACTTTGCTGTTTGTGTACTCAGGTAGTCACGTCTTTTGTTGGCGATTTTTAATACACCAATCACTGTACTGTACTTAGATTTAAGACGCAGGATATTTTTGAGAAGACAAAAATGGTTTAAAAAGTGCGTCTTAAATTTGAAGGAATCTTCTTCCATAACTATGAAACACTCCATAGTGCCATATGTGGTAATACTAAAAAGAAACCTATTTCAATGACAGGTGCTTTGACTGTATTCTTTCCCAGGCTGAGGGACCTATAGTTGAAACATTTTTAATTATAATTGTATATTATGCTAAAAGAAACATTTACTTTTTATTTAATATCCCAAAAATATTATCATATTATACTGTGTCTGAAGAAATATTATGTTTATGATTTGAATAAAGTTGGTATTTAGAACCTTAAAGTAGACCCTTGATGTAAATTGACCACTTAAAATCGGGTCAAACTTAACGGCAAAACTAATAAAATATGAGCTTGTTTGCCTGGTATAATACCGTGGTTGAGTCACACAGATTGACTCTTGGTATTTTTCCAGTGTGCCATATAACTATTGCAATGGAAATCAGGAAATTAACAAACAAAAAACACAATGACTTTATTACAATTTAATCTATGCTACAGTACTTGAATATGGTCCTGTTCAAATATTTATACATGTGTGATATCTAAAATCCTCTATTAAAATAGCGATGACAAACTGTCATTAAAACAATATTGATGTTCTCTCCTGCCTAATTTGTGTAGTTGCTTCTTTATGGGCAGTAATCCATTGGCCTTTTCATCTGCACACAAGCCAGACATACCCAAACATATCTGTTCTTGCACTTGCTAAATACCCAAGCTCTTGTAAAGGTATCAGCATTAATACAGTTAATGATTCATCATTACAATGCGTGTGTAATGTATTTGGTTGGTACCGTGCACTGCATAATAGGATATTAGCCTACAGCAGTTTGCTTTGAAGTTGCAAGTTATGTTTTCTGTTGGAGAAAATACGTTTTTTGTTAAATCCGGACCAAAAAAAAAAACCATGAAATATATTTTTAAATAATTGCTCGGACAGCGTTCTGGTTCTGTCAGCTGTGGTTTATTAAGCCGTCGAAGTGCGTGCGCTGTATAATACTCTAATACTCCCTGTGGTGTTGATGATAGAAACACAAACCCCTAGGGGTGTATGGGTCCTGACATCATATCTGCTACAATTAAAAGCTGCTTTTATTTATTACTGAGGGTACAATTAAGGAGGCACGTGTTACGTGGGATGAAAACATGCGTCTCTCTGTTTTTAAGCCTTTCATCTTTTTAATAAGCTGCAGATCAAAAAAACTACCTTGGAAAAAAAAATACTTGTATTTGAATATACATGTATTTGAATATGCATATATTTGAATATTTTTGTCAGTTTACTTTTTTGAACCGCGAGACTTTGCAATATCATATTGAAACTCTGTCATACGATGAAGATGAAGTTAAACTGTTATACATTTTTATTTTAGACAGTCTAGTGAAGCACAGAGTAAGTTCTGGGATAGATTTCTGTGTCTCTATTAACTAAGACACTGTAGTTAATACTGTGGACATCAACCATGACATTTCATTGAGATTCAGAGGGATCGGACCCCAATTCAATATGTTGAGAGGAGTCGGAATCTAAACTTTAAAATACAGAATTATCTTCTTAAAGTTACTGCGGGTAATCTTTACTTGGTTGTACTTTTCTTTTAGAAATGGAGTTGTTTGTACATTTGCTAATTTGTTGTGAAATATTTCTTGTATGTGTCATTATTGTTTGCTAACAGTAAGCACACATGAATCATTGAGGCCACACGGCTGCTGCTTTGGCATTATAGCCTGTCATCCTCAACTTTGCAAGCCATTTAAATGTTTTTTTTTTTTTTTTTTGTTCATCTAGGCTTACAGATTTGATATTTTGCTTGTCTATCTCTGTTATTTTATGTAAATAGAAAAAAAAAAACAACCGTATGTACTATTATATAATACTGATGTACTATTAAATAACAGGGCCGCTGAGTATACCCTCTTAACACAACGCTGTTTATTGAGGAAGACAAGCGCTTGGAAAAGTACATTTCATTTTGGTAATCTCTCTCTCCAAATAGTTGCCATGTGAAATCCAGGCTTTTGCAGTGAATATGGACTATCCCTGTTCAGCCCTGACTTGCAGACCGTAGGCTTGGTTATGTTTGTATTAATGTGTTATTCTTTTAATAACAGTGTCCTCTGTGTGTGAACAGGTTGTCCCTTTAATTCAGGCATGCATGTGAGGACTTACCCATCTGAAAAACATGTCTAGGAAATACCTGTCCTATTGTGCTCATAGAAATGCAGGCAGTGCATTCTTACACAAGTCAGGCTTCTGTGTTTGTATCTGTGGCAGTTCATGGTCTGCATCAAAATATTTTCTTTGAAATTAAACCAGGTAATTTGTTTCTTTTCTGTTTCTTTTTAAATGAACCTTGTTTTTGTTTTTTAAACACTTAGGTGATATTCTCTATACTGGAGTAAAATCTGGGCTATAGTGTGATGGGCATTTTTTTTTTTTTTCGGTAAAACAAGTTTCTTGTTTTGTGGTGCAGTCCTTCTATATAATTTCACATGTGGAACACAGACATGGGATAACACACTCGCCAAGCATATTAATACTTTGAGACTTAATCTTTCCTTTCGAAGGCTGAATTTTACTTGGATCAGCATCACTTACTGTCATCTGCTTGATCTCTCGTTCACTAATGTTCATCCGTTTCCTTTTGTTTTCATAAAATTTATGATTTGAAAAGTATTCACGCTTGGTTTTTCCACATCGCTCTTGTTGTGCTGTTGTGTATTTTTCTTCCTGCTGCATCCTGCTGAGGCTTTGCAGGCTTCTTGATCATGTGTTTCCAAAGCAAACCTTTCATGCTGTGCATTTACAGCTTTCAGAGGAGACTATGATGAGCGCAGAAGGAATCGCAGCACTCTTAAGTAATACATTTGACATTAAAACAATGAAAAATAACCAGTGTGCTCTAAACAAAGGAAACTGCTACTCATCTTGTAGTGAACAATTATTCACACACATGGAAAATATAGCAGCTCTGGGATTGTTCCCATTCATGCTGATTTCTGGAAAGGTAGTGAGCTGTGTTCAGTGGTATGTGTGTGGTGTGCCCCAAAGAGTGACAGAGTGGACTCTTGTACCTGCAGTGCTTGGTTTGCAGTGTTAATAAAGAATGGTAGAAAGCCAGGCAGGTTGTGATGCATCTTGTCTGTTTTTCTGTGGAACTTTGTCCTCAAGAAAGATCTAGTATGGATAATATTTTGTTTTGCTTTGAGCTGGCTTTCAAAAGTCAAGGTCCAAAAGGAAAATTTTGGTGCCGTCCAAAATCTGTCTAGCCCTAATCCTTGAGATGGTGTGTCACAGCCCCTTCACAAACCACCTGAGTGTGATTTGCCTTCAAACCTTAACGTTCTGACCTGGCAGCTAAAAATGCATCATGTTTTCAACAGGTCTGTTTTGTTATAAAAAGACACTGACCTGAGGCTGATGCTCCTGCAGAAGCATGCAGCCATTGTGACATAACGACACTACAAAAGATAGGGCAGAGGTGGGTGGTTGTTTTTCTGTAAATCTGCCTTTACTGTACATAAAGGCAGAAGCACCTTGTATTGGTAGTCTCTCCTTAAACTGTTTCAAATCCTCCTTTTGACAGACCAGGTAAGGGGAGACTACAAAACCTAATTGACAGGAGCTCTACTCCGTTCTTGTACAGAAATGCTGTCCCAGACTAATCCATTCAGCTGATTTCAAACTCTTTACCTATTGACCGGGGGGGGGGGGGGGGGCTCTACAACACAGTGAAGGCCGCTTCTCAGTGGGTTTATTCTGCTGGTTTTCTGTTTTTAATAGTGAAGGAGCGAGATTTTTTTTCTGCAACCTCAAAGAAGTTAACCTTCAAATCTAGAATAATTAGTTATTTAGCCCCCCTGGGCATGGGATTTATCACATAAGAATTGTATATTGGGGAGTTTGTTTGTAGTGAGTGAATTCAAGTCTATGCTAAATTATTCTGTTATTGAGAAATGGCCTTGGCTGACGAGTGGAATTTAAATTATGTTCGTTTAAACTTCCGTTGTATTTGTAAAGTGTTTTATACAGTGAGTGGGTACAATGTAACCAGTTGATGACGTAGCTTCTGTAGGAGTGTTATTGTAAAAGTTAATGTTGCCTCAGTGAGATTTAGTTTCCTGGCTAAAGTCATGGTTAGTACTGTGTATAACCTATAACACATGGCCGGCCTGCCTGCCTCCGCTCTCATGCATAACTGTTGATCTCATCAGATCTCAGAACCTAATGAAGGTTGGGTCAGTACCTGGATAGGAAATCTATCCCTGTTGTGTCTTTTGTTGTTCTTGTTCAAAGCTGAGCACAGAACACCATGCCTGCACAAATGGTTTCAAACATTGTTGTGGTTTTGGAAATTTATTTTGGCATTTTGTTCCCTTTTTGCCCGGAGGTGTTTTGTTTAAGAAAATGGTTTGGTGCTTACCTCATGTGAACTCTGCTGGGGAAAAAAGTTTTCATGAATAAATAATTTCCTTGAAACCATGATCGTGTAGTGAATTGTTTTGTTAGTATTTTTGAAGAAATAGTTTGATGGCCTTTTAATTTGTTTTGCAGACAGGCATGACATGCCTAAACTATTTAATATATTTTGCTCATGATTGTTGATCCAGACAAGTGTTTTGTCTTAACAAGTCGCATAGTGTAGCAAGAATAAAAAATAACACATAAATAGACCTGCAGTATATGACTGTTTTCCATGTACAGGATTGGACAAAAATCACTCGGAAAAATAACTGGTTTATTTACTTGAACCTGTGCTTCAGTGTAACAACCAGGGTGCTGCTAAAGGTGTGCTGTTCAAGGTGTTTACAACAACACAGTGTATCGTTTCTTCTGTGTTTTACGCATCCATTGTAGATGTATTTTATTCATGTATATCTTATTCTGGCACACACTATTTAACTTGTCCAAGTGTGAATGTCGGAGCCAATTATGTTCTACGGTTTTTAGGTTGATTGTAATTTCTATCTTTAACAATAAGCCAGAAACAGTTTGTTACTCATGATGTGCAGGGACTCCTGCTCAGCCTCGTGTTTCTTCACCCTTTGGACCGACAGATACATGTGTTGTAACAGAAGGGCTTTTGAATTCTTGGTTAAGAACGTTATTGTGTGCTTGTTGAGCCACAGAAGTATAATTAGTCCATCTTATCACTGATAACGCCTGTCTGAATAATTCTGGCTGAACAATCTGTGTTCTGAGAAGTCAAAAGTGCTGCCAGAAAATCTGAATTGGAAGAAGATACAGTGCCTTTCTGTTTTTGTATTGTCTTTTTTAGGATGATCTTGGTGTACAGCAAGAGAGTGGTTAAGAAAATAGTGTTTCCTTTAATTCTGAACTAATGACCTTTAGTAGAGAAAAGTGTAAGGTACTGCACATAAAGATGTGCATTATAAATACCATATGGGAGATACTGAAATTGAAGAAGGAATCTATGAAAAAGACCCAGGAGTTTGTTGACTCAGAAATGTCTTCATCTAGACAATGAGGGGAAGCTATTTACACAGAGAATCGTGGGAATCTGGAACCAACTCCCCAGTAATGTTGTTGAAGCTGACACCCTGGGATCCTTCAAGAAGCTGCTTGATGAGATTCTGGGATCAGTAAGCTACTAACAACCAAACGAGCAAGATGGGCTGAATGGCTTCCTCTTGTTTGTAAACTTTCTTATGTTCTTAAGTAGTGTGGAGTAGTGGTTAGGGCTCTGGAGTTTTGACCGGAGGGTTGTGGGTTCAATCCCTGCTGTTGTACCCTTGAGCAAGGTACCTAGATTGCTCCAGTAAAAACCCAACTGTATAAATGGGTAGTTGTATGTAAAAATAATGTGATATCTTGTAACAATTGTAAATTGCCCTGGATAAGGGTGCCTGCTAATAAATAAATAATAATAATAATAATAATAATAATAATAATAATAATATGTACTTGTAGTCTTGATGTGCTGATGTGGTCACGGTGTAGTCCACTGTACATGCTTAAGTATGGTATATAATTAAGGCAGTACCTATGATATGATTTATATAAACATCTTTGTATTGCATCATTATTTACAAAAATGTATATTAATAAATGTAAAATGGTAAAAAGTGTCATAATGCTTCAAATCTGTATATGGCTATATGTCATTGAAATACAGAATATTAAAGCATTTCTCATGGCCTACAAATAGCATTTAGTACATGTTTGACTCCGATCAACCTATAGTTAATAAATAGTTTTTGATTAAGAAAAGAATAGATTCCACATGTCGAAGGTATTTAAAAAAAAAAAAAAAAAAAAAAGGACAGAAATTTAAGATGCATTCCAGTGGAAAGTTATGTCATTGTTGGAATTTTCTCTGATAAAAATAAGTACAATTCTGTTTAAACATCTGGCAGCATTTTGATCAACAAATCTATAAAGTATGTGTTTGGTGTTTATCTTGATGATGAGATGTGATCCTGTTTATTTAGAACATCTTTGTTTAATAAAGGCTATTTCAAGTTATTGGTGGAATTCCATTATATTAAAGAAAGTAAATTTATATAAACTGGGTATCAATGAATTCATCTTTTACGTCGTAGTTAATTTAATGCATTCATTTGTTTGAGGTTCTCACACAATGGTGCAAGAGTTGTGATGGTAAAAATATGTTCTGCGCCAACAGAGTGTGATGTACCCAATGGACTGATATCATTCTAATGTTATGCAGCTCATTCCATCTTCTTGTGTAATCTTTAAACAGAATGACTTTTTTGTTTTCCGTGGTATATTCTGTCATCACCTAAGAATAGCCTCATGGCTTTGCAATTTAAATTGATATTGAGATTATATATATATATATATATATATATATATATATATATATATATATATTAGTCCTGGGACGAACACAGGATTTTCATGTTCGGATATTAGCTCATAATTTAAATATGAATTTGTTTTTCAAAAAGTAATAAAAGCCATTACAGACGTGCTCAAATTTGTTGTTACCCCTCCACAAAAAACGAAGATGCACAATTTTCTCTGAAATAACTTGAAACTGACAAAAGTAATTGGCATCCACCATTGTTTATTCCATATTTAATAGAAATCAGACTTTGCTTTGGATTTTTTATTCAACATAATATTGTAAATAATAAAACAAATGAAAATGGCATGGACAAAAATGATGGGACCGCTAACCTAATATTTTGTTGCACAACCTTTAGAGGCGATCACTGCAATCAAACGTTTTCTGTAGCTCTCAATGAGACTTCTGCACCTGTTAACAGGTAGTTTGGCCCACTCTTCCTGAGCAAACTGCTCCAGCTGTCTCAGGTTTGATGGGTGCCTTCTCCAGACTGCAAGTTTCAGCTCTTTCCATAGATGTTTGATAGGATTCAGATCAGGACTCATAGAAGGCCACTTCAGAATAGTCCAATGTTTTGTTCTTATCCATTCTTGGGTGCTTTTAGTTGTGTGTTTTGGGTCATTATCCTGTTGGAGGACCCATGACTTGCGACTGAGACAGAGCTTTCTGACACTGGGCAGTACGTTTCGCTCCAGAATGCCTTGATAGTCTTGAGATTTCATTGTGCCCTGCACAGATTCAAGGCACCCTGTGCCAGGCGCCGCAAAACAGCCCCAAAACATAACTGAGCCTCCTCCATGTTTCACTGTAGGTATGGTGTTCTTTTCTTTGAAAGCTTAATTTTTTCATCTGTGAACATAGAGCTGATGTGACTTGCCAAAAAGCTCCAGTTTTGACTCATCTGTCCAAAGGACATTCTCCCAGAAGGATTGTGGCTTGTCAATATGCATTTTAGCAAATTCCAGTCTGGCTTTTTTATGTTTTTCTGTCAAAAGTGGAGTCCTCCTGGGTCTTCTTCCATGGAGCCCACTTTCGCTCAAAAAGCGACGGATGGTGCGATCAGAAACTGACGTACCTTCACCTTGGAGTTCAGCTGGTATCTCTTTGGCAGTTATCCTTGGTTCTTTTTCTACCATTCGCACTATCCTTCTGTGCAATCTGGGGTCGATTTTCCTCTTGCGGCTGTGCCCAGGGAGGTTGGCTACAGTTCCATGGACCTTAAACATCTTAATAATATTTGCAACTGTTGTCACAGGAACATCAAGCTGCTTGGAGATGGTCTTGTAGCCTTTACCTTTACCATGCTTGTCTATTATTTTCTTTCTGATCTCCTCAGACAACTCTCTCCTTTGCTTTCTCTGGTCCATGTTCAGTGTGGTGCACACAATGATACCAAACAGCACAGTGACTACTTTTCTCCATTTAAATAGGCTGAATGACTGATTACAAGATTGGAGAAATGTGTGATACTAATTAAAGAAACTAATTAGTTTGAAATATCACTATAATCCAATTATTTATTATCTTTTCTAAGGGGTACCAACAAATGTGTCCAGGCCATTTTAGAATATCTTTGTAGAATAAGCAATAATTCATCTCTTTTCACAGCTTCTTTGCTTTATTCTATGACATACCAAAGACATGCAAGTATACATGATAAAATAGCACGTCTGTATATTGCTCTGAACGCAGGGAGAAACAGCATAGCATCAGAGACAGGGGGCGTGGCCATGGCCCCTATGTGTGTGCCTTTATTTACAGCAAGACCTTACAATATGTAACACGTTAAAATAGAAAAATATCCCAGGAGTAAAGAATACATTGTGTAGAACTTACTTTACCCCAGTGAATTAACTACAAAACAAACAATGCCAAATAGCAGTTCAAGTTAAAAGTTTTTTTGTTTATTCCCGAAATAAATAGTACATAAAGTTGACAATGTATTTTTTTAGTTTTATTTTTTCATTTCTTGCCAATGCGGTTTCTTCACAGTAAACAGTGGCCATTGACATGTTTTCATAAAGTGATAACATGCGGTTTACTTGTGCCTTTTTGTAGTGAACAAGCAAACAAAAACTGAAATGTAACTTTAAACACTCCAAATAAAACAAAATTGAAAATGGCGTTGTAAAGTGAAGGGGGAAAAAAAACTCATCGTTTTGGTTCTCATTTATTACATTCCACATAACAAAGTCACAACAAAATATATAGAAGATATACAGTCTATATAAAAATCACTACTCAACATTTTCAGGAAGTTGGGTATTGTTTAAGCGAGGCATTTCAGAATGACGTGATTGCTTTTTTCTGGCTCGCTTTAAAGCAGCACAATGCATTTTTGTCCCAGGTGACCTTCCATAGAGATCACTATGCGTGTGCGCACATAATCTGTTTGCTCTCTAAAACTTTTAAATAGAGGCTCAAGAGCTGCTGTGTTAATTCTGTGTTTTATATATATATATATATATATATATATATATATATATATATATATATATATATATATATATATATACAAATATATATATATATATATATATATATATATATATATATATATATATATATATATATATATATATATATATATAATATATATATATATATATATAATCACACAGAGCTCTTTTTCATTTGCCATTTTTTTAAACTGTTGCGCAAATTCTGGTGAGACGGTAAATAAGTGCAAGGTATTTGTAGCGAATACGATTGACTTATCCGAATATATGATTTTTATATATTGTCCTCTTTCATTTCTCATCAGGACGCATTCTGGACCTGAAGACGGGTACAGTCAAGAAAGAAGGCCAGCAGTCCTCTATGAGAATGTGCATGGGGTCAAGGCGTTCCTTTATCTGTAGATTGAGGTAAAGGCATGTCATGTATGTTCTGGGGACCCATCTCTCAGGATTCACCTTCAGCCTCCTCGATGGGACGTTACACAGTATCTTCTGTGCTGCTGCAGCCTCCCACTTGACACGTTGTTTGCTTGCTTTTCATTTTCGATTTTTAACAGACTGGCTTGTTAGCAGCGTCTATCGCCACCCACTGCTCCACTGTATTTACCTGAGTATGAGTCGCTGATTGCATGTGCAAACATTAATCGCGTGAGGTTCAGCTTTCATTGCTGGAATGCTGCTCGTTGTCTTTTTGATCCACCTCGCCCAATAGCTTTACTTTGTTATGACAGATGTCTTCATAAATAAGGGAAAGAAGCATGGCTGCCCATTGTTTCCTTTCAACACTTTTGGGGGGGAAATAGAGAGAGGGAGAAAGCATAAAAAAAACCATGTAACTGTAGTTGGCTGAAATCCACCCTGAAATGATGTTACTGTTTGAACAGCATTTTCTTTTGTCTTTGTTTATTGAGATTTATCTGCTGAGATCATTGCACTTGGTTTTATTTTTCAAAGATGGGTTTAAAGTTTGACATGCGATTCGTGATTTAAAGACATTACTTTCAGAAAACACTAGTAGATCTGTAATCAAATTAGAATGCTATTTACTGTAGTCCAGATTTCTTTTAACCATCTGTTTGGCAGACATGTTTGGTAAAGCTAATCATGACTGGTGCTGAAGCAACTTGTACACCTCCTGGTGTTTTCTATTTATAGGACAGTAGCAATTTGGAACAAAATAACTGAAAAAAAAGAAATGTTAAAAAAAAAATACTGTATATACTGGGAGAGACTGTTAAATTAATAGATACCTGTTGGCAAGGGATACGTGTGGCTGATGTACCTTCAGGGTCCCTCCGGCCAATGCGATAAAGTTTGAGTGATAGCAATGCTACTGCTTCTGAATGTTATATCAGCAATAAACAATCATAACTGGTTTTGTTTAGGTGCGGCAGTGCGCCTTTAGATCACATCTCCTTGAATCGACTGTCCAATATGAGGAAGAGATACAGGTACGATTTATTGTAATTCATTCCTCCCTACAGTAGTTCCTCTATTTTGCACATCTGGCAAACTGATTTGCATGTTATTGTAATGTGAACCTTAATACTAATTTAAAATACTCTCTCAGCACGAAGAAACTTTACGAAAGGACTGTCTTTTTATTGCAGTGTCTTACACTGAAAGTAAAATAAATAAATAGAATTAGCATAAGGATGATTCCATTGTGATTTCTTGTGAAATGCATTATGTCATGAAACAAGGTGAATCATTTTTTTTATCCATGTGCTCTTTACAGAAATGGCTTAGGACCTTCAAAAGAGGGAGAACCACAGTATTCAGTTGTCCATTGTACAGGATACATCAAAGCATGGCCACCAGCAGGTAGTTACAATGGTTTCATATTCACTATTTTGTAGCCCGTTTTGAGGACCTTAAAAAACATGCTGTTGGACAAAAGCATGTTTTGATTTTATTTTGAGTACGCTGGCTTTCAAGATCAGAGATTTCATTTGGTGCAACTTCCAAAGAGAAACATTCTAGCCGACTGTTCATTGAGGGTTTGGGATGGCGATGGAATATTGGCTCAAGCAGATATGAAATGGCCAGGGCATAGAAGACTATCATAGCTAGAGGCATCTCTTCTTTTTTTCCCTTTTTAAAGTTAAATTATTGCATGCTGTAACTTGTTTCCAATTTAATGGACTCTTAATTCATTCTTTGCAATAAAGTCAATTTATGAAATGTTAGGGATAATAATCCACTATCCATAACTTTGAACACCCAATCATAAGGTCTTCAGACATACAAATAAAAAGAAAGGGATTTTGACTGTGTCATTTTATTTAAGTATTAATGAAAATGAACAGTTAACAGTTTCTTTTTTTAATATAGTGATACAAGGTAGGCACAGAACACCGAACAGCGGCAGAATTGCAAGGTTAACCATACAGGTATTTGACGTGACAGGAGCCGCAGAATGCACATTCACAGTGCATTAATTCAGAAGGTTTACCCTGGGAGCAGAGGCTATAATGCCCCTTGCTGGTTATCTTGTATTCTTAAAATAGACTTGTAGATGCATCAGAAACAGTACATGTATGTCAGCAGGGATCCGTTTTAGTTGAGCAGGTAATTCATAAGTTTACAGTTTGGCAAGATGATAGCTGTATGATCCAGACCTGACCTGTGTATGTGTATATTTATATGACTTGTCTTTCTTGTCAGCCTGACAACTAAAAGCCTCCTATTTTTGGATTGTAAGTGTGGTCCTCATCTACAAGTAGTTTTGTCGGAGGTCTTTTGTACGTTTGGTGCTTTTTATAGGAATGCACTGCAAATTAGCATGCTTTTCTTAATTGTGTTTTCCAAATACAAAGGATTTTGAATGTTTGTGCAATGTGTAGACCTCTTGCTTAATGTTTTCGCTGTGGTGAAGAGACTGTTTGCATGCAATCGTTCTGATCTGTTCCTTCTGTGAATTCCTGTTTCATGATTTCGTTTTTAGAGCTTGATGTTCTGTAAACATGTTGGACAGTAAGTGGTGAACGTGTGAACAGGGAAGCAGTTGTTCCAGCTAGCTTGGTGTTATCCACTATAAGGAAGTCTGTTTCATTGACGGGGGGCTGATAGGGTATTGTTTAGATGTTGATAAAAGTCACTTTCTTCAAGTGCTGTACTAACAAAATTGTGGAACAGATGGCATGCAGGCAAATTGAATGCTTTATTGGTGTATCTTAATGTTGAGGACTAGGAAAAGGACCATTTTCTTCCCACAAAGATAGTGGTCTCATTTATGAATGAGTGTTAAAATGAATCACAAGATGAAGGGCTTTTTGCTTTTACTTTTTAGGTTTGAAAATAAATGGTCTTTTTTATGTACAATGTTGTGTGTGTTTTTTTTTTTTTTTTTTTAATCCTGTGTTGTTTATTAAGTTAACTCATATGAAACTTACTGGGAATCCTTCACATGAAATGTGAACATAATGGTTTTTATTGTAAATCACCAAAGAATGGAATTGTGTTGAAATAATCTTAATAGCTCCTGTGACTCTTGTTGATTAATTACATAGGCAGTATTTTCCTTGTGAGTGGTGGCTGTGCAGTCCTTTTTCTTATGACAATCTTATATGGTCTTGGAACAGGTACAAAATAATACAATACTAAAGCTACATAATACAATTATTAATAATATTCAAAGGTTATAGTTGAAATGTTTTGACAAGCATTTTTAACTCTAGATTCTATGAAATGAGATGGTGTATTTCATATTTTAGTGTGAAATGATAGAAACATTGACTTTAACTAGGAAAACTGTAAATGGACAGAATTTAACAAGCAAAGAACAAAAAGGGTCATTCAAGGTTAGGCCTACTTTTACAGGAATTCAAAATTATTTTGTTTTAACCCTGTTTTTTTATGATTGATTGCTCAGATATTGTTGATGATCCTATAGACAAAACTGGTGTGTCTAGGCTTGCTCTGCAATTATTGTTCTTGGCTGCAATAACCAATACATCAAGGTGAATTTTATAGCCCTAAGTGCTTAATTAGCCATGGTGTTTGGGTAAGAAGCTCAGGTATGTATAACTGTACACGTAGATAAAACCATTACACTCTGTGCCTTCCCTGAAATAGTATGTCATTTTCTTGCAGGTAATGCCAGCTGTGTTGGGTATTAAGGCTTAAATAGACTTGTAATAAAATAAATTAACTTTATAACATAGAAAGTTGATTCTGCACATTATCACAGAGCCTGTGCTGTCTTTTTTATTTATTTTTTTTCCCCCAGAAAGTAATAAACTCAAGAAATATATCACAAGGTAATGGAGCTGTTACAGCTGAAATAGTGGGCTCATTACAAGCAATTAGACACTGCCCAGGGGCAAATGATGTGCTAACATTTCTGTTTTAATTTTTAAAAAAAAGTACCAGTACAAAGAAAATAATACGATTTCAGCATTTACCAGCTGTTTTGCGGCAGTCCTGCTGTGGCACACTGAGCTTAATTTAGAAGCCATGTTGGCTATTATGTATGCTGAATACAATACATTCTTCTTCTTCTTAGGAATAATTGCAAAACACATTCTTTAGGATAAGGCTGTTGTCAAGACACTTCACAATCAGGTGCTTGTATAAACAAACAAAAAAATGCAGAAATTGGAGCTGAGAGCAAGCCTAGCACAGCAAGCCTAGACAGGTCAGTTTTGTCTATAGGATCACAAACAATATCTGAGCAATCAATCATAAAAAAAACAGGATTAGTTAAAACAAAATAATTTTGAATTCCTGTAAAGTAGGCCCGACTTTGAATGACCCTTTTTTGTTCTTTGCTTAAATGCCGGGTGTATTTACTGCTGTTTAACTTCCCGATGTTTATAACCACCGATGAACACCAGCATTTCATTTCCGGGTGTACTTGTGAATAATATGAGTTGTTGAGCATCATTCGGATGCATTCTGAAAATTGCTTCTGAATAGTGCACACCTTTTTCCATTGGAACAGGACCCGAGACACAGGTATGTGGTGACATGCCCTAACAGTATATGCATACAACATGCTCCTGCTGTTTCTGCTATGGTAATGTTTCTATAGATCAGGCAGTGCTGGCGTGTAATAATATAATACAGTGTATCTAATAGTTTGGAGAAACAAGAAGATGCTCCCTTCCTTCCTGTTCAGGGTGGTACCCGTAGTTATCACAACTTGAACTACTGACTTGTCTTTCATCAGAACTGTCCACTTATTTCAGCTGTGAATTTACAATAAAAAAAAATAAAAAAAAAACACAACACTTCTTTGCCGCCTGACCCACTGGCTGCAGGGCAGCAAGAGAAACCACACGCAGAATGTCTTTGTCTTTTTTGAATTTCTTGCTGTTTTTGAATTTCCATCTCTGCAATGCATACATTCATTTACCCATCAGGTAACTGGGCAAAATGTAATGTCATTTCAAATGTTACCCAAACCTAAATGATGTGCAACCACTGTGCATAGCGTGATTTGAGATTTAACGGTAAAAGAGAGCTCATATTCTTAAATACTGAACAGTGAACCCACGGTTGTGTATATTAGGGTCAGTTTACCTAAATACATCCCCTATTTAAATTGTGAATATATAGCTATACAAATCTAACATATAACCATGCATGTGAGTTTCTGTCTGTAACAATGTGTGGAACACCAGGGAGTTTATTCAATAAAACACATTCTATTTATGTTTCGGGGACATTTACAGCAGTTCTATTAACACATAAGTAATATGTTATACATATTGTACATTATACACACATTGAAAATTACACAGTCTGTAATCTTGGTAAAACTTTTTTGTGAGAGAGATAATTTAAAGTAGATCTCGATATAAATCAGATAAATAAGGGTGGTTTGGGCAGCTCAGGAAATTTCTACAGTAAGCTTGTAAGGTAATAAAGTCTTCTCCTGTAAACAGAAACACACAGACAGCTTGGAAGGTTTTATTTCCCTGTTTACATGACTGATCACATTTTACACTGGTTTTCAGACCTTTGTTGTTAGATCAGCCTTTATGACTTGTGTAAAACATGCGCTGCATCTTCAAAGAAGTGATTCATCATCTTTGTTTTTTATTTTTTAGACAGGAAGAGGTATTGTCACCTCTGGGTGCTAATAAAAATGTTATTGTAATTGTAAAGACAAGTCTCCCCTGCAGCCAGAGCGGAGACGTGTTAATTTGTGTTTAAAATGTTTTAATATAGAAAAGGTCAGTGGACCTTGTCAGTCTCCCTTTTTTTAAAGAAAAAAAAAAAGCTAAATTAGTGAGGCTGATTCTGTAGCGTCTGTCAGTCTGTGCTGTATTTAGGCAGGTCGTTTTGTTTAATAGATTCCAGTACAAAAATAGGAAATGTTTTATTGTTGCATTATAATTGCGTTGATATTTATATTCTAGTGATGAATTGTGTGTTTCATAATTGTTCATTAGCATTAATATTTTGAAGGGTAAATATTGTGCCCCAACTTTTTTACCTGCCGCTTATAACCTTAGTAATTGAAGTTCAGTAGATTGTCTATGCTGGTAAATCTGCAGTATGCTGATCTTCTGGATCATTGCGTCTTGTTTTCAGGCATGACCATTCCTGATGAAGATACAGAAGCAGGACAGACCAGCAAATATTGCCTTGTTGCAATTGGAAGACTTCAGGTATGCATCTGCTCGCTCCCCATGGGATGAACCGATTGGGGCAGTACTGTAGAAATACATTCTGCTTGCTAATTAAATGAGAGCAGGGGAGGGTCTGGTTGTATTCATTATTTGTATTAATTATTAGATTTAATAAAAAAAAAATTAAAAAAAAACGGGGGTAGTTCCCTCTTGATGGTCAGAAGAGAATGTACTTGTTGTGCATTGTTCCTCAGCGTTCCTCACTCTTTCTCTAGCCCGCACCAGTGTTCTTCAGTGTTTCTCACTCTTTCTCTAGCCCGCACCAGTGTTCCTCTGCGATTCTCACTCTTTCTCTAGCCCGCACCAGTGTTCCTCAGTGTTTCTCACTCTTTTTCTAGCCCGCACCAGTGTTCCTCAGCGTTTCTCACTCTTTCTCTAGCCCGCACCAGTGTTCCTCAGCGTTTCTCACTCTTTCTTTAGCCCGCACCAGTGTTCCTCTGCGATTCTCACTCTTTCTCTAGCCCGCACCAGTGTTCCTCAGCGTTTCTCACTCTTTCTCTAGCCCGCACCAGTGTTCCTCAGCGTTTGTCACTCTTTCTCTAGCCCGCACCAGTGTTCCTCAGCGTTTGTCACTCGTTCTCTAGCCCGCACCAGTGTTCCTCTGCGATTCTCACTCTTTCTGTAGCCCAGACTCTCTCTTGAACTCGTGATCTCGCCCTAATATTTCTGTGTGTTGTCTTGCTTGAAGGTAACCAGCTCCCCGGTGTCCATGGATATGAATGGGTTGACGGTTCCTACAGAGTTCCTTTCTCGACACAGCTCGGATGGAATTATCACTTTTGTGGATCCGCGCTGCATCAACGTTATTGGCTACCAACCACAGGTTAGCTTGTTAAACCCAGTTAAGGATTTAGTTTTGTTGTTTATTTGACTTATTAATATATTGTGATTGCTTTCTCAAGGATCTGCTGGGAAAGGACATATTGGAGTTCTGCCATCCTGAAGATCAGAGCCATCTAAGGGAGAGCTTTCAACAGGTACACATGTACCATTGTTTTACATGAAGATACATTCATTTGAACAATAACATTTGCAGGAAAGTTGCCCAATAATTAACCAGAAGTAAAATAAACTTCATTGGATTTTGAAATTATTGTTATCTGTATATTAATGTGCGGTTTAAAGCCAAAGCAAACCCAGTGTTATTGATTAATAGAACATTAGTTTATTCAAAGCAAAATAAAACCATCAGTACTATGAAATCCACTCTGGTGAATGCAATTCAAAATCAGCAATGGCAGCTTTCTCTACCTATTGAAAATAGCTGTTATATCCCTGCCACATTGTATTCTGTGACAGTCGCAGCCAATTTTAGTGTCTTATTTTTTTTTAAATAAAAATTAATATTTCCAAAGAACATAATTTAAACTGTTCTATTAGGAAAATATTATAATTTCCTAACTCCAAAATGAAAAAAATAAATTCTCAATTTTCTATCTCTCTGGGGCCACATATTCATCCCATTCCCAGTGAAAAGGACCACATGGTCGTGCCACGCGAAGCCCAGTACTTCCTGGAATTCCTCATTTCCAGAGAGGCATGCTTATATCACTGACAATAAATTGATTTGTTTATTTTGACTTTAAGTGCAATCAAATTATTTTGTAAACCAATTCGTACCCTGGCACAAACAGACAAACAACAACATAATATGTGATTGAACTTGTGTATTTTTGGAGGCATATTGTCAGTGGTAGCCAAACCACTTTTAAGATTTAAATAAAACAATTGGCAACTTGACCATGTTTTATTCATCAGCTACGTGCAATAACATTGTGCAAGACCTGACTAATATTAATACATATTTATGCAAACCCCTTTCCATTTCCAAACATGAACTGCAATGCTTCTTAATAAAAATGAAAATTCCTCTGTGTTTTTTTTTTTTTTTTAAAGCTCATTGCACTGAATAGAACCACTGATTTAAAAAAAAAAAGCAGCTTGAAATAAAGTGATCTGTATCCTCATTACATAACAGGGATGATGACCATCTTTCTAGAACATCTTTCACCTCCTTAGCTGTTATCAGGTCGGGGCTTGAAGGAAGGGAGAAGCATTGAAGTAACTGGCCCTGTGTTTTCTTGCTATTGCCCATCGTGGAAGGGCTTTGCTTCCTTTGAAAGATACATTTAGTTGATAGAAAGTGAAAGCCGGATGGGAATGATTCCCATTTTGGGCCAAGAATAACAAACCAAGCTGTATCTCTGCTTCCAGAGCAGAGTCTATAGATACCTAATAGGAAGCTCTTCTTTGTAAACGTGTCCTCATTTTTTCTTTTCTTTTTTTTTTTGTTTAGCTACTGGGTGTGGTGGTCAACACTGTTGACACAAGGATGTCAAGCCTTCGATTAGCAAACCAGTATTAAAGAAAAATAAATAGTTAGTTTAGCATCTATGCACATTTTAGGCTATGACCCAGAGTCAGTCATCTTTATTTTAAATAAAAATAAATCACTTGATTTTTTTTTTCTTCTTTTTAACAAGTAATACTTTTGTCTGATTTAGTGTAGCAGAAAATCTAGATGTTTGTACTTAATTAACAGTGGCGTGAATGCTATGACAAGAATGTTCACATCAAAAAAAAATTGACAAGGTGTTGCAGACTGCTGCTGCCCTCTCCACTTGAGCAGACGTCAGAAATGAACAGAGGCCCCACTGAAAGAATAGCTTTAAGTACCACAGTCTAGTTTTAAATCGCAATTAAATCTTTCACATGTACACCCTGCACAAATAATGATACTCAGTGGTGTGGGGGGACAACAACAATTAGAAGGATCTCTTGCTGCATGATGACATTCTGTCTGTTGATTATTCCAAGTTATAGATGTTAACATTGGTAACCCTCTTCAAAGTATTCCTTCTCATTGGTTGCGGTACAGTAATGTGTAGTTGCATGTCACCAAGGAGTATATGCATAGTCACTCTATATATAATATAGTCTCTGGCCACTGCAGTTGAATGCTTTGCACAGGTACCCCAGTAGTAAGTTGAAGCTGTCCCTGTGTATTGATGATTTCTTTCTAGGTTGTTAAACTGAAAGGCCAGGTGCTCTCTGTGATGTATCGTTTCCGCACAAAGAATCGTGAGTGGATGCTGATCAGGACGAGCAGCTTCACCTTTCAGAACCCGTACTCGGATGAGATCGAATACATCATATGCACCAACACCAATGTCAAGTACGTGTTTCCCATGTTTCTCCATTTCAAAATCCATCAGACAGTGAATATATAGGGGTAGAGTGTGATATGAGAATGTAATGCCCAACCGAGGGGTGGGATGCTACATAAACTGTTTATCCAAGCATCCCACCCCAAGGGCGGGCATTCAGTTATCATTTAGCACACACTACCTACCCCATGCAGTATTTTGTATAATGTCAACTGGATGAGTCCATTGAAAAAATTGCTCACCAGTTGTTATATATATGTATCTATATGATAATGTTGTGCATCCCTCAGCACAGAAACATGTAGCTTACTGCTGAGACTGGCAGAGTAAATATTCACATTTAAAAAAAGGAACCCTTATTTTTGCTTTTACTAATTTTCTATGGTTAACAGTCATAGTTATAAAGTAAGCTGGGAATAGCATTGTTTAAATTGTAATATAATTAATACCAGTCAGGTTCTGTGGTGATTGCTTTTAAAACTGGTCAGAAGCTCAGTTTATTTCTAAAGGTGTTAAAAAATGTTAAATAATATTTGTATGTATTTAACATATATATACTTGGCAGGACTACGTGTTTTTTTTAGACTTCGATTCTCCTGTATTCAGTTTACTTAGGTCCTTTCGGTGCCTGGAAACCAATAGTAAGAACAGTGGGGCTTGAAATGACCTGTTTACTTTCAGCATAACATTTCAACACAGGTGTTTTTGCAATGTCAGCATTCCTCAGTTGGAACACAGCAGCAAGTACTGGCTCAGAGACAGCATGGGGCAGTAGCAGGTTTTGTTGCTCTTAGTCATGGAGTCTTGAAAGTTCTCTACGAGGGAGGTAACTTCCTAATGATGATTCTGTTTGGAAAATAAGTCAAGCCAAAAGTTCATTCAGTGAAAATGAAGTCCTTCAAAACATTATAGATATTTCCTTCCTGTATTTTTTTTCTGATGTATTGATGCTGACAAAGCTTTTTTGAATTCTGAAGTGGGTTTGTTTAAAAAACAACTTGCCCTTGGGTACACCCTCCTGATATGACCAGTTCACTGTGTTCCACGCACACAGGAGCTGCTGTCTGATCCTTTCCGGATTTGATGGATTGCTTCATGGAGGAACATTTCAAAATGGATAAATAAATCATGAACACCTAAAACAATAAATGCATTTGAATGGGGTATTACTGTGGAGACTTGATAATCTGTACAGGTCCAAGGGTAGTTCTACAATGTTAGAAATTCAGAAACCAATGGGTACTTGCACCCTGTTTCATGTGGAACACCAGTGTAAACAGTACCAGCACAACAATCAGGGAAGGCAAAGTCCAGATCGGTTCTGGAGGTTTCATTTGGTTTACAGTGTGGTGTTTGCTATAGCAAAGTAGTTTTTTGTTGAACAGTTTTACTGCATGCTAGTTAGAAATATTGTAGGACTCTGGAATAACATTTTTATAAAATATGAACAGCTAATTATTACCTTTCAAATGAGCCATTGACAACCACTCTAGGGCTTGTAGAACCGGGGGAAATTATGTTTGAAGTGGCAAGTGTCAATGAAACTGCATTGAAAGCTGTTTTTAACAGTGTTTTTTCCTGAATTTAATGTTAATCGTGTATTTTTTCCTCGATTTAACAAAAAAAAGTTCTGATATTATTATTATTATTATTATTATTATTATTATTATTTATTTCTTAGCAGACGCCCTTATCCAAGGCGGCTTACAATTGTTACAAGATATCACAGTATTTTTACATACAATTACCCATTTATACAGTTGGGTTTTTACGGGAGCAATCTAGGTGAAGTACCTTGCTCAAGGGTATAGCAGCAGTGTCCCCCACCTGGGATTGAACCCACGACCCTCCGGTCAAGAGTCCAGAGCCCTAACCACTACTCCACACTGCTGCCCCAGTGTGTAATACATAAATGTTAAACATATTCTTCAAAGTTTTGAAAACTGTAAATTTTTTTGGCATTGTAGTATGCAGAGGAAGCGGAGACATTGGCTCTCAGAGTGTAAGAGCAACTCTGCAGCACACAACGCCAAATCAAATGCTTCAGTGGGCGGGGGGCTCATTGAGCTTCAGATTTAGCTGGCAAAATAATTATTTATTTAGTGAAAACCCAGGTTTTATTTTTTTCAGATTTAATTGCTGAACGATAATGTTTTTCAGATGTATCTGTTAGGTAATTGTTGACTCGCCAAGTTTAAAAAAAGTTGCAACAAAATGTATGCTAAGTAAGGGGAGGGGGGGCAGCATATAAAAAGTATGCGCAGCAGTGATATAGAGCACAGGATTGTAGATTATGCTGATGCTGATTATGCACCTGTGTATCGAACAATGGTTACATGGTACTGTTATTTTCACTAGTCCTAAAAGCAGATAGTAACATGCTGTTGTAATGAATACCAAGCACAGCTGTGTGGTGATGTGGTGTTCTGTAACGGCACTCAAACAGTTTTGTCTTTGACCTTTCCAAAGGCTTTATTGATTCCATTGTACACCCTATTTACCTGTGTTGTCATTTCAAGCACTGACACTGTAATAATGAAAAACTCAAAAATTGCTACCAATTACTAAAATAGACAAGAAGAGGACTTCAAAAACTTTCTTTAAAAACAAAAACTAAACTAATTAGCATTGCTTCTTGAGGAGCAAGAACTGTGATGCTCTTAACTGAGCATTCACTCGGGCTGTGTGCTGTAGATACAGTAGTATAAACCTTGGTTTAATCAGTTGTTCAGACTAAATGCAGCAAGTTCTGCATGACTGCTAGTATTTGACTATAAAAAAATACACAAAACCTCTTACTTGGATCAGTGAAGCACTATAAAAACATTTTTTGTTGAACATGACAAAAGCAAAATACAAATTTGATCAATGGTGTAATCTGCTGTGAACTTGTGTCCTTTTTCAAATATCAGTAATGTTCCAACTATGAAACCTCATAAACCTTCTGCATCTGTTGCACGGTTTCAGTTGTTTTGAGCTCATTTCAAGCTGTAATGATGAATTGTTTGGCTTTAATGGTTTTGAACACTTTTTTTGCATTTGCTACCTTATGGTGCTTCAGTTCCATTTTCACAGCCTCTCTAATCATTGATGACTTCAGCTGAAAGTGATTATCTCTTTCCAGGCAATAACGCATTGAAGACTCTCAACATGGAGAAAAGTACAGCTCTATAATGTTCATCTAAACTAAGGGGAGCAGTGAAAGGGGTACTGAAGGAACTACACCTGAATGGTGTAATTGACTTGGCTGACAGGGTAGGGGGTATATTAAAATAGCCATTCTGAGTTTATATAATTGTGCCGGATCTGGAAAACCTGCCGGTGCATTTTAAGGAATCCTACTGCTTGATTCAGTAGGAAGATTTGGATTTGGTTTGAAATTTGAATTCCTTGTTTGAGTGCAAATTGTAATCCAATTGGCCTTGGAAACCTTGGGTAACATTCGTTTTCATTCATATCGTTCCTAGCAGTTCTGGGTGACCCTGTCTGCACTTGTTCCTGTCATTGGGTTTGGCTGCGTAATAGGTTCTGTGTATGTTTGGGAGATTTTTAGTGAGCGTTTGACATGAATGGGGCTTTGGAGTAATTGCTGCTGTTCAAATTGTTTTATTTGATGTGACAGTTTTCTTTGAAGTGGTCCTTGTGAGCTGGTAGGTTGGATTGATTATAGTTACTTACCTTGGTCATTTGACAGACTTATTTTTATAGGATGTGGCAGGAACGTGCTAAGCAGAGGTCTGGTTATTATTGTTACCAATACAGTCTAACATTTTCACAGGAACTTTTCTATCGTTGCCACTTGCCTTTTGTGTTTTGAGACAATCAGTTTCCATCAGATATATTGCTGTACGGAAGCCCTGTGGGGTGTTTATGTCTGTTAATTAAAGAATCGTGTCTCTTTGAGAGGCTGATGAAAATGAACTTTCTTTAATGTGAGCACAAGAGTCAGTAAGAGGTACTTCTGTTGCTGAAGAAATACATAATGACTTACAAAACACTGCTCTGGGAATAGTGGGAACAGGGGCTAAGGCAGTGTTGGTCTGGGGTCAGTGTGTGCTTCTTACCAAAGGCACAATGTGTCTCTCTTAAAACACGCAATGTACAAAAATGTGGGAGCCTGGCATGAACTGGGCATGTTTTAGTGTTCCTTAAAGCTAGCACGCTGCCTGCATAAAGCAAAGGTTTAGAACAAAACAACCTGGATATTATGTTTTAAAGATAGTGCAAAAAGATATATTTGGTCACGTGGCTGCAATATTCCGTATTCAATCTGTTATCCAAGACGGGACTATAAATTAGGACATTGTCATTTTTTTTTATTTTTTTTTCACTAACACTGTTGCCATTACCATTTTTTTTTATTTTTTTTATTATTATTTTTTTTCTAAATCAATCTTATGCCATGCCCTTTGTTTTTAGGCAGCTTCAGCAACAGCAGCAAGCAGAGCTTGAAGTTCATCAAAGAGATGGTCTCCCATCATATGACCTGTCTCAGGTAATACTTTGACAGCTTCAACTGTAAAAACTAGCTTTAAATGATCTCTCTCATCGGCCTCTTAAAAAATCATCTGTCTCCGCGGCTGTCGGTGGCATCAGATTCCACTGCGTAGTGGTAAAGCAGTCAAGGTTAAACCACACCAATCACCTTTGATATGCTCCTATCAAAAGCATCTCATGCTTCCTTACTAATTGCAACAGGTGCCTGTTCCTAATGTTACTGCTGGTGTCCATGAAGCAGGCAAACCAATCGACAAGGCAGAGAGCATGTTCACCCAGGAAAGGGACCCTCGCTTTGCTGATATGTACACCGGGATTGCAACTAGTAAGTTAAACTTACTATTTTTATATAACTCGGTTGGCTACAAAACAGCTGTGGGGAGTGCATTGTGTTTTCTAATGCCAAAATGCAGATCTGTTTTGCAATCAGTCAGCTGACTACTAAGAAGAAACAGAGGGAGGCAGATATTGCTGCTGTTTACTGTAGCTGAGATTTTCAAAGTTAGTGTAGAAGCGAAAAGCAACAAATGTATGCAGGTCAACTGGCAAGTAATTCTTGGGTCTGGTTAGTATTCAGAGAGCCTTATCAGGGATAACATTTGGAGATCTCTATTCTCATTCCTTCAATCTCTGTGGTGAAATAGTTTGCAGTTTACACATTTACTAATGGTACAGGTTATGTAACAGGTTGAAGCAGTTTCTATTCAGTATACTTTGTTTTTCTCGCTCCAGTGAATAGACTAAATATATAATCAAGTTAATAACCAATAAAAGTTTTCCATTTTGTTTAACAGATGAGTCTGTCTTTTTTTATTATTAAAAGCACCTTCACAGAGGGGGTGTGTGTTTCATTAAAAATGCAATTTATTTCAGCAGCTGACAAAAAAATGATGGCTTCGTCTGCAGCTGGAGGGACCCAGCAGCTTTATTCTCAAGGCAGCCCATTCCAGCCAGGTCACTCGGGGAAGAGTTTCAGGTATGCGGGTTTGAGTTTGAAGTATCGTTTGTTCTCCACATGTGTGAATCTAACACCCTTGCCAAGTCTACCCTAATCAGGATGTAAAAATAAATAGGAAATAGTTTTTAGGCAAGTTTTAACTGAACACAGAATGTGGGAGGATTTTTCTTGCTTCATTTCTAAGACCCTGTGTAAGTCGTGATTTCATGGGCTGCGCGGAAATTGTGAAATTGGCCCAATACTGTGATTTTTTTACAATATTCTTAAGCAATAAAAATAAATTATTTCATAATTATTATGTGTATTTCATACAGAAAAAACACATTAATGAAACTGTACAGTTCATGTGACTATGCAGTCTAGGCTGGAAATTAAAATACTACACAGTGTAAACAAGAAAATGGTCTCTTAAAAAAAAAAAAAAAAAAGGTCCTGGAGGATTGTTAATAGATACTGTAATATCTTTCAGTTCCTCTGTAATACATGTACCAGGAGTCAATGATATTCAATCAGCATCTTCAGCTGGACAGAACTTGGCACAGATTTCTCGACAGCTGAACCCAGCTCAGGTTCCCTGGACTGGGAATCGCCCTCCTTTTTCTGGACAGGTAAAAAAAAAAAAATAAATAAATAAATAAATAAACAAAATATATGATATATCTGTATCTATCCTGGTAGAATTCGAGTTGTACAATTCATTTTTTTCCAGCAAATCCCGTCACAGTCCGGGAAGGCTCAGTCATCTCCGTTTGGCATTGGATCGAGTCACAGCTACCCAGCAGACCCCTCTTCTTACAGCCCCTTGTCCAGCCCCACCACCTCCTCCCCAAGCGGGAATGCCTACTCGAGCCTAGCTAATCGCAGCGCTGCTTTCGGTAAGTCACGCAGTCATCACCGTCAGCCGTGCTTTCTGATCGGTTTTCTGTTCTCCTGTTGCGAAATATTTATTACTACTAGTCTGCTGTGATTTAGGGCCCCCTTGAAACAAAAGTCTCAACAAATCGTATTCTGTGTTTTTTTTTTCATATATATTAATCTCACATATCACACAGAGCTCTTTTTTTCATTTCCCATTTTTTGAAACTGCAAATTCTGGTGAGACACTAAATAAGTGCAAGGTATTTTTGTCATTTTGTAGTGAATACTAACATCTGATTGTTGTATTCGAATACATGTCAAAAAATATTTGTTTGAATATTTGTCCCAGCACTAACAGTTATATATATATATATATATATATATATATATATTCTGGCAAAAAACAAAAAAAGAAAATCTGGCTCTCACTCAAAATTAAAGCTATTAAAAAATGAAATGCTGAATGTTGCATTCAACCTCTGTATGTAATAATCTGCACTGAAGTGCTCCTTTTGTGTTATAATGTTGTGGCCCTGCTGTTTCTGCACAGCAAGGGGAGACTGAAGTCAGTGACTCGTGAGCTAAGGGTTCATGTGTCTTCATTCATTTAAAAGTGGACACAGGCGTGCTTTATACTGACTGTCCACCAGGGGTCAGGTTTTCTTATTCCTGTGTTGCACACCATACAGTGTGAAATCCCCTGCAAACTGATACTAACTGTATTGACTTCACTGTGAACTGTGTAATATGCTGTAAAATTGCATAGATGCAAGGATCGGAACTGCTTTCTCACAGCAGTGTAACTTACTGTAAGGTAGCTAATAATTGTCTATAGAGCATATAAAGTGGAGAAAAAGTACCGAAACTGCATGTGAAATCTAGGGTATTCCCAGAACTATTTCAGTTGTTCAGTGCCAGTAAAAAAGCTCTGACATTACAGCTTGCAAAAGGAAAGACATGATGGCCCCGTTTGTCTGTTTAACTTTTATGTCACATTGAAATCTGGACTCTTGTTTGAAGATATTTTAAAGGCATGTTTACAAGCCCAGGAAAGATAACTCCACTCAGAACTGCAAACCCCTCTAGAGGTACAGGAAAGAAGACCGCAGAGCAGTGAGCGTATCTGACATACTAACATGTATATTTTGAACTATGTCATTCATTATTGTATGGCAAGTCTTTCGGTAGAGTCACTTCGTGCTGAGAGTGTAAATGCACATGATTCCTTCATTATAACTGCGTTGGTCCCATGAAGCAGCAGTGTGAGTGTAGAGAACGATTCCAAAGCGTGCGGTGAGCCGACACCTTTGCATTTTCACACGGGCTCCACAGAAAGATGCTGTTTCATTTACCATCAGCTAGCACAAGTATGTTTTGAAGTTTACAAAGTGATAAATCACAAGCGTTTTATGACCCGTCAGCTTTGTGGGATTGAAAACATCTGCGGTTCAGATGTAGGAGTAGACATATGATGGATGAGGCTCATCTGGTTGTGAACCCAAAAAAAAAGTTTTATTTGACCTAAAAATGATAATGTTAAATAAGGTTTCAAGTAATGGCTTGTGTACTTAGCCTTAAGCTGGCAAATGTTGAAAGAGTTGTCACCTGTTTTTGAAACACCGTAGCTCATCCCATTCAAAGCAAATTCTTTTAAAGAATGTAACAGATCAGTGTGGTTTTGAATCGGGTTCAACTGAATTATGGAGTATTGCTTAATATATATATAAAATGTCTGATTTGACATGAACCAGAATACTTGTCTCGCGTGATTGAGTATGGAACCAGAACATCTGTCAGCGTCTTCACGCTTTCAAAACACACTGTTTTAAACAATTTGACATAGTTATTGCTTTTGAATTGCTTTACAGAGAGCCATTAAAAAGCAAGTGTGTCGTGTGCTTATTGTTACATGTGATGTGTTTAATTCCGTCTGGCATTACTGACCTATAAAAGGACTGGCAGCAGCTGTGCAGGTTTCTGTTATCTTTGTGCCACTACATTACCTCCACACCGACTCCCGCCCTTCATCTGGTTGAAACCTGGCTCAATTCAAACTCCCCTTGAAAATCATGAAATGAATGCAAAATGAGTACATCTTTAAACCACTTGCTGTAATGTTGTAATTGTATAATAATATTCATCCTTATACAGATATTGTGATAACTGTGTGTTATGCATATGCAGGTTGCTTGTTGTATATATGGTGTGCAGTAGGTATCAGTATTCTATATTGTGTACCATGGTGTTTTGGAAGCTATACAAGCAGTGTGCATTATACTATTATAATGTGCATTATACATGTTTGTGGGAGGGTGGTGGGCAACTCACTGACACCAGGAGACAGTATTTTACAATGTTATACAGGAGTTGCATGTTATACAAAGGGTGTTGCCCAAGGCTGCCCAGCCATGTGCATTATACGCAGGGTGTGTGCTTTACACAGGATATGTGTTAATATTAATAACTACTGGAGTTATGATTTCTATGGAAATACCGGCTGCCATTCATATAAAGTTGGAATTGCTGTATTTGTGGAGGTTTTGACGTAATAATTTTTAATCAAACCATGATTTACTTTAACATACTTTGCAATGTTAAAATCCACCTCTGCACAAGTAATAAATCATTATGCCAATAATATTGTGCTATTAAGTGTATTCAACTCCCCACCTCTGCAAAGCAGAGGAATGATTTAAAGGTTGCTGGAGCTGGAATGTTTTCTGTTGTAAATCATTGATAAGATGGAATATCCACCAGTATGCTGTTCAGCTTAATTTGTGTTTTTTTTTCTTCTTGTGAATAAAAAACTTGTTATTTTGTGTGTAGGTGTTTTACTTCACCTCTTTGAAGTAAAGGCACCATCATTCACATTCATTTGTGAGCATGATGTTCTGTTGCGTAGGCTGAAACATGTACTAATAAATATTTCATGAAAGTGAAGTAAATTTAACAAACCCTGCCCTGCTGATGTGATCTGGCTAAAGGGAAAAGTTAAGACTGGAAATGTTCTGCACACTGCCAGTGGATGTTCTTGTGCTGCACTGTGTATTTGGGCTTCATGACCCTTTAATCTTTTCCCAGCTGAAGGTGGACAGAGTGGAGGGCAGTTTCAAGGCAGACCGTCTGAGGTGTGGTCTCAGTGGCAGAGCCAGCACCACAACCAGCAGGGCAGTGAGCAGCACGCACACCAGCAGCCAAGCCAGACTGAGGTCTTCCAGGTAAGGACCCAGCCAACGTACCAGAACCCATGAAACCATTGTGATTCCGCAGCCTGTCTTCTGTACGTCAAACAGAAACTGAAAATACCGTACACAGAGGTTGGAATTTTGGGGCTTTGGCAAGAGTGGAGTTGACAGTTCCCTTTTTGGCACTTCCTGTAATTGTGAGCAGTTGATCTCCTGTTTAATCTGAAATCATTGCATTGTATTTTGCAGGATATGTTGCCTATGCCTGGGGATCCCACACAGGGTACGGGCAATTACAACATTGAAGATTTTGCTGACCTGGGCATGTTTCCACCTTTTTCTGAGTAAATGGAGAGAACGAAATCTAACTTTGACCTTTCCCAACTTGGTTTGATTCATTCTGAGCATTAAGTACCTTCAAGGCCTACAGCACACTGAGACTGTCTAAATGCATTAATTGTACTCTGTAACAGGTGTGGGACTTTGCAACAGAAACAAAGGAGGAGTTTGCTGTTGCATCATTTAATCCATGCTTATTTTGAGAACGCCTAGATATACAGCATATATCACTCTTGAGGATGAAAATCAGAATATTACAAGAAAGAGAGAAAAAAAATCTAAGTACATTTCTTTAATAACTAGAGTTAGAGACCCCAACTGAGTTAATCTTAATTACAGGAGGAAGTGGTACTGATAGTGTGGTTTCCTTTTGTTTCAGTGAAACTGAGTCACTGAGAGTTCATTTTACTTGTATTCTGAGCAAATAGGCCAGTCTGTCTTACTTTAATTGCTATGGTTTGTTTAGAAAATGCACATGTGCATTGATGCGAACCAGTGTTACATTAACATATCATCGGTGTGAAGGTATTACCGTAATGAGTTGCATAAAATGAACCAATGTAGAAATCCCCATTCACTTAATATTCCTGAAAAAAAATAAATTAAATAAATAATAATAATAATAATAATAATAATAATAATAATAATAATAATAAAAATAATAATAATAATGCATAGTTTTGCATACATATCAGACTGATGAGGAATTGTATAATGTTAATACAAGTGAATGAAACTTGTAGAAGTCACAATATTTTGAAAATTTATTCCCATGTAATTTAGGCTGTTGCAGAATTCTTGCTGCAGTCCTGTTTTTGTTATGCTTTTATTGAAAATGCTGAGAATGGCTTGTACAATAACTTCTAGCTCAAGTGATGTACTTTGAAAGTGTGCATAACAGGTAACAATGTGTGAAAGAGAGATCACTTTGTTTTACACCGATCAGTAAATTTAGTAGGAATTTTCTTTTCTTTTGTAAATAATGCAACGTCTTTATTATTAATATACTGCTATACATTTCATGCAGCTATAATATATATAATAGTGTGCTATGTGAGTAAATATTTAACTATTAATCTTTAGTTATTTGATATTTCAAGTGAGTCTAGAATTGTAAAAGTGTAACGTGATTCAGTATTTTTGTGTAACTTTATAAACAAATGTGCTTATGTCAATAAATACTTATTGTGTTAAATGTGTCAAGTTCAAATGGTTAAACAGTACATAATGTAACACGTTTCATTTCTAATTATAAAGTGTTTCTGATTCATGACTGGGTCATTTAAAAAATGTTCCCCTCAAAATGTTAAAGGGGGGGTGGGTGAGTGGGGGGGGGGGGGGGTTCAAGTTTTTTTTACATCAAACACAATTTGCACAATTGTAAAAAACAAAATACTTCTGTTTAGTGAAAGGTTTTTTTTTTTTTTTTTACTCAAACAAAAAATTGATCAAATAGCATTTTGGTGTAAAGAAGATACATCTGGCCCAGTTGTCTTGCACTAATAAGAGTATTACTTGTATTGTAACACTTGAAATGTATTTGCTTACGATTGTAAGTCGCCCTGGATAAGGGCGTCTGCTAAGAAAAAAAATAAATAATAATAATAATAATTTTAATACTATTGGTTATCACTCTTAAAGCTCATACCACTGGAAAGAAATACCGATATTATAGGAACCCATGCTGTGTAATTATACAGAAGAACACACAGGAAAATGATTAGTCATTGTTATTAATATTATCATTTGCTAGGGCAGGGCAGATTGGGCAGTTCAAGCGACACTGCAGCTTCCAGCAGGAAACAGAGGGTGGATGTAGAACATGCTGAGTTCAGGTTCCCATGAGCCTCTCACTGGACAGTGACTGACAATGTGCCCATTTTATGTCAATTGAGGTCCAGCTGCTACTGTTGCAGACGTCAGTCAACTTCTTTTTGGTACAGAGTCAGATGTCCTTGCCATTACAGAAAGGATATAAAAATTAGGTATGTTTTGGAACATTTAGTTACTAGATTTATGAGGACACTGTCAATCTACGAAGAGATCTGGGCTTTTGTTAACTGTTCTTGTTGAATGAAAGTACAACTATTTTATGATACCAACTTGGCTGTTTTTTACTATGTGTTAATAAGATGCACAGCTTGCTTTTAATCTGCAGTTGTAAAACAGAAATGACCACTCACAGTATCCCTGTCTGTGGGCATCCCCTGTGTGGGTTAATTATGGTGTGTGTTATAGTGAGTGCTGTTGGGTTAAACCTGTTAAAAAGAAAAAGTATAAGTATAATTGGCCTTTTAAACTACCAACTGTATAAGACATTAATGATCCCACTTTGTATCAGTACATCACTGTACCCATCAGACAAGGGGATTCCTG
Organism: Acipenser ruthenus; assembly: GCF_902713425.1. Lineage (NCBI taxonomy): Eukaryota > Metazoa > Chordata > Actinopteri > Acipenseriformes > Acipenseridae > Acipenser > Acipenser ruthenus. Next base: position 26,702,806 of record NC_081209.1, read on the forward strand.
ATATCGGGAAATAATGATTAAGATCATTTTCAGTTTCATTAAGCACATGCAGAGCCTATACAGGGCATGTATAAATAGAGCATACTGAGTGATCCTTCGTGGTACATGGGTATGTATGAATAGAGCATACTGAGTGATGCTTCGTGGTATATGGGTATGTATGAATAGAGCATACTGAGTGATGCTTCGTGGTGTGTGGGTATGTATGAATAGAGCATACTGAGTGATTCTTCGTGGTATATGGGTATGTATGAATAGAGCATACTGAGTGATCCTTCGTGGTGTGTGGGTATGTATGAATAGAGCATACTGAGTGATGCTTCGTGGTATATGGGTATGTATGAATAGAGCATACTGAGTGATCCTTCGTGGTGTATGGGTATGTATGAATAGAGCATACTGAGTGATGCTTCGTGGTGTGTGGGTATGTATGAATAGAGCATACTGAGTGATCCTTCGTGGTGTGTGGGTATGTATGAATAGAGCATACTGAGTGATCCTTCGTGGTGTGTGGGTATGTATGAATAGAGCATACTGAGTGATTCTTCGTGGTGTATGGGTATGTATGAATAGAGCATACTGAGTGATCCTTCGTGGTGTATGGGTATGTATGAATAGAGCATACTGAGTGATGCTTCGTGGTGTATGGGTATGTATGAATAGAGCATACTGAGTGATCCTTCGTGGTGTATGGGTATGTATGAATAGAGCATACTGAGTGATCCTTCGTGGTGTATGGGTATGTATGAATAGAGCATACTGAGTGATCCTTCGTGGTGTATGGGTATGTATGAATAGAGCATACTGAGTGATTCTTCGTGGTGTATGGGTATGTATGAATAGAGCATACTGAGTGATCCTTCGTGGTGTATGGGTATGTATGAATAGAGCATACTGAGTGATGCTTCGTGGTGTATGGGTATGTATGAATAGAGCATACTGAGTGATCCTTCGTGGTGTATGGGTATGTATGAATAGAGCATACTGAGTGATGCTTCGTGGTGTATGGGTATGTATGAATAGAGCATACTGAGTGATCCTTCGTGGTGTATGGGTATGTATGAATAGAGCATACTGAGTGATCCTTCGTGGTGTATGGGTATGTATGAATAGAGCATACTGAGTGATTCTTCGTGGTGTATGGGTATGTATGAATAGAGCATACTGAGTGATCCTTCGTGGTGTATGGGTATGTATGAATAGAGCATACTGAGTGATCCTTCGTGGTGTATGGGTATGTATGAATAGAGCATACTGAGTGATGCTTCGTGGTATATGGGTATGTATGAATAGAGCATACTGAGTGATCCTTCGTGGTGTATGGGTATGTATGAATAGAGCATACTGAGTGATGCTTCGTGGTATATGGGTATGTATGAATAGAGCATACTGAGTGATCCTTCGTGGTGTATGGGTATGTATGAATAGAGCATACTGAGTGATTCTTCGTGGTGTGTGGGTATGTATGAATAGAGCATACTGAGTGATCCTTCGTGGTGTGTGGGTATGTATGAATAGAGCATACTGAGTGATCCTTCGTGGTGTGTGGGTATGTATGAATAGAGCATACTGAGTGATCCTTCGTGGTGTATGGGTATGTATGAATAGAGTCTGTATAATTTGAAATAATGTATAATGTGATATCTTAAAGCAAGACTAGGATTTGGGGGCTGGAAAATAAATATGGCGTGCCACAATCATTTGTTTTGTAATCAAGCGAATGGATTCCATCCTTTGGACATGCAGCCAGCCTATCTCCAGGCCTTTGTTAAGTACATCTGGGTTAGGGTCATCCCTGGACAGAAATTGATTCAATAATTTCTTGCCAGGCCGAAGGCTCTGTTTCTAACCACTTTGCCATTTGGTTGGTTATAATGACGCTCATTATTACTCACACTGGTACGCTGGTAAAATGCTCTAGAAATATCCAGCTGCAACTTACCACAGTGGGGTAGTTCCTAGCTGGATAAAATTGACCCCTAAGCCCATCCTTTAAATAAAGGTCAGATTGGACTGAAGCCCAAAGAAGTGATTGCTTTACTGTAACCATCAAAAACTTCTTAAATACAGCATCTCTGAAACCCTGGCAAAAGAGCAGAGTTCTGTTTTTCTTGTAGAACAAATTTGACCTTCTGGCAAAACCTTTGCTATTGTATGCCACCAAGTCCTCACATCTCACTGACAAGAAAAGTGTCTTGCCTGAGAATAACATATTTAAGTGATTAGACTACAGTATTGTTGGAATGCAGACGCACACAAGTATGGAATGAAAATGTCCCAAAGTTAATGAGACTTCCAGGAACATTTCTTTATATTTCCAAGTTCTGTACATATCAGTTTGTTTTGTTTTTACTTAACTGCCAAAGCAACATAGAGTCTGAACAGCTTACTGTTCTTTTGTGCAGCCTTTGTCTTCCACAACAGTAATGTTCTCCAGAACTAGGATGACCCTGAGCATGTGGACTTAATAAATGACTAAAGTAATTTTCAGAATAGCCAAATACAGTAGTCTCCATGTATAGGAACACCTCCTAAGGGAACAACAGATTTTTCCCATTATAAATGCTCCATCTAAAGGAACTTTCCTTAAAAGAATACCTTCTTGGCACTGACAGCGATTCGTGCCCAGCCCAATTATAAATATACTTTGACGACTGTGTGGAATAACTATAGATTCAATCACTGATTGAATTCATCAAATGTTATTTAGTTAGCCTGGCATTAAACATCAAATCCACCAAAAGTAGTGACTAAAAATTAATTTCTGTTAGACAACTACATGTGGAATTAAAGTTGGTGGGTCAGTCCCCAGTTCTTGCACTCATCTGAAGCAAAGCTCATAAAAATAATCAAATGTGTTCTTCATTGAAAGGCGGAATCACCATTTCTTTGTAAAGCAGGAGAATGAAGCATCAAACATTCAACATCGTAATCCTAGCATGTATAGGGTCTTTAGTACATTTTCAGCAGAACTGCAGTGTAAGCATCACGTAACCACTGCAAACAATGAACGAGGCTGTCCAGCAGTTTGTTAGGGGATACACAGCTGTTTGTCTTTCCAAGCGGTTTTGAGATCCTTCAGATCCTGTGCGTGTTCTCAGAAGCACTTGAAGACTACCGATGTGTCTGTGTGGAACATGTGGATACTTCTAACATCGTCTTACTCTACAACAATGCTTACATGGCTGGAGGGGTGTACTTGGATTATTGTGTAATAGCTTATTTATACCACAGGTATTTATGCAACTCAAAGATAGAACAACATTAGCAAGTTTAAAGTAAATGTGTTGCACGTGTTTGGAACGGGCTGATGCAGTGAAATGCCACAATGCAACAACAATAAAAACTGTACCTGCTGTATAGTCACTGATATTAACTGATTTTTACTTTAACGGCTGGTTTCACAGACCCAGATTAGCACTAATCTAGGACTACCTAATGTAGATTAGTGCTAATTGCGGTCTGTGAAACTAGCTGTTGGTTTGGTAAATTATAGTAAAGATGGGAGCAAACATCTGGTTCAAGTGCCCCCTCAAGCACAGTGGCCCGTTTTGCATGGAGGTGTCAGGAGGTTATTTGGCTGTGGTTAAAGGTTAAGGGAATGGGCACCTGACCGGAATAATCAATTATCACTTTCTACTGCCTTAAACCACTTTACTAAGCTAAGGTCACAGCTGTCAGCATCTGTACTCTGGATCATTGGAGTGTTGTACTCTAAGCAACCTTTCTGCCGTGTCTCTGTTTGGCTTCTGCCTCTCCATGTAAAAGGCACGCGTGTGGTTTTGATGCATGCCTCTACTAAAATCTCTGCCATGATTCCGTCAAACTGATAGAGACAATTCACTTGGAAATGCTAACGAAATGCGTTTGTGCGTGAATAACTGCAGGCACAGAGTAATTAAATCAAAAAAGCTTTTAATATTTTCAAGAGACGTCATTATTATTTTTGGATAACAGCAAGGATGTGTTTCTTGCCACGTTTAGAGTTGTAACACCATTTACCGAAGCCCACAAGTCAAGTGCTTTGTGTTTTTCAAATATCAGCAGCCTACGCCTGTGGTGTAGCTTCCTTAGCCCACTATTTCATTACCCCTGCTCTGCTTGCTTGTTTTATCAACCTTGTAAAACCAGTGCCCACAGAATTCCAGGGTTTGTGACTGTTAGCTCCAAGGTAATGAGGAGAGTAGAGACCCATGTTTTTTTTTTATTTCCCCATCTACGCAAATCCTTCTTTTATTGCTTCTGGTAAATGACCTTAGAATTGTTCTGCTGCGTTAAGGAAAGGAATAATGAAAATGGTAATAAAAGGACTTCCAGGACAATTTCTGACTTGCACACAATGGAACAGCCGGATACTTGATTCAGTGACATCAGTTACTGACCCATGGGGAGAAAGGTCAGCTAAAGGAAATGTCTCATTTGAGGTAAGAGATGATGCACTGACTTCTGTGAGAATCTGAGAAATAGGAAGCCACTCTATTGTAATAACACTGGGCTGACAATACAGTTTTAACCTTTTGCTGTCCTTCTGCTCAGCAGTGCTGCTTCAAAATGTCTTAAATGTCATTTGACCTAAAATGCAAATATTAAAACATAGATTGTAGGCTATATAGTTACCAGTATCTTTACACTTCACACTTTAAAGATTTATTCTGCTAAAACTATGACAAGCATGTATCCGAGTTTGTAGCCGGTGCCAGGAATTCCAGAGTCTGTTTGGTACTGACAATAATTTGATTATCATTTTCATCCCCTCTGAAAATGTGAGAAAGTTGTATTTGATTGTCAATGTCTTTTTTGCTCCAGTTGAAACTGTCTATCCCAGAGCTCCCGTGCTACAGTGGCGAGTTAATAAAAAGCATAGAGAGCTTAAAGCAGTCAGATTACTGCTAGACAGACCCAAGGTGGGATTTCAATTGACGCAGGTAGAGAGTACTGCTGAATAATAACTGGGTTATTCATGTTTTATATTATAATAAAAATATCTATTTAGGTATGGTAAGACTATGTCCCATGACTAAGACAACTCCAATATCATGTGTACCAAGCCAGAGACTGTACAGGCCACTAGGTGTCAGAAAAATAGAGTAGCTATTGTTTGATTGAAAGCTTTACCATACATATATGGAGGAGCAGTCTCTGCATGGCTGAATTTACAAATGGTGATCCTTACTGTTTTTAATACAAATTACTATACAATACAAATGTATTTTTATATAGCGCCCTTCACACCATGGCATCCCAGAGCGCCATACAAAGTTAAAACAAAATAGCTCAAATATACAATACACTCCAGTTACAACCATTATGGTTGAATAATACTGCAATCTAAAGGAGCTTCCAGAGTGCTTCACAGGTGCAGTCAGCTTCCAAGTGCAAATACTGCACCACTGCCACCAGCACAGGGAAAGAGGTTTCGTATTTATGAAAAATGAAAATTACCAGTGAAATAACTGCATTCAGGGTACAGGATATGTACTGGGGAAGTCTATAAAATAAGGTGCTTTTTTTTTTTTTTTTTTTACAAGTTATGTTTCTTCTTTGTCCTAGACAATGTTTGTCTTTCTGACTGTGTCTCTTTATAAGGAAGCCCACTTTCTGAAAGAAGAAAAACAACTGGTACCAGAAAATATAAGCAACCCCATACTGTTCATTTAAGGTCCCTTGTTTGGAACTAATTAGTTTCTTCCTTCCTAGTTTTGTAACATTAAAAGAATGTTTTTACTTTAGGGAAAAAAAAGTGAAAACTTTGCACTGACGCAAAAGCATATTTATTTTCCCAGGGAAAACATAATTTAGTCTCCTGTTTCTAAAATAACCCTGGTAAGTGGGCGGCACACTGACATATTGTGTAATCTGTGTTTATATTTTAAAACAGCATATGTACAACATTAGCTTACAAAATAGTCATGTTAATGTGTTCACTCAACAAGCAATGAACGATACTAACTGATGTAACTGGTGTTGAGTAGCACAAATGTGCTCACTAATTTATCATCCAGGGATTAAGCGTGGATTATTCTGATGAATGTGTACTCATTTTAGTTCTGCTGTGACTTTATTAGAATGTCTTATCTATCCTGCTTTGCTCTCAGTATATATTTTATTAAATAGAAAATACAGTTTCTATTTTATTGGAGAAACAGAGATGTTTAGCTTTTGTTGAACATTTAAGAAGCTTTAGGGCTTACACCATCACATCTCCTGTTGCTAAACATTTCAACACAGATGGACAGCCCACTGATGACATCACAGTTTGTGGAATGTACCCCACTGCCGTGGCAAAAATGCTACCAGGAAACAAAGAGAACACTTTAAAAGTACCTCAGAACCTCCTGGGATGAACATGATTAATAAAGTTCTGTTTTTTCTTCATTAAGTATTTCTAGTGGTTGATGATTATCCTGTTGGATCCCAACTCTCATTATTATTTGTTTATTTAGCAGACACCTTTATCCAAGGCATCTTAGAGACATGGGTGTGTGAACTATGCATCGCCTGCAGAGTAACTTACAATTACGTCTCACCCGAAAGACGGAGCAGAAGGAGGTTAAGCGACTTGCTCAGGGTCACATAATGAGTCAGTGGCTGAGGTGGGATTTGAACCGGGGATCTCCTGGTTACAAGCCCTTTTCTTTAACCACTGGACCACAGATAGATATAGAGCTTTTGCTGTTTTTGAATTCTCTGTAAATATTTTATTACTGGTATACTTTCGTTTTACAGCTGATAAGTCAAATATTTTCATACCTCTGTGCTGTTTTCTTTTTAACTTTCAATATTTAGACTCAATGTATGGCAAAACCCCACAAGATTGTTTAAGTTTTATTATGTTATAGTGATTTTGTTTTTCAGACAACAAAAGTGTTTTCATTTAAAAGCCATGCTGATTATAATGTCTTTTATTCTTATCCTAGGATACTCTTTATTCACTTGAACATTGGTCAAATAAACAGAAAGCACTCTCCATTGCCATGTATTTGTTTGAAATACCTGAGGCAAGCCTTACTGCGCTATCAGCTCTTCAGGACACATGGTGAACAGGTCCAAGTATTTGATTATTCTTTATTAAAAAAAAAGAATGTAGACAGGGTTGAACATTGTGTGAAATAACATAATACACGCACATATGTATATTTAATTACTGAGGCTTCTGCTTCCTGCTCTTTTAAACTTCAGAATGGTTACCCCCGGTTGCTAGCCTTGGGATCCAGTTTGTTTGCAAAAGCAAAGCATAACTGTCCGATCCCCATGCTGGTTCAAATGTTAGGAAGCCTCTCTCCTTGCTCTGACACCCCTAAGGCTTTAATCAATTTCCAAAGAAATGACTAACTCATTACAGTATGCGGGGGCAGAACCCTGGGCTCATTTATCACAAAACAGCAGTACAGCACAGTGCAGCTACTTCAGGTTAGCTATGTAAGCAAAAGCCATTTCAACGCACACAGCATGCTGCAATACACCTTGGGCTGTCAGCCAAGAATTCTAATATAGCCTGTCACGTTTTAGCAGGAAACTTTTTAGTAGCTTTATTGCTTTAAAGCAGGACCCCATATTCAAGGTGAGGAAACACTACTGCTTTTCCAGTTCTTCTCGCAGCCTCTGGAATGTAGAACACAGCAAATTTAACTTCAACCACAAACCCACAATAGTTAACAAAGTTTTAAGTAACATACCAAACATTACAAGTTAGAGATCTGTAATATTCATAGATGAGGGGGGTGTATTTATTGTACTCGGCTCCCTTGAGGAAACTGAACGGCTACACTGTGCAGTCTTAATAGGTTCATAACGCCCACTTGCACAAACAGTTACATTATTAGCATTATTATTGTCAGTATCACAATAATGATGCTAAGAATAAGGAATGCTAACTACATTTTCACTGTAAACAAAATGTAACAATAATCAAACCCATAAATTATCAGAGGCATACAAAAACGTGATTGAATGGTGCCTGGTGTCCAAACCCATACTTGCAGAAGTAGCAGCAATAAAACAAGTGCACTATTCAGAGAGCAATACAGCTGAAATATAACCCCACAGAAATGCTCTTCATTTGTCCATCAGGATAGACACAACACAGAATGAGAAATGAGGGTGGACTATTGTTTATATGGATACTGTATGACTGTAGAACTAGCAGGAATCTCTAATGTATAACATTCCTAATATACCATTCTACAACCACGGAGCCAAGTCAGTGTATAAAAAGAATTCCAAGCATGGCCACTAGGAAAGCCCTATGACAAATCACATGATTCAGACAAACAACAAAGACCCTACACACAAGCTTTGCCAATGCTTGTGTTAGTTAGTGTTGTGGACCTACCTGATCTCAATAACACGTATTGTGGTTACACATGCATAGTTCAAAGAAACGTAAGACTTTAGAAACAGGATCAGAATAATCCTGTAAACATGAGCAATAATGAATAACCAGCTCTTTATGTATCGCTAAATGCTGGCAAGGGAGCCGTAAAGTGATTCCGGCATTCTAATGAAGAGAATGCATTGTCATTTTTTTAAACATACTGCCATGCTCTCTCAAGTCATATCCGGTGTTTTTTTTTTCTAGTTTAAAAAGCCCTAAGTTAGAGTGCCCAGTTATTTTACTCTTGTTGTTCTCTATTGGTAATGTACCCCAATTAATTTTCCCTCGCTGGAGAAATCCCCAAAACAGATCATGAGACTGAAGGTCAGTGGACGTCCCTCCGATCGCACTGTGAAATCGCACAGCCAGGACACAAACCTGCATTTTAAACAAGAAGGAAACAAATAAATACGGGCATTGGCTTCTCCTCCAAAAGTCTATAGTCCCCATATATATTTTGTCAGCTTTATAACACATGTGGTGATAGAAGTTTTTCTTGTTCCAACCCCATAACAATGTTCTCCCTCATACTTAATTTCTTTACAAAAACAAGACACTCGATAGGAAAAATGTATATTTTCCCACCGAAAAAAAAAACAGCTGCAGGTTTTCATTTCCCCTGTTTAGTTTCCTTTGTGGTTCCCACTATATTAACTGCACAGGAATTTGCACTGGAGGCGAGCATATCTTGAGCAATTTAAATGAACCTGCTTGACCTCCTGTACATACAATAGACCATTGAACAATAAACCACAACAGTCAGAGAACAGAAGTTAGTGAAATCAGGTGAAAACAGTACATGATACAACCTGAAAGTGATTGAAATCATTTTCTCTGGAATAACCTAATCATGAACAACTTGGTGCATAATGATGCGGTTCATTTATTTTTGTTATATGAAAGATGACACTTCATTTCTCATCAAGGGCTATTGAATTCTTCCAGCAGCTGTTCAACTCCCTTCCATTCATTGTGTCTCCTATGATGTAATATTAACATAATCAAGAGAAATAAGTGAGTTGTATTTTATTTTTTATTGTTTGTAGTTTCAAACCACAGTAAACCCTGTGTTGTGTGTTTCCTAATATGATGTTTGATGATAAGCAGTCCCTTAAAACTATTTTCAAATAAAATTGCTTTCATTTTTATTCAGAATCTGCATCCAAAGATTGTGAGTTATTGGCTCAAGTGGCAATGCTTAGACTTGTTTTTTTTTTATGTATTTGCTTTGAATAAAGTTTGTGGAAAGGGAAAGATAGAACCGCCACCACCCAGAAACAGACTGATTTATGTATATTGAAGAGTCAAGACTAATTAGATCCATTTTCCTATGAAATGCAAATACAGAAGTAAATCAATGCTGCTGATCATTGTTATAATTCATCCTCTGAACAGGAAACAACTAATTTCTCCTTAATTTGATGGAGCAACTTTTGGCATAAAAGTGGAAGGCTGCTTATGTTAAATGTGGTTTAGGGCATATTTTGGAAGCATGCCGGTGAGAATGTGCTAAAATATTACTGTGTAATGTGTGGGATCAACATGAAGTGAGTTAAGTCTGGAAGGAATGCTACACTTGGCATTAGTTACAACATAAGACAAAAACAGAAGAAAACCTCTCACACTCTCTATTAAACATGGAATAGCCTTTTTATCATCTTGGGCTTTTCAGATAAAATAAAGAAATAAGACAAATCAACAAACAAAGACAAACACAAGTTGAAATAAAGGGATCGGCTGTAGAAATGTTTGCTGCACAAAAGGGGTTTGAAAGTTAAAAGGGTCATCCCTCCTGTAAAGATGGGATTTAAAGTTGCATTGAAAATAAATTGCATTTTGGATCCTAATAATAGAAGAAGTCCCCAGTGGTCATGCAAGCTTTTTACACCAGTCGACAAAACAAGTCGATTTTTAAATGACAGACTGTTATTTTAAGTTGTTAATTAAAAACATTATTATCCAGTACTGTATTATATTGGATAATCAAGACACTCACAAAACATGTTTTTTACTCATGAATCAGAGGGATTATTCGGAGACTGGCATGTTTTACAATTACACACTATTTTTCAGGTTCGTATTAATTAATCAAATTAAGTCTACTCATGATAAAGACGCTGTCAAAACGCGTTGAGATTTTTTTTGTTTTCTAAAAAAATATGTGAAGAGGAAAGCTAAAAGAATAATGGAAATAATTTGTATAATAATTTGTATATATATTAAATAATTAAAATAAATTATTTTTGTGAAGAATTGGTTGTCCTTTTTTTTTCAATTTTACTCATGAATGAAATATGCATTTTTGAGCAGTTCGTTTTTTTGGGGGGGGGGGGGGGGGATTAGCTCACCTTATATAATTAAAGCATTAGGTGTGGACCTCAGCTAGGTTTTTCTACAAAACACAAAAAAACACTGATTTTGTAAAGAGATAGTATGAGAAGGCTCTGTCTAGCAACGAGGGGGAGGGGATCCTCGACCAAGTAAAGAGGTATTGATTTTTTTTAAATGGTTGAGTGTAGCAATAAGGGAGACCGGTGGTTTGACTTTGAGAGGCTCTGAAATACCTTTTATTTTCTTTTTAACAAAGCACTTCTTAGTGTCATATTTACTAAAGACGAGCACCAGATTTCAAATAGCCTTTTTACAGGTTACCTACGCAAAAGTTGTTCCATTAACATTTAACAACATCATTTATTAACATCATTAATCATAACATGTCGAATTTAATCAGATGCATTATTTGTATTATTCGAAAAATGTCTTACAGCACTACGTAAAGAGTTAAGTACCAAGTTTGTGTCAGTTTTCAATTAGCATCGCGTTGAGCAGCAGGACAGGATTCAGGCTGACAACTCTAATCGCACTGTCCTGCAGTACAGTATGTCAGCGCTATCAACAAAATAAAAACAATAACTATGCTGAAAAGCATCTACTTAAAACGTTGCAGTTACGTGACATAAATAACAGATATAAACAAGTAAACGCTCCACACGCAGCGCCCGGAGAGTTGCATTTGTTCAATGGAAATAATACATAATCAGCATTAAGTGCCATCTGCTACAGCTGGACAAGGATATCCGCCGTCTAACCCGGAAGCTGTGTGTAAGAAGGTAGTCTTGTGTCGGGTTAGTAGTGCGGATGCTTGCTTTGTGTTTGTCTTACAGTACAGGTTTTACGTTTTTCTTTTCTAAAACAAGAATAACCATTTAACGTCACTGGTAGCAGCAGTTTTCTACGGTTTCTGAAAAGTCTCCAAAATGGTGTCAAGAAGCATTTGATCGTGTTTATTTTTTATTCTGTTTTTATTTTTATGTTTGCGCTTATCATTATAATTGAATTGCTTTGCTGCTGTAGGGAAGGAGGGAGTTTGGTTACACCGTGTCTCCATGCCAGAGCAAGGCCCCAGGATGAATGGTTTCTCACTAGGTGAGCTGTGCTGGCTTTTCTGTTGCCCGCCCTGCCCGAGCCGGATCGCGTCCAAGCTCGCTTTTCTGCCCCCTGAGCCCACTTACTCGGTGCTGACAGACGAGGCCAACGCGACGTCCAGTCTTCACTTGAATGAGCGGGCAGACTGGCAGTACTCCCAGCGGGAACTGGACGCTGTCGAGGTGTTCCACACCCGAACGAGCCGGGGCAACCGGGTCGGGTGCATGTTTGTCCGCTGTGCCCCCAACAGCCGCTACACCCTGCTCTTTTCCCATGGCAACGCAGTGGACTTGGGCCAGATGTGCAGTTTCTACATCGGTCTCGGATCCAGGATAAATTGCAACATCTTCTCCTACGATTACTCAGGCTACGGGGTCAGTTCTGGCAAACCATCAGAGAAGAACCTGTATGCTGATATTGAGGCAGCTTGGCAGGTGTTAAGAACAAAGTAAGTATTAGTGTTATGCTACGGACACAGTTTATTTATATTTTTAAATGGTTTGGACTGTATCTTGATTTAAAAGAGATTTAAAGTTTTTTTTTTTTTTTTTTTTTTTTTTTTTTAAATCGGCTACATTCCATTCAGTTACTATTGTGAAGGAACCCCTCCCCCATCTGTAAATTTGCCATGGTTACCGTTGTCAACTCTACCACATTGAACCACTGCATTTTTCTCTTTTTAGTCTTATAATATCAACCCTACTATGGTATACCGGTATTCTTTAAAGTATATGTTTTGCTCATTGTTTGTATTAATTGCAACACGCTACATAGTTTTAATGTAATTATTCTGTTATTAATGTAAATGACCTAGTAATTTTGATAGCTTACAAAGAGCACTCTAGCTGGGATCAGGTTTTGGGTCCATTTTTGTTTTTAAAAATAAAATTCCAATTGAAAGGAATGGGAATTGATATTTTAGAGACATAATTGTTGTGATTGTTCAACTGCATTCATTTGAAGCCAATTTAATTGACTTATTATTATTATTATTATTATTAATTTCTTAGCAGACGCCCTTATCCAGGGTGACTTACAATTGTTACAAGATATCACATTATTTTTACATACAATTACCCATTTATACAGTTGGGTTTTTACTGGAGCAATCTAGGTAAAGTACCTTGCTCAAGGGTACAGCAGCAGTGTCCTCCACTGGGGATTGGACCCACGACCCTCCGGTCAAGAGTCCAGAGCCCTAACCACTACGCCACACTGCTTACAGTGACTTGAATTGAAGTAATTTGTTGCCACTGTGAGAAGCTCATTTGAACAGAATAATGTAATTGCAGTTTTGTCCAGTGATGTGTTGGAATTCATTCAAAGGGAATGGGAATTTGAATTGCCCCCAACCCTGGCTGGGATGGTAGCCTATGAAGACCACCAGGAGTGACTCTTTATGTTGTAGTCTTTAAATAAACATGGAAAGGGTTATCGTATTTATTTTAACCTACTTGTAAACTGTATCTGTTTATTCTCACAATAGTATTGAAAGAGCAATACCAGACTTGTATGAATGCATCTGCTGGGTCACTGGGATAAAAATCAAGGAAGGGCAACTGTTTTAAAGCCCAAACATGTGGACAGGTCACTTACAGACTGCAGGCCCCACTTGCTGATTCATCCCTTGAAATCTGTGCTATGAGAGGGTGTGGAATTGGCAGTGTGATTTTTAAAAGAATGACATCCTGCTAAAACTGGACGGTGATCTAAGGACACTTGACTGTATAAACCACATAGCCTCATGCATTTGGTATAACTGTATTTGCCAGTGTAGAGCTTCAAGTATTTAGAATGCCAAGGATGCTTAATGCACTACGCTTGATTCTTGTTTGTAACTCAGCTGGTTATAAATGTAGAAGCTAACCTATATAACTGTGCATATAGTATCGCAGCAGAGTTGACTATGCACAGCTTAAAATGTTGTGCCAGGAAAGTTCAGCTGATGATATGATGCAGTACAGATGGAAGCTGTGCTATTCAGACCTCTGCCTTGGTGGCTTTGTGTGTACGATGATTTTCCTTTATTTACCTTCCTGGTACTGACTAGGGGAAACATTGAGTGAGTCATAAAGGTATTTTACTGTGTCCTTTTAAAAATACAGAGAACGTGGCTTCCACCTTTTGGACCCTGTAATCTCAGCATTATTATCTTGTTTATTTTGGATACAAGTATTCCATTTATTTGAGCTATAAACTGTTGCTGAGTTAATTTCAGTTCCACACTCACTGCTTGAGACTACAAATCACTTGTTTGTTAAGGTTAGGGACATGAATAAATTAAACTAATCCAGTCTGCTATTAACACACATTTCCATAATAGACTTTTCATGCAGAACTTGAAATGATTAGTGCTGTAATTGTATAAGTTTAAACATGTTAAACCTGCTTGCACGTGGTAGTACTAAGCATCTACTGTATCAAGGGTGAATTCTGGTTTGTTTGGAAGATTTATTTCATTGTACTCCCAGTGCCAATTGACATTGCAACACTTTTGTTAATTGCTTTGTACAGGGCCACAACCAGCTCAATACCTTTGACAAGCAAGTCAACCCTACACGAATGACTGTAATCCAGTTGCGTGTGTGTTCATGATATAGAGTACATGCAAAAAACTCTGCAGACAGGTTAAGTCTTTCCTCATTCGTTGGATTGGGAGATGCATTGAGCTATTCCACTTTTAAAGACGTTCTTGTAGGCTTTCACTTCAATTCATGCTCTTTATGTGAAAGGCAAAGACCCTTTAACCCTTGTAGCGAGGTTCGGACAAATATAGCATTACACGCCCCCCACGTGTTGCTACAACTGTTTAAATAACGTTCCTGTAATTGTTCTTTTCATTGTTAACAACCTGACAACCTTTTACTAGGGGTGCACCAATAAAGATTTTCTTGGCCGATGGTTATCTACCCATATCGGCCGATACCGATAATAATAGATAGTGCAGGCAAGCTATTGTAAAATACTGGAACAAGACATAGGGCCTGTATTTAAACTGTTTTATAATTACAAATGTTAAATTAACAGATCATTTGCTTGATGTGTTTAACAAAAATGAACAGGTATTGTTTACTTGTTACATAGTATTATATTGTGTGATTGACAGCGATTTATACACTTGTTTTACAACAGTCACACAAATAAAATGTAGCATTAAAGTAAAAACACCTATTTTTTTTAAAGCATCAGAATAATATTCTACTCGCAGTTCAACGTTGGATTTAGTGTAGCATCAAGTGTCTTCGCTATCCTAGTGTCTTCAGATATTTAAAATAAAAAAAAAATCCAATCATCGCTCTTTTGAGACATATTTACTGCAAGATGACCGCATGTTACACAGCACTGGGAAAATTACTGTCTCAGTGTTCTCATCGTTGCTAAAAAAAAAAAAAAGAAAAATGCTCTGGCTTTTCTGTTCCGTACAACATCATGTCATCGTCACTGCTGTGTTACCTGTTTGACAATGTGAGCAGTAGTCCTTGCACAATCAGTGCACTAGAGTGGACATTTTGAAAAGATCTTTGAAACAGACTTTAAGTGTAAAAAGTTGTCAGTATGTTATTTAAACAGTTGTAACAACTCGTGGGGACGTGTGACGCTATATTTTTCAGAACCCCGCTACTTGCTCTTTAAATGTATTAAACCTGAATTAGTAGGGCTGGGGTGTTAAATTCGGAGTATTGCTCTATAACAGCGTTCTTGGTCCGATATAGACTGCCAAAAGTAGGTGCTAATGTAGGGTTATGACAATTGGCTCTATTTTGCATGTGGCTGCCAATGGAAGCATGCCAGCGATTGTTTGGGTTAGTTAATAAAAAGACAATTGATATTGCTGGGGGAAAACAAAATCAGTTTCTGCTTTCTAACTGATTTTTGTAGAGCATGTAGAACACGTGGAAAGTTTGATTGCTGCTGTAGTATGTATGTAACTGCTTACAGTATGTGCATTGTACAGTTATTCTCTGAACATGAAGATATCAGATCGCCTAGTTTCATAACAGTATGGATTGTAAAAGAACATCATACCATGCATCATATGCAGTTACTGGAAAGAACCACAGATTGTTTTTACGAGTACAGAAATGCCCTGAGGGAAGACAGAGGTCAATGCAAATATTAACTGTGTTGCAAACTTGCTATACTGGAGTAAAAGGTCCACCTTTCTGTCACCTTTTACTTTGAATGTATGTTCCACATACTGTGCAGTACACTACATACCATAGTCCCTGGTTTCTACAGTGCCTTGCCAGTATAGTTTTCTTGGTGAACTTAAACGTAACTATATTAGTTATTCAATTGAAAAACTAGGCTACTTGACCTAAAGAATGTTATACTTGCCCAATTGGATTAATGAGTCAGGTTATCCATAGCTCTGAAGTTTGTTTGTCCTAAATTCAAACTTTATTCCAGTTCAGGCGCTGTAGATCTTGAGACCTGAATTTACAAAGTTTGGGATGGATTGTTACTTTAGTCCTATCAGCATGTGTTATTTATCACACAAGGGTTTTACAGTGTTGTCACAAGTTTGAGAATAGAGATTCGAAGTGCAAGGATACTTTGATTGTCTGTATCCATTACAGATTTATAGTCAGTGTTTCATCAATTGAAACCAAGTAGTTTCCTTGTTATTTGAGCCCTGTCATTAGAACTGTCTGCAATTACTACTGTAAATACTATACAGTTTAGTGTTGTTTTTGTGAGGCTTCCTGCAGAAAATACATGTCTGTGAGGCTTTCCAGGTAGCAAGCAGCGATCTGAGCAAGCTTGTCAAAAATATGTTTATTGAATCATGTTTATTTTAAACAGCATATTGTGTGCTGTTTGCCTGTGAACGCTTGGCCGCTTCCTCATCCAGAACTTCCACCAAAACATTCATTTCCCACAAGGCATTGCTGGATGTGAGCCAGTGTGCACCTCGCTGAGCAGGGAAGGTTAACGTGACCTCTGAACGAAATTATAAAGAAAGGAATACAGTAAACCACAGGGATGGAAACGGTAAGACTCCTATTGCATAGCAGTTTCACCCATCCAGGTTTTACTCCAAGCCTGATTTAGCTCAGGCGTGTCTTATTAAATGTGTACAGTAGTAAAACCTGGAATGGATCAAACTGATATGCAATGGGAGTCTTATTTCTATCCCTGGACTAACTTCACAAGAAGGTGTATTTAAACAGTGTCTGCGACCAGGTCCGTTTTTTAGATTGCCTTAAACATCTGCTGTAACTTTCGCAGACACCATTAATTTTTTACTTCAATCTTGAACACTTCTTCTTTTCAGTCAAGTCCTTTTTTCTCTCTCTGTAACCCAAAGATGCCCTTTTATTTAATAGCATTTTTGTATGAGACATTCAGTAACCTGGTAAATGAATGGAGCTTTTGATTTGAAGTATTTCTGTTATCTTCTCTTTATTCACATTCTTCCGAGTTGGCAGGGTCTGTGTCACGCTTCAACCGAGATGAGTTTTAATTTACAAATACTTTAGGAGACACAATTAAAGTCCAGTGCCCTGGAGCTGGATCCTTATAGAACAGCCCATCCAAACGGTTTTTTTTTTTTTTTTTTTTTTCTCTCCAGCCTCACCTAACAGGTCATTGTCATTCTTATATTTAATGAATTCTGTAAACCCATTAAGTGGCTCTGAAGGAGAATCAAATAAACGTGTGTATTGCCATTATATCTCAAAGGTATTGCAATGTTAAGTACACCCTGTCATTTGTATTTTTTTTTAAGGGGAATTGCTGTTGGTCTATTTTCTTGTTATTGGCAGGTGTAAATTTAGAATGTGCAAAAACCACTTTGTTACATACAGTATAGAGAGAGTAAACCAGCTACTGGCACATCCATAAGTTGTTGAGGCTAGGGAGTAGCCTGGTAATATATTGTAAAGATGTATTATCAGAGCATCTTTACAGGCTAATTGGTTAACTACCACACAGGCTACCACACAAACTAAAACAAAATAGGCATGACCAAGTTAAACTACAGCATGGAGCTATTTTTTTGCTCTATGGTTACAGTAGCAATGGGTTCCACTGACCTGAGCTCAAAATAATCTTTCCAATAAACATTTTTTACAGAGACATTTACTTCACAACAAGATGTCCATTCTGTCTGGATAACAAACCTTGCTCTGTTTAAGTTGTTCTCATTTTTCTTTAAGCTCTCAATTCCATGCTGAAAGTGAAAGTACAGTAATGTGGAGCGTGCCAGGCACAGAAGAATATTGCCTGCAAGATCATTACACTGCCGGGAGCACTGGCCTGTCCTTTTCAGTTTTAGCATGGGAGACAAAAACTTGCTACAATTTTAAATAGCATTTAAAAGGGTGAAGTCAAAGAACTGTATTGTATTATTTTAATTGCATCCCTAATGTCCAGTTCTCTTTACTTCTAAATCATTGCACAATACATCTCATTCAAAGGACAGTACAGCACCCACACACAACTTGGCACATGGCATTGGTGGATGCAGGACAAAATCCACCATACAGGTAATTGGAAAGAGGTGCATTGTTTATACTAGTGGTTTTCTAGAGTCATCCGTGACACAGAAGAGCAGTCAACCCTGCAGCTAGAGAAAGACCTCACCAAAACCAATAGTTGTAGCATGATTGGCAGGATGTCACTACAGTGAAAAGTATGTGCATGAGCTACTGTGCATTAATTGGCTGGTATTGGATCTTAGTTACAGTGCAATTAGAGAGAATGCTGACTTCAGCAGAGCCATTAAATGAATGATTCTATCAGTCTGTATTTGTCACATAATGCATTAGTCTCTTTGTGACACTACAAGTACTCTCTGTAAAAGAAAGGATCTTGGGATAAACCTTTGGTTACCAAAAGTTACGATGGCATTAAAAAAAAAGAAAAAGAGGATTGTTTCGTTGACCTTGAGGTGAATTAGTGGGGAGGGGTGGAAACCTAGTGTGTTTTCCATGTCCTTTTAAAGTAAAATATGTTTCTTAATGTACAGTACAGCATCCCGGTGCTTTGCTTACAGCTGTTCTAGCCATATGAAAGAATCTGCAACTCGGTTACTTGGGGTTTGATAGAAGTGACTTCAGCGCTGAGTTTGGCAATCCTCAGCAGGGAGCATGGCTTTTTAAAATGTCATTAAGGCGTAACAGTTACACTGTAGCGGTTACTTTTGTTGAGCAAATGACACATCAGTGTAGTTACCGTGCTGCAAGTAACCTACAGTGCAGTCAGATTTAAACATTTTCTTTTTTTGAGCAGATACTTCTATAGAGTGTGTACAGTATGTGCTGTGAGTTTGACTGTGACCTTAACCTAGATGTGGAGGTTAAAGTTCAAATGTTTGTTGTTTTAAAGCAGACCTGGTATTTAAACTTCTACTTATTACTTTACACATTCTTTGAACTTTTTGATCTGATCGGTGAAGATGGGGATTCCTTTTCTGCACAAGTTTTCACTGCCTTTTCTGTCTGTCGTAGATTGCATTGTATGCTAATGTTAAAGCTTTAGAGTCCAGTCTGTACAGTGCTGTAAGATAGTTTTGACCCAGCACAGTTTGAGAACCTTTCTTCAGCTACAGCTACGGCCAAAAGTTTTGCCTCACCCAATAGAATTGAATCTCAAAGCTTTTCCATATACTTAATGAAAAATTTGACATTTAGAAATGAAATACTGTACTGCTATTATGGCTTCCGGTAGACTGTTACTATATCATGTTGTAGTTTCTTTGATTTACGTGGTGTTAAATAAAATATCTAAATTATGTTCATATATCTTTCTAAAACTCCAGGTGATGCAAACCTTTTAGCCCTAGCTGTATATCTGGGAGTGACACCAGCTTCTCAGCACTTGCAGTTTCACTGCATCGTCATGCTTCCTGGTAACAGGTGCTGTCATTTCCCATGTTTACAGTGTTGATCATTGCATTGACGAGAGCTGCCATCATACTGTAATCCTTCTTTCTGAGTAAAGGCAACAGAATTATTTTATTTAAAAGAATGAATGCGGTTATAACTATCTGTACCATTTTATAGACCAAATGTATTGATAGCGACATATTCAGGAGGCTGTGTGGTCCAGTGGTTAAAGAAAAGGGCTTGTAACCAGGAGGTCCCCGGTTCAAATCCCACCTCAGCCACTGACTCATTGTGTGACCTTGAGCAAGTCACTTAACCTCCCTGTGCTCCGTCTTTCGGGTGAGACGTAATTGTAAGCGACTCTACAGCTGATGCATAGTTCACACACCCTAGTCTCTGTAAGTCGCCTTGGATAAAGGCGTCTGCTAAATAAACAAATAATAATAATTCACACAATCTGTACTGTAGGGACCAGATGAAAGTCACTGCAGTGCTGTATGTGTGATTATAAACTGTACAGAGCAGCTCAATTAATAAATGAAGCTCAATTAAAACATCTTTCTTTGTTTTTATTTTATTTTTTTTTAAAAGGGTACTGTATTTAAGTAACTGCAATTGAGTAAGGTAAATACTAAAAAAGTAATATACTAAATTCTAACTACTTTTTTAGCACAAAGTAACTTTTAAAGAAAGACTCCTCTAGGTTAACTAAATAATGGTTTCAGTGTCTTTATAAAAATAAATATAAATGTACAGAGATACATACTAGTATATTGTATCAGTTCACTTGGCCTGCTATTTTGAGTGGAGTTCTCTTTCCTATCCAAGAGTGTTCTGCAGTTTTGAATTTAGTAAAAAATAGCAAATCAAATAATGTAACAAACTGAGTTTAGATATCTGTTTGGTTCATCCAGACTGCAATCTAAAAAGATACCATGAATACATAGGATGTTTACATTACATTTCTAAATTAAATATAGTTAGAGAGGAACCCAAATTAATATCCAGCCTGTGCAGACCAAGGCACTGCCATGGTTTTGTCTGCTTGCAGTATGTGAGCACAGTGCGCTGTTCTTACCTGTGACTTGCAGCACTGTCTGCAAAGTTTATTGTGATGGCAGCTTGTTAATATTTCTGTCAAAAAAATTCTGCAACTGTTCATTTTGGCACAGGAAGTGTGTTTTATAAATCAAACTACTGTGCCTGGCAATATTCCAACTCGCATTGGGACCGAAAGTTTTTATTTCACTTTTTTTGATGCACTTTTCTATAGATGCCTTAGGTTTTAAACCTAATTTTCTTTACAGTGTATGAATTTATTTTAATATTACTTTTGCAGGCAGGTCTGTAGAGATACAAACACCCACGTCGCTTAATGAAGAGGGAGATCTAGCATTTATCTAGTCCAATTCTTATTCACAAAAGAAAATATGTATTTAATGCAACAAACATATTGATTTATTTACAGTGGGGAGGAATATAATTTACTACTGATCTTGTCTGTTTGCTGTTTTGGAAATAATAAAAAAAAAGCTTTTAAATGTGTCCTAATTGAACCCACATGTTGAAAGTGAAGTAAAGACAAATCATCTTTATGGATGGAAAATGTGGCTTGGCTGACCGTCGAATCAGCAGAGACCTCGTTGCGTGACTTCAGTGGGAGTGTCTACATCTTTTAAAGCTGCGTTTTCCATGCTAGACTACAGTACCAGATCTAAAAATAAACCACAAAAGAAAACGGGAAAAGAAACAAGAAAAAAGCTCCAGACTGTGTAGCAGCTTTAGAGTTGTTGTAAAACTTGGGTAATCCAGTTCATTCTACAAATTGTAGTGTGGATTAATTTAGAATGAATGTGTTTCAGACTGGAGCACATACATTAATTGAAAACAACCCCTTTGGCACTTTAATACTGTTATACTAAAGATGTGTTATCTGCAAACTACAATTTAAAAGAGCAGTCCCGGTGGCTGAAAAAAAATGTTGTACAAAGTCAGTGAATTAAAAATAACTTCATTCAGGGGAATAAAGGTGTTCCTAGTTTAGTAGTGTTAATCAGATACGATTACTAAACCGTTTTCTGTTTCTATTCTAATCTAAATGTGTACAACCTAACGTCACTGGAAGCAAGGTCTGTTGAATGATCAATATGGATAGGAACCCAAAAAGATCAAATGTGCCCTGCTTTAGGAGATGTGTGGTACAGTATATGCACCTACTGTATAAATAAAGGGTCATTTAAACAGTAAGTGGTCAACAAAATAAGGTAGATCAATTTGCATGTGTCTGTTTCAGAATTATTTAGGATCACTTGGTGTATAAGACGCTCTCTTAGTTACAATGCACAAAACACTGAGATTTTCTTATTTTGAGACAAAACACCTCTGCAGGTTCTTATGGGACAAAGCGAACCTTTGAATTTACAAATAAACTGCTCAGTAAATTGGTATCCACCCCCAAATGATGCAGCATTCCAATCAATTGTGACACAATCTTTTTTTGCCTTCCGTAGGTACGGAGTCAATCCTGAGAACATTATCCTGTATGGGCAAAGCATCGGCACAGTCCCTACGGTGGACCTCGCCGCTCGGTACGAATGTGCCGCTGTCATCCTCCATTCTCCACTCATGTCAGGACTGCGAGTGGCATTCCCCGACACCAGGAAAACGTACTGCTTTGATGCCTTTCCAAGGTGGGTGAGACTGTAGCTATAGAGGACACGGTTCAGCTCCACATAGCTGTGCTGAAGCAGACACAGTACACCACAGTGCTTCTGTTTATTCTTTCTTTTCAGTGAAGTGTTCGTGCAGGAGCACCGTATGACTGCATGGTTCTGCTAAAAGAAAAATTGTTAATACTGTACTGAGTGGTTTTTTTTTTTTTTTAATTATGGCAAATGTAATCTGTTAAAGAAGATTTATCCCTTTTCTGTGCAGTTATTTAGCGCTGTGTTTAGAATATTATAGAATATTAAACTAACATCAGATCGGAGGCCTTTTGAAAAATCTGTGCTCACATTCTTCCAAAGAAATAGTCAGCCCTGCGTGATTGCTACTAGATGCAAATTAATATCATTTACAGACATCTGGCAACTGTACTAATAAACTGCACTGTGATTTTCTTTAGTTAATCTAAAGAGAGAGATACTGTAGCTGTAATCTATTGGTTTTCATGGAAATACTGTAGGAATCCCAAGAGTCCCCAGACAATGTTGCCCGCTTGCGTCGGCTCTTTGTGACCTTATCATCAACACAGTGCAATACAACGTCTCCTAAAAGCAAGTTTGTACAGCAGGTTCTTATAATGCTGTACAGGCTGGTTTGTAATGTCCGTTGGACATTCGTACAGTAATATTATAACAATGTATCGGCATGTGACTCGCTCATCACAAACGGAAGAAACTTTCCATGCAGCTGCCATTTGTGGTTTTCTCATGAGTCGCCTAAACTGGGATCAAATGAGGTGAAAGTCAGTTTGGTGTTTCAGGATAATAGGCATAGAAAATGTTATCTCTGTACTTTTTTTTTTTTTTTTTTTGTAAAAAATCTAGTCGTGCTGTCGGTCAGTTGTTCCCAACTCTGACCCTTTAAGGTCCAACCAGCTCAAGACTTTGTTTCAATCAAGTGCTAAATTGGTTAATTGCCCCCCCCCCCTTCCCCCCCAGCCAAGTAATGTACCCACATTTCATAATGGAGCATATTGAGCAAACTATCTACTCCCTGGAGTGGATCATATCGTTTGAAGAGCAGTGGGAAAGAAGTACATTGTTCCCGGAGGCAATTTAATCGATCCAACTAGACAACTGCAGTTTGTGTGAGGCTCCATTTTGGCAGTTTATTGGACGTCCATTTCATCAGAGAAATGCATCCGGTTTATGTGTTTTAATGTGGGAAGCACTGGAATAGAGTCCTGAGGTGACCCAACCCCAGCTCTTTTACAACGCTTCAGTGAGAACCAGGCATTGGGACCTATTTAGAAAGAATATCTGTATTGGAATGGATACCTGAGTTGGTAACCACTAGTGATCTGAAACCTGTGCTTCTGTGTTTTAAATTCCGTTTACAGTACTTTCATTCTTACAACTTAAGAAGAAGAAAAAAGGGGGTCATGTATTCGCAGTGGAAATGTTACTTCCAGAAGCAGGGCTGGGTATGTTTCCACTGGGAAGTTACTTCACACTCCTATGCAGTATAACAGATTTTTAGCCAGCAGAATATGTACTTGTGGTGTCCACTGTGAATACTGTGTCCAATTCTGTGAAATTCATTCTTTTTTTTATTTTATTTTTTAATATGGTGCTGTTTATCAGTTGTACTGTAGGCTACATGCTGTTAAAAATTCTAATCATCCTAATAACATTTACATTAAGTTTATTTTGATAGTTGGGCTATCAAAGACAAGACAATCGGTGAATAAAAATAAGGCAATACATTGAATATTGATGGAGCCCAATTAATTCTAGCCTGAAGGCATCCTCTTGAGCAAGTTTCAGTCCCTATGTTTTTTGGTGCCATGAGAAGTTTTTGTATGTGCACTCTTACAACTGGCTGTGGTTGAGACGGAAAGATTCTGGCTGGGGACAGGTAAGTAAGCTGGGCTGAGTTGAGTGGGGGACGGAGGGGGGTGATGCTGGGACGCCAGAATCACCGTCGAGCCCTCTTGAGGTGTCGTGGGCTAGTCGACGAAACACTGAGGATGGAAGGTGCCCACTTGAAAACCCCAGAGATGTACCCTACTTAGCTCAATCCAGACGGTTGTCATGCTGATGCGCTGGGGAGGCCGCACTTTGGTTGATCCCCGGAGCCAGCATCGCAGCCGTTGTGTGTGCTGATGCGCCAGGGAGGCAAAATAAGCTGATCCCTGGAGCCAGCATTACACTTCAGCCATTAACACCAGACAGAAGGATATCTACATCATCATATGGAAGGAAACGTAAATGGATGGAGACGCATATGGATCACATTAGTTTACTGTAAAGCTACGTCTTAGTTGGTGCTTATCTTGGCGAGAGCCGAGTTCAAATCAGCATGAAGTTTTAACATCTACTCTCGTGTAATGGAAATCATCAACACCAGTAGAACACGGGATCATCAGATTGCAGTTTACTTTAAAAGAGGAGAAGCCTTGCACAATGCTAAATATATTTACTGAGGATTGTAATGGTATAGAATGTAGTTTAGACTTGACAATTGCACTGTTCCTTTTACTCCACAGATGTGCTCTTGTATAGACTATAGCAGGCTGCATTCGAAAGATTAGGGAGAGAAGATAACCTTGATCAGGTTTCTGCTGGCTTCTTTGTTTGAATTTGAATTTTGCCGTCATTGGCCTGTCAAGTGAAAAAATGCATTGGTTGTCAGCTATTATTCTTCAAGCCTATAACAATTTCTTTGTATTGTACTTTGTGGCACAATAGTAGTAACAGCAGCGTGTTAAAGAAATCGAGGTTTCTTAGCTGGCATTTGTAAATGAATTTCCAGAACACAGGCATTGTAAAGCATTACCAGAGCGAGACTGTGTGAAAACGTAATGAGGTTCCTGTCTCTATAGATTTGCAGGCTGTTATGCGGTGTGGTTGGAATATTAAGTAAGTTTAATGTGTATTTTGCAAGTCAAACCTTGTGGCTAGCTGAATTGGCCATGGGATATTTCCTGTAACCCTCCATATGAAATCTGGGTGAGTGGCAAAAGGAAGTGGTGAAGGTACTGCCAAGCAAAACATTTTTAAGGACAACTGAAACACAGTTTCGCCACTCACTCACTTTTCCTCTATTCAGGAGCAATAAAATACAGGTTGCAATCGACAAGAAGTAGCTACTTCACTGTGTACTGTGCATTCCCAATGTTGCGCAACGCCTGCAAGTCCTGTATCTTTCATCCCATGTTTGCTGACGTCTCCTCTGTTTGTATTGCAGCATCGATAAGATCTCAAAAGTAGCATCTCCAGTGCTGGTGATCCATGGAACTGAAGATGAGGTCATTGATTTCTCCCACGGCCTGGCGATATACGACCGCTGTCCCCGAGCAGTGGAGCCTCTCTGGGTGGAGGGGGCCGGACACAATGACATAGAGCTGTACGCACAATACCTGGAAAGACTCAAGCAATTCATATCCTTTGAACTGCCCAACTCCTGAAAAAGAAGGAAAAAAGCACATGTGGTGACAGGTTGCTACTCTGAGCCAGGGGGCTGGCCTGATCAGTATTTGCACATGCTTTTGTCTGGATTGCTGTCAAAGCTTCAGACCATAAAGAAAGCCCTTTGTAATCCTAGGGTGAATTTTAATGTGATAACTACAATTTTGCAATCTTTTATATACATGGAAAACATTCAGATAATACACCTGGGATACTGGACTGCTGATTTTTATTTTTTTTGTTCTCTCCCTGTAATAAATCCCCCTAAAGGAAACTGGTTAAGCTGGAGCACCATGCTAGTAACAATGTTTTCCCACTTGATTTTGGTTTGTTTTGCAATCTTTTTATACTTGAGCAGGAAAAATGTACCTGATTTAAGTCTTGGTATTCACGACACCAGTCATTGGTTTGATTTGGTCGACGCCTATGCCTACTGTATGGTCTGATACCCATTCAGGTTTGAGGCCCAGGGAATACACTCTCTTTGTGAAGTTTCTAATTGTGGTATTGTAACTGGAAAAGCTGTGTTGATAAGGTTTTATCTAATTTGTGATGATTTAGTAAAAAGTGCTGTATTTGTTCAGCCCCAGTACATATAACAGGATTTTCCACACTGTTGAAGTGTGGTGTGTGGTACAGTATGTCTAAAGATAGGTACACCACTTTTGTTCAACATATGTTTTCTTTCTTACTAAAAAAAAATAGTTAAACTGGAAAAAAAAGAAGCATAAAATGTGTAAATGTATCATCTTTTAAAACATATTTGACACATCATACTTTACTCCATCATTCCTTTTTGCCAGTATTTTTGAAATGGGCGTTTTATTTCAGCCAATCTTATTTTGGTTTATTTATAAAGCATTGGGATGTTCAATTGATTTGTTTTAATAGGCAGTACTGTGGTTTATACAGAACATTTCTAAGACTCATTGTACATTAAAAATAAATACATAATAATAATAAACAAACATGTACAAAAAAACTACATTTGAAACATGATTATATACAAGAGGTGAAATAATATAAAAAGACTACAGCTAGTTTTCATTGCAGTTCTGTAAGCAAAATAGAAAGTTAAATATGTACATTTAAGTTGAATATATTGGAGTTGTTTTTTATAACTAAAATGGTCTAGTATGTTTTTCAAAAACAATCTTAAAGGTTGTTGTTTTTTTTTTAATACATATAATGACAAGGGTTTATTATTAAACACTACTTAATGCAATTGTTTGAGAATTGCTTTCTTGGGCTGCTTTTCAAATCTAGATTACTGCAGTTCTAGAATCTTGACCCTCCAATTTTTTTTTTTTTTTTGGTTATCCAAGCCTATTTTTTATTTAAAGATTGGAATTTTGTTGACTTTTTAATCCCCAATTTTTTTTATACCTAATTTTTTTTCAGTAATACATAATAAATTTACACATTTGTGTTGCACAGATTTTTTTTTTTTTTTTTTTATTTGGGGGGGGGGGGGGGTGATATATATGTAATGAAAATAATGGGTTGAGGATATTTTAGCCTACTTAATTTTGACACTGGAATCACAGTATGCATAAAAATGCAAAAAAAAAACAAAAAAAAAAACACTTAATAGGTACACACTACTACGAGTCTATATCTTATTTTAAGAAATAAAAAAAAAGCCTTAAATGTACTGTAAGACTGAGATTGATGTAAAATTGATTGCGTTAGAAATGTTTCTGTACAGTTGCTTTAAAGCAACATAATGGTTGTAATGGAATAAAGGATGCATGGAATTAATAATAAAATGTTTTTTTTTTTTTTGTATTCTTGATGTGCTCCAAAAGAAAAGGTATGAATCTGGCAAAGAGGTAATACATCAAGCCTCCAGTCTGCTGCCACTATCTCTTGTAACTGTGGGATGTGACTATTGCCTCATTTGTACTTGCACTTCAAAACTGTCAGCTGTGCCCTTGTCAACTGTCCACGCTAATTCAGGCTTAATTGAGTTGTCTGGTTTTGTACCCAGAGTTTCTTTTTGCTGCTGAATTGATTGAAAATTCATACTGGAAAATGCCTTGTCTCGATTGCTTAATGCGAGAAAAAAAATAAACTATTGGGGTGCTAAGGATTCAAACCATTAAAGTATTGGGCTGTGTAGTTAATGATTTGAAAGAAATGGTCATGGTGCGGGGAGAAAAAACAAGGTTTCAGAATTCGGAGTAGTCTGTGTATACCTCTTGCTGTATAGCAAACTGAAGAGAATGCGTTTTCTGCCAAGTGGAAAAGCTCTTAATCTTCTGAGAAGTTCCAGATACACTCTTGTTTTAATGTAAATTTTACTTAACAGTTGCCTGTGGTACTTTTTGTTTCTTTGTGGAAAAACAACTGTTGTTGAGCTCCAGTTCCCCCATGAGCCTTTAATTCCACTTGAGTTTGGTATTTCTGCTGGGACAGACAGAATTATTAAGTGTTGTTTCACTTACAGAATTTGTACTGGCAAGGGAAGTCGCTCCTCCTTGATAAAGATATATTTGGTAGAAGATATCATTTTTTTCTTAGCCTCTCCTGCTCCAAATGAGCATTCCGCTATTAAGGACAACACAATTCATCCCCAGCTGTCTTTCTTCCCTTCTGTTGTGTACTTACTCCACAGATCTAGCATAACATAAACAGGATTTTTCATGCAAAGTAATGAACCAGTAGAAATTCATGTCAATGTGTTTTTTGTTTGTTTTGTTTAAATATGTAAGTGCATGAGGTCCGTAGCTCTGATTTACGTCTGTTTGATGTGCGTGTTCACTTAGTCGGAGATGAACAATATAAGGAAGGCAATGTGTATCTTCCTTGTACCATTCTTTGGCAAATAATGATGGTGAGAAGTGTTCTTAAAGGGTCATTTCAATGGGTTTTAATGTATGTGAGAACCAAGGTCTTCAAGCCAAGGATCAGATACAGCTCATGACCAAGAGCCTTCTAATGAGAAATGGTCATGAAAATTAACTGGTATGAATTTTTATATTTCTAATCTAAAGAGTTAATCAGTTGAATGATATCATTTAGCAATAACTAATGAATGCTATGAATAAGGAGGTTTACAAGAAAATATTACATAGTCCAATGCGCAACAAAATGCACATAACTCACATACCGAAGTCAAATATGTTTATTTTTATTAAACATGCATAACTCAAACAAAAAATGGAAATATATATAATATATGTAAACCATCCAAGTCTTTACTTACTGTTTGTAATCATACAAAAAGCAGAACGACTCCCTGATTGTTTGTTTTGAATACAGTACACCATGTGAGACTCTTTTTTTGGCAGGCAGGCTCCTAAATGTACACATTTGCATCAGGGAGTCTGTGTCTTCAGTTCTCTAAATTTAGAGATCTGTTTAGTGTAGTATTTGGGCTCAGGTTGTACTGTGCCAATGGTTAACTGAGGCTATATGATCATCAGACTCTGTCGGATTGAAAAACTCTACTGTTGAAGACTGTTTTATAAATAGAGCCACTGTGTCTCTCTCCCTCCATAAGAAGCAGTTGGTATTTGGTAAGGAATCTGCTGCACAAAGTAAGATTTTTTTTTTTTAGTATAATTCGCTTGTGCATGAACTTTATTTTTTAAGAAACTGATTTTGAAGTTTTAAATCCTCTTTGCAATTAGCTAATTAGTCTATCTGAGTCAAAATGCAGACCCTAAAAACTAAAGGTGGAGTTCAGTGAGATTCTGGGTGATATAGCTTTATAAGAATTATTTTAGAAAGTAGGTGCTAAAGAAAAATACAAAGGGTGTAATGCAAACCACAAAATTCTAACTGCCTGTAGAACATGTTCCACATGTATTTAAATCCAGTCATTATCCCAGACAGGAACTGCCTGGGAGGAGGGTGAAATGTTAAAGTGATGCATGTGACAATATCGCTGCAGAAAAAAAGAAATCCTTTTTCTCTGAGAATATTAGATGTGTGAAATGCAAAAAAATGAAATTTCCAGCAAGATCATATTTTGCTCACTGTGGGGCTTTCCACATTGGCAGCTCTGATTAGGAAGCTTATTGGAGTCAGTGTAATTGGATTTGGCAGGCACTGCATGAGACGTCACGAAATTTCAAAAAGAAAATGGGGAAAAATGAGTGCAAGGAAATAAAGTCTTCAACAAGAGGAGGAACTGACTTTTATTAAAACCATGAATCTCAAAGGATGAACCCTCGTGCATATCGGACACAGAAGGGTAAGTTATAAAACACACCAATACAGCACTAATTACTGATCGTGTTGGTTTTTTTAATGTACACTGTTGCTGTTTGCAACTGACAGACTGTACAGTGGTTTCAATTTTAAATACTGTACCTGTTTGGCCTAAAAAATACTGTATTTGCATTGTGTATTTGGTGTCTTCCAAAATGTTAAAAAAAAAAACAACATTGATAAAGTTGTGTCTGTGTTTAGCTTCTACTTGTGAATTGTTTTGTTAGCTTTCCCACAGTTAGAAAACAGGAGAGAGCAATGTGCCCCCCTCCCCCCTTCTTCCTTCCGAACGGCAGCTGGAGGCTAGGTTTCTGAGGTTCAAAGTGGGGAACAGTACACAGGTCTGACTGAATCCTGCAGACTAAATCATTTACCAGTAACACACAATCACTCAATAGGATCACTTATATGTCTATTTGAATATAAATATCTAACACCAGGGATTCAGAATGTAAACCCTGTGTGAAATATGTTATGTTCCTGGGCAGTAGTTGCCTCTTGACAGCTATGGACAAAACTTTTGCATTTTATATATATATATATATATAAACAGTTTTGATCTTTTATTTATCATATAATCAAAGAAACTACAAAATGGTATTGCAAAAATCATAATAGTACAGTATTTCAAGTTGGATTTTGAAATGTCACATTTTTCGTTAAGTATATGGAAAAACTACAAAGCGGTATTATTCAATATGTTAACATAACATTTATTCAGCAGGTTCGACTTTATGAAGCAAAATGAGTTAATTCTATAGGGTGATGCAAAACTTTTGCCCATAGCTGTAGAGTCATATTGCATTTGCATTTGCTTTTAAGCAGAAGACTGTCGAGTGATCTGCAGGATAATGTCTTCATTATGTGTTTAAAATGGGTTGATGGATCACAGCGTGTTCTTAGTTAAGTGTTGCAGTAAACAGAATGCAACGTTCATGTGGCTTTTAACTCTTCCAGCTCCACATACTATATATATATATATATATATATATAGTTGAATCGTCACATTGTAACATGATGTGTATGGAATGAGGAACCTTCTTCAATCCTGACACCATCAAATAGTAAGGTTAATGTACAAACCCAATTACTGTTTAACCCTTAAATATAAAAGTTAAACATGCTCTTTATCTAATGATTACAGTGGGTGATGTGGTATCCACTATTGTCCTGTGCACCAGCAGCTTCCTGAGAAGCTTTCACACTCGTTGGGCAATGTGAGCAAAGTACTACTTCTTGTCATGTAATGTACATGCCCTTTGATATATATAGAGTTAGTCTCAGTCTTACAGTTGTGGTTCTCTGCTTGGCTTGCTGGCAGGGCTCTCAAGCTGCAGCCCCCACAGGTTGGTAAATCACTGATCCTCTGTTTCTTGTATGTTTTTTAGGCTTCTAATATTTGTGACTACGTATACCGAGGGTCGTATTACAATCATGTAATGTAACATGGATTTTTTTTTTTTTTTACAATAGTGTATGTTTGCGGTAACATTAAATGTACATCACTGCCAGTGGATCTAGTGTTGCATGCCTCACGTTTTTTCCTACCCCTAAATTGTAATAGCTTTAACAGCAGTGATATTTACATCTGCTGCCATTTCAGATCATTAAAAGAATTCCATCCTGCCTTCAATGCTTTACAAATGGCTAAATCAGTTGAAGATAATTGAAATTCATTTCAGGAAGTAACAGTGATGAATGTTATCTGGTACATTAACCTAAAATTGAACTAGCACACGTAGGAACCTCCTGTGACCACATAAAAAAACCTGAGATAGCTTTATATATCTCTCTCCGTAAGCACTGTGTCTAGACATGTCCTTTTATTGTCAAGCAATTGTCGAGACAACTAATAATTATACTGAGATTAAAACAAACAATCAAAAATTACAAAGCAGACCAAATAGACACAAATATTAGTTTGAAATGATCAGCGTTTCATCTTGAAATAACACAATTAGGTTTCTTATTCTGAAACAGGCAATTCTACATGAGAGTGGCTTCTGTTATGAACTATCCTGTAAAAACAACTTGAAACACAGGCCTTAACCCCATCTTAGAGTTCTTATTTAGCTGCCTATGGATTTTTTTCTTCATCACTGCTTGCAGCAGTGGCAAGTTATGGATGTTGTCCACTAAAGTAATGTTCTTTGACTGGCAACATTATCTGGATATAAAACTTCAAATTCCATCTTCATGGCTTTGATGTTCCCTTTACCTCTTTGGTGTTTGTTAATCTTCTGAATGGACGTTCATGGGGGTTACGTTCATTGTTACTTTTAGATTGACAAGAGGGCTTGTTGCAATGAGCTTAATTTGTGGACATTGTTATCGTGTTACAGAAGAAGAGTGGACGTGGGGCGTTGAATCTAGTGGCTTCCTGTATGATGACACCCCAGTCACTCATGAACTCCACAGGAGAGAAGCCAGAAGGAACGTCACTGTCAGCAGAGACCAGATGGAAAGAACAAAGCCGACAGATTTGCCCTGCGATTCCCTCATACGCCTCTCACGATACGTCTTGACGAAAGCCTTCGGCAGGACCACAGCTTTGGACCTGCTACCACTGATGAGCTGTGATCAGCTGCTCCCCCCTTCCAGCATTCAGATTAACCCTTTGAAGCTCATTCAGTTGCGAGTGAAGCCGTGGCTGCTTCACCAAGTGCTGGTCTTCTTGAAGAATGGAGGAATGCTGCCAGAATCCCAGCAGGTGAAAGCTTTCTCCATCCTGAAGAAAAAGCTGCTTCAAAGCCATGACCGGGCCTCAAGGAAACCAGTCTTCAGAACCAAGGGTTGGTATAATATTATATATTTGTTTCCATTTCCTACCCATGTGAATTATTTCTTACTTCATTTGTCAATTGTTATGGCATTACTGCACTTTTCGGCACTAGACTGGCTATTCATCACATTTCCTTCTAGGAATATATAGATAAAAGTGAATCTTTCATGGTAGACTCTTTTTTTTAAATCTGATTTTTCTGCCCCTTCCCTTTTCCACCAGATGTTACAAAGTGTTGTGCAAGGGAATGACGTTTCTTTAAATTAGACTCCCAATCATCAGTATATAGAAGAAACATCTACATACATATACAGTACATTTTTTTTTTTTTTTTTATATTTGTACCTTTTTTCACGCAAAATATCTCTGCTCCTCAATAGGAATGAAATACCAGCATAAAATAAACATGAAGGTTTTGCAGACCCTTTCTGTAACAAACAGAAACAGGAAAGCTAGCTGCTTTAGGTCGCCAAAGCAAGCACAAACCAATTTTTTTATATATATATTCCAGTAAAAACACTGCAGATTCCAGTGCTTTGCACAGTGAAAAACGAGCCTTCACATTTCAGCTGCATGTTCTTGTTTAATAGTGGGTCTACTTCCAGCTCAGTTTTACAGCAGCTGCAGACAGGTCGGTTACCGACCAGAGATTTTGAAACCAGGATCTTCTACAGTAGCTGCTGGTCCTTGGTTCTAACTTCTTGGCCACACCAGCTCAACTTGGCACATTCTGAATTCTCATATTTTGTAGATCAGCCTGTTGAACCGTGCATACCTAATAATGATGCTGTTCACAGCCCTTTCAGCTGTGAGATTGCTTATTCTCCCGAGTTGATGTTGGAAGCAGTGGTGTGGCTTTGTGTTGTTTATGATGCCTGAAGGGCAGCTCCCACACTACTCATGGCTTGTCAGCCAACTAATTCATGTTGAAGGTTGCTGACGGTTTGAATACTAAAGATAAGCAAAAATAGAAATTGAAAGGTGCCACAACCTGTTGTAAAGATCCAACAAATGCAAACTTTGCGAGAATAGGGATGTGAGTTAATAGTTTTTTTATATTGAATGTATAAAATGAATGAAAGGATGATATATTGCTTTGACAGAATCGGGTTCATTTCCTGATAATATTCTAGTGTTAACCATGAATCTGGCCCTTATCACAGACAAGGCTCTTCTATCTGACAGTTGACCAAGAGCCTGAGGAAATGAAGCCCTGGAAAACTGAAAGTGGACAATGGACACCAAACGTGCCAAGAACTATCACTGTGCTTAATATGGAAAGCTTTATTTCTAGAACGGTCAGCCAGATCTGTAATAAAAGGTTAGCGACAGTACAGCTATGGAGAAAAGTTTTGCATTACCTCGAATTTTAGGATTGAGACACAATAAAAAAAATTATATATATATATATATATATATATATATATATATATATATATATATATATATATATATAAACATAATTTAAATGTTTTATTTAACAGCATGTAATCAAATCGCAAGTGTTTACCGGAAGCTATAACAGTAGTACAGTATTTCATGTTAGGTTTCTAAATGTCACATTTTTCAATTATTAGTGGCCAGACATGTTAAAGGGCGACCTCTATGGGTCTTACTTGGAACAACCCAACATTAAGCACTTGTAAAATGTGAATCGTACTCCTGGCATTTGATACACTAATGGATTTTCTTTCAACGGTTTTCATTTGTACAGCAGCTACAACATTATGTTGAGATATAATGTTTTTGATGGCTAAGAGTAGAAAGCAACAGAAAGTCTGGGCTGTGTGATTAATGTTGCAGTCATGAAGTGTGATTATAAACATTAAAAAAAAACCTTTATTGACGAAATCAGCACTTCCGACACGTCGTGTTTTTGTTTTTTTTTTCCATCGTGTGGGTGTAACTTGCAGCTAAACAAAAATCATGTTGTGGTTTGTTAAGAAATCGTCCAAAAACGTTTTCAAATAATTTGTCCAATTTGTATGAAATGCACTGAAGGGCAATGTGTCACTGTTTTATTCCATTATCGAATCCTGCCAAGAACCACTGAATCCGTAAAAGAACTCCAACAACTCATTCAAAACAGGTGTTTTCTTTTGCGCAACTTCAGTGGGAGTGGAAACATTGACCGGCTAAACACTGGCCCACGCGTTGAACGTGGAAAGTTACCGGTACTTGAACATACAAACAAAAATTGCCTTGTTTACTATATATATAAATTGCCGATGTGGTGCGTCATTTAATGTATTGTGTGCAATGTCATTAGAACTACGTTGTAATTACTGGTATCTGAGCTATTTAAAATGTACCGTATTAAAAACAAAACAAAAACAACCACTTTATTAGCGTGACAGAGTAATATGCCTACACGCGCTGTCTCGCCGCCTGACCCTGTTGCGTACTGGCACGAGTCTCTTATGATGGTTCTCGCATATGGAATTTGCTGAACGATTGGAATGTGATTATTGCGTGGTTAGTAGGCATTACAAGTTAAAGGTCTTTCAAGTGTAGCTTTTTATGAAAGTGACATGAAGAATCAAAGCACCCTGTATGAACGTTATATGATACAGTAATAGAATCTGTGTGTATTATTCATATATCTATCGATATGTTCTATCGCAGTATTTCTTTATGGATGAGTAAATAAACAGTGATTCATGGGTAGGTCTATACGAGAACGTACATGAGAGCTTAGAGACTACGCGGTTACTCTTCTTATAAACACTCGGGGACTGGTTTGTTATGAAGTTATTAAATCTGTGAGCTAGGACAACAGACCCAAGCGTATTGCACACTGTGTATTGCACGCTATTGGATTCGATCTATTGTTCAGCAGGCACACAGAAAACTAGTTCAGTTTGCATGAGAAGTGTTTGCAGAGAGAATGAGCTATGTTGACCTTGCAATTGTTTGCGCTTGGACCCGATGTAAACCTAAGTAACATATCATTCTTTACTGAAGAAAACGACCTATACAAATCCGTGTCTACAGTGCGAAGAAGTCTACTTTTATTATTATTTTCCATTCGTCCTCCTTAATCAAGCAACACTTTGTAAATGATGTTCTCAGCTAAAAGACATTTAGCCGCTATTTGTGTTCGGCACGTTACTTGAAAGCTGTCCAAAGCGAGGTTAGAGAAATATACAGATAGTATGGGGATTTTATTTAAGCCAATCCGTGTACCGGAGGCGGGGTTTCCTCTCAGCTGTTGTAAACAGTGAAGACATTGCCAAAGGGAACGAGATGGGTATAAATAACAGGACATTCAGTCGCTCTCAACAGCATAGCTTGCACATGAGCTCCCGAGCTCTCATTCACATCGCATCTATGATCAATAAACCAGACTGCACTGACTTAGAATTTTAGGGTGTTTGTGCTACAGATTGGCGCGCGGAGTCCTCTTCACTTGGATAACAAAAGCAACTCAACTAATGTCACTCCTGTCACCGTTTTAACTAGGAACCGGTAACTGGCGTTGGAGTCACAGGTGCATACAAATTACAAAACAGTGGCTTTGCAATTTTGCTCACGGTTCTTCCTTTGGCGGTGAAAAATACCTGGAAGAGACTCCTTGGTGTAGGTAAGGTTAAGACAATGTAACTATAAAAGACTGTTTGTTGTGCATTAAGGGATGTTGTTGCAGATGAACTTTGCATCATTTTAATGTATGTTAATTAACCAGTTGTTGTACATGTGTTTTTATTATTGTTTCTCTATTTATTGGGCAATGTAAATGTTGTATGTTACTAAATAAACAATGCAAAATGCATTGCTGTATTCGGTACAGTAGCCAGTTTAAAGTTATACGAGTGAATGAAGAATTGTAGGGAAGGAGGTTTTGATATCTTGTAGGAGGACAATTCTAGCTTACCAAAAGCAGTTAACGTTGTGTGGCAGATGACAGATATGTTGTGTGCAACTTAAAAAGAAAAGCAGACGTGTCGTGGATTTAAAATTGTTATTTATTTTATTCATTCACCAGTTTGTTTTTCTTTGTCAATTTTGACGTCAATTTCGTGCTCTTTGGAAGTGCTTGATTTTTCCTCCGCCGTGACAAAAGGTTTGCTCGGTACGTTTTGGACAGCGTTCACCAGGTATTTACAATACAGGCGTGCGGCGTTTTAATTTCTCAAAGGCATCACGAACTACCCTGGCGATAAGCCAACCAAGGTTACAAACAAAGCCGAGGAAAAAATACAATAGTACCAAGGTGTGCAACAGGTTTGTATTTTACCTTTTATTTTGTCCTGTTTACATTTTAGTAAGCAATGGTTGATGTACTATTAATTCATAGAGTTTGTGTTACAGACCGCTGCCCCGATAGAAACCACAACCTGTTACCTTGGAGCCCCGGACACGATAAAGACAGGAAAGTTGTAATTGGACCCGGTTTATTTTTAAAGCTGGAATCTTCAGCCACTGTGCATTCCATTGTTATAGAAGACCGAGGTAAGATAATCTATTGGTAAATTAATATAGTCTTCTAGCACTTGCATTTTTAATGAATGGTTTGCAATGCAACACAGGCTGTAGGGATACTTTAGTTAAATACATAATACCGTATATATTAGTTAGCATTCTGACCTTAATGTATCAATATGCTTTCAAAATGTGGTGGGGTTTTAAAGTAAGCCAATGTTATATATATATATATATATATATAGCAAGTATTTATTATTATTATTATTATTATTATTATTATTATTATTATTATTTAAAAAAAAAATTCTTTCAGGGGCATTAGTCTTTGCAGACTACCCAAAATATCCTATCACACTGAGAACTAGACATATTCTTATTAAAGCTGATGGACAGCTGCACATTGGTTCGGCAAAATGCCCATACAATGCCACTGCCACGATCGCATTGTACGGCAGGTCTACAGACGGAGCGTCTGTGGAGGATTTCGGGAGGAAGTTTATTGGCGTCGATGCAGGTGGAACTTTGGAAATGCACGGGAGGAGAGCACTGTCTTGGACTCTGCTGGCCAGAACTTTGCATCCAATGGGACTGCAGCATGGATCTTATAGATTCGAGCTGTACTGGGGCAGCAGGGGGATCAATGTTAGGGTTGTAGACGACGGGACAGCTCAGGTTCTGGCATCAGATCGTTTCGACACCCACATGATGGCTAATGAATGCAGGCGACTGAAAGAGTTCCTCAGTAACCAGCCCTCCGGGGCAATAGTGTCCATGGCAGTTGGGGATTCCGCAGCCAGGAGTTTGTCAACTGATTCCAGGGAGTACATTATGGAAGTCTTGGGGAGCAAATACATCAAACATTTAGGATACAGGTAAGATTCCATTTGGATGTCCTTTTGACCTTTTTTGTATTCAAATTGACACTCCATTATTTTCCAGCAGAAAATAATAATGCGATATTTGTATAAATTATACATGTAGTGCTTTTTTTTCGCACCTAATATCATATACTTGCTTTTATTTCCAAAATAATAGTTTGTAAAGACTGTGAATTTGTACTATATATATATATATATATATATATATATATATATATATATATATATATATATATATATATATATTCCAGATGCATTTGAATAGGCAAAGGATGAAACATGAATTACCTTTTTTAGAAGTACCATGGACAGCTCCAGATAATTAACTTGCCAGCCTCATTTAAAATAATGATATGTCATTTAAAACAAACAAAAAAAAACAGGCCAGATTTGTCTTGAAAATATGAAGACATTTTTGCATTCGCCTTACCAGGAAGGTTATGTGTTAACATTATTAGTTGGTTCTCCATGAGACATGGCTCTTTGTTCTAGTCTCAAAGCAGGCTTGATAAACAAAAACGAGGGGATGTAAAAGTGTTGTATTTAGTTTAGTTTAGATTTACTATTAGGGCATGTTCTCCCAATTCTTTGTTGTGTTGATCCACAACTGACCTGGTCCTCTCTCTGCTGCTATTGGCATGCTCATATATGAACATTACTCCTTGCCAACTGTCTGCCAGCCTCCCCCATTCCATTAGCTGCAACTCATCAGCTGTGCAAGAATGCTCAGATAATGGGAAAATGGCACCAAATTGTAACCCTTTAAGGCCTTTATTTTTGGTCTATCATCTGCATCCATTGCTTAACAGTATTAGCTACACAAAAATTGCCCAGGTTTTTAGTGCTTGATGAACTACCTGCCAGTGAGTTACATATTGTCTAGGTTCAAAAACGTCTCTTTTCATAAATCGCTGAACAGCAACACCTCATTCTTAAAGGTGTCTATTAACAAGATAGGAAAACAGAACATACTTGGTTAGAGTTTAATAAGAGCTCTAAATATCACTCCTTCTGTCCTGTAGGCAGCCCTGGGCACTGGTAGGTACCCTCAGAGGGGGGCCATTGTCAACCACAGAGAATAGGAGGCCGTATTAATTGAGTGGATCCACTGGGGCGGCTATAGCAAGGAGAGAGTTTCAGACGTATGATGGGACTCGATTCACAGTCACTGCCTATAGTGAATGGGTAAAAGGTTTAGTGTCACTGTACTATGGGGATATGTAACGTATGTGCTTGCCAAAGGTTGTCTGAGGTCTGACAGGAGCATGTGTCTAAGTGTTTTTTCCTGTTTAATCAGTACCGGTACTTTATCCTCCCTCTCCCCACCCCCCAGCATATCCTGTTTATCATTGTTAATAAATGTATGTGAAAAGCTTGACAGCAAGTCACAGAAAATAATGCGATTAATGTAATTAACGGTTTGAGCATAGTATTGAACAGAAGGATTTCAATGGATTTATCTAAATGAAATACGTAAGGAAAGAGTTTGCTGCCAAAGCTAATTCATGTTTGAAATGGGGTGTGTACGCCACCAAGCTTGGAGTCAATCC
Organism: Acipenser ruthenus; assembly: GCF_902713425.1. NCBI lineage: Eukaryota > Metazoa > Chordata > Actinopteri > Acipenseriformes > Acipenseridae > Acipenser > Acipenser ruthenus. Next base: position 26,742,425 of record NC_081209.1, read on the forward strand.
TTCAAAGCCATGCACATTCTAGAAGAAGGTACTGTAGTGTAACTTCATTAATTACATATACAAATGGCACATCCTTTTCTTTTGGATATTCAGGATCCCCACACATTGGATTTAAAGTTGAAGCTTTAAAAGGCATTATTTTAGACCTGGTGGATGACGCGTCAAGTTGGAAAACTGGAGACAGAATAGTGATTGCTAGCACTGATTATTCAATGTACCAAGCTGAGGAATTCGGCCTTCTCCCGTGCCCTGAATGCAAAACGAACCAAGTCAAAATTGATGGTATGAACTACTCAATTTTTCCTACAACATAGAAGTCTAATTTCCATAACATTTACCACTCTGTCACTGTGGATAATGTATTGAACATTCAGTTTGTGTAATAATTTCATTATGCAAAGTAACACTTTTTTTTAAATTGAGACTAGCTTCTTGTGGACGTAGTTTAAAATGTTGGCCGTTTAAGATTTGCCTCTGATGTGACAAGGTATATGTTTTGACAGGCAAACCTCATTATCTTCACATGGGTGAAATTGTAGATGGCGTTGATATGAGAGCAGAAGTTGGGCTGCTGAATAGAAATATAATCATTAAAAGTGAAACGGAAGGCTCCTGTTGTGGCCAAAACCATTGCGATATTTTTAACTATGATACATTTGGAGGACATATCAAGGTAAGTGCACTGTAAGTAATTGGGTTGTATTATAATTGGGTTGTATTGTTCTTATCATAATGGACATTGAAGAAAAAAATAATGCCAAACTTATTTATTGAGGGCCATTAAAAAGCTACTGAACAAACAAGCCTATTGCAGCAATACAAAATGTAATTCTGATCTTGTGAACTCAGTAGAGTTGGTCAGTACTTTGATGAGAAACCCCCCAAGAATACCTGTATAAAGTGACACTGGTCGCTCAGTAGGGGGCACTGTCCCTTTTGGTACCACAGCGTTGTGTAACAAGGCTGGTGCCATCTATTAGATAAGATGTTAAAGATCATGTTTATTTTGTGGCCTTAAAAGCAGTTGTGTTAACCCCAGTGGCTAGCCAGATTCCAATGCAGGACACAATTCTGGCCTTGCTAAATTGCCCCTTTCCTTGCTGATTTTCCGAATTCCCCTTACCCGTATGAATGGGGACAGGAGATCCATGGAAACTGCATCTTTTGAATCTGGTTAATTGGATTAAAAGAATACATTTCTCAGTAATAAAAAAGCATCACAAGGGATAATAGAGAATTCAGTTTCCCAATATTTGTCTCAGTAGATCCAAAGACACTTCAAGTCTTTTCACATGTCTGGGGTGGAGCTGACTGCGCTATGGCAGCAGATCCTTGGGAGCTACCCAGTACACTTTCACCTGGCTGGTGACGTGGATCACAAGGGAGGCTACGACCCTCCAACTTACCTGGAGAACCTGTCCATTCATCACAGCTTCTCTAGATGTGTGACCGTGCACGGGACCAATGGGCTGCTGGTACGCGCTCATAGTTTACTGTTGCCAGCAAGATTGTTACAGGAACAGTATTCTAAGTTGTGAATTTTTTAATTCTATAGTTTTTCACACTTTATTATGCAGTTTATAAGATGTGAACTTCTCACCACTAGAAAGCTCAAAGCCAATTTTTAAAATCTCTTTTTCAGATTAAAGATGTTGTAGGTTATGATACATTAGGCCATTGCTTCTTCCTGGAAGATGGTGTGGAGCAGAGAAACACACTGTATAATAACTTAGGGCTCCTTACAAAGCCAGGAACCATACTACCCTCAGACCGGGATGAAGCCATGTGCCTCAGAATCCGCAGCAATGTGTTTGGGAAGTACAGACCAGTGCCGAGCACTGATTGCATGCGAGTCAAATACTGTACCAAGAAAAACTATTTAATACATTTCTTCATGGTGATGGTGTACAGCTTTTCAGTAGTTGGGAGGAGTGATTTATACTTTCTGTATTGAATTCTGGCAATTTTAATAATAGGTTGAACTGTACAGTTTTTTTAAATTCTGTTTTAATATGTTTATGACACAAGGGTGTATGGAACAATCTGGTTAAGTCTGTCCAGTGTGCGGAAAACTTGTTGCTTGTTTTGTTAAGTGTATGAATCATAGTGTTTTCTTTCACCCAGGGCTGTCAGCACATTCTGGATTGCTAATCCAAATAATAACCTAATAAACAATGCTGCAGCTGGAGCTCAGGTATGGGACTTCAGATATATTGAGAATCTATTTGTACATTTTAGTTTGTAACACTTTAGTTTAGGCATCTGTTATAAGTGATTATAAACAATCTATAATTCATTATGCTATTAACAATTTTAGAATATGCTTAGAAATAATAAGACTATTATTAAACACTTTTTTTAATTGTTTATAATCAGTTATAACAGATACCTACATTTTTTTGTTTTCTCGCGATGCTAATGTAGTTTCTATGCACTGTGATATTTATTGATGCAGGATGTTGGAATCTGGTATATTTTTCACCGGGTTCCTACTGGCCATTCCGAAGGCACATTTCCAGAAGGGCAGGCTGAGCTGACACCACTGGGGATATTTTACAACAACAGAGTGCATTCCAATTTCAAAGTATGTAACACAATCTTCTGTGTACTATTCTTGTCATGAACTACACAATACTGTCCAATAGGGTGTCGGGCCACTATGCAAGGTCTGCAAAGTGCTTAAATAGTTTTGAGTGGAAACACAATTGCTGCTCAATGATTCGGGTAAATGTGCTGCAAAGCATGTCCACTAGAAAGCCTCATTGCTTTAAATCACTCTACCTGAAACCTCAGTAGTTTGTCTTGTATGTGGAAACACCTGCCAACTGAGCACTATTTATCGGTGTCTGCTAGCCCATATAGGATCTGACTTGTAACAGTGATTTGCAGCTTTTTTTGTATTCCAGAATACATGTCAGGGATTCTATTTGCAAAACGAATTAATCTGTCAAATACATTCATAAAAACATAATAACTTCTTAACAGAGAGAGAGAGAGGCAAGGAATTAATTTTTTTCACTGTTGGGTGAAGGAGTTTTATCTTATTCCCACACCTTCTTATTATGTGTTAAAAGGCTACCTCTAATGGAAGGTTTTATCCTACACCCATTTAAATTGCAGTTATCACACTTGTCAAAGGATGCAAAAAGCTGACATCCCTGTGACAGTTGTATAGTATAGGGAGTTAAATAGATTCTTTGCATAACTAGCTGTATCAATAACTGCTGCTGCAGTCACTTGCATTAGGACCTTGGTTTTACATCTAATCCGAAGTTAGAAACAGGCCAGGACTTTTTTCCCCTAGCGTGATAGCTTTGATTTTGTGTATACAGAAGTAAATGAAAGAATCTGTCAATATAGGATTACCGTTGGTGTACGTCTAACGCCTACAGTTAAAAACTTTGAATAAGGTTGTGGGTGGTTTTTGTTCTTCTCAGTTTACTGAAGGCCAGGTAGATTGGTGTTCATCTGTCCTGGTCTATCATGTTCATGCATTTAAACAGAAAGGTTGCTGACTGCATTCAATCGCGTTTCTTTTGCTGCGATGCTGTTTTTTCTAATAAGTTACACTGTGGTTTGAATGTTTCTGCAGGCAGGTCTCTTTATTGGAAAGGGGGTGAAGACAACAAATGCAAGTGCAGAGAATCCAAGAGAATATCTCACTATAGATAACGCAAGGTTAGTTACCATACAGTACACTGCATAGCAGGCAGAGCAATACAAAGCCTTTGTGTGTGGTTGCATATATCGTTTAAAATGCATAAAGAAGATTGAAGATTGCCTAAATCATTAGCCAGGGTTGCAAGTCTATTCAATTTTTTCAGCAAAAATACAGTTATTATAATGTGTCTTTTTGAAAGCCAGACCCATTAACTACAGATTATACATAATTTTCAAGCTTCCTCGCTTCTCTAAGACGTGCTATAGCAAGGATTATGTTAATTATCGGTCCTACAGTGTACCTCTTTCTTGCTGTTTTATGACTCATATTCATCAGTTTCCATGCCATTGGGGCTGCCATATATAGTATTAAGCACAGTAACAGGACCTTGTAGGGGTATCCAATGTGTTCAAAACATTCAGTTCATACAAGCTATCAAAATGCATTATGTAAATTTAACAACACATGAGAGGGTTCTTTTTAATTGTCTGCTTCCAGCAATAATTTAACATTTTAAGGGGTTTTCATAGAAACCATTTCTATCTGTCTTCATAAATAGCCTTCTAAAGGGCTTGCATGCTGTTTATAAAGATAATGGCCTTCTGGCAAAGGCAAATGTTTTCCTGTCATTAGAACTGAGCAATTCTGCCTCAATGCCTTGGTGTTTTTTTGTTTTTTTGTTTTCTATTGCTAGCATTTAAAAAACAAACAAAAGGAATTCGAAATATATTCCTGTGTATTTTAAATCAATTGCGCTGCTTCCAGCCCTCAGATCTAAGGAAACTGACTGTACTGTTGCATAATTTGCATCAGGTTGCTTTAAAAGTAAAGCTCAGTGTCTGCTTACATAGCAAACACACATGTCTTTGATGCACCTCACCCTTTAGTGCATTAAACTTGACTTTTATGTTTCGGATCCCTGTAAATTCCTGACCCTCAATGCACACTTTGCCAGCCTTTCCTCTGTTCCTGTTCAGTATCTCCTGTTTGGTTATCTGACAGTGTCTGGGGCTTGGGGTTGTAATGGTAAGAGGGTTCCAGGTGTGGAATGGACAGGGGTGAACACTTCCTGTATGTCTCTCTCAGGTTCCGCCCACACGAGGACGCTAACCCTGCCAAGCCGAGAGTTCCTGCGGTTATTGATGGGCTGATAGCCTTTAAAAATAATGACCATGGCGCCTGGGCGAGAGGGGGGGATATCATTTTCCAAAACTGCGGGTAAGTCTCTTCTTCATTTTCAGCCTCCCCCAAAAGACTGACTCGATTGTTTACACAGCTAGTCTAAAGCATTTTTTTTGGATAACTTTGGAGGAAATTTGGGAAAGTACACAACTGCCAACTAACCAGATGATGATGATAATGATGATGATGATGATTATTATTATTATTATTATTATTTTTATTATTATTATTATTATTAGTAGTAGTAGTAGCAGTAGTAGTACAGTAACAGTATTGTTTATTATTTTACTTTGGTTGCATTGTAATGAATATTTACTTGTATAACCATGTTTTTCTTTTTATTTCAGTTTTGCTGACAATGGAATCGGACTGACTCTTGCCAGGTATTGTAACTGTTTACACCCAGAGCCCTTGATTCCAGTTCTGTGAAAAGTATCTGAACCTTTAGCCCTGCTCTTGTTAGAGTGCTGAAAAGAAATGAAGGTTCTCTTAGGAACAGAAGCTATTTACAGAGGCATGACAGTGTTTGTGGTCTCATTATTATATTAAGATTGTATATGTAAGCTGATTTATGGGGTGTGCAGTAAATTGGATTTCACTTTCTCTTTTGGATTCCTGCTGCAGTTGCAACACTCGGCCACCTTGTAGCACTGTTTAAAACTAACTGCAGTTACAGTGTGTGGCTGCTTCTGACACTGTAGGTCTCTGTAGATCAGTGGTTCCCAAACCGGTACTGAGGACCCACTGTCACTGCTGGTTTTCATGCCAACTGAGCTCTCAATTACTTAACTAGCTCAGTTGGAATGAAAACCAGCAGACACAGGGGTTCCCCAGGACCGGGGCTGGAGACCCCACTGCGTTAGGTGATGTGAGGGTTGTCAGTGTGTGTTAGCGCTGGCAGACAGAGTAGTCCTTGAGCAGGGGAACATGTCTTATGATTGTCACAAGAAGAACATTAGCAGCTGTGATAAAAGCAGGACCTTAGCAAAAACATAGACCGCTTTAAAAACATAGATAGAGCACTTGAATCACTGTCCCATAAAACTCAATAAAAAGTATTTAAAGGGATGTAACATTTCAAATCTGCTTCCTGTTTTTTTTTGTTTTTTTTTTCAATGCTAGCTACAGCTGGGATGAATCCAAATGTGTAAAAATTGTCCTTGGTGACAATACAAAGAACCTTACTGGTATATTCAGTGCAAATCCTGAATATGAATGGATGTGATGCAAGTGCTTGAGGCTTTCAAATGGTCCTTTTCTTCTCAGGCTTTTCCCATGAGTCATTCCGCCACTGCCTGTTATAGCGACCATATAAAAGGGGGCTCCTACCTTTTTAGTCATGGGAACAGTTAGACTAGATGGTGCCTAATCACCCTATTCTAGGACTTTTGATTTTGACAATGGTATTTTTAAAGGAATTTCAAGTTCCTGTGTCTATTTTGTGCAGTGATGGAACTTTCCCGACTGATGAAGGCTCGAGTCTGGAAGTCACGGACTCCATATTCGTTGGGGAGAGCAGCAATATGGGCTGTCATGGAGGGCAGAACAGCTACTGGGGAGAAGGAGCCAATGGGGAATACAGGACTCTGCCCAGAAATAAGTAAGGGTCCTTTTTAGACTGTTTGGGTTACAATTTTACCATGATGAATTTATATTATTATTTTATTATTATTATTATTTATTTCTTAGCAGACGCCCTTATCCAGGGCGACTTACAATTGTTACAAGATATCATATTATCATTGCAGTCTTATCTTGCAATCTTATCTGTAATTTTTTCCTGTGGCTTGCTATGCTTTTTACCATGGCACATGTCAAGGACAGTATACATTTATAAGGTAAGTAGAGACATTGAAACTGATGGACCATACTGTTAAAACGCAGGTGTTTGCAAAGGTCTTAGGGATGCATGGACTCTTCTTGCATGCAGAACAGTACTAGACAGGAACGAAGTAGAGCTGTGATCTCTGTTGCGACAGGACGTTTCCAATACGTGGATTCCAGATCTATGATGGTCCAGTCAGGCTGACGAAGTGCTCCTTTAAGAAGTTCACCCCGACGGCTGACAGATACTCCAGTGCCATTGGGTTCTTCATGAAGAATGGGTGGCAGATCAGCCCACAAAACAACGTGTTGTCCGTCAAGATGGAAAGAAGTGTAAGACGCATGTTTCCTGCTCTTTATGATTCCACCAGTTAGTCAGGAATACAGAGATACACGCACTGCAGAAACACATGAGAAAAAGTTAATTCATTTAATACGTTTATAATCGGGAGTCATAATCAGTTTAAAAAGTTGCATGCCCTGATCAAAACGGCATTGCTTAAATGAACATAATGCAGTCCCACATGGTTGACAAAAGTATTTTGCAATATATTAAAGATGACAATTTTTGCAACGTATTTTGAAATATGTATTTCCCATGTGTGAGGTTGCTGATCCTGAGTGTGAAATTTCATGAGTATCCTGTGCAGGAATGTAGTGCAAACTCTGCCAGACAGACTCTCCGTGGACCAACAAACTATTTTAACAAACGCATATTTAGATGAAGGCTGTATTTGATGGGTAAAAGACACAAATTAAAGTACGATGGCAGATATGATGACTTTTTTTTTTTTTTTTAATATACAGCACCCCAATCAAGCTGCATACAAAATTCAGTACACTGTTGATAAAGTTAAAGGAAAAACAGCTCAGTTGTGCTGTCCGTCCTTTTTAAATCACACATCTGTTCAGGAATGTAGCTTGTCATTATTATTATTATTATTATTAATTTCTTAGCAGACGCCCTTATCCAGGGCGACTTACAATTGTTACAAGATATCACATTATTTTTACATACAATTACCCATTTATACAGTTGGGTTTTTACTGGAGCAATCTAGGTAAAGTACCTTGCTCAAGGGTACAGCAACAGTGTCTTCCACCAGGGATTGAACCCACAACCCTCTGGTCTAGAGTCCAAAGCCCTAACCACTACTCCACACTGCTGCCCTATATGTAGCTTGTCATGTCTGGTAATAGTTCAAACTCGTACAATTAGATTCTATTTCAGTTACATTGTTATAAAAACAGGTCACTGGACAAGCACTTGCTGTAATACTGCGAACCAATACATTTTTAAATAGAATGTAAGTACTAATTAGGAATATACAATTGGCTGATTGATCATATTAAGTGGGGTGTCTTTTATTGGTCTGATTGTTGTAATTAATTGCTTATGCCATTGTTTAGAACCCTGCTTTCCTTTGTAATGTTCTACTGTAATTAGATGTAATCTCTGCCTTAGGTAGGAGTTGAGTTACTAGAATAGCATATTGTACTTGACAGAGAATCACTGCCACTGATTCATTCAGCACTGCATTGCAATCCATTCATAGCATAGGACATTATTTTTCAGTATTGTATTAAAAGCCAACGTTCAACCATTGCCTTGACAAATAGCAGTTTCAGAATGGAATTCTACCTAAATTACTGAAACTGGCGAATCGTTTCCTACCTGTCTCTATGACCACTCTTTCTTAAATACAGCTATTATCTGCTATTTCTGTCTTCATTTCTGTGCAATAAATGCTGGTCTGCTGTTTAGACGGGAGCCTCTTTGATTGTTACCATGTGGTTATCAAGTCTTTCGCTCATTCATTATGTTACATCAATTAAAAGACGCACAAAGAGTTCTGATTTCAATGTCCACAGACCCCCTCTTCTCCTCTACTTGTGATTGTAGGTATGCCATGGAAAGGAGATTGCCACACACAGCACTTTGACCAGTAGGAAGTCCAGCAACCCATTTCATTACACAAGAATGCTTAGCATCTCTAATCCATTTTATGTGATTGTGCTTTCCTTGGAAATTCACAGTAGTTTGGCAATCCTATACTAGCTGGCAGTAACCCTTCACCTTTCGTTTTAATTTAGGTTGGACTGAATGTGTTTTTTGGCAAACCAGGCCAGTGGTTCGGGGGTAATGACCTGGATGGAGACAAAACCTCCATCTTCCATGACCTGGACGGCTCAGTGACTGGCTATCCTGACTCCTTCGTAGCCAGAGTGGACAACTACCTTATCCATCACCAGGGCTGCCTCACTGTCCCAAGATGGAACGGGGTTATCTGCACTGGCCAGTATGCCCAGGTAAGAACCTTATATGTTTCAGGTTTCATTTTTATGTAAAACACATGATCCATTTATTTGACAAACTAAGAAGGATTTCACTCTGTGTAAAATAAAACAAAATCTTTGTCCAATATCTTTAGAATTGGATGCTTGCATATTGTGGACTGTTTGCATTCCGTATGCCATGTTTCCAGACACTTTGCTAGTGGAAGTGTACCAATATGGGCCTGTTTTTGACTGTCACTCTACAAGTTTGAGTGCAAGAATCACCATAGTATTTGCTATATGCAGAATGTATAACCATTCAGTATTACTTCACTGAATAACTGCAAACATTGATTTCTCTAATGCTGGCTTTAAAAAAAAAATATATATATATATATATAAACAATGCACATGTGGGACCCAGCCTTAAGTAGTATTATAAAAATATTTGTTTTCCTATTCCAAAAAAACTATGTTACATTTCCAAGCAGAATACCTCAAAGCCTTTCCAGCGCTGTACAGATCATGGAGATTTTGTATGTGCCAGATGCTTTCAGCATTTATTCATCTTGACCTTTCATTTCTGAGTGCCAAAGATTAAGCCAAATTCTGTTTGAGTTATCCAGAGCCAATGTATTTCTTTCAGGATACATTGTGTCACCTAAGCAGATCTTTCTGAAGACTCTATAGAAGGAAAGAAATAATGAGTAAAGTAAAAGGTGTAATCATGATATACCTGTGATTTGTTTTCTACGGTGGAGGTGTTAAGAATGTACTATTTGTTCCACTCCTCTCCACAAAAATGCTGTTTTTCAACTTAGATATATTGTAGCGATCTCAGTTAACGCAGACAGGTGCATCACACAGGGCGAGGCAATCCACACACAGGCGGAGGGCGGGCGCGAACCCGGGACCTCTCACACTAAAGCATAGCTCCGATAGTGCTGTACAAAAGAGCCGGCTCTTGCAAGAAGCGTATATCGGGCTTATGTCTCTGTGTGTGATTACATCACCTACTAGCCCTGCTGTTGCCTTCCCCAGTGCACACTACAGTATGTTTGTTTAGGCAACTTTAAGACAAGTGTTCCAAGTTAAGTGCAATCTCTGCATTTTATAAATATCTTCTGTGTTTAGTTTGGCATCATCATACAGCAAATAATGCTTGTTCTAGTTTAGCCAAATCTTGAGAGCTTTGTGTGCCTTTGGGGTCATTCCACCCTGAGAAACATAAAAAAATGGTTTGCTAAAAAAACAAAATTTGCCATCAGTGATAAGAAACCGATAACAGTGATGGAGCTTTCAGCCATTGTGTATATTTATATGGAATGACCCTTTTGAAGGAGGCCATTATAATACACTTATCTTTGGAATTGCCTTTAATGGTATTTGTGCCGCAATAGCCAAGTACAATGTAAATACAATGTACATACATAGTGTGTACATATATTTAAATAAATAATTTATTATTTCTACTTCATTGGAAAAGATCTGGAGAAGTATTACATCATTTAGCCCTTTGCACATTTTAATAGAGTTTGTATGATGTGTCATCATTTGATCTTCTAGTTGATTAATTTGACAAACAGTGGATTATTTCACTGATTCAACACTTTGTTGCTCATCCATTAGTTTAATATTTTGACTGTACAGTTTCACTGGCAGCCTGTACGTTATGTTTCTGTCTGTACAGGCAGTGCGTGCAAAGGGTGCGTATATTTTCTTTCTTGTCATTTTTAACATTCCAAGTGCGTTGTCACATGAGAACATTTTCTAGACATGTGGAAGCCTGGTGTTCTATATGTGTCGCTTATGCTGGATGCTGACGTGGTGAGAATTCTTTTAGTTACTGCTGCAATTCAGTATGGCTAGGTAAAACATTGTAAAAACCAATGAAGAGGATTTATGTATCAGTATCTAACCACACCTGTTTATGATACAAGGAATATAAAGTACAGTTTTTTTATGCAGTAAGGATATGCAGAAAAAAAACAACAATATAAATGTTATTACAATAGGAATTTGTATATTGAGAAGTGTCAATTATTATACAATAGGCAAAGTCTTTCTGTTAAATGTAGATTCACACTTTTACTGACAATCATCAAAATTAAAGTTCAGTTGTATATTTTGAATGTTGTGTGTGGGATAGTCTTCTGTTCTTTTTGAGTGGTAGTGCTGCCTGTCCCACAGGTGCTGTGCCCATGGTTAATGACACTTATCTAGATTGATTACATTTTTACAGGACACACTGATGGTTGTTGAAAGAGAAGGTAGAGACAAAGATTACAATTATATCACAAGTGGCAGACCATGCGTTGTGTAAACACTGCTTTGAGAATTAGTTCAGGAATTAAAAAATAAAGGAACAGGAACACCCTTCAAAAGTTCGTGTGCTGTACTGTGAATTACGAGCGAGAAAGGCGAGTGTTCCTCTGAATTTGCCTGGCTGGTTGAGTGATTTGCATTGCCGTCTTTTCTTTTCCTCCTCAGTTGTACATTCAGTTGTACGCCCTGAGAATCTGACTCTCCTTGTTGCCAGGGAAACATTCCCCAGCCGGCCCCTGAGGCTACAGGGAGTCAATCGTGGAGCCCCTTATCTGCAGTATCAGCCTGTGGTGATGCTTCAACAAGCCTACATTGTGCAGTGGGAAGGAAGGGCACCTGAGGAAGTCATACTATACCCAATCAACTTTAACAGGTAATGTACCTGCTTTCATACCTGTATCTGCTCAGAAGTGGAAGGGCATTGCATAGCAGACTGGTGCATTCTAGGTTTCACTGTGAGCTTAATTACTCACAACGTGGCTATCATAGACAAAGGACATAAACTCGTGTTTGACTGACCAATCTCATAGTAAAGCCTTAAATGGCTCAGACCACTATGCAACAGGACCCTGGACTGTTAAAAATTCTCAATAGGCTTATGTTGTATACAGGGCTTGCACTGCCTCCTGTATCCTTTAGGGTTTTAATCCAACAACTCGTGTTTATCCATCCCCTTCATAGGTGACTACTCATTTTTAAGTTTATGCCAAATCAAATCCAAGAGTGGAGAACCCACTCTTTTTCTCTTTTGATTTCTATGAAACATTGCCTTCTTTGTGGTACAGATTTTTTCTGTGCGCCCCACCCAGTGAGCAAACTATGTTTTTGATAACAATGCACATTTTATTGGTATCAAATGTTGACAGGATGTTTGAAAGGGTCTGCTCATTACAGTCCCAAAATGGAATGCCACATCTCATTTTTGTGCAATCTCAAATCTACAGCAAAGCAGAATTAAATGCTCAAAGGGGCTGGTTCTTAAGCCCTGAGGGTCACACATCCGAGAGATTTATTTATTTAAAATACACAATATATCCGACCTGTTTTTTCCATTTACACCCACCCTTGAGTAAGAGAGCAAAACTGAAACTGAAGTGTGGAAAGAATTTTGACAATGAAACTAACTTTTTAAATGATTTAACCAAAAGAGATACTACATCTGTTTTCCAGTGGTGTATTCCCTGATAAGAATGTCAGGTTTGGGACTTTCTTGGAGAAAACATTTCATTTTTCCTGCTCTAATCTAAGCTTGAGATCTCCTAGGCCTCTCATTCCACAGATCTTGTTTTGAAAGTTTAAGTGAAGAATGCAAAGCTACAGTGCATATCAATAGCACGTGTTTTGAAATAGTATAGTGCTAGGACCAGCAAAGTACAAGCTAAATTTGCACCCAGTAAATACTGGATATCTGCGGGTCAGTTCCATTTATCTTGCAGGTGCCTCCACTTCAAATGTCATTTAAAAGGGCATCCCATAAAAACACATACCGGTACTATTATATAACTGGCCCAACTGTTTTGAATTCTTCCCTGTTATGTAGTTTGTTATTAGATTTTTTTCCACATTTATTGTTTAGTCTGGGAGCTGTTTGCAATGGCATGTTGTTGTTTTTTTTGCTTTAAATAAGTTGCATTCCATACCAAAGTTCACATATCAGTGCAAATTAATATATACTGTAACAGAGAACCCCCAATGCACCAACAACCTTGTAGTGGGGCATGTACCGGTGATGCATACGTAAATGAGCCATCACATTTTAAACCTTTGCTTTGAGAAATCTGGGGATGACCAGCGCTGGTTTTAGACTGTCCGAGCTAGTTGAGGGGGCTTTCCAGCTGGCTGTCCTGCTGTAGCAACTGTGTCTGTTCTCTGCAGTGGCTTTTTTGTTGCTGTGATTTAAGACGGTGTAAATCTGTTCTTGAATTTATAATCCAGCAAGATCCCAATAATATGGTATTCTAATTGCCAACTAGTACTGCTGATCACAAGCAAACAAGAAGCTAAGCATTCCTTATCAAGGACAGTACAACCTAAAAGAAAGTCTTTCTTTGATGGGATTAACCTTGAAAGTACTGCTAATCCGTCAATTGATGTCATTTCATTCACACACAGCGCTTTCTTCTATTATAAAGTTCTGAATATTGGCAATGGCCACGAATCGTCTTTATTAAAACACACGTGGCAGCAGTTCTAGAAAATTACGCTCAACCTCAGAAACAAACAGAATGGTAAAAAGCTTCAGGACACCGCTAACAAAATCGCCTTGACTTACCTTTTCATGAACTATATAAAACAAATTTTGGATTTTTAATTGACGCTCGTTGGGTTTGTAAACACAACATTTAGATTAAAAACAAATATCCAATTCATATGCAAACCTCTTTGCCGTGGCTGCTGCTGTACTAGGGATGTCACGCAATTTCTTAAACTAGAGAAAATGAGTGAAAGGCAGAAACCACAGACCTGGGGAACTTGGCAGTGATACAGTACAGGACCAAAGAGGTTGACTACACTGACTGAAGCTGTAGAAAGCTCCATATATCCTCCTATATGCAAGCAAAGATGCCTCTGGGCAGATCCTTGCTATTAAATAACTTTTAACATCTGTTGCTTTCACTGGGTAGCATTGGGGCACTTTCTGATTTTTAGATTGGATTGTCTTCAATTCTAAAATTGCAGCTCTTTGGTAGCCACCTGGATTTAACAGTTGTTAATGTCCTCTAAACTCCTCTAATAAAAACGTTCCAGTACCTTATAATATACAACTAAAAGCAGAAACAACAAGTACAGGCGCTGTTTTTAGTATACATGATTTATGGTTACTCTGGGTGTGGACAGTGGTGTGTGCAATTGCAGGTTCACTAATGTAATTATATCTCCCACTCTTCAAACCCTTTAATATGTTTCCCTAGCAACAAAAGAAGGCAGTGATTTGTATCTGTGTTAGAGCATTTTTTGCATTTTTTGAATTATTTTGTATAAGAAAATCATCTCTTAGGATTTTTACAGTTGTCGAGGGAGATTATGATTGTTGGGGGTGGGGGGGGGACGGGACTTTTAGACAATTCTTCCGCTGCTATGCTAGAGGTTTATAGCATTGGTGAAGATATGGTAGCCTGGGGGCTAAGTACTGCTTCTATCATTTGTTGAATAGGACTCTTTGGTAGTGAGCCAACTGACTTCAAACCTGTACTGATACCCTGGAAACATACAGTGTCATATTAAAATATTTGGCATTCTGATCAGCATCACTCAATACACTGGTGTCATACACTGCTGTCTGTATTGAAGCCTCTAGTATGGGGGAGCTCCTTGTACTGTTTGATGATCTACAGCAGGAAAAACAAGTCCAGCATTTATCCAACTTGCGTTTCACGTTGAAGAGTTGAGATGGTCTCAACTGTAGTGCACACCATGTACTGTACAAAGTTCATTCACTGGGATTTGCCAGGTAATATAAAAATAAATGCTACTGTATTCAGACATTGATTTATTTGCCAGCTTTAGCAGAGAGAAATGGGTAAAAGATGAGTGAGAGGGAGAGCCAGACAGTGAATACAGGCCAAAGGTTGATGCAATTTGGTACATCCTTTGGCATGTTAGTTTTAAAAACACTAATTACTTTACCATAGTTATGACTCCTTCGCTGATTGCTGTTTGAGATGCTGTGTGTCAGGAATCCGCCTTCTACTTAATCTCAGCTAATCATAATATTATATAGAGTAATCAGAATACTGTTAACCTCTTAATATCTGCTGGCTGTTTAGTAGTGTTGCAAACATTAAAACTGTATAGAATACTTTAAGTTAGCAATGAAATGGACTTTGTGAAATTAGCTCAAATTAATCGAAGACACCTAAAGGGAGGGAATCCGTGTGTGCTGATACAGATTCCAGCTCTTTCATTATGTCAAACTGTTGAAATCTGACACAAATATATTATCGTTCCAGAGGAAACTGGATCCAGGTGGCTCTTTGTTATCCCAAAGAAACATCGTTTAAAATCATATCGGACATAAACCAGCGGCAGACTGGGAAGGTACACAGTGTGGCGCACTACACACCAGCTGCATCAATAGAAGCGGTGCTGGTGAACTCTGAGAAAAGGCTCTTCTACTTTGACAGCAAATCAGGGTAAGAACACCCTATCATTACATCAAATAACTCTGACAATGGTGATAACAACAAAAGGATAACATACGTCACATGCTGTGTCTGTCTGCCGCCCTTACTGTGTTCAGTGACAGGGAACCAGTGTCATGGAGAGGTGTTATTTAATGGCACCAATAACTCCTATTGCTGGGTTATTGTTTTGCTTCAGTGTAGGAGAAACTCTATGGTGTCTATGGTGATTATGTTCTAAGAAACTTTTTCTTAACTCTTTGAGAATGCACGCTTCAGATTTTAAATGTTACAATTTTCAATATATTGATATATAAATATATTTCTTAATGCAATTGAAATCTCATCTCAGACTTGCTTTGCACAGTACTTGAGCTATCCTTGTGCTTGTAAATATGTTACACAAAAAGGATTATTAACATTGTCCAAGTATAACTGAACCAGTGATTGAACCCCCAACTTACCATTCCAGATGTGTGTCTATGCTAACCTATTGGTCTTGCATTAATTGCATCATGTCAATGTTTTTTAAAGAAAGCCCTGGACTTGATGGTTCCTTATCTCCAGGCAGTGTTCAGTGTTTGGTCCCCAGCACCAGGGCATTCGGCTATATTCTCAAATACAGTGGTTTATTTCCACAATTGGTGAAATACTAGAACCAAAAAAACATTTCATGCAATATTTATTAAATTTAATAAATAATAGGTTTTCCGTAAAAAGCCGAAATGGAGCCGAATTTTTGTAAGGCAATCTCTGTACTGCGCTTTGGATTCAATGATGCAGGAGCTCAAATTAAATGTACAGCTCTGAGGGCTGCTGTGCTTCTTGGTGGCAGAGCATGCTTGAGTTGTTTGCCAAGCTGGGGTTCTCATTGCTAGAGCTATTACATTTCTCCATCTCCTGACTTTTGTTTCATAAGCCTTGGATCGTTTTCTTTATTTGTCAATGTTTTACATTCCATGGGTGATAGATGCCAGACGTTTTCATGCAAGTTAATATTCCAGACCCTTATAGGGAGAATCAGAGACACTGAATGTGAAAACAACGGCAGATGGTATTTAGATAATATCACTTTGTTAGGTTTAGGTTCATGATAGATCTTATATATTATATAGATAGATATGGGTCGGTAATATCACAGTATGTGGAGACCCATACACAGATTTAACATCAGAGTGTCATTCATGTGTAACCTTCCTCCAACATATCATGTCAAATTACTGTAGTTTAATTCATGAAGCGGGATCAATTATATTTGATATAAAAGATCTACTGTTTGTTTATCCCTCTTGTGTATAGCTGGTGAATAGTAGAGCTGTTTAGATAATAGGAAAACCTATTATTTATTCAACGAAACAAGACCAAAATAAAATACACATTTTGTGTTGGCAGTGTCTTATTAATGTTGTATGTTTTTATGGATTAATCAGCAGCTCCTAATTGATCGGCACCTTCTCCTCCTTCTCCTCCCAATCCGCAGGTACCTATTTCTACACATACAGGCCACTCACCCTCGAAAGGGGCATAGCTACTGCTCCAAGCTAGGCTGCGAGCGCGTCAAGGTTCTGGCACGCATGGTTTCCACGACGACCGTGAACTGCCCGCCTAATCCCTTCCCAGTGAAAAGCAGCAGGAGCCCGGCCAAGCGGCTCTCCATGTCTCAACGCGTGGCAACTCCGTGCAGCCGCTGTGGAGCCCCGCAGGTGAGAGCCTGTGACTGTGCTGGCAGTCAGCCACGCTGTCAAGGAATCAGGTGCAGGTGCTGAAAGGCATATCACTGATGTCAATCTTCTCGCTTGCTTGGGTTGTTTTGAGGACATTAAACAAAAGCTTTTTACAGCTTGAAACTGGAGGTTGTATTGCGTGATTTTAAAGTTGATGTTTTTTTTTATATGACATCGTTACTCAAAGACACTCACACAAACATAGCTTAATGGTTTGAGTATGAAAAAGCACATGTATCTTTTTGTAAGTTCAAAACTATAAGCAATGTATGAATAGTTTTAATGAAGGGGGATTTGCACAGTAAAGAAAGCAGTTGTCTCTCCGTCAGGGATGAAAATGTATAACTTGTGTAAATGTCTGTCGTATCATTTTAAGAGAATGTAGGACAGTTCTCAGGTCAGAAAGAAGACCAAGGCCTACAAGACCACTTCTTCAGATTGAGAAAGAACCACCAATGACTGCTGTGATTGGCATCACTAAAGCTTTTTCACATCGTACCTATTTCTAGTTACAAATTGAAGCCTATTCACGTTTACTGTGCTGTCACTGAGTTCTTGACCTGGAGCTTGGGTGGGTGTTCTTAATAATCAGTCACTGTTTGATCTTAGGTTGCCATTTCCAGTGAACCCTACAAGGAATATATGAGAGTGCAGGTTCTTTCTCTGAGCAAAGCGAACATACAAAACGGGCTTGAATCTGCCTTTATTAAGGTAGGTGTTAAGTGTGTTTCATCTTACAGAATGAACATGAATGGGTGTGTGAGAAATACATATACTGTACAGAATCATCTCCTAATACTGAATTTTAAAATAACATTTCTTGTAATATATATAAATGGGTTTGAAAGGAGGTATAACTGAAGTGTACAAAAATAAAAAAAATTTGGATGTACACAAAGGGTTTAATTGATTAAAAAATATATATATTTCGGGACGTTTCAGACAAAAGCCCTTCTTCAGCTGTGTAAAAAGAAAAAAATATACCAATTCGAATGACGTGTAGGATTATGCTCTTTTAGATTCATTGTGGTGATCAGTATTCTAGATCGTAATGTTCAGTGTTTAAAAGTTGCATTTTGTTTAAAAATATAATTGTACGTTATGTACCGATCTGTGTAAACTGCAATATTGAATTTGTGAAAAGGTTCACATGTAACATATTTCTAAAAGATAAGGGGGTGAAAATCTTGAAAAGTTCTCGTTGCTGAACAGGTCACATGAAGACAATGCAAGCAGTAAATTAAATAGTATTTTAAACTGCAGTCTGCTGATTCTGTTTCAAAATATGTGCACAAAAACCACCAAACTAACCTGACCTGACCTCAGATCCAGCATGGAATGTAAAAACTGACCAGCAAATTGGTGAAAGTACTCTTTATCGTCTGCAAAGGGACCCTGACATTGATTAAGGAGCTCTTTGACAGATAGGCTGCCAAAGGTAGTAAAAAGAAATGAGCACGAATCAGTGTGGTTAGCAGAAATGCCAGGATATTTCTCCACATACTGTAGTCCTCCACTAAATGTTTTAGGTTTAATTGCAAAACGTGTTTGTAATGTACTGTAGGTCTTCTGTATGTCTGCTGTGGAAAGATCTTGACATACAAAGCAAACTTGTTGAACTCTCTGACGGCATTTATTAAGTCATGTTGAAACCCACTCAGCCAGCTTCGCTGGCAGTAACTCTATCGGTTTGGCTGGCACCCTGCTGTTGACAGGTAAAAATGAGATTAAGAAAGGCAACAAGGGCTGTTCAAAACAACCCGGGGATCACAATGTACTACTCACTGTGATGCAAAGGTATTTAGCAGGTTGTTGGAGACAAATTAGGAGGCGACATTCGTTTTTCTGCAGGTAAACCGATCATGATAATCTAAGATACTGACTGTGAACCTTATTCATAAACCTTTATACGGTAAGTATCCATTGTTCATATTTGTGTAAAATAATTATCCCATAGTTTGTCATTGATACTTTTTTTTTTGCAACTTGTTTGTTAAAATGGAAAATATCGTAAAGAAAGCCAATACTGTTCTGAAGTTTTAATGCCATTTGTGTCAAAATTGCAGTTAATTTATTTCTGATTACTGGCTCCTCAAATCTAGACGTAGTTGCATCAGTATAACCATAACCTTGGTATACAGTTAAAGGTTATATTTTGTTGTTCTTTTTTTGCAGGTTAACAATGAAGTATTTTTGTTTAAAAAGCGGGGATTGTTTTTCGTGGTGGTTGATGCTTGCACTGGAGAAATTAAAAGCAGACGGCACATTGACATGCTCAGTGTTCCCCAGGCTACCAGCGCCATCGATGCTTACATCATCTCCACAGTCAAAGAAAGGTCAGCGACTACTGGACATGCAGTGTAGGGCAATAAAACAGTAAAAATATCACTTGTATTTTTCTCAGTGGAGCTTTCATTGTATTAGCAGAGTACTTCAAGACAGTGGGGTCTGTTCAATAGATCTAAATATTGCTGTCATTTTAAATCATTACAAGAAACTGACTTTAATATTTTGTTTTGATGAACATTCAAATTGGGCGTGCTGTTTTGTGCACAAGATGGCCTCTGTACGCAGAATAAGATGTACTGGAATTCTGGCAAATACTTACACTGTGATTGGTTGATTTCTGCTTGTAGGTCAATAGTTTTGGTGTGTTCCAGAGATATCAAGGACCTGCCGATAGACTCTGGACTTTCAGCATTCATGAAACTAGGCTCTTCAAAGTCCATTGGACTCTTCAGGAAAGGTGATGTCATTGTTTTCCATTTGTCTTTCAGCTCCCCAGTTAGGAATGCTGACCGTATTGTGTTTCAACAAGAAAGGATTTGGGCTGTGTATCTGATACAGCATGACTCACTCTGGGTGGCTCAGTAAACAGAAAAACGGAGAAAAAATAACATTTGGTTGGGAACCGGGGCAACAGCCTCTGTGCAAATATCAAAACCTGCCATGGTATCCGGTAGCGTGGGTTGTCTTTAGAAGTATTATGCATTTACATTTTTGGTGAAAATAGCAAATAGGAAAACATGAAATGTGGAGAAAAAATGCAATATATTTGGTGATTATGATTTTTTTTATACTGTAGATCTATATTTTAGTTGCATAAAACTGTTTGAATAAATGAAGAAATCTTGCCTTCAATGGCACTAACTCACAGGTGTTTAATTTAGTTAAATAACATTACATAAAACAGATGTGGGGATTTCCTCTGTCTAATGTGTCCTGGCATCAAATTAAATAAACAGGTCCAACACACTTTAAGGGCTTGAAGACAAATATCTGAGCTTTGCCTAGAACATTGCATTAGAGCATCACGTGCTGTAATTTTGTTGACGGAATATTATTCCAATTGCTTCAAATCCATCTCCCCTTTTTTTCAATGCAGGAAGTTTTGCGCTGCTGGGTTATAAGGGCCAACCCAACCCATCCTGGATTAAGATTGTAAACCGAGCTGCGGGGCTAGAAGCTGCCTCGTTCCAGCAATACGTTCCTCTGAACCTGAATGAGTATAAATGTCCTGGCAGGGAGAGAGAATACAGAAAAGATGAAAAGCTCTTGAGAGGGCTGCTGCAACAGAACCAACTGGAGGGCTGGAGAGGCCCATAACAGAGAGGGCTGCTGTAACAGAACCAACTGCAACTGGAGGGCTGGAGAAGGCCCATGACAGGCACAGAGCTGTTCATCCACATTACTAATCTCAAGCACCCCTGTATAAATAATGAAACCAAATTAATAAAATTACAAACAACAAAACATTCCTTGAACATGTGCTTTTTCTTTTTTTTCTTTGTGCTTCCGAAAACAAATCAGTCAAAGGCTTGGACCTGACAATACGAGTTATCTGCCACTGATTTTTAGGTTTTGCGTGAAAACAAAAACAAGATCATTCGATTTAGTAAGAGCATTCTTCGTTCTTTATAGGGTTTAGTAGTTCTAAGCTGTATAGCTAGCAGCTCATCTGCAGAACACAATGCATTCCACGTGGTGTATTCCTAGTTTTAATAGTTTGTATATATATACTTTATATTATACTGTAACTCTGCTATTTCCTTTAGGACTAATAAAATGGGCTTCATGCTGATCAGCTGAGAAGTCTATTCGCATACAGACATGTTATTTATTATGCTTACTGACACCTGCAGTAGCTGCAGCCCAGACAGTGACTGGAGGTTTTCCGTGGTGACTTTCATCTTATCGGGGGGAGGAGGGGGGGGGGGGTTGCTCCTGCTAGATTTACAGAATGTGAACTGTATCCAAATAAATGAGACTGTGTCCAATACTGTGAGTCAAAAGCCATCGCTCTCCCAGGGGAGGTGTCACAAGGAGGGAAACTAGACACATTTCAAAGCTTTAGATACTGTTGGCTTTGACTGACTTGGCTCATTTTAAAGGCATTTTTGGAGAACGTGGTAAACTAAATAGTATTTTAAACTGATTACACCAGTCAGTTATTATCGGGCGCATAATAACACATATTGCATTGCATCACCAGATATTTCCTATCAGGGTATTTTTTGAGACTGTGGCTACAGATTTATTTATGTTAGTTCTATAGAGAGCTACTTAATTATGGATAAGGTCTAGATGTTCATAAGGTTTAAAAGCACATAGAGCAGCAGCACCTGACCTCGTAGGAGGGGATGGACAATAGCCTGCAGTCAAGGTTTTAGTTTCATTTATATATCCTGTTTATTAAATAAGATATTCCAGCATGCAGTTGTACAATCAATATGAGTCATGTCACCAGGCCAGTGTTGAATTGTATGAAGACTCTTTTGTTTGTTCAATATAAATTTATTTGTCTGAACCTTTTATTTTGAGATGCTTTATTGGAGTGTAAGACCATGCATCGGGCCTCTCCTGCAGTTCTTTAATGGAGTACATAACAGTCAAACGAGAAATGTTTCCACTGTTAAGATACAGTAGCTGCTTCATTGTTGACCTTGAGCCTTTGAATCTTAGTGTTTTTGTTGCCCGCTTCAGCGAGGTTAAAAAGTGGTTCTAAATTTCCATTAAAAGTGACTGTGAAATACTTCAAAACATGTCAGGTATGCTGAATGTTTCAAGTGTTTCACAGTAAATGAGTTCATTCTACATGCATATTTCTCCAGTAAACCTTAAAGCATAAAACTACTGTAAGTATTTGTGGGAAATCCCATTTGTGTGTAAAATGATGCAACTTTCACTGCTAAAGAATGTCCCTGGCTCATCTCTTGTTCATAATGTGTAACTGTCCTGACTGACTCATTCAGATGTGGGGTTATCCACTTGTCCTTTTGGTAGTTTAAATGACTTGTTAAAAATGTGTTGCTGACATTATCTATTGCTGGCAATCTCAGCAATCAGACCTATGCTACTATATCTGCACTGAGCTGGTTAAACAATTGAATCTGTATCTCTTCCAACAGGTAACACATTACAAGACCTACATACTTTGTATCTGTTGGTTTGTGGGATTCAAATATTTGGTCTGTTTGGAGCACATTTAGCATGAGCCTGGTTGTTCAGATTGCTGGCAGCACCTGATGATTTCAGTAACACGTCTCCACAAGATGGTTCAGAATGAATGGACAGGGTGCGGGACATATGGACATCCCCACCCATGTCATCCTTGCTACCAGCTTGTACCAACCCAAGTTGAGCAATGTTATTTTCTTTACAGGTACTTAAAACGTCTAGAAAGGCCTGCATCCCATGCTCCCTGAGATCATAGACGACCGGGCAAAAATGAAACCAGTCTCCATTCTGTTTCTTCTCACAATACTTCTCCGGGCTGTAAAAGCAGGTAGGTGTCAAATAAAGCATTTGTATTACTCGTATGATTTAATATTCCACTTAGTAAGAAAGGTTATGCAATGTCTGAGCAATTAAAAAGGTTTTGGAACTGGCACTTGACCCCCTCCCAAGAGCTGTTACTAACCACATCTGTTAGGTTATCAAAAATGATCCATACTGGTTGCTGTCTCAGTGGAGTCAGAACCAAATAAGAAGACTACAAAGTTAGATGATAAGGGTTATATGGCAATGTAACTTACGGAGTATTCACAACATCTTCATATGAAGTTGATTCCTTTATAACAATTTCCAAGTTATATATATTGAACATTGTATGTGTTGAGTAGCCTCACTAAGGCATAAATAATGCTGTACATCTTGTTTGTGGAGTTGCAATAAAGAATTACAATTCTGAAGGCGGTATCAAAGACATGTGAACACGGTACATATGCTGCATTATGTAGGTCAGCTTCAAACAAGGCATAAGAAAGACTCTACAGAGATTTTATTTTAATGTAATTATCTAGGCTGCCTTAGAGATCCAGTGAAAAAATAGAACTATTAGGTTTTTTGTTTTTTTTTATTCCTTTAATGTTTGATCAAATTAGACTACATGGAACCAGTTGGTTAACTTTAGCTGTTTGCACATACAGATTTGGATTGGCAGGCTGTGGGTTGAAACCTGGGCCAGGGTTGAGTCAGACTACATGAAGATTCTATTTTAATGCAGTCTGGAGCAAGCTAGGGCCTGTCCAGGGGGTACATACAGTAAAATCCTCATGTTTAGGAAAAAAAGGAAAATAACTTTAGAGCAACAATTAACTTCTTAATCCCGGAGCCGCTCCTGCAGGAGAGAAAATACTCTGTGCCAACAAAACAAGCTGTGGGAAGTTCATTGTGAAATGTCTGTGGTACAACCAAGTGCAAGGCTTTGTATGAGACATGCTGCGTCTTTTGGGGGAAGCGGCGAGAGCAGGCAAGGCAGACTGACCCATTAGTATTCTCGTTCTAAGAAAAGCCAAATCTCAGAGACCAAAGTATATTAATGGCACGAATTGTACATTTTTGTCACGCTAAAAATAGTTTTATAGTAATTGCAAACAGAAGTAATACAGAACATTTTAATTGCTGTTCCTAATTGTAAACATACCTTGTACCCAGCTTCCAGAAACCATCCACACGCAAGCTGGCAGTTTCTATAATGATGGCATATTATAGAACTCTGACATGGTTATGCAATTTTGTAAAAGCAAAGTTAGTTCCAGAATTGGCTCTTTGCAGTTTTGTTGTGTCTAAGTATAACTTTTAATAGGTCCAGAAACAAAGCAAGTGGGACACCCTGAATATTAACAGTTATGAGCTAAGAATTAGGAGAGTTTGATGGGATTTAGATGCATTAGTGTTGGATTTTAATCATTATTTGCCACAGTAATACCCAGACCTTTGTTGTAACATGCATCCTTTAGTAATTCTTTTTTAAACTACAGAGTTTAGAGACTGACATATATACCACTAATATCAGAAAGAAAGCTTATATTTCAGTGGTTTCTGGGGGAGTTCCGCTAATGTTGATTTTGGCCTGTTCACACTTCTCCTCTTAAAATATTTCAATTTTGCACAACAGGGGCCATTTTGTATTTATTCTAAACAGTATTCTTGAGTTACCTGTTGGAAAGTTCAGGGAAGGTTCATGTCTTTAGTCATATAAACATTGTCATGTCAGTTGGAAAAAGAAACCTGTTTTTCAATGTGCGTGTTATCATATGCTGTGGGCTGTCGAAGTGTTTACCTTTTCAATAATTCAATATTTAATCTCAGTGCACACTTCTGATGGTAAGCCACTGAAGAGCACCTGTAGTGTAAAGCGATTGTTTAGAAGATGGGAGAACTTTACACTATAAGCAAAGTCTATAAGCAAAAGAAAAATGTAATGAATCAGGAATATTACTTTTTAAAATCAAGTTGAAACTAATAACAACATCTCTGTTTCAATTGTATCACATCATATAGATTCAAGCCAGACCCGACTGACACATTTCACAAATGATAAAATCGGAGAGATATGGGAGATTGTTAAAATAAAAAAAAAAATGTATTTGATAGAGAAGAGACAAATATAAAATGTAGAAAAAAATGACAATAGCCTTTGATAATGATTCAGCAGAAAATGACTGTAGGCTGAATGATCCTCTGTCCTGCCTCGCTGCATTCCAGTGCTGTGACCGAGAGGCTGTTTGCATTCCCAATGTCCCAAGTAAAGCACATTTTAAAGGGATGGAGAACCATGTGTTCTTTTCCAGCAGTAGCAGTTAATGATGCTCTTTAACTTGTATATAAAACCACATTTATGTTGTGGTTTATATTGTTATTTTGTTATGTGGTTATATTCCTGCACCATTACTGAACCCTGGCATTGTTTGATGCTAATACGATTGCAACCCATAGTGACAAATGGTGGTAATTGCAGTTGCTTCTTTCAAGGTGATTTCTTTTTAAATAGAGTACACTTGCAAAGCAGTGTCAGAATATTGGCACTGCAAGCTCTATTTGCAAGCTCAGATCTTGATATTCACGAATATGATTGTATTTGTTGGTTTTATAGACTGTCCTGATGAAGATGAGCATCTGCAGCAGTGGATCCCCGGGCATAACGAAGCTCACCACGTCCGCATTGGCTACGACAGGAAGCTGCTTCTCACCTCCTCTGCCACCGTCCACTCAATCCGAATCTCTGACGGAGGTACAGTAAGATGACATGCTGACAGTACACCGAGGCTGACTGGCCCTTCAGATAACGGGTTGATCCGGGGACTGTGTAGAAAATCACAACAACTTCCCCCTTTTTATTTCCCTCCATACAAAGAGGAATGGCTCGGTGTTAGACATTACCATTGGCATGCTCACCTTAAACAATCAGCTTTAATCAGAGCTGTTATTGGAAAGTAACCCTGTTTGTGACACGCTTTATAAGGAATTACAGGACTCCCACTTTTGTAAAACATTGCTTAATCAGGAGTGTGCATCTGTACCAGCAGAGGCAGACATATGATTAATTAGCTGTGGATGGGCCCTTCTAAGCCCAAATTAAACAGTGTGAGCTACTCGCCTCCTTCACGTCCAGAGTACACAACGGCACTCTCGAAGCATGGGTGTGAAAAAATAATCTTTTAATTGAAATCAGGCCGAGGCATTTGTATTGGCACAAAGAGCATACTTGAGAAAGAATGTTTTAAACAGCCAAAGATGGGATTTGATTTCAGTCTGTGTCTCCCTCAGCTAAATGATATGGGGCACTGCCTTAAACGGAGCCAGGCGAGGGAGGAGTAATCGAGAAAAACAATATTAGGAATGCAACTGAATATAATGGGTTCGTCTAAAGTATCAGAATAAAATGTCAGGTCAAGTGAAAGTGAAAACTGAGGAGACAGACGGCATTATCATGTGTGCAGTGATGTTTAACAGCCTTATTACTTACAGTGGTTGCGCAAAGTTGCCCCCATAGTAATCTGCATGTATTAGGATGTCATTTTACATTGGGGTTCCAGTGACATGTATAACCACAATGCCTCAATAAAATGACAGCCTTGTTATGTACTGTATTGCCTGTGTTATTAATAGCTCTCAGATTAAAGTGTTTTACCAACATGTAATATAGAGTAGAAGGGAGAAAACAGCATAAAATAGCATTTGAATGCATTCCTCTCCATTTCTGTTTATTTCTCAGGAAAATTAGTTATTGCAGACAGGGGACAGCCTATTGTTCTGAGGACAAGACACATTCTCATTGAAAAAGGTGGAGAGCTGCACATCGGCAGTGAGGAGTGTCCTTTCAAGGGGAACCTCTCTATCATCCTGTATGGAAGGTATGGCTGACCCATTTACTGCGCCGGTGTATGCTTTATAGCCATATAACATCTATGGAAATGGAAAGCCATTTATTGTATTTGATTTATTGATTCAGGAAGTACAGTACAGACCTTGCAATCAAACAGTAATTTCAGCATTCAGATGGTGGAAGTAATACCCTTAGAAACAAGCTACTCATATTGACATTTCAGCATGTGCATTGCAGATCAGATGACCCAGAGGTGGCTCACAGCTACTTTGGCCACAAGTATATTGGTGTTGGCACTGGGGGCACGCTGGAGATTCATGGAGAGAAGAAACTGTCCTGGACCTTCCTGAACAAAACTCTTCATCCCGGGGAGACGAACGAGAACAGCTACCACTTTGAAAAAAGCTGGGGCAGCCGAGGGGTCGTCGTCCACGTCATCGATCCAGAGACAGGGGAGGTGCTGCATTCAGACAGGTCAGTTAAACATGGTGGGGAGAATCCAAACACGTCACATGATCTCTGAGCTTTCCATGCAGATACTAGTTCAGAAGTTAAGTAGTGGTGTACGTCCCGATTAAAACAAGCAGCTCCAGGGGAAGTTTAAAGCAATACAACATGGAACAAGCAAAATATGTTCTTGAACAAACACCAGCACCCCATGAAAAAAAAAAAATCTTTTTTTAACCATGTATTTTTTTTTGTTATTATGTTCTTGTTTGGGATTTGATTAAAGTCTTGTATAAGTCACTGCATGTGATATATGGTGCTGTTTCAGGTTCGATACCTACAAAAGCAAGGATGAAAGCAGGCGCCTAGCCCAGTACGTGGATGTGGTGGAGGATGGCATGATTCTAGCGATGGCTGTGAACGACGAGGGATCCAACAACCTGGAGGACTTGGCCAGGAAGGCTCTGTTGAAGTTAGGCAGCAGGCAGTTCCATCGACTTGGATTCCGGTATGCAAGACCCGTTTGATGTCTGCCAGGCTTTTAGATTAAATTAATATTTATCAGAACTGTCAGTGGCACAAATGGCTGTAAGCATGGGCAGGCAGCATGGCTCTAAACAAAGATTCACATTGTGATTTGGGATCAGTTGAAGTCCTCAGATCTTGGCTTTCATAGAAAAAAAAAAAAAAAAAAAAACTACAGCAGCAGCTCCACATGGGAAAGATCTACTTACATACATTAGCGTTCTACTTGCCCACCCCTATTCTAAAGCATTAGGAGGCCACTAAGAATAGAAAAGTGTAAATGTAGGTCTACAATATTTTTAGATATGTTAATGCTTTGTGAATACAGCCCTAGGCTTACTAATTTGCAAAATAAGATCTAGGAGTTTGATCAAATGTCCCTTTTAAAATCAGCAAGGTGCAGAGCCCACTGCTCCAATCTCTAAAATGTTGCTTATTTCATTGAATCCAACTGGTAGTATTTTATTAATTAAACTTGAATACATTACTAACATGTTGAAAGCTTGGCAGCATTACTAGCTGTGAAATATTTTTTAAAGGAAGTTCAAAACAATCTAGCACCACATTTGGAAATGAAGTGCTGTGTTTTACAAGCACATGTGGAAGTTTCCGTGTGATATTAGCCTGATGGAAACCAATGAAAGAACATTGAAAAAAAAAAAGTGTTCCATGGAGCCATACAGTATGTCCTCAGTGAACTGCCAAGTCATAAAACTGCAGTTGTTTTTCATGCGGTCTGCCAAGAAAATGTTAAGAGATGATACTGACTTATATAACTGAAGCTTGGGGGTGCTGCACCTTTATTGCAAATATCGAAAAATTTAAAAATAATGTTGTCGAACTTAAATGATGTACATTTTGTCACCTGCTTTTTAAAATAAGATTAAAAACCATTTTTTGTATTAATTGGATGTGTGTCATTTTAAAGGGATATGTTATCATGTTATCTTTTACTATTTCTCAAAATTGTTTATATTGTTTTGTTACTATCTGTGAAGCGCTTTTGAGGTGATTATCTTGAAAGCTGCTATATAAGAAATAAAGATTGATTGATTGAACAACTGTGAGAGTACTTCTATGAATGTTCTGTGAGAGAACCATAATGTCCATTGTATTTTCTAAAACTAGTCTTGGGACTTCAATGTCCAAAACGAGCTTGCATGGACCAAGTATCTTGAGAAAGTAACATTTGGGATTAGCCAGAGAAGACATGGTATGTGTTGCTCCACAAGAAGTCATGTGCTTCAGTATCAACAGCATTCCTGGCACAATGTGGGATTGCTTATGGAATAACAATGGAATCTAACTTTCCCCTCTTTGGTTCCTTAGGCATCCATGGAGCTTTATTACAGTGAAAGGAGATCCCTTCACTTCTACTGAGGATCATGTAGCCTATCAAGGTAAATTACTTTTGCATTGCATGATTATTATTATTTATTTATTTCTTAGCAGACGCCCTTATCCAGGGCGACATACAATTGTTACAAGATATCACATTATACATTATTTCACATTATACAGTTATCACATTATTTTTACATACAATTACCCATTTATACAGTTGGGTTTTTACTGGAGCAATCTAGGTAAAGTACCTTGCTCAAGGGTACAACAGCAGTGTCCTCCACTGGGGATTGAACCCACAACCCTCCGGTCAAGAGTCCAGAGCCCTAACCACTACTCCACACTGCTAGCTAACAAGGTTAGCTAGCTTAATATATATATATATATATATATGTGTATACTTTTCATTGTTATTAGCGGTGCCTGTTTGATGTTCTGTGTTTCTTATTTTTAGGAACCAAGGCTTCAACAGAAGCCAGATCTTCAAAAGTGTTCCAGTCTGGATACGGAGAGCATTTTACTGTCACTGCATCAAGCCAATGGGTCCAAGGTAGTAGCTAAGTAACTGCTGCTACTAGCTGTGAAATCTCAAGCAGCTTAATAAATTAATCTTTACATGCACTGTGTGTTTTTTTTAATGCAAAGAATAACAGCTACCGGAGATTGTTGGATAGCTGTATGGAATCAAGTGTACTCGTCAAAAAGCAATTATACTTTATAATAGTGACAGCAATCTAATTATAGTGCACATTAAGATGGTTGCACATGTTAAACTATTCTGCAGGACCGTCCTTGGGAAATGTTCTCCACTGTTTTGAGCAGCTTTTTATAACAATGATTTCAGAGTAGTGCTTAGTAGGATAATGCTGAATAACACTGGATACATAGTAAAAGCTATATTAACAAGAAAGTGCTACAGCTTATAAAACTATAAAAGTTTACCACAGTAAATGTGCACAGTATTTTCGGAATTTTCCCACAGTTATACCATACATTTACCATAGTTTACCGTGTTTTTTAAAATATGCTTTACCATACCTCTCCTGGCTTTACAATGCTTACCTATGTTTTACCATGCTTTCAGTGTGCATTATTTCATGTTTGTATGCTTTCACTATGCTTTATTACACTTTGCAAACCTTCTATACGGGCTAGGTGACAGAGATCACACAGGGAAGAGAGTGTACCAGCTACACTGAGCATTCCTAATTGTCTCCATGCTGGAAAGAGAACGTGGAATTCTTTAGGGGCTTTGGCCTGTGTCCTCAAGTCAGTGACCTTACTCGAATGAATACATTAAAAAGGGATCTTTAACATCTGTATCACAGATGCATGCTGTATTTGCTGTATCACTTGCCTGAGGGCTAGCAATGGCACAGTGGTGTCCTGATACTCCTGGAGAGGTGTTAGTAATCCCGAGGCAGAGCTTAATCCCACTGACCTTGGGGTTCAAAGGTTATCATGCTGCTCCGCAGCCTGTATGATTCCTTTTCTTTGACTATGCATATTCAGTGTTCTAGACCTCACTGGGTGTTTCTGATGCTGTGTTGCAGAGGTGGAGTGGACCGAGTGGTTTGATCGGGATGATGAGAGAGGCTCGGGCGACTGGGAGAAGCTGTCGGATCTCCAAACCACTTTTCCAGGGAAAATCTGTGCCAGCCCCTTGGACATTCAGGTACTCATCCTAATGTAAATCCCATATACATTACGGAGGTCTGATGTACTGGATTCAGCTTGGACGATGGCATATATTTCTGTTTTGTGCCCATCGGATCTAATCCAAAAATATATAATCTGGGTGTAAAGATGGTGAGCCACAGGTTACAACATGGCTGTAATAGAAGGGAATCTAAATTGGGTCTTAGACCTACAAGGGTTTCAGTCTGTAACAGGTAGATGGGTTACTGTAAATTTCCCTTCCTCTTGTTGCAAACTTCCACCCAGAGCCCAGATCCAGATCGCCAATTTAATGGCCCATTTCTAAAGACATACGTCATAGCCATATCTGATCATCATTTAACTGAATCTCAGCATCAAAGGCAGAAAGCTTTCCATTACATGTTTAACCACTCGTTATGAAAACAAAGCAAAGTGCACACTCGATGACAGAGGCTTGAAAACATCCTTTCTTTTTTTTTTTTAAACGCTGATGTAATATCTTTCATCTTCTATTCTAGGCAGCCACCTATAGTGGAGTCGATTCCAATTTAACAGATGAGGTTTTCTACAAAAATGACAAGGATTACGGATTTGTGTGCCTTAATAAAGATCAACCAGATGGAATCTGCAACAACTATAAAGTGCGCTTCCTCTGTGGGAAACTTGGTATGTGTGGCATGTTGGTTCTGTGTTAAATAATACTGCTGTGCTGTAGACTTATCAAGAGAAGAAAAAGCACTGGGACATGGTGGTGGTGACCCAATGTGCTAATCGGAACCAGACACTGCTGGTCAACACATGGAACACTAGTGCTGGGACCTGGAGACCTAGCAGGGTCTCCTCGTCTGGACTCGGCTAGTGGTAAAACCTACTGTACATGTAACACAAGCTCAGCCCTTTAATGTGAATGGAGCTCTGTGTACTGGACTGTAGAGAAGACTGCAGTTAAACTGCAGCTTGCAGGAGCACTAGATCACCAGACTCAGTAGCTGATAAAGTAGAAATCACTTTTAAATTGTATTGATACTGCAGACCTCTAAAGGCCTAGAAAAGGAACTTTATTACCAACACACCAGAACTGTTAGTTGAGTGTTTAGTTACAGTAGGGTTTCCTTTGTGCAAAGCTACTGAGTGATGAAAGTGTTAAATATGAAATGACTGATTTTAGCATTAGCTATGAGACTGTTCAAGGAAAATCCATGGGGCTGAATTGTTTTTGTGACTTTTTAATAGGAGTGGTCAAATGAAATATAAAGGAACCCGGTGACATGAGTCAATACATTTACTCTTTTGTAAATAACCTGCCATTAATATGCAATAAATGACACACCCATAGTTTGTTCATGGTTTATTGTTCAGCGGCGAATGCAAAAGGCCCTTTTGTTAACGCTTCAGATGGAATGTATTGTAGAATGTTTTTCACACTGCTGCTGAGCACAGCCTAAGGCGTCACCTAACTTTAATTATCGTCAACTCCTTTTAGAGCACTTGTTCTGGTCAATTTGTGCCAGCATACCATCATATTTCGGGCAATACTCACCTAAAACATCAAAGGCAAGGCGGGTGCCTAAAATTTTTCCACACTTGCTGTTAATGAGACAAGTCAAGGCCTGGAGATAGAGTATATTTGCAAAACATGTGAAACTTGACAGCTATAGTTTCTTACAATTTCTGAATGTGCCTGCATTGATAACGTTTGTTGTGTATGTTTATTTGCAGTTAGGCCACAAGTGACTATAACGATCGAGACCCATTCAAACACCACAATACTGGAGCTTGCAGAAGATGGGCAGACTTGGAAAGCAGGGGATACCATAGTGGTCGCCAGTACAGATTATTCCATGTACCAGGCTGAAGAATTCAAGATACTGCCCTGCCCGGCATGCGCATCAAACCAGATCAAAGTTGAAGGTGTGTTTGTTTTCGAATACTAGTATTATTATTATTCTATTAACAATCTTATGAAATATAATGCTTCGGCCAATTCCCAAAGTCTGTAGTGGAAAACGGTAACCCCAGGAGCAGGCATGAGAACATATCTTGAGGGGTCACTTGAGGTCGCCCGGCATTTCTGTAGATTGATCTTTCCCACTGCTGGAAGGACTTAATTCAAAAGTACAGTATTGATCTAAAAATGGATTCACTCATTCTTTCATCTCTGTTTCAACATCATCAACCTTCAAGAACTTCCAAGCCTACAGTTATACTGCAAAAAAATAATAAATTAATAAATTCTAGAGCACTTTTCATTAAAACCTTGCTTGGCCGAAAAAAACAAAACACTCACACAATTACATTAAACGTGGCTAAAGTATTAAAATACTGTAATTTACAGTTTAAAAAAAAAAAGCTGAATTGCTTATAAAACACTTTGAACACAGTCAGTCTGCGTGACGTTTTTAGTATAAATCTGCCTTCAACCCATGGGCATCCAGCAGGAAAACATAACCCTAGTTTTACCTGCCAAGGATTGTTAAAAATAAATGTCTTGGAAGCCAAGGACAATATTTTTCTTTTCCATTTAGGCAAACTGTAATTAGCGGTTAACATGGGAAATTAATTTGAACTTTCATCTCGCTGTAATTGTGGAGAACGTTAGCGGTTTGTCTTCCCCCTGTAGACATGCTGCTTCAGGAATGTGCAGCAGGTGATGCCACATTGCTTTGGGTGATTTAGTTATCATCGCGCTGATCTAGGGTTGATTTCATAAAGCATGTTGAGAAACGCACTGGACTGCTTATGCTTTTGAGAATGTATTTACGTGTCTGACTCTCCAGCAGAATTTTGCGTCATTATTAGGGATGAGAAAGGGAAGTGCTTATCTTATTGAGTGTTTATGGGACGGTTTTATCCCTGGGAAAAACCATGGAGAGCTGCACTATCAAACTCTGAGGTCGTTTCTAACTTCCACTGATATAAATCCTATTTATGCAAAATTGATTGGAAAGAGATCCGGTAGAAAAAGCAATACTGGTAAACACCATGTGAAAACATTTAAAAAAGAAAAAACTGAAGGGCACTATTTTTACCAATTTGTTTTGGGGCAGAATGGACAGAAAATTAAATGAGCCAAAGTAAAAAGCTGCTCTGAGCTTCATAACTAGCTAATATAAATAGAAGTGGCAGCAGACTGACATATTTTAAGATTTGTGTTGGCCAGACAGTGGGGTTCAGCTATTGGAAAATCCACGTCATACATTAGGAACTGTAGGAAGTGGCACATCCTGGAGGATGATCAGTAAAAATGAAGAATGTGATTCAGCTGGCTGTCCAAACTTTGAGCCTGAAAATATTCATAATTTTATATTTGTCAGTCAGTAAATTGGAACAGATCAGACTATGCTTATTTAAATATTTTATATCAATCGTAACTGGAAGGAGCTTTCACAATCTGTAACATTATGTGCTGAAAATCTAATATACAGTACTGGCCAAAACAACAACAACAATTCTCATTTCTATAGTGCCTTTCAGGCTGTAATTCTGCATGACATCTTTCCTCTTGGATGAGTGTGTCTGTTTACAGGGCATGTCTTCCTTTAATTAAATTGAACAGAACCCATCATATTAATTCATCCCTTGTGTGCTCATTTTTTCATATGCAATAATTCCTACATTTGGCTTGCGATGGTACAGAATAAGGAACATTTGTCTGTATTGGACGCTAGAAGTACTTTGCTGGAAAAATGAAACCACTTGTGGTTATGTGTGGGTTTTGAAGAGACTCCCTTTGCAGTAATAATAGTTATGAAGGCTTTCCTGAGTGGCACATGTACGTCTGTTGTTAGCATCCTACAACTATCTATAGCTTACTGGAGTACGTAGCTGATCCACGTTAGTGGAGATGCTTTTTTGGCCCAGCATTAGAAGTCTATTTTTTGTTGCTTGGGTCTTGTTTTCAGTTCATGCTTCCAGCTTTTGCTTGTCCTTTCTACAAACATGTACTGTAAAGCTCTCCCAAAGCCAAAGGTGACATCCTTAGAGTTTAGCATCCAACTCCCAGAGCTTGCAATTTGTTCATCATGATCTCAAGTTATAATGCTTAAAGAACATGTTGTATTTTACTTACAGCAAATTGAGATAACACACCGCAGGCTTTAAATATCATTTCAGTTTCATTACAGTCCTCACATAGGCTTGTGGCATTTGAGAATAAGAGGAGATTGAGGAGCGCAGGAGAAGAAGTGGTTTCTCATGTATTGTGCTGTAGGGGTCCTGATATCAATAGAATGTCATGAAACTGTCCATTAATCTTAGAAGTGATTTTCACCAGTGCTGTAAAGTGGAGATACTGTGAGTCAGAATGAAGGCTTTCGGAATGGATAATGCACATGCTTTGCCGGAATGTTTAAGTAAGTTTTTGACAAGGTATAAATTGGCTTTTGAAATCTTTATCTAAAACTAACTAGGACAATCCCAATAAACCTTCAAGCAACTGTCATTCAGATAATAAGTAAACAAGTCTGTTACCTCTGCAGTCCTGCCTGAGTGTAGTTATTTTTATAATGCCTTACTCCTCACCTTTTCCTCTCAAACTGTTTCCTTTAGATTAGAGTTTATATTCGGCCACTGGTCCTGAATGATATCACATTTTAAATCCACAAGTTTCAATCAATTTGCTTTATTTCTGCTCACCATATGCTTTTGCTGCTTACTGCCTGGGGGCCATCAACAGAAATTACAGTCAGCTATCTCAGTTGTTATACTAAAAACGTTACATACATAAACAAAAACAATTATAGAATTGTGTTATTCCTTGACAGACTTTCATGAAGCCAGGTGGTGCTGTGTTCCCTCGCTTATATTCTTACAAACAAATCACACACTGCCTCTTAGTGGCCAAGAAACAAATCAGATGAGAGGAAGGAAATACTGTAAGACAGGCTTCCATAAGGGATATTAAACTCCACAGTGCTGCACTGAAAATGAGAATGCTGGTTTAGTGTGCAACAGCCTGGTTAAACAATGTTGAAATAAATGCATGCTTTACTGTTACTGATAACACCAGTGATGTTGCGTAAAAAATAAAAAAAATAAAACAGTCATCTTGTTTATACCCCAGTTAACAAAAAAGGGCATAATTGAGCATGTAGTGAACCATGGGGTTGTCAAGGACCGTAACTCCTTGACAATGTAGAATTAAACTTTATACAGTATATTACATGCTCAATATTACCAGCAAGGCATGGATCCCAGCGTTCCAGAGAAATGAGCATTTCTTCCATTCTCTATCTGTGGAGAGAATCCAGTTGTTCCTTCACTATGAGGGCTGCCAGAAAAGACTAACCTGCCCCCTTACCTTGTTCTTGCATGAATTATACTACCTTAGTTATTTTCAAAATCTGGATCAGCCTGGTGCCAAACCCATAATGCAGGAGCCTAAAGACATGTATTCTACTGCTGGTCAACGTGGAAAATAACAAAGAATATTGAATACTGTTATCAAAGTTTGTGTATTTTCAATGGACCATGACACCACCCCGTGATTGATTGAATTAGATTTTAGGTAGAATGTGATTGAAGTTTACTTTTCCAAGAACATAAATGGGAAAGTCAGTTATACATTTTCTTACATACACCTTAATATAAATTAGATTACAAGAATTCAGCGTCGATTCCTACAGCGGAGCTGAAATATGGTATTGTATATGTTTCAGGAAAAGCAAAGTACCTGCATATAGGAGAGGAGGTGGATGGAGTGGACATGCGAGCAGAAGTGGGGTTACTGACGCGAAACATCCTGATAAAGGGCGAGATGGAAGCGCAGTGCTACGGCAACGACGCCTGCAAGTTTTTCGACTTTGACACCTTTGGAGGACATTTAAAGGTACTGCGAAACCTGCTTGACTGCGCGGTCGTGTTTCACAGTGAGAAGCAAGCGACACCACAAAGAAATCTGGCTTAAATATTCATCAACCTTATGATAGCCAGATGTTTTCAATAAAACGTGGTTGAAAAACAACACCAAAAACAGGGCAAATAAGCATTACATTGCATAAAGAGTTTGGTATTGTTCCAAAAATGCTTCACAATGCCAGAACTAAAAACACTGCTCAACAGCAAGGGTCATGGCCTGTTATTGTTAAATGATATTAATAGTGTATATGTTTAATACAAGGCTGTTTATTACCATAACATTTGGTATAAACATGACTACAAATATTATACTCACTAGTTATAATCAAAGAGCATTTCTCTTCAAAGGAATGTTGAAATCCTATTTTTACACACATTCTGCATGTCCCCTTGAGAATATTCAGTTTCTTAACCACAGCATAAGGACAGGGAGCAGTTTTAGAAATAAACGAGCACACAAAGCGCCTAAACAAACTCCTTCTGCACAGTTGCGCTTCACCTTTGTAACATCCGCTCTGCTGCCTTCCAAAGCGCTGATTGGGATTATTCTGTTAACTGTAATCCCCAGGTAGAACACGGGTTCAAGGCTATCCACATTGATGGGATGGAGATGAAGCACATGGGGCAGCAGTTGATGGGCCACTACCCCATCCACTTCCACATGAATGGAGACGTGGATGAGAAGGGGGGCTACGATCCCCCCACCTACGTCAAGGGGATCTCCATTCACCACACCTTCTCCCGCTGCGTCACTGTGCACGGCTCCAACGGACTGCTGGTGAGCGATGACCTGAGAATGGATTTCACACAGGGGGGATAACGACTCTATATGGAAACAGTAGTTATCCTTTTACATAGGGATTGACGCACAATATCATAATTGGATACACGTCAGCATAAAAGCTACATGCAGAAAATATAATTACTCAGTTATTTATTTATTAGGATTATTTATTATTATTCAATGCCTTAGGCCTACAAGTAAGTGCACGAATTGCCATCCCATCTTCTTTATAATCATTTTATGAACCATGCATTTGAGGCCAGCCCACTAAAGCGCTTTGTGATGGTGGTCCACTATGAAAGGCGCTATATAAAATAAATATTGATTGATTGATAAATAATTTTGATACCTTACTCTTATTAAATTGTTTCTGAATGCAACACTGCAGTATTACGGTCATTGCCCGCCCTAAACAGAGGTTTTAAATTCTGTTTCATCAGTCCAGATGTTTGGTTATTCTACCCATATTGTTGTTTACAGTATGACAAAGACTTTAGGATTTGCAGCACAGCTTTCTCCCCCTTTTAACTGGAGCCATGTCACAATCTCACTGGAGACCAAGCTCAGACAAAGTCATCTGATGTTTAAAAATATAAATTAGTGGCATATGCTTTGCAAAAAAAAAATGCATACGCTGGTTAGACACTTGCGTTGTATTAGGTGTGTGTTTCTTTCTTGTAAGTTATGACATAGCCTGCCTACAGACACAGTTTAAAATGTTAATGCCAAGTTAGTTAAAATTTCCACAAGGTGGATGGAACTGCTGTGTCAATACAAAGTGAATATAAGTGTATGAGTATCCATTTCCCTCTGACACCTGACATCTTTCCAAAGCTAAAGGCTCTAACGTCATGCACAGTAGCTGCTAACTCCTGCTATTAGTGAGGTGCCTTGTTTGGTCTTTTAGAAGGGTTAATTAAGTTTGAGAACCTCTACCTTCTCCTGCCTTGAGTAATGCATTTTCCACTCTGTTTGTAAATGATTTCCCTTTGTCTGCTTGCTGTGTTAGTATTACTGCTACAGTGATTAGAATACATTTGCAGCCATCTGTTGATGCTGAGTAGTCAATCAAGTCAGCTCAGTAATATGCAATCTCCAGGGAGTATTCTTAAGGGACGGCAGATCACTTAACACAAGCGGAATTGCATTTTTTTTTTTTAAATAAGAAAGCCAAATTGGACAGCTGAGATTGCAAATTGGCACCTCTGGTGATCAGCCTAAATTACTCATTATATTTAATCTAGCTTCTTTCGCAGGCAATTTGAAGGGAGAGAAATGGATTGTGCTATGGCAGCCTGCCCTGCTTGTGTGTTTTACAATGGGATTCAAACAGTGTGATCACTTTCTGAGTAACAACTGATCATTGAAAGGTCTATTTCTAAGCTCTAATTGTGATCGCACAAAACAAGCATGTTTTAGGAACCGCAAATGTAAAAGCTGAAGTGCTTTGTGTGTGCTGCAGGTAAAGGATGTGGTGGGATATGACAGCCTGGGGCACTGCTTCTTCACGGAGGACGGGGCCGAGGAGAGGAACACGTTTGATCACTGCCTGGGATTGCTTGTGAAGGCAGGGACACTCTTGCCATCTGACAGAGACAGTAAAATGTGCCGCGTGATCACTGACGGGGCGTTTCCTGGCTATGTAGCCAAACCCAGGCAAGACTGCAGGTAAGAGAAGCGCATTCCCAATGCCAAGCTGTGGAGTAGCATCGGATTGGGTGTGCCGATTAATCAGATTTGTTCAAATTGGATTAATAACGTGCTGCTGCAGTTTTATTCGGTCTCAACAATTACATTTTTTCTGGTGACATATTCTACTAGTTAATCAAAATTCGTGAATTGGTAGAAAATTAGCATTATGTGGTAGAAAACCAGCTCAATTCATTGTCATTTCATCACTATGTGTGTACACATTGGCTCTGTAAAGATGACACAGTTCATTGAAATCTGGCCAGTTTGCTGGGAGCAGAATTGGTTGGTATTTTACAAGATACATGGAGAGGTACTTAACCGTGTGTTTGGTATTCCATTTAGGATGCCTGTCTAAAAAGTCACTGTTTTAACAACTCACTCTGACAGCCAGTAGCCTATAAAATGGGTGACTGCCTTGGAAGAACATCACAAAGAAACACTTAAATCTGACAATGAAATGTGTGTGTAATCAACAACATACTTGACTTTTCTGCATTAAAAACATTAGAATTCCTAAAGCCTGGAGACAAGGTCCAAGTCCCTAGGAAAGGCTAATATTCATCCATACCAATGGCACAAGATTTAAGGTCTAAATAAATCTTCACTTCAAATGAAAGGATATTTGCTGAAGCATGGGGCAGTTCCTAAAATTCCAGACACCCCCCCCCCCCCCCCCCCCCCCCTTCCTGTATTGCAAAAATAAAGGTGACATTTCTGACAAATGCATATGCAAGTGCCAGCGAGCACTTAAAAATGCAGGGTCACAGGAGGGTACAGCTAACTACTTTTGATAGGTTTAGCTCATTGGCCATCTGGTCTTCACATAACATCCATTTCTGCATACTTGGATTCAGTTCCAGAATGATATAGCCTGGCAATCTCCCCTAGTTTGCACTATTGCCTGTTAAATTATTTAGCAGGCAATATGTAAGGATCTCATGCAGGCAGTCAAACAGTTAAACATTAGTCGTTGGCTATCTGACTACCATGGCATATAATGTTATTATACAGTATATCAAAAAAGTAATTTTGAGACATATTAGAGACGTAGACACCACGACAGCTCCCTGTGTGAATTGCATTGCTGCTTTCATTTTTGCACAAGAGGAGCAAATTCATTTTGAAATTGAGTCAATGGCTTTGTTTCTCTTGACAGCGCAACTTCCACTTTCTGGA
Source organism: Acipenser ruthenus (assembly GCF_902713425.1). Lineage (NCBI taxonomy): Eukaryota > Metazoa > Chordata > Actinopteri > Acipenseriformes > Acipenseridae > Acipenser > Acipenser ruthenus. The sequence continues at coordinate 26,782,632 of NC_081209.1, forward strand.
TAGCTAACCCCAGTAACAACCTCGTCAACTGTGCAGCTGCTGGGTCTGCAGTGAGTACATTTCTTCTCCATCTGTTTACATTCATGGAATAGTCCGAGGCTCGTTATGGAAACCACTGCCAGTGATTGATTTGTTTCAGACGAGGCACAGGCTCGCAATGTTAAAACTGTGCTGAGTTATTTAAAAAAAAAAAAAAAAAGATGAGTTTATAAATTTATGAAGGCCTCTGAACCTTTGTCCCCTCGCGCCTCCCCCATTGCATAATTGCATAAAACATATGGCATATAATCTATGTAATGATCATATCCTGTTCACCATGTTGAGTGTGACAGACGAGCCTACGGGTCCATGTACCCTGAAAAAACAATATACTTCATTTTGATAAAACCTCCAACCGTTGCTCCCCGCCACAGGAGACTGGATTTTGGTTCATCTTCCATCATGTTCCCACCGGACCCTCAGAAGGTCTGTACTCCCCTGGACACACGGAGCACATGCCCCTGGGGCAGTTCTTCAACAACCGGGCGCATTCTAACTACAGGGTGAGTTTGCAGGCCATGCTGAGGACAAACTCGCTCGCAGCTGTGGGTCGTGTCAGCTCTCAGTTCACAGGGTTATTAATACTGCCTCAACACACTTTCCAGCTACTCGCTTCCAAATATGAAAAAAAACAAAACAAAAAAAAAAACAAGCTGACCGAGGTTAGTTATTATTAAGTGCCTCCCTTTTCCTGTTTTTTTTTTCCCCCCCAGTGTGTTGCAGTACACAGCTTTTGCTCATTTATCATCTTCTTCATTACAAATGTATTGTGAACTCCTGCCAAATGCTTCCTTGTCTACTGTGAGTCTCTGCCTGTTCCCAGTTCTGATGTTATTGAATTTGATTCCCCCCCCAGGCTGGGATGATCTTGGACAATGGAGTTAAAACCACTGAAGCCAATGCGAATGACAAGAGACCGTTTCTCTCTCTGATCGGGGCAAGGTGAGTAACTCGCATACTGTATTGCCTTTCAGTAGTTTTCCTTGTGACTTTTACATCTGCAACTGCTGTGAAACCCATTGCAGACACAGCATAGACTACCATATGTGTGTGCCAATTCCAGGAAAGAGGATTAGGACATCACAGCCCCTGATGTTGTATTCCTTTGTGGTTGAACAGATACGGGCCGCATAAGGATGCTGATCCTTTCAAACCCAGAGAGCCTGCTATCATCAAGCACTTTATCGCCTACAAGAACCAGGACCACGGCGCGTGGCTGCGAGGAGGGGACGTGTGGCTGGACGATTGCCAGTGAGTTTGGAATCATTGTCCTCAATTCATTTAAATGCACACAGAGGACAGGATGACTGCCCTGTGAATTAAATATCGCATTGTAACTGGAATGCTGTTCAATAAACTAATACAAGTTAACACAAACATTTGTTCTTCTTGTGCAGGTTTGCTGACAATGGAATTGGACTTACTCTGGCGAGGTAAGAACCGCTGGGATTCCTTTGTTTCTTTTATTGCACAGTAATTTGAAACGGCAGACTTATGATTTGCCCTCTCTGCAGTGGCGGGACATTCCCCGATGACGATGGCTCCAAACAGGAAGTGAAGAACTCCTTGTTTGTGGGGGAGAGTGAGAACAGAGGCATGGAGACCCCGGACAATCGAATCTGGGGGCCCGGGGGTCCGGATCTCAATGGCAGGATGCTTCCCAGAGGAGTGTAAGTACTGCAGAGTACATGTAGAAAAAGGTCTTTGGAATAGCATTCCAGAGGTCTTCAGTAAGCAAATGACTAAAAGCAAGCGCTTTGGGGGTTTTGACTTGTCTCTGCCTAATTCTGTCCAGCTGTGAAAACTGTCAAGGAACAGAATCCCACTACAAAACAAATATCTTGTATCTGGTTCAAAAGGAAAATGTTATTGCTGTCTTTTTCAAACTTGTCTCCAAAGTCATCAAAACTTATGCAATTACTTACATGACCCCACTCCTCTATTTTTAGATGCCCATTATTAGAAATGTGTGTGTGTGGCGGTGTTCTTCTGAATACCAGTAAAGCACAAGAGCAGGTCATAGATGAGATTGTAGCTTATCTGCCAGTTTACCCACCTTGTTTATTTATTCAATTAATTCTAAGTGTACATCTGTCCTTTTGTGATTTGCAGGGACTTCCCTATTCGGGGAATGCAGATCTACGATGGGCCCATCAATGTCCAGAACTGCACTTTCCGCAAATTTATTGCACTTGACGGGCGCCACACCAGTGCCTTTGGCTTCAGGCTGAATAACTCCTGGCAGAGCTGTCCCAATAACAACGTGACTGACATTACCTTCGAGGATGTGCCGGTACGTCTGCCTGCACACAGCTGACAGGCTCTCCTTAAACTGCATAGTACTTGAGACAGCAAATCAAAGAAAATAGGAACATAGCTTTGTTGGTAAGCTCCCAGTAAATATACATTACTAAAGTAGTGCTGGTACTTGAATGCTGTCCATTTTAATGTAATTTGAACTGGTCAAGGCGCTATACAACACTTGTAGTATTCCAAGACAAACAGGATAGTTTTGAGATGCAATCTGAACTTCTGGACACACATATCTACATCGGGATGGATTACATTTCTCATACAGTGCGCATCTTCTTGAGTTTCTTCAAGCTGTTGCTGTAATGAAACCCCATCCATATGCTGTTGGCAGACAAGCCCCATGTGTCTAGCAGTGGTCAGCAGAGGGCACCCTTGCACCATATCTTACAGATACTTGTTTCTCTTCATGCAGATCACATCGCGGGTATTCTTTGGGGAGCCAGGTCCCTGGTTCAACAGGATGAACATGGATGGAGACAAGACGACGATTTTCCACGACATCGACGGCTCTGTCAGCGAGTACCCAGGAGCGTTCCTCGTGAAGGACGATAACTGGCTCCTCAGGCACCCTGACTGCATTGATGTCCCAGACTGGAGGGCAGCTATCTGCAGTGGCCGCTATGCACAGGTTCATCCTCTTTCCATTCGTGTTTCAACCCCCGTAGTGCCACTGTACCTTTTGCTTCTGAATGCCCCCTGCAGACCATCGTAGGCTCAAAGATGAGATGTACCAATCTAAATTTAACCAACAACAGCTCTTGGCTGGCCAACCCCTCTTCACTTGACTTGAAACCCCTCTTCACTTGACCCTGAAAACTGCTGTAAACGAAATGCAAAATGGTAACTGAAAGTATAGCTTGTTATAATACAGTCTAACACTGGGTTTGGATGCTGCCTTATCATTGACAGATTTACATTCAAGCCCGTAACCCAGCTAACCTGGACATGAAGATGATCAAAGACGAGTACCCTGAGCACCCTCTCTCTCTGGTGGGGGCTCTTGGGAAGAAGAACCACTACCAGCAGTACCAGCCTGTGGTCACCCTGCAGAAGGGATACACTGTCCACTGGGATGGGGCAGCTCCTCAGGAACTCACCGTGTGGCTCATCAACTACAACAGGTAAGGCTGTGTTCAAATTACAACCCGCTGGTGTGGTGAAATTGCTTAACGTTCTTGATAACATAATGGCGTTGGTGTGTATTTTTAAGTTTCACATTGAATGTTCCATATTTGAATATAAAAGTGTACTGGTATGTAAACAGCTTAAATTTAATTGTGGCTCATACAATGTTTTACCCATTGTTTCACTTTTTGTAAAGTACCGCATAAGCATGTAAGATTTCCTGTGTATTTTATACATGTAATCTCCCAGTGTGTGCACCAGCGCCATCTAGTGAATATTTAACTGAAGTACATTACATTTCAAAGTACACTTGTATATTTGGATACTCTTTGTAGGAATGACTGGATCCAGGTTGGGTTTTGCTATCCTAAAGGAACAACCTTCTCCATCATCTCTGACATCCACAACCGCCTCACCAAACAAACTCACAAGACTGGGATCTTCCTTCAAACTTCCCAGAAAGATAAACTAGCCCATGGTCACCCGCATAGGGGCTACTATTACTGGGAAGAGGATACTGGGTAAGGATCATCATCCACTCCAACTACAAACATGCTGAAGTGTAGTAAATCAAAGTGAATTCATAGAGAAGTAAAGAATGGGTCAGCATTGACAAGCTAGAAAACTCAAGACAACCCTTTTTTCTTTTACTAATGCTAGTTTTCCATGTGTCCTTAAAAGTGTGCAGCCAATGCTAATTTGACTGAGATTTCTATCCATTGTGGCATGTTTTACATGCAGATATCTGAATATCTAATTCATACATCATTGCAATGTGTGTTCACGAGGTGGCACATAAGGGCCATTAGTACACATTAAGCTGTATGATTAAGTTAGGTCCTCCTAGATTGTCTGCAAGTGTTATTATTATAACTGGACAGCTTTGTTGTTCCCCCGCTGACTCGCTGGATTCTGTTTGTAAACCGCTCTTGTGCTTTATTTCTGTTTCCTCAAGGCTGCTCTTTCTGAGGTTGACAGCACAAAACGAGAAAGACGAATTCGCCTTCTGTTCAGTGAAGGGCTGCGAGAGAATAAAGATCAAAGCTGTGATCCCCAAGGGCAGTGGCCCGAGTGACTGTACAGCCCAGGCTTATCCCAGATATGCAGAGATGCCCATTGTAGACGTGCCAATGCCGAGGAAGCTGTCCGCTTCAAAGCTGGTAAGTGACTGATCCTTCGTTTTTAGTCTCCGTTCACCTTACCTGAAAGACTAGTGTGGGAGCCTTGCTCTCAGGTTTCTGTTTCCCTCCCATCACAGAAGATTTTGCGACTTTGTGTCCCGGAACCTCCCTCTCCCTCTCCCTCTCCCTCTCCCTCTCCCTCTCCCTCTCCCTCAGACAACAGCTGGGCCTGAAATGTGAATATATGTTTGCCACTTTATATTGCACCCCTGAACCTCTCTGGGCAAGCCATATGTAAGTGGCAGTCTGCCATTGGATTGCAAAATGTTTTACAGGGCCACTGTAATAAGAGTCTGCTCCAAGTTGGTATGGCAACAATGGTGTTCTAATGAGGCATACTACCAACAGCCAAATGAATGAACATTTCAGGATTGACAGGCAGTTTTGAACAAACCTTTTCAATTGAACCTTTCATGGTACACTCAAGTTAATGAGTAACTCCTGCTCCCAGTGAAAAAGTTTCCCCTCTGTGTTTCATCAGCACACAAAGGAACACTTCCTCGAGGCCAGGCTGGAGTCCTATAATACCAGATTTTTCCACATCAAGGATGATTTCGCTTATGCTGAGGTAGGTCCCTATACAGCTTTACACCTCCCCCCCCCATCCCACCCCATCTACTTTAAATCCCACTTTATTATGCATTAATAATCCACAAGGGGGTGCTGAATCAAATGCTGTATCTGTTGTGTCCTGCCTTCCTTCCATTTCTTTGCAATGTCTAACAACACGCAGTTAAAACTGAACTGTGGGAGATCGTCAAATAGCGTATCATGTGAAAAAATCCATATTATAATTTTCTATAATTGAATTATTAAATGCATTTTTACGTGTGTATACACACAGTTAACACTAGTGTAAACACTAATCAAATATTACACAAATGTGTATTTTGAGATTTTACATAAAAAATAACTTGACACTTTTAAGGCATTGTTGTAGTTATTGGTATTACTCTGTAAGTGGTAAATCTTCTGATGTTGTCTGTTGTTAGGTCAATGGGAAGAAACTTTACCAGCCTGAGGATGGAGTCCAGCTGACTGTCATTGATGGTCAATATGGGAAGGTGCTGGACAGCAAAGGGTTTAGAAACTCAATTCTGTTGGGAATCCCGGCCCAAATCGAGAACTACGTAGCAAGCCTCAAAGACGAGTGAGTAGCAGATTCGAAGACTGGGGGCTTTCCATTGTTTTGCAGAACAGCTGCTTCATTGCTAGGGTTTATTTTAATCAGAAAGGAATTTAGCAACATGGGGATTAAGACTAAAATAAGAATCAGCAAACCGTCTAAGCAATCTGAAATGCTTTTAGTGGCATACACTATCAATCAAACAAAGCGCTATTTACACTGCGAGTCATTTCACAGAACACTTTGCATTGCGTAGCTGTCACAGAATGTTTAGACTGCGTGGTGTACATCTACGGGGGTCGTTGTGAGAGCGGGTTTGTAATTATTCATCCTCTCCTTCATGGTGATGTTGTTTTATAGGTCTATTGTGATAATTACCTCAAAAGGACGCTTGGTAACCAAAGGGCCATGGACTAAAATACTTGAAAAACTTGGAGCAGAAAAGAATGTGAAGTTAAAAGGTAATTTACGCTGCAGGGGTGTAGTTTCTGTAATGATAGTTTGTATTGTACCTAGGTTAGTCCGGCTATCTCGCTCAGCCTGAATAATCTGCATACACACAGCACACAATTAGCTCATGTACCTGCGTCCAGGCTTAAGCCAATACTGCCTGCCTTACTATGTGCCCTAACTTCTAATGAAGTTTGTACAATGTAACAGCAGGTGGAGCGGTGTCAGTTTCACTGATATTCCAGGGCAAATGTGTACATAAATCTGAACACAAGAGGTCAGGATATTTCAAATTCAGACAGATTTTAGGAAAATTTTACTATTACCTGAGAACTAGAAATGTATGGTTTCAGTAATTCTATTTAAATATTTTTTAAAATTAATTTTAGCATTAAATCAATTAACAATTACCAAATGCATACATTTTACCATTATATCCTCCAAAATATAAACACTGTACATTGTGTTTAATATTTAAGTTATTAACACAAACGCATTCTTGCTAACCAGCTTCTATGTTTCTTTTTTTTATGTTCTCTTTCTTTTAGACAAGCTGGTGTTTGTGGGGTTCAAAGGAAGTTACAAACCTGACTGGGTGAAACTCATCACAAACGACGAAGCGGCTAAAATTCACCAAGTACTGCCAATTCCTGTGGTGAAGAAAATGAAACTACGATGAGAGCGGGACTTGCTTCCTGTTGCTAGCACTGCCCAGTGTAACTGTCTGAAACGAAGGGGGTTGAGGGAGAGGACTACTGATTTCTGCTTAGAAAGAGCATGTGTGTATTACAGCATAGTGTTGTTGATGTCTAGTCTTTTTGTATGTGACAATGTTCAAGTATGTGGTTGTAATGTGTATTGAATATGCTTGATTTAAAAAAAGAGTACAAACATTCCTTTTTGCTGTATGTAAATGGTGTTAACCCCAGTCACATTCCAGTGGTGTTTGATTAGTTTGTTGGCAAAAAAAAAAAAAAAAATGTGTGGAGTGTTTCATATTAAAAAGCTTGCCTTGTTATGTACCAGCGAGAAATGTAGACAGATTAGAATCAAATTTGTTCCAAATTTGTAAACTATTGGCTTTTCTTTTTCTAAATGGTTTCTATTCAATACCAAATATTTCTATCTATCACGGTTATTAATATTCAGGTTTTAAATCTATGGCATTGGCCAATTTCTTAATTGGGTATCAAACACAGGCTTCTACTTTTCCTCTTGCCGAAATAGCTGGTCTTTTTTCGGAGATTGTAGTGTTAGTGTTTTGTATGTTTAAATATGTTTCTAATATACATCAGATTGATTTAAGAGTTATATTTTATACGTATTTATTGTACAGGCACAATTGAACACATTTAGAAGGGACATGTGGAGTTGTAAAAGTTGTATGCATTGTCTGATGCGCTAGAACCCAGACTTGTGCATAATTATTGTTATTATACAAGATTATGGTTGTTTATACAGTACTGTGGAAAAGAATGTAATTCATGTGGATGTGGAAGTTCAATTAGAAAAAAGGACTGTTGTGATTGTAGCTGTTCACAGGTAACACAATGTACAGATCTCAATAAAAGTGTTACTGTGTAGAACGTTTCTCCTGTCTTGTGTCCTATCATTGCACGTACAGTAAAACCTTATCTGAACTTTGATATCACCGACACCTCTGTTGTCCAAACAGCCTCTAGGTAATCGACAATGCTATATGTTGTCTGCCATAGTAAATGCACTAACCAGACCTTTATTAATTATTTACGATTTATTTGTGTGACAGGCTGCTTGCTGTATAGTTAACCATGATACACTTTTTAAAAAAAGGTCAGTCTTAGCTAAGAACAAAAAGTGATTTCTCATTGACAGTTTTTTTTTTTTTTTTAAATTAAAAATATGTTTAGTCAAATAGCCATTTTAAATTCAAATTCCTGGTCCTGTATTTTGAAATGACATTTACAGCCATTTGTCTCTTGTAGTGGAACTCATTCTATGGGCTCAGGTAGCAAAGCTGCTAAATGATTCAAACTTTCATCATGTCCTGTGTATAATTTCTGATTATTCAAGCTTGGGTTAGTCAACCCTGACCTCTACAGCTGGAAAGACTCCAGTTTGGAATGGAAGTGAGCCATTGTTCTAATCTATCAGAGCAGCCATTTTCATAACCAGGATTCAAAGTGTTCCTTCCTGCGTTGTGTGTCCAGTCAGAGCACTTGACCCACAGCCACTCATTCGGTTACACTAACTTTAACCAATTCATTGTTTAAATAATGCTAAGCATTTATTCTTTACCCTTTTATCCTGCTTCAGCAGTTCCCTGAAAACAACAGTGATCTAGAAGTCAGGAGTCCGAGGATATTTTGTAGGATATCTGGAGTCATTTTCACACATTCAGCGGTTTTGTTTCCCTTCTAAAACAAAAAAGGGGAATTCGCTAATTGTCAATTTGGATATGAAAAAACACTCAAGCTCCTCACTGCTGTCTGGGTAAACTGTTGGAAAAGACACTTATCTGTCATGCAGCAGGTGTAAGAACACACCAGTGTTCCGTGAATGGACAAGTGGAACTCGTTTGCTGGTCCAGCCTGATAGGAGATGGTGATAGAGAGGCCTGGGACTGAATGGCAGGGTGTGTTCAGGTCAGTATCGGGGTGAGCTTGCAGCCAATAGCACATTGTTCCTCAACTATAATGAGCACTCAAAATTCTCAAGAAATATGGGAAGCAAAACAGAATAAAGATTAAAATAATAAATCAAGAATTGCATTAGCCACAGCAGTCACGTCAAACACTGCACTAAAAACTCTTATGAGTTACAGCAGATTTTAGGAGAACTTAATAGAGCGTATTGTGTATGGAACAGAAGGATTAAAGAATGCATGATAAAAACCCAACACCTGGATCAAAGCATAGAGAATGGGTGAACACGGACCTGAAGAGAGAGGTGATACAGGTGTCCTGCATCAACACGATATATTACTCTAGTGTGCAAATTGAATTTTTTATGAAAGGGAAATAAAACTCAAAAGGGTTATTTAAAATGCAACAGCCTCCTTTTATTCTAGTATATTTGGGTTATGGTGGGTTTTTGTTTTAAACTTTCCATATACAATTAATTGTAAGCCTTTGAAATCAGGTGTTAGACATTTTCTTTGGCTATAATAACATGTTTCAATTCTCTCCCAATCATTGTGTAGTTAAAGTAAGATTTTTCTGTGTTTTAAGCCCATCAAAGTTGTGTGGAACAAGGGGGAGAGGCATTTTGCAGTTACACATTTACTTTAGCCAGGGAAAAGGTGAATTTAAGTGTCTCAAATTAGCTTACAAAATTATAATGTTATTTCTACTGTGAGAGGACAGTCAAATTATTTTTAGATCATGCGTTCATATAGGCCTATCCTATGATATTCTATTTCAATAATCAAAACCAACAAAGGATTTAAAAGGTTCCCATGGTACTCAGGGAGGAAGTAGGGATACAATCGCTAGAATAACAAACCACTCTGACGGCGCAAAATCTTAAAACACACTGACTAATTTGAGCAAACACATCTTCAGACATAGCTGTAGTTTTCAGGATTCATTTACATGTACATTCCTCAAAAGGATGTTTAGCTCACCAGTTATTACATTCCATGTAATCATGGTCTATACCCAAGAGGTATTAGAAAACCATTTGCTACTTGCTCATTCATAAGAGATGAAAAATAAAGGAAGCTAATACAATATTAATAAATAGTTGTGGGCTTTGTAAATGGTGCCATTTAAATAAATCAAAAGCTTATTTTTTAGGAATGTATTTGTGACTCTATAGTGGTGCAGTGATCTCCTATGAAATATGGATGTTCATCGGGCTGACAGAACAGATAGGAAACTCAAAAGAAGACTCAAAACTTAAAAGAGCCCGTATCAAACAGATTTGAAAACGTACTGTGAGCCCACACGGAAGGATCGGGAGAAGGTACAGGAATATATTTCTTCTGCCTTACAGTGCTTTGGTAATGACCTATTTTTAGTTCTGAAATCACGGGCTACTTATCAGAATTATCATCCCAGCACTATATTATAGTGAATTATCTGGCAGTTTGCATGCCTGGAATGCAGTGTTGAAAATCATGAAGTTTGAGTAAGACGGTTCTCATAAACACAAGGAATTCTGATCATATCCTAGCAGTGCATTTGGGCACATACTGCATGAGCTGGCTCCATTTAATCTTTTAACTGTCATGGACTACACTTAACAAAACGTTACTGGCTCAGATTATTAGTTCCTGTGACCCATTTTAAAAATCCGTGATAACTTGTTGGAATGCATAAATAAAATGAATATTTATAATGAAATACACACAGCACATTCTTTTACTGAAAAAACAAACCTGATAACATTGAAATGTTTCAACTTCATTACACAACTTTGAAAGAACAAGGGTCTATATCACTGTTTCTCAACCCTGGTCCTCGGGGCCCACTGTCTGCTGGTTTTCATTTCAAATGAGCACTCAATTACTTAACTAGACCCTTAATTGAACTGATCATTTGCTTAATTAGACCTTTTTAACTGTTTTCAGCTCATAAGCAGTTGCAGATTTCAAGTTAGCTATAACATTCTGTAAGTTGAACTCTGCAACTGTTTAACAGCTGAAAACAATTAAAAAGGTCTAATTAAGCAAATGATCAGTTCAATTAAGGGTCTAGTTAAGTAATTGAGAGCTCAGCTGGAATGAAAACCAGCATACACAGTGGGCCCCAAGGACCAGGGTTGAGAAACACTAGTCTATATGATGGGAATTTTTCCCAACATGTGGTGGCCAAAAATAACAACAAATACTATGGAAGCGGTTTAATGCAACTACCATATCTGCAAAAAGGTCTATTGCCTCATTTTTCTTTTTTACATGTTTCCTAATTTAAACGACATTTTTCAGTATGTTCTTCAGCATTATGAGATGTAACACATATTAATATTGTTTAATAAAGATGCATCCGAGTGCTCTTGGTGTCTGCAGTTTACACTTTACAACGTACCTACCGTAACATCTATCACATGCCAAGACATGTACCATCTGTAAGTTAATACAAACCAATTAGAGAGAGTGAGAGGTTATAACAGTTATTACTGATTACTACACAGAAGTACAGAACAGATGATGGTTCCTAAGGGAATCGGATTAACATCTAACAATGTCAAATTCTAAAATAAGAAAAACCATCATCCGGTAATTGCGTAACTCAGTAAACAGCTTTATGTTGTCTTTTGTAAGCACGATGTTGCTAAGAAACAGCTCTATCTATTGCATGACTGTTCTTTTTAGAGTGTTGTTGATTCCTTTAATTCACAAGGCTGGTTTATCTAATTAGAATGAATGGATCCCTCCCTATGTATTTTGTTGGTTGTATTTGGCATGAACAGATTTTAATCTATTGAGAGAGCCTGGAATGAGATATGCATCCATGCCTAGAAACAACACCAGCCGTCTTGATCAGACAAACAGAACAGCGTAATGAGTCGTGAGCCAAAGAGCTTGTGTTTTCAGTTACAATACACTTTTAGGGGCTGCTTGTATATATGCTAATACTTACACTAGCATCCACAGCCATTGCAGAAAAAGGTACATGGCATGTATTTTGCGTATACTGTATACACTTGATAGTCTCTTACACACATAGTATTGTAGTAGTTAAAATATATACCATGCATCTTCTGAGAAGTTAAGGACAAACACACAGCTTTTTGTTTTAAAAAAAAAAAAAAAACTTTAGTAAAAGCAACATAAAAATGAAATCCAATAATTTGGCATCCAAAACTATCAGTCTTGAGAATGGTACCTTACAGAAGGATTCAAATCCACTTTCTTTCTGGTAGACTGTGATTAGTTTCAGAAGAACCAAACAAACCGTCCAATAACATTAAATGGAGAATTCTAAATATTTATTTAAAAGACAAACATAAATTCAACTGGCACTGAAATCACACAACACCACCCCTGAAAATCACAAGGAAATTCTGCAGTGTCCGCTTCGGCTCTTCAGAAGCAAATCCGAAAGGGTGAGCTCAATTCTAGAAGCATAAACACATTCTGCACAGTAAACGGAGCTGCAGTAATCCACTGATGTGAAGAGAACATACATTTTCAGTATTATACGGTATTAGCAATTCATACCGGAAAACCTTGAAAAATAAAATGCTCGGGATTATTGACAATAGCCTGTTAAAGCTGAAAATGAATTTAAATTACCAGTCTCAAACAAAACTGCTTGTTATTGCTGGTAATCAGCTTCAACCACTACACATACAGAACAGCAAATTACATGACAAGGATTGATCTTAGCAAGGCTGACTGAATTCTTTTTCTTATAATTGACATACAGATATCCGGGCCTGTAAAAGTGCCGAATCACCCTGTGGTATTAAATTCCAACCGGCTCTACAGTGAACGTGTCAGATCAAGTGGGTCAACAGCGCTAGCACAAGGAGTGGCTTTTTGTCAGACAAGTACTGTGCTTGAGAACCTGTTCTATACACAAAACAGGTTTCATGTAAATAACCCAGCTGGCTTCCAAATAGAAGAAAGCATAGGAAAAACAATTCTACTATGGTAGAAAAACTTTTATTATAAAAATCCAAGTAAACATATTACTTAAACAATCAATACCATTTAACACCAGGAGTCATCAACAGACTTTATTATACCTTTTCATTGACTGCTAATTAGGATAAATCAGACTCACAATGCAAGAACATCGAAGGGGAATTCATACACACCACTGAGAAATGCCATGGCCAGATCCTTATACTGGATTATCCTGTACTTTTCTAGCAATATACTGTGGATTTTTGCTTTGGGGGGGCGGGGAAAAGAACATAAAATAGATTGTATTAGGGTTATGTTTTTCTAAACATACAATAGATGGCACTTTTAGAAAAGTAAACAACAATACACTTTTTTTGTAGTATTTTCAGGTTTTGTCAAAACAGTTTTTCTACTATGAATTCCAGTTTAAATTATCTTTTTTTTGTATCCTTAACATTAGCCAGACATAATGGAAACGGATTTAGAATTGTCCAATTTGATGGTGCTTTATCGGGTTCAAAATCAAAAAACGGGAACCCTACAATGCTACAATGATTTATTAAAATTGGTGAATATGCAATCAGATGGCTGTGGTGTCAAATTCAAGCTGTGGTTGGCCAGCATAGAACCCCCCCAAAAAAAATGCTGGCCAATGTGCCTTGAGCACCCTGATGCGATCCGATTAAAAGTAGAAGTGGCTGACAGGTATTGGTCTTACTGCAGAGCAAACTACGAAGACCACCACTTTAAATAACTGAAAAATGACCCGTTTCCTAGCAGAGGAGGTGGGGAATGCCTGCCATCCATAACACAGTAACTCGGGGGGTTCATTTTATCCTGCTAATGCTGGCTGTCTATTAACGCATCAATAAACGTAAAACTTGAAATAACCGTACCGTGAGTTTTGCTGGAGTTTTTCACACAGAAGTTTTTCTAAATGAGTAACTTAATACTACTGGGGGTAAACCTTCAGACGTGATAAGTAACCCATGCTCATCAACCTTTAATCCCAAAGAAACCGAGGAAAGGTAAACAAAGCGCTTGGTTCATTTACCTGCACTTACTTTCCTTTAGTTTCAATAAAGACTGAATGATTGATAGATTGAAGGTGTACCTTTAACCCTGACGGTGTGACTGTTCCACTGGAGAACCACACCGACCAGGATTAAAAGCACACAGGGTTAAGAGATGCCTCAGTAAACAGGGGAGGGGAGTGCTGTAGTAGAAAGGCTGTTTAGAGGCACAGTTCACACGAACGAGGATCACAACTCTACTTTGTTTTTGTTATCCTTGTTACTCTCTTTGTTGGATTTGGATTCCTTGCTTTCTTCCTTCTTCTTCTTCTTCTTGTCTGGGTTGATCTCGTTCTGGTTCTTCTCCCCTTGCTTTCCCTTCTTTTCTGCTCCTTTCCCAGGGAACACCTGACCCTCCACAGTCACATCGGCGCAGCGCTCCTGGTTCACAAGGAAGTCTTTGATCTCCCACGCGTAGCCCCCGTCCCGCAGCATGAAGATGGCACGGTTAGAGCCCACAACGAATCTGAGAGGAAATCAAACTCAAATCAAAAGAGGGGAAAAAAAGAATTCAAACTTGACGTTGAGTTTTTAAACTGCAGTCACTTCCAGTGCCATGTCTGACGTGGTGCCACTAGGTTATTTAGTCTCGTAATTCACGAGGGAAGTAAATCTGAGCTCCCTGAACACACATGAAAGATTCTGACATGCTTTCTATAAAATAAAATAGAATGATTTATACACCAGGACAGATATGACTACATAAAAACGTAGGGGGTTGACACTGTCTACAGACATAAGAAATGTGCAACAGCTGTCAGACTAGACAGAATACTGCAGGATGACAGGAGATCAAATAATAATCAATTAACGGGGAGCAGATAGTATTTAATCCAATACAGCAAGTCACATGGCAGGGTAAACCTGCATTATAACCAGAGGTACTAGGTTTCTGTATACCCTGTTAGACCATGAAAATAATTACTTATCTAATTGTTAATTACTGTCAAGCTGTCCTCACACCTTTCCTCTACTGTACACAAATTATAGACCAGGACATTTAATAGAATGTCACTCTCAACCACAAGAGATACAGCTCTATAATAAGCACAAGGAAGTTCCTTTGACTTCAGCACAGAGAGAGAGAGAGAGTTGGAAGGAATTATATTTTCTACAATCTTCATTAAAGCCAGGGGTATTTTACATTCACATTTCTAAATACTATAAATAAAAGTGGTTGGATTAGTTGGGGAAGTTTTATCAGACCTACTAGAACCTGGAATGGAAACCTCTCTTCAGCTAGCCAATCTGACACCTACATTTAACTTCTGAAATATATTTAAAATTACAAAAACACCCCACACACACATTTTTTAATTCATATATTTTCCAACATGATTTATTTGTTATTGGTCTCAAATACATAAGCCAGTTTGTACCTCCCTTAACTTGAGCTACTTGTTTCCTGTTATTACAGAATGTAACCTGATACTTTAAATGAACCAAACACCACAGCCAAGGGAACACCGCAGGAGTTCACAATGCCTGAAACTCAGAACAATGGCATTTCTACAAGCCAGAGTCAGGGGATTTGGGATTTGAAAAACAGGAATTAAAGACTAAAGAGTAAATGCTTAGAAAAATATACTCCAATGTCAATTATTTTTTACCTATCCCTGCATTAAAAAAAAAAAAGTTTCCTTGATGAAATTGTGCCCCACCAGATTTCTATTGGGTGTGCAGATAACCATGTACTGTATGAACAGTAACTGCATTACAGTAAAGAATCGACTTGTGATGAAACTTGGTGAGGACATTCTTTAGCACAAGTAATTGAGAGTATCCAAATCTGGGGATTGTAGTTGTAATTGCATGACAGACATTGGGGGGGGGGGGGGGGGGGGGTCACTTGTAGCTGAGCAATGGCAGAAATGCAACCCTACCTCTGAACATCATAGTTTGCATTGAAGAGGCTGCCCTGCCACAGGCTGGTGATCTCCTCAGTCTCCTTTTCAGTGGGATTTCCCGAGACGGACGCAAACACCATCAGCGTCTTCCCTTTCTTGGACAACTTCAGAAGTTCTTCAGGTTTTTTTGGATCCACTTTAGAAAAGTCGATAGGCGGGGGTGATCTTTTGTGTTCTGGGAGATCGCCCTCTTCAATATCATCATCTTTCTGAGCAAAAGAAAAAAATAAAAATATATATATATTGCTATGTGTTAACCAGCAATGTGTTTTTGTGTCCTTACATGGATGGAAATAAGAGTGCACTGCAGTTTCACTCATTCCAGATTTTACTATAATCTTGATTAGCCACAGTGTATAGGGAACAAGTTTATGTGTTTGTAACTAACAGTAAAACCAGGAACGGATCAAACTGTTCTGCAATGGGAGTCTTATTTCCATTCCTGCCTTAACTAGTTGTATACCCGTCTTTACTAAAACTGCATTCCAGTTTTGTTAAACCAAGACTTTGTCGTGCTGGTTGGGCTGGACTGTTCTGCCCTGGGCCTTGTTATCAGGTTCATGTTTAAACTCTCGATTTCATAAGCAGCATCTTTCTTCCGCTTGTTTAGAGAAAGGGGGTCACATGTTACGACTACCACCAGTATTTAACTAAAGTCAGGAAACAGCTTTTAGAATGAAAGACACTTAACACAGCAACGTTGTGCAGCAGAATATTGCTTACCGTTCATAATAACTATCTTCTGTTTTATTATTATTATTATTATTATTATTATTATTATTAATAATAGCGTAAGTCACCGTTAGTGCACCGCATTTGACCTCTCGGAACGTGTTAACCTATCGAGCCTGATGGCATGAAACGTGCAACCACTTTGTATATCATCTGGTTGATCGTATAAACCGATGATATACAATAATGTGTTTTTTAACCAGCTTGATCATAATCATATCTACCGTATACGGCGGTCGAGGTCTGTACTATAAATGAAATGGATCAATCTAGCAATGAAGAGAAAGGCATACCTCCCACTCTTCCAGCAGCCTTGCCATATCTGCATCATTATAATCTCTGATGTCCTTTTTCTTTTTGGGTTTTTGATTTTTGACATCGTTTGCTGTCGATATGCAGAAAATAGTAACGCTCAGCAGTAACAACACACAAACCCATTTACTTGGGGACGCCATCTTTACCAGTTGTTCTAATCTGACTGGCTGACTAGATATAAACGTCAGGCCGTTGGAACAGGAGGCGTGGTTATGTAGACACGCCCACATATAGCTACACATAGTTAAAATGTGATTTCTACAGAAGGCTTGGTTTAAACATTTCTTATATTCTATCTAGTAAATGTTTAAACGTTACAAAGAGGTAGTTTATGGATCCAAAGTTTCCATGACTCATTTGGGGGATAAAGGTGCATTTGTAAATGTAATTTGGGAAAACTTCTAGTATCATTTCACTCCTGTACCCATTCATCATGAGGATTAATTTAGTACAGTTTCAGGTAGAAATATCAAATTAATTTAAAGTGAAATAGATCATCAAAGTGTATATTATCTATAAACATGGAGGGTATTTAAATGTACTATTATTTGAAAGGATCAAGACAGATAATGTAAAAGAAACCATTGGCATAAAAACAAATAATAAAACAAATGCGGATCATTTATATTTATTTTTAGAAGCTCTTACACCTGCTTTACACATACTTTGAAACCAGGGGCTTCCCTCAATGGATGGAATTAAGGCAGTGAAAGCAATCAAATGAAGGAAAACTACATCCAATGTACACATTTAAAGCGTGTAAAGAGGTTGGCTGCATGTTTACAGTTACAGGTTGCAGAATGTATATCTGGTTATGCTGGAGCTGTTACTGGCAGTAAACACCCCTTATGAAAGTGCCCCATAGTAAAAGCATAGCAAAGTGTAATAAAGCATTGTGAAAACATAATAAAGCTTTATAAAGAATAATAATTTGAACTGAATTGAGAGAGAGAGAGAGAGAGAGAGAAAGAGAGAGACATGAACTCATGTCCTCAGATGGGTGTCAAAGGGAGTAAAACTTCCCTTCCATTGTGTTGCTTTCCAAAAGTTCAAGCCAAGATTTCTAAATTTGGCACAACAGCAACATTATGAGGTGATCGCGCTTCACTGTGCAAAACGAAAAGGAGAAAAAGAAGAGGATGTTTGTTTATAGAGGCTAAATGAGCAGGAAGACTGAACTAAAATATGTTTGGAAAGTGTTATAAGAATATATATATATATATATATATATACACACACACACATACACACACACACACACACACACACACACACACACACACACACACACACATATATATATATATATATATATATATATATATATATATATATATATATATACACACTGTATAATGTTCTCTATTGCTCAGTCTACCTGTGCAGGCTTGCGTTGTTGTGCCATGATTTCTGTTTGCTTTATATATATATATATATATAACTCAAAGAGCCAGCTTCCCAACGTTTTGGTATGTTTAACATGGGAAAGTGTGTTTGAACATTGGAGGTATGTATAGGCTTTTGATGCCATGGTAACCACACATTTATTTCTCTTTGATGTCTTTGTGATGTCATTCACTGTATAGCTATGTAACGATCTACTGTTCCGTTCTATTCGAAACCTTCAGGCATCATGGTATCTAGTCTAGTTATCCATTTACTTTCTTTTATTCTTCTATAGTGGACATTACCTAATTTTATTTTTTCTAAAACCGCAAACTTATCATGGTGCCTGTTCCTTGTAAAATGCTGAACTATTGGTTCATTTTCTTCTTTATTTCTTCTATTTGATAAGTGGTTCTGTATTCTTTCATCTAATGATGTACCTGTCTCTCCTACATATTTTATTGTATTACATTTTATGTAAAATATACCATATACAAGGTTGCTATCCTTGCATGACAGATTTTTTTAAGACTGAATATTTGTTTTTTTTTATTTCACTTTTATCTTTACCAATATATTTGCACACTTTGCATGTGCTTTTACTGGTTCCAATGTCCCTTAATGTATCTCTGACCCCTTTATGTTTACTGTGGACTAAAATGTCAGCTAAATTTGCATCCCTTCTAAAAGCTACGATCTGTGCTTTCGGAAATATTTTTTCATTTTTTTCTGAATTATGAAGTATATGTAAATGCTTCCAAACTATTTTTGAAATGTTGGGTAATAATTTAGAATATGTAATTATTAATGGTAATCTCATAACCCTCTCTTACCTTTTCTTATAATCAAGTAGTTCATTCCTATTGAGTTTGTTAACTTTTCTCAATTCTCAGTGGGTTTTGAGTAAAGATCTGTTTTAATAGATCCTTGATCAAGTTTAACCAAGGTGTCTAAGAACTCAATTTCAGATTTTGTCCACCTTAAATCCACCGAAATGTTAGGATGAATATAATTTGCTAATTTATGAAACTACAAGAGATTCTTCTTCATGTGTCCATGTTCCAAATATGTCATCCACATGTCTTATGTATTCTAATGGTTTATTGTCTAGTTTACTCAATAACATTTCCTCCCATTTGTCCATATATACGTGCTTGCAAAATGCATAAGTAATTTTGAGCCTATTGCTGTGCCATATATTCTGTTTGTAACTTATATTTCCAAATGTGAAATCCTTTTCAGAAATTGTGTTGTATCTTTACATTGGTAGGTAAGCTTTCAACATACTGTATGTGTGTGATATATATATATATATATATATATATATATATATATATATATATATATATATATATATATATACATAATTTAAGTACTGGTATAGATAAACAACAACAAACAGCATATGTTTCTGTTGTCTGTTTCTGTCACAGTATCAAAACATCTGGCTGAATTACAAATCATTCTTCAGGTGTATTTTATTCTAGTTAATCAACTCATGGCTTTCTAACAACAAGCTAAAGTATAGCCCATTCCTGTTACAGCAGTATTCCACTTCCTTTTCTGTTGAATCCTTCGTGTCACTGGCATTCTTACACACACACACACAGAGAGTGGGATACACTCAGCAGTTCAGTCAACAGAAACCTTACAGTTTCCTCACAGGACACTCCACCCAATGGCACAGCGCCCTGTGCAGCTGCACGATTGACAATGCAGAACTGCTGCGGCCGGAGCACTAACTTTACACTGTAAACGAATACACTGGTGTGGACTTTAAAACAGTGTGAGCTGTTAACAAGGCGAATTGGTCTGCAAACTGCATTTTAACTGCTTCCCTTTACGTGTGGCTATTGCAGAATACACACGGAGCTTACGAGATTGCTTATTTAATACAAAGATATTAGCTTTATTTACAGAAGATACAGAGAGGGTTTTTTTTTTTGTTTTCGGGGTGTCTTTGTATTAAAAAGAACTGAATTCTTAAAGGAGACATTTTAGTAAGGGCCAAATAACCAAAAGACTGCATTTCCTTTTGCGAATCAAATCGCATACAATTATGACATGTAGCTGCTTTATTCAAATGCACATAGCAATGGGCTACTATTTGCTTTCCGTTAGATGTTTAACCAATGACGAACACCATTCTCAACCCCGACTAAAAAACTCTCACACTTCTCAACAATCACACGACTCGAGCCCACATAAGGCGTGTCCACAGAGACAAATCCCTCCTGCGTGACTTCTGATTCGCTACTCCGCAGCCCTATCGTTCTTTTTAGGTCGTGTTGAATCAGTGACGGTATAATTACCTAGGACAGCAAAGGATCACATTACACCCGCCCAGGCTAGTTTTCTGTTTCACGAGCAGCAAGGACACACAATACATCGAGGTAGGGTTGGTCTAATAAAAAGTGCATTCAAAATACAGTCCCCATGTTTTCAAACCATTCAGAGTGTCCACTGCGGTATATTATTGCCAACGCTTAAAATCTACTAGTAAAAAAAATATATTTTTTAGCATTATATTACATATCGATATAATATATTGATACATTAAAATTGTATTTTTGTATGTGTTACATACATATGTAAGTTTTTTTTTTTTTTTTTTTACCATTCATAGATGAACACCATAAAACAGCTACAGTACTACCGTGTATGCCAACGTGAATTAACCAAATCATAATAAACTTTAGGACAAGTCAAGTGAGAATTGCATTTAATTAAAAAATCAATATAAAGGATTATGTATCAATTCTAATTTAGAATAGTCAACATTGAACTTTGTACTGTAATATGGGACTTTGTACAGGAATCGTTTGTGTGCGTGCATCCAAGTAGTCAATCATTAAAAAAAAAAGACGGCGGTGACGCGCAACACAAACATTTGGTTTAACTGAGGTTACAGCAAAGGCACTGCTGAAGATCTTAAAGCGGTGTTTCAGTGACAGTGTCTACAGAAAGTATTTATCGCTAACGACACGGCTCATATATTTCCTTTGAAATTTCACGGGGGACCTCGGAATTGGCGAACGTGATGGAAAGGGCTCGGCCGGTCCGGTTAAGGAGCGCTACCCCGCTTGCTGGAATATTGTAACTTTGTCCCCACACCGGTAGTCGAATGCACCCACGTCGGGGCCTCAGCAAGGGATGGCTTGTGACGGAGAGTAGACCAGTATGCCCTGAAACCCGGACAAAATAAAACCAAAGAAACAGAAGCTGCCACTTGGAGCTGCGCCCACACTGAAAAGCTGTGTCTAAACATCGGGAGTGCCGTTGTTTTTTTCGTTTTTACGCCGCGGCGTGTGTTTAAAAACCCCAGCCTGAAAATAAGTTACAGTATTTTGGCGAGTAAGCGCTCCCTCCGCTTTTTGCTGTGTACAAGAATCAGGCAGCCCAAGTACGGCCACACCTTCTTCTGCTTCCTGATCGGAGATGCAGCAGGAGCTGTAACAACTGACCTACGAAGAAGCACGACCCGTTCATTTCCAAGCAGTTTTGAGGTAAACATGTATCGCAGTTAACTGGAGAAGAAGCAACGGTTTAAGAAGAATAGTCATCTGCTATGGATATCATCAAAACCGAAACCCGCCGCCGTCACCACCAACGCCGGGCGAGGAGGGAATCATGCTCCTCTTTTTCATAAGGGGGGCATTCGGACAATAGACATGCAAAGTGGATTATACCTGCAGAAAGAACTAGTTTACATAACGGGGTTTTGTATGAAAAAGAAACGATTAAAAGCCGAAAGAGGATCGCAGCAGCTCGCCCGTGGCTCCAGCGCTAGAGGCTTTTATTTTGGAACATTAATGGAATGATGACGCTGGAAAAGCACAGCGATCCTGGTGAGGTCAATCGGAACTGCACTGGTGGTGGTCGCATTCGAAGAGGCATGCAAGTGCCCCGCGGGCACTATAGGGTGGTCAAACTGAGCTCAATCAGATCATACTGTTGTTGCTCTAAGGTGCCAAGAAACCCTGCCGCCCTCTCGCATGCAGGTATTTTTAATTGCAAGTTACAAAAAAGTAGAATTTAAAGGGCACATTATTGTTATCAACTCAATTACAGGACATAGACTTTAACGATATTTTTTTGGTTGATTTGGGAATTTAAAAAAAAAAAAATTGTGTTTTTTTTTTTAAATTCTAACAAGACTGCACTGTGCCGATCTCTCCCGTGTCACTGCATTTTTTTTATTTATTTTTTTATTATTTTTAATGAGACTAGGGTGCTTTAAGTCAACGCCCCTGGTAGCGTCAGTGTTTTGACATTGTTATTTTTGAAACTAGACTAAATATATATGTATATATTTTTTAAAAGAGAAAACTATATATAACCTGTGTATTTTCAGACCTATCAATAGGTTTTAAGGGTAGGTAGAAATCTCTGGGGGGACAGCCAAGGGCATTACTAGAAACAGTAATTGAGAGTTTATTTATAGTGTGTGTGTGTGTGTCTGTGTGCGCTGTTTGGAAGCAAGGAGTAAACTAAAACACAGAAGACTGAAGGAACATTTAATTTCAGCTACAGTTTTAATGCTGTGCTAGGCAGATTTTGTATTGTTTTGAATACTGTCAGATCTAAACCTTTCTCCTGGCATCCACTCCCTGCACACTCCTGTCAGCTGTCTGTTTCTCTGCTTGATTGAAAGCTCTCACTGGGCAGTAAGAAGTAACATGCCAGAGGGGTGAAACAGACCAAATTAGAAGCTCTCTCAATCAGTAGAAAGACTGCGCCTGCCTCAGGAGTAAGGGCTTGTCGTGGGATAGTAAATATGTAAAAAGCCTGTTTTATACGTTGCCTGAAACACAGATATAAGGCTGTTTGTAAAACTGAGTGCTGCAAGTATGCCCATTTAAAATAATAGCAATAATAATAATAATAATAATAAAAATCACTTCATACATTTCAGTTTAGGAGTGCACAGTTTAAAAGGTTAGTAGCTGAAGAACTAATGAAAAATATCCAAGTTGCAACCCCCAAATATGATGTCTGTTATTTGAACTGTTTCAGAAATCCAAAATATATCAGCTTGACCACCCTACTATGGCTAGTAGTGGCTCGGGCAAATCTACTAGCGAGGGTTCTTCCAGCCATCTCAGCGGCAGTGGCAGCGGCAGCGGCGGCTCACAGCAGAGGAAAAAACTCTCCTCCGTTTGTGATGCCTGCAAAAGCAAGATGCAGCTGGTGGCGGATTTGCTTCTGTTGTCCAGTGAGACGAGACCGGTCGTCAATACAGATGGCCTTTATGTCGCAGAGACTTTTGAGAAATGCAGGGATACCGTCATCGCCAGGACCAAGGAACTTTCCATCCTGACGCACGATATCCAGAGCCAGCTCAACATGGGCAAGTTCACCGAGGTAGGGGACCGGCTGATGGAAATGGGGGACCTGGTGGTCTCATTGACTGAGTATTCAGCGCATGCTGCTTACCTGGCTGCAGTGGAGACCCCGGGCTCCCAACCTGCTCTACCGGGCTTAGTGGATCGCTACAAAGTGACCCGGTGCAGGCATGAAGTGGAGCAAAGCTGTGGCATCATGAAGACCACCGCGTTAGGAGAGCTGACCCCCCCGCTTTTACTGGAGGTGTCCCAAAACATCTCAAAAAACCTAAAGACCCTGACAGATGCCTGTGTCCTGGCCAGTGATAAATCCAAGGACAAGTTTGCCAAGGAGCAGTTTAAACTGAGCGTGAAGTGTATGAGTACCAGTGCCACTGCCCTCCTGGCCTGCGTTAAAGAGGTGAAAACATCTCCCAGTGAACTGACAAGGAACAGGTGCGTCCTGTTCAGCGGACCTTTGGTGCAATCTGTGCATGCCTTGGTGGGCTTTGCTACTGAGCCCCAGTTTTTGGGCAAAGCTGCCACCATCAACCCCGAGGGGAAGGCAGTGCAGACTGCGGTTCTCGGAGGTGCCATGAGTGTGGTTTCAGCTTGTGTGCTCCTGACTCAAGGCCTCAGGGATGTAGCCCAGCATCCAGAAAGCAGCACCAAGATGCCTGATTACAGGGAGCGATTGCGGAACTCTGCTTGCGCCATCTCCGACGGATGCAACTTGCTATCTCAGGCACTAAGGGACAGATCTTCACCCAGGACTTTACCGCCAGTTAATTCCCATTCTGTGAATTAAAAACCGTAAAATAACATCTTAACAACAATTTTATATACCAAAGAATTTTATTGGATTTACCCTCCTCTGTTTGAAGTCATCATATTAGAGAAAGCAAAAGCAACAAGGATGGCTAATGCTGACATGTAAGCTGGTCTGAGATTAATACACAATTTGATATAGTAAAAAAAAGAGGAAAGAGCTTTAATCACGCTGGTTGTGATTTGAGGTCTCTCTTAACCTTCAGAGATCTCTTTTGACCTTCATCATTAGCCAAATCTGTGCAAAGTTCAAATAAAATGTAATAAAAAGGTTACCTCAGTTTTCAAACATTTGGAAACACAGCATATGAAACGATGGATGTAGCTACATGTGTCTGACCTTTTGAAATCCTGTGATATGTAGAAGTGAATCAGTTGTGTAAAAGTGGAGAGTGGCAGTTGTGTTTATGTTTTCCATAAGTGAATTTAAATGGGTAAAAGCTGCTGTGAGTGTGTTCTAGAGATTTTACACTATTTACCAGACTTCCTAGTCTTTTTAATGTGTTTCGATCATGCATGTACTGGAGTATTTATTTCAACTATTAAAATGTTGTTTCTCATACGCCTCCTTGTCGGTTAAGTCCTTGCTGTCATTCAGCCTGAAGTAACTCCCTCTGCTTTAGTATAGCCACCTGCGCGGTCTTCAAAGCATCATGTTGTGCATCTAATGCTTTAGAAATACGGCTGATTCATTTAAAAGCATACGAGTGAGAATTGATCATCTTAATTTAAATTGTGTTAGCTTGAAAAATAAAGGTTGTAGCTTAGTCAAGATGGTAACTAATACATGTGGTTTACATAATATGACAACACGCATTGTGGACAAATCAACACGAACTGGAACATGCAGTGAGCAGGGGTAGTTTGCGTTCTTCCGTGATATTGCAGGTAGGTAGGCAGATGGACATGGTGTGAGTGTTAGGTGCTGTATTGTTAAGGATCAGGTAAAAACTGCAAATGTATATGGTTTTTTGCAACAGGAAGGAGCAACAAGGCTTTTCTGCCTGCTGAAAGATTTCTAAGGCAGGTTCAGAGATCAGTTTATCAGAAGAAAACAAGTCAAAATAAAGTGAATCTCCCCCAGTAAATTAGTTTTTCGGTTCCATTTCAATCTGTATTTTTATGTCCCACACTGCCGTATCGCAAGTGCGGTTCATGGTCCCGTTGGGATGAAAAGATTGGAACTAAGAAACACGGAATGATGGTTTTGTTGTTGCTGTCCTGTGGAACTGCGGCTGATTGATCTGGGGACTCCAATTACTTGAAGCTGTTCTGTACCCTTCTTACGGTATTGCTTTTCAGATTCGAATGTGGATTGTACTTTTGCTTGATTTTAAATCGAGTGCAACAAAAGCATGCAGGTTATGTTGTTCTTTTGAGGAATTTAACCTAAGCAATAAGCATGTACTGCACATTGAACCAATTAAAAACCTTAGTGTATTCTCTGAGAAACACACTTTCAAATAATGTAGTATGTTTTTTTTTTTTTTATAGCAGATTATCATACTCATTGGAGACTTGTCGGCTTCATTCAAAATTGTATTTTGGAGCAGTAATTGTAGAACCTTATGATGTCTTAGACCTCTTGTTATTAAAATTCATCAATAACTCATATACACGCACTGATGAACTGATTACCTTTTGGGAGTTGTACAGCAACAGTTCGGAGCAGGTTTCAGGGTTCAGATTACACAAATTCCTGGCACCGAGTTATAAATCCTATACTCAAACAAGGTCATGGTCATCTTATAAAACTGGGGTATGCTGTAGATTTATAAAACAAGATTTAAACTCTTCTGTTTGCTAATCCAAGAAGTCGAATCCCAGATACTTTTAAAAATGGTATACTTTAAATTTTTTTTTTTTTATAGGTTATTAGTGCTCTTATGCAAAAAGTGAATCGGTAAAACTGTAGTTTAAACAGGGCTTGTGCAGAATAAAAAGAGCTGTTGGAAAGAGCAGCCTGACTCTAACAAACATATATTTATATTTTTGGTGTGTAAAAATGCCCTTTAATAGTCACAAACATTACATTTCCTTCAGCCGAACATGAAAATATATTGAGCAGTTTTTGGGTAACGAAGCATTTCTTCCTTTTACATGTTGTCAGTTTCTAAAGCGGTCACGCCCTTGAATCGTTGTGTATAAGGTTTATAAGAGGGATTCCTTCCACCCAAGGAATAAACAGAATACAAATAAAAAACGTTACATCACCACAAATATATACCAGTGATTTAATGTACGTTTATGGAAAGAAAGGCTTATTTATACTGGACAATAGCAAATTGATACATCGATACTGTCCCGTTGATAGACCTTGTGACAGCCAGAATAACATTATTCTCAATCACTCAGCATTTTACTTAACTCTAGTAGAAATAATTCATTAATAGATCACCCCTTTACGTAAACACCAGCAGCATTGATATAGTTAAGGAGCAGCAAGTCATCTTGTTCCCTAGTTCTTGTAAGGTAGGTTTCATTTATTTAGAAAGTTAAGCTCTCTTTTGTTCTTTTGTATTGTAGCTGGATGCCACTTCTACATTTGTACACGTGACTGAGTTATATTGTTTGGACCTGTTCACTGTGACCTTTACAGTAAGCAGCTTGCAGTGTACACACCATTGAAAGCTAACGTTAATGTCATATACTGTGACAGAACAGCTCCTGTAAGTTGCAATCATTGCAGTCTTTGACTGCAAGGCACTTTACCAGCAAGCTACTGTAGGTTATCTATAGTATAGAAGTATTACAAAAAAAAAAGTACAATAAATATTGTTCAAGAGATGTGGGAGTGGCCATGTGGTTTTAACATGACTAAATGAAGCTGGTTTGTTTGTTCGTGGAATGTGAACTGCATTTTTTCTCGGTTTTCCTTAAGGCATAGATGTTTGTATTCATTTTTTGGCAAGTGCAGATTTCTTCTTCTGACCATCGGATGGGTCTATTGAGAACACATTCACTGTAGATTGTATAAGGAATGCTTTTCTTTCACAACTGTGCTCTGAATACCGAGTGATGCATGTGAAGATGCTGTTCATTTCTAAAGATACTGCAGCACTGTCTCTCTGTGCTTCTGTATGACTGATGGTGCGTATGACTCACTGGACAATAGTGATTTACAATTTATATGTGCCGCACTGAGTCCGTTTTGTGGCCGCCCCTGAACGAATAAAAACAATCCAGTTCAGCCTGATTTTTTTTTTTCATCCTAAAGAAAACAATGAGGGAAATACAATGAGCATCTCTGCTTCTTTTTTTTAATAGAAATCCAAGTGGTCTGTTGAAACAAGGGCACATCTTTGTGAGTCCACTGAAGCCACCTTTTCAGACATTCTGATCTCCTGAGATACGGAACATTCGAACAGTGAGAATTCTGTAGTCCTTCTGCGTCATAGTTTTTATTTTCCTTGCAGTAAATTGATCTCGGAACAACCTCTGCATTAAACATCAGTACTTTTGTAACGGATGTTAAATAGAACCATTGTGCTAGAGATTTTGATTGAAGTCATCCTGAAGCAATAACTGGGTAGCCTACATACATTTATTTTAAAAATACAAAACAGTTTTCAAACAGTAAATTTGTTAAATGCTAGGTGAGGATTAGTAGCACACGTTTGTGGCCTGTTTCTTTTTGTTTGTTACTTTTTTTTTTTTAATAATAATAATATCTGATTCGTATTAATGTTTATATTCTTTTACAAACAATAGCTACATTTCTGATCTGCAATTAAGTTAAGTTGGGTATAGTTCAGACCTGTCAAACTCAACAAGATTGGTTCTTCAAATGTAATCCATTATTTAATGAATTTATAAAATGAAAAATCACAAGGACCACGGCAGAAAAACACGGGCACAATATGCACATCAAGGTGTCTGGGTTTTTTTTTTTTTAGAATGAAGCTTGAATTACTTTAAAACTGATAAAATGAATCCACAAAAGCAAGGAGGGCTGACGCCGTGCTCGGCAATTATCCTATGAATCTGTTTTGTTTTGTTTTGTTTTGTTTTGTTTTGGGTGTGGGCATTTTATCAGAAAACTACTTAGTAATTAAAAAAGTACTTTGTTACGTAATCAGGAATTATTAATTACAAACATGAAAGAAGTTGGGCAATGCAGCTTTTATTGAAGGGCTTAGTGGATAAACCTCTGTATTATGGTCTTTTGTGGGGCATCACTGTTTGAAGGATTTTAATATTTTCCGTGATTCGTTCTATTTTTGGACAGGAAAGAGCATTTTCCCATGCACCGTATCTCAATCTCAAGGCTGAGCGGCACTCTCTCAGTACTGCAGTTAATCGTGTTTTATTATACCATCAGTGCAGCCTTTGAAGGAGATTCAAGCCTCATTTCCAGCGCAACAGAGCTCTGATCAGTCCCATTTGTTATCTCTGAGTCTGATAAGCATTGCAAAGCTTCCATATCCACTCCTGTTCCTGTTTGAAGGCTGGATTCCCTTTCTCCTGGTTACAATCCCACAGTTGAAAGTGTACCTTCTCAACAATAACCAGGCTAACGGTCCATATGCCACGTCCTATTAAAACAGCCCCACTGCTCGCTGGCATCTGGCCAGACAGAAGCCAGTCCAATAATCCGCTTTAAATGAAAGTTATTAAAGTGTGGTTTTACATTTTGTGATGAATCAATCTCCTGGCATTTGGTTTTGTTTTATGTGATGCCTGCTGATTTATAACGTTAATCTTCTCCTCCATGCATTATGTGACATGCAAATGGTAGATGAGAGGTTTAGGGTTTTGTAGCTTGCTCATCATCATAAAATGATATTACTGACAATAGAGAATTTGTTTAGCAGAGCTAAGAAAAACAACCCTCAACCTTCCCAGATTCCATTTTTAGAAAATGAATGTTAACTTTAAGTTTGAACAAGTATCTTTAGTGACCCCCAGATCATCTGCCCTTCCTGTCCATTTCTGGTTTTGCCAAAACTGTTTGTTCTCAACAGGAAACCAATAGCTTGAGCTATCAGGAGACATTTCCTTCGGAGCACAAAATGTCTGAGTAATAATTTCAGGCAAGGCTTCGCCCATTTCCTGCAAAAGGAGGAAGGTTTGCCGATCCCATTCCCTTGGAGCCGCTTGCTCCTATCCCTACTCTGATGTAATGCTCTCTCTTCAAGGGAGATGGAGATTGTTTCCCCAAACAGCACTTAATCCAATATCCTGTTCCCCAGAAGTTGTGTTATTGTAAACACATGTCACTTTCACAGCGTCAAGGAAATCAACCAATCAGAGGTTTGAGTTTTGAGTGTAGCATTAAGGTTGGAAGAGGAGAGAGATCTGTAGAAAGAGAACAGTATCCATCTTCACGCTTAGAAACCATTTGAATGTAAGATTTTTGGAAAGGGAACAAAAAACTCACCTATTAATCTTTTAAATAAAAAAAAAGATCATTTCCAAAATTGAAATTATATATATATATATATATATATATATATATATATATATATATATATATATAGGTTAAGTAAAGCTAAGTTGTTTATCTTGTACTGTAAGTTTTTTTAAAAACCTTCTGTTCATTATGCCACATGAATATGAAAGCAAAATTTTCAAGAGAAAACACATTTTACACACTTGGTAGCTTGCCAAGCATGCAGACATGAATATAGAATACTAAATCCATTTTAAACAGCGGTTACACCTTTGTGAGCAAGATAAACTCCCATTCACACACAACTTGTTTATCAGCGTGAGAAATGTCCCATATGTGCTACAGTTGATAATACTTTCTCATATACAAATAGCCCTCCAAAGTTTATACAGTACATTATACAATACAACCAACAAGTTTGGCTTTGCCAACAAGAAGCCCACAATTGAATTACACTTTTGAGTTAAACTCAGAGCGTTGCATAAAGCAGTTCTCAAATTTAACCTCATCCTTAACTCTAAATGTACTAAATTATCTTTTTAATTAATAGAACTATAGTATTCTGTCAGTACTATAGAAACATCTGACATTTATAGTATATACTTCAAAAAAGTTGCAGATGACAGAGAATTAAAATAACTCTCCCCTTTGTCATTAGTGTTAGAGCTGACTTATCAGATGACAAGGATTTTGAGGAAGTTAATTCATCCAGGTATCTGTGTGTGTAGGGTCACATTAGTAATAACGAAGTATCTGGTATGCATTATCCACTTCAGGCTTTGTTTGTGGTTACTGGTACCTATTCAATGAGTAACCTAATGATCATCAGTCAGGTGGAAATGTTATCTTTTGTAAACTCCTTCTCTTAAAAAAACAGTTGCAAAAGAAATCTGCTTTTTTTTACTATAGTACATGACCTTGAGATATATATATATATATATATATATATATATATATATATATATATATATATACAGTGCCTTGCGAAAGTATTCGGCCCCCTTGAACTTTGCGACCTTTTGCCACATTTCAGGCTTCAAACATAAAGATATGAAACTGTAATTTTTTGTGAAGAATCAACAACAAGTGGGACACAATCATGAAGTGGAACGAAATTTATTGGATATTTCAAACTTTTTTAACAAATAAAAAAACTGAAAAATTGGGCGTGCAAAATTATTCAGCCCCTTTACTTTCAGTGCAGCAAACTCTCTCCAGAAGTTCAGTGAGGATCTCTGAATGATCCAATGTTGACCTAAATGACTAATGATGATAAATAGAATCCACCTGTGTGTAATCAAGTCTCCGTATAAATGCACCTGCACTGTGATAGTCTCAGAGGTCCGTTTAAAGCGCAGAGAGCATCATGAAGAACAAGGAACACACCAGGCAGGTCCGAGATACTGTTGTGGAGAAGTTTAAAGCCGGATTTGGATACAAAAAGATTTCCCAAGCTTTAAACATCCCAAGGAGCACTGTGCAAGCGATAATATTGAAATGGAAGGAGTATCAGACCACTGCAAATCTACCAAGACCTGGCCGTCCCTCTAAACTTTCAGCTCATACAAGGAGAAGACTGATCAGAGATGCAGCCAAGAGGCCCATGATCACTCTGGATGAACTGCAGAGATCTACAGCTGAGGTGGGAGACTCTGTCCATAGGACAACAATCAGTCGTATACTGCACAAATCTGGCCTTTATGGAAGAGTGGCAAGAAGAAAGCCATTTCTTAAAGATATCCATAAAAAGTGTCGTTTACAGTTTGCCACAAGCCACCTGGGAGACACACCAAACATGTGGAAGAAGGTGCTCTGGTCAGATGAAACCAAAATCAAACTTTTTGGCAACAATGCAAAACGTTATGTTTGGCGTAAAAGCAACACAGCTCATCACCCTGAACACACCATCCCCACTGTCAAACATGGTGGTGGCAGCATCATGGTTTGGGCCTGCTTTTCTTCAGCAGGGACAGGGAAGATGGTTAAAATTGATGGGAAGATGGATGGAGCCAAATACAGGACCATTCTGGAAGAAAACCTGATGGAGTCTGCAAAAGACCTGAGACTGGGACGGAGATTTGTCTTCCAACAAGACAATGATCCAAAACATAAAGCAAAATCTACAATGGAATGGTTCACAAATAAACATATCCAGGTGTTAGAATGGCCAAGTCAAAGTCCAGACCTGAATCCAATCGAGAATCTGTGGAAAGAACTGAAAACTGCTGTTCACAAATGCTCTCCATCCAACCTCACTGAGCTCGAGCTGTTTTGCAAGGAGGAATGGGCAAAAATTTCAGTCTCTTGATGTGCAAAACTGATAGAGACATACCCCAAGCGACTTACAGCTGTAATCGCAGCAAAAGGTGGCGCTACAAAGTATTAACTTAAGGGGGCTGAATAATTTTGCACGCCCAATTTTTCAGTTTTTTATTTGTTTAAAAAGTTTGAAATATCCAATAAATTTCGTTCCACTTCATGATTGTGTCCCATTTGTTGTTGATTCTTCACAAAAAATTACAGTTTCATATCTTTATGTTTGAAGCCTGAAATGTGGCAAAAGGTCGCAAAGTTCAAGGGGGCCGAATACTTTCGCAAGGCACTGTATATATATATATAATTTCAATTGACAAAAATGTTGATTTTTTTTTATTTTTATTTTTATTTGTGTGCTTCATATTGAAACTGAGATCTAGCATTCTAATGTATCCGAATGGGAAAGAGGTCAAGTGTAATTGAAAGATTTCAAGAAATGACCACCTGTGCATACCAGTGCTTACCAAACATGCCACACCAGTTGTGGTGTGCTATTTAAGAATAGCATAGATGGGTCAGTTATAAAGCTTTTTAGAAATAGACACCTTATAAACTTACTATAAAAAAAAATGTAAAAAATGTTTAAGAGGCAGGCTTTGTTAATAAACATTGCTGCTTGGATAATTACAACAGACAGCACAGTATAGTATGAATAAGGAATACAGTCATTTAAACCAATCTCATTGCAGGTATAATTTGAACATTTGAAACTTGTCTGGACCCTGCACAATAGTCCTTAGAAAGACAAGTTATTCCTTTCTCGCAGAGTTAACCAGTATAACGTACCCCTTTACACAATCAGCATTGCAGCAAGTGCTTCTACTGCTGCTAAACAGCAAGGTCTCAATGTCCGTTCCGTCAGCACAAACGGAATGCCTCTGTTTTGAGAGAGGATACTCTACGGCTGGTAAAACATGGTCCTGAGCTAACAATAGAGACTCCTCGCTGAATGCAAAGACTGATTGTGTTACATTCCGAAGTGTTAAGCAATCAAAGGCATAGCTAGACTGTAGATGCGGGGTCAAGGGTCATGACAAGGCCAGCATTGACGGTTGCGTTCATCACGTTTACGTGGCAAAAGTATTCTTGAAATGTCAGCATTCCAAATATGAGAATAGAACATGCGGAATAATCTGCTGATATGCAAGTTAAAAGCAACTTTTTATAAGTAATTTACATAAAGCATTTCAAACAGTTGTCAAACAATGGTGCAGACATAGGCAACCATTAGTATTTTGAAGAAGATAATATTATTATTATTATTATTATTATTATTATTATTATTATTATTATGAACAGAAGTGGTATAGCCCCCCGTTCAGTTTGTGTTACTTTCTATAATATGCACCTAATGGAAAATTATTATTTCTATGTTATATGTGAACGGAAGGTATAACACAGACTGCCCCGTTCCCATTGAGATCACAGCTTTTTGGCTACATTATTAGTTATTTATGACAGAATTGATTAAGTTGCCATTGCTGAAAAGTATTATTTCTGTTGTGGGGAAAAAGGACAGCTGGGATTGGATCTGAACGTTGCAGGAGCCTATACATAAAACATACTGTCTGAAAACTGTACAGAGGAAAGTCTCCTCGACTGATAGAGGACACGCCCTGATTAAACTTTGGAGGGTAAAGCCTCCAGAGCTCTCTGGATAATCTTTCCCAGGACCCTTTAAAAAGATATGGCTTGGAACGTGCAGGTCAGGCTGTTAAAGCTTCTTCAGGCTATTCTGAATGTGTTGGTCGCTGTAACTTCAGTTTGCTTCTCAACATCAGACGAGAATGTCACCGCTTTCGGTTTGAGTGTATATTTATCAGCCTTATTATTCAGCGAATCAGTCTGATTTAACTTGGACTGGACAAACAGTATATTAAATATTGATTCTCTGTATCAATTAAGACATTTTACTCACAGCTACGTTAGCCCTAAGCTACAGCACTGGATGGGAACAGTGAAACCACAGAAAATAATAGTAATAGTAAAAAAAACAGCATTGTATCAAAGACCTGTAGGTGATTTCTCTCTCCCAGTGGAAAAGGTCATTTCCAGTGATCTGTAGTGTGTATGTCAAGGGTTTAATTAGATGTTTTTCGGACACCAGTGGTTTACCATCAGAGGGGTGTCTCACTGAGCTGGCTGTCTCATGATGTCTCAGTGGGATTACCTCAGGTTCCTGTTTGCTCAGGAGTTTGGGTGTTTTTTATAACTGTTTCCAGATACACTCATTAAATTTCAGTTTACAGTTTATTCAGCTTCTGACTTTTACTGCATTAAGAACCATGTTATTTGAAGTGCCGGTATCGCAAACACACCCAAGGCTTTGATTTTAGTTTGGTATCCGAGGATTCAATCCAAGAATCACAATGCATATGAATAGAAGGGTATGAAACGATCCCTATAAAAACAATAACATAATAATCCTAACTGTACAATGTAAAAGTCACCAATTATGATTTTGTTACCATGAGTACATTTGTAACAATTGTAAGTCGCCCTGGATAAGGGCTTCTGCTAAGAAATGAATAATAATTTGCAAAGTGAGGACTTGAATTTAAGTTGTTCATATCCTATGACTGCACACACGCACACGCACACGCACACGCACACGCACACGCACACACACTGTACACTGGGAGTGTGCATGTGTGTTACAGCTTTATAGTTTATGTTTTACACTAAACAGTATTTTTTGGAATGTTCTTCTGTTTCCTAGTGAATTAAGACGCACATACTGTTGAATTTCTAATGACTGAATGTCTTTTGCTGGCTGATCTCCACAGTACAGTCCTGATGACTTTAATTGAGACCACATTGCAGACAGATATCTATTTTAGGAATTTAACCCTAGGCTCATGATCGAGAGCTATGAGTGTTGTAGAAGTCTACGCTTCTAGTGTCTAGTTTGGGGGTAGTACTAAAGTTTATTTATGTGTGCGGTACTCCCTCACTTCCACCATGAAAAATAAATTCAAAAAGTATGTACGCACATACATGATCCATCAGAAGTGTTCTTCTGAAACAGGGCACTGGTAACTGCAGATTGGGAAGAAGTGTTACTGCATGGATCATCATGGGATACCATATTTTACAACATTTGATGGATGACCAGATAATAGAAAATTGAAGCCAAGAACAAGTTGCAAAAGGTTATTCCTCAAGAGTGAAGGAGTTTCTGTAAAATATAATACTGAATTTTATAATGAAAAAATAAAAAAAAATAATAATAATAATAATAATAATTTGCTTGCCATAAGCCAACATTCTTTAGACACAACCTCTGGCCTGGAGTGTAGCGTCCATCCAACTTGAACCCCTCTCCTGCAAATTAAACACTTAGAATTGATGTAATCTGGATGCATGTCATTTTTGCAGGTGCTATTGTCCCTAGATACGAATATTGATACAACTGGAGTCTGCTTTGCATGTTAACAGATGCACTACATTTAATACAATCTGCAGCAGTAGTCCGGGACAAAACAAAAGTGTAGAAATCATCTGGCGTTTCCAAGTAAGTTTTTAATTGGTCTATACCTTTGGCAGATCCTTAGCAGATTTCCTCTGTTACCTTTGACCCCGCTATGTGTCTTTCAAGGGATATTTTTCCCCCAAGTGCACATCCATACACACAGGAGGACAAGGGCTGCCTTTGTATCCATATTGCTCCACCCTCAAGCTGTATATACCATAAGCACAATCACCGGTGTCAGTGTGTTTTTATTGAATCCTCAGTGGAATGGCTAAGCAGTGCGCTTTCCCACCCTTCCCTTGTCCCTTGCCACTGTTAGGACAACCCCACCCAGTGAGCTATTGTGTTTTGGATTAATTAGAACTCTAGTAAGGTGTGCCATTGGTATATTTTCCTTAACCTTGCGCCCTTTTGTTTTAAATAAACCATACTCAAGTGCAACCATCTGCAGACTGGCAGTAAAAACGAAAATTCCCATTAACACCTAATATAAATATCATTATCTGATGACTGTGGGAACAGCATGTTTCTTAGCAACACAGCTATCTTTTTAAACAATGACTGCACTGTTTAATACATATTTATTGTTATGGACATCAGTTGCTTCCCAGTTCTTGTCAGTCAGTACTTTATTAGCAGCGCACGTGCATTTAATGTAACATCAGGACACCGATGATACCTCCCTCCCCACTCCCCAAGGGGGATCTCTGACTTGTATGCCAGCTTCACACTGGTTCATTAACCACTGCAATGTGAAGAGTCTGTTCGAGACATTGGCTTTGGTTACAAATGCCAGACAGTGTTGAAAGGGCAAAAGCAGGCTTTCGGCATGTTAAGCAAGAATCCAATCTAAAGATCAATATTAGCAGCAAAGCTGGCATGAAAAAGATATTGGGGGAAAAAGGAAGGCACACCACGTTCGTCTTCTTTATCTACTATTTGTCAATAAACCTTTGGTTAGAATCTGAAAATTGTTACATTTCTTCAGACAGTGGACTGAATGAAATCTGCCATGGCAATTTGGTGGTTTCTGGAAGCATGTCAACCTAACCACAGTTTTATATGGCTTAAGGGCTGACCAGGTTTTGAGGTTTCAGCAGTCACTTGTGTGGCCAGCTCTTCAGAACTTAGATCATTTGTCTAAGACGATCTGATATAATCCCCATAAATAATGGCAAGGTGCCTGTAAATGCCATGCAAATGATTATTTTTCTTTGTATCCGAATTCTCTTTCACAAGGCTGGAGCGATGGCTGCGTTTGTGGGCTGGAGGGGTCTGGAGTATGTTAGGGTCCCCCCTCTGTCCCAATGGGAGCATCCATGAGGAGAAGGCCAGGCACAACCAGACCTTCAAGACAGTGTGGCAAGAGGCGGGTTGAGGTAGCAACAAACACAGACAGAGTAAATACTCAGACTGGATATATATTGATTAAGTAGGGGAATCCATTGCCCAGCCTCCTGAAACGCACCAAGGCAAAAATGTAATTGACAGGCTCAGCAAAAACCTTTAACATACTTTGATTTCTTTAGTAGTCGTTTCAATGCCTTTCACGTAAACAAAACTAGGTGAATTTTTATCAGAGTTGAATACACAAAAGAATAAAGTTTTTAGTGCAAGTTGCAGGTCAGTAATATAGTACCAGTAATGTAGTCATTTAGTTGATCTTGGTATACTGATGAAGTTCAAGCTCATCGTGGATAACAGTGTCAAATCTAATCTCACAAATGCAGGTCACAGTATTATGCAAATCACATCCATATGTCAGTGCAGCACCACTAAAACAAATGATACACCAAGTGTCAAACTTCAAACAGAACTCTGTGTCTGAAACATTTAAGGAAGTCTTTCATTCGCAGGTCAGTTACAGACAATGACCACCCTTCTATTGATTCATGATTAGCTCCATATGCTCAAGAACACGAAGAACACGAATTGTTTCTGAAAATAACGTTTCTGTTACACACGGTTTTACTTATTTTTTATGTATTCATTTATTTAAAATAAAAACATATTCATCTTAGGAATGGGTACCACTTTTGATTTAGGGATTACTAATTAAGTGCATCTGCATTTATAAGGTAGCCAGTCTCTTTGCAATGAGGAAGAGGTCACTGCTCTACGTTTTCACCACATTTCAAAGTAGCAAAATGACTTTACAATAACCCTCTACAGAAACAACTGTGATATATTACCTGTAGTCTGGCCATGTTTCCAGAGCTCTTCATCTCCACAGCCTCACCTGCATTTCAAAGCAAGGAGCCTTGGCAGTTGACGTAACTGCAACTAAATACTTTAACCTGGTTTACAGCGCAAAGCATTGAATAAACCTGTCAATGTTTGCTTTTAACTTTTTCTGTCTAGGAAAGATTTGGAAAATGGAAAAAAATAAAAACAGAAGAGGCTACATGGGAGTTTTAAAATGCGGATTTTTGAACAAGCTGTGCTGCAACAAAATGCAAAGAGTATTCTAAATATTCTAAATATATGAACGATCATTGCTGAAGCAAAGCAGATTTTCCACCCAAGCTCATTTATACATTATCTGACACCCCACCTGAGCAGCGTTTGACCCAGAAGCAGCTGTTAATATTTGTACCAAACAGTATCTAGTATTGTGTACATTCCATACAGCCTTTGAGGGATAATATAAACCAGCAGCAGCTCAGACTGTACTGAGAACATTCTCTCTGGATGATGTCATTCTTTACAGCTAAGTAGGAGGCCCTTAATATTTTTTTTTAAATATATTTAAATACACGGTGAGGACACTTTCATTTGAAACCCAAGCCATTCATTTAGCTAACATGCCTCTATACCTCTAAATGTTATTACTATTAAAAGTGAGACCTGGCTGAATTTACTGAATAACCCACAAACTTTCACATTCACTTGCATAGCCGTTAGTAATAAGCATTACCAATGAAGCCTTAAATAACACTTTACAAAAGTGTCTGTGTTTGTATATGTGGTCTAGTGCTAACTTGATTGTAAATACACAACCAAGTGTGTAAAGAAAGTGTAACTTCCAGTCATGCTGTAATTAAACATAGGGGTTTCAATGTTCTTTTATTACGTTAGGCAAATGCCAAATTCAAGCTAATGAACTGCCTACAAATAATGTTTCTCAAAGATTTCAAGTCATTTTTCACATACTAAATTAAACTGCAACCAACAACAACAACAAAAAAATATATATATATATATATATATAAAGAAAGCACATAAAAACTTGAATGCTTTAAACAAAACAATAAGATATGAATACCTGGAACAGTATTATACAGTATTACAGTGAGATAAACACGTCCATTAATGCTTTTCCTGGGTGCTGGCCAGGCTCACTAACAATAACCTTGGGGTTTTCTATCTGAGTGTCTATAGTAGTGGGAGGACTTTACATGAACCAAGAAAAACACCATTGTGCTATCAGTGGCAACTCTGTGCTTTACAAACTCTGATCAGGGGTTCAGTATAGTACAGTGCTATCAGCTGAGTGCAAGAACATGCACCATCTCCCTTCAGGGTGGGGGCAGTCAGAGATTGTGTTCTTGTATATACATAACATCAACTTGTAAACAGCAGTGAATGTGGGAGGACTCAGATTAGCACTGGCCAGCAACCAGGCTTTTCAGAACAGCTGCTGATTCTGATTCTGAGCAGCTCTGTCCAGTAGCCTGTTTACCAAGGATGTTTTGCCTGTTTTAGCAGAGGTGTGGCTCCCTTCCTTAACAGACACAGCACTGAGCAGCAGTCTGCCAAGCATCCTGCCTTATCTGAGCATGCTCACTAAGAACAAGACACCAAACACCAGAGGCAGAATGATTACCTCCACCGTCATGCACCGTTAATATAAGAGAGGCAGGATTCCTTTACATGACTCCAATCTCCATCGGGTGCTCATCGTGTCTAGTCACAGGGATTATTTAGAGATTTGGTTCACTTCATTTATATTAAAAAAAGTGTTTTTCTTACCATGCTTGCTTGTGGTCTTGTGGTTTACACAACAGATCTGGCAGTCCATGTTACTAAACATTATCGCATGATATGTTTAAAACATACTTTAGCGTTCCAATTGCTTTTTTTGTTTGTTTGTTTTGTAGTTTTAACATGGACTGCCAGTCTGTGTTCATTACTGCTAGGCGCTGGTGTCTGGTTTCAGTTTTAATCCAAATAAATATTACTGCCAAATAAATATTAAGACAATGCCTGGTGACAGAATTAACAGCTGCTGAGAACACCTGACCATGCATGCACACTGAGTGAAGGATACGCCATTTCAGCAATAACACAGTTTTGATCAGTCTTAAGATACGTTACTGATTCAGCAGGGGAACAAGAATAAAGGGACCCAGAAACGGGGTTAGGTGGAGCTGCAGTCTAGCTTGGTGTGACTTTCACGTCTGGAAGACTGGGTTCAACCCCTATAAATGCATGGTAAAGCACATGTTGGCTTGGTGGGTCATTGGGAACTATGAGAAAGTATGGATAAAAACACACACACACACACAGTAAATGCTTGGAGAAAGAATGGTAACAAATGGCAAAACTACAGTGCAGATATAGTGGGGTAAACGTCCTGCCTCTAACTGCAAATGTTTTCATGCACACTAAATGTGGTAGTGATATGGCTGGAGATTGTTCTAGGAATGGTGGAGAGGTGCAGTGATGTTGTAGGGACAGCAGATGGGAGTGTAGAGTCACGGTCCTTTAATTCAGATTGAAAAACCTGGGAGGCCTTGACTGAACTCACTACACAAAAAGAATCACAAGTTTAAACTGATACTAGTACCTGCTTTTCTCCAGCATAATGCATTCCTGTTAAGTTTATAATCATATATGCAGTTTTGGTAAGACTAAAAATATCCTTAACCAGAATTTTGCTTCCAATTTATGTTGGAACTCAAGTATTCAGGTGCTAAACTTACTACAATGTACCAACATAGGGGACATCTGCTGCTAATAGGAAGCGAAATGCCTATTCAATTCTAATACATAGACCACAGTATTTGCATGTTTTCCTTGCCAGAAAAATACCACTGAAAAGTTTCTGAGCAGTAATTTGATTAACTGATTTTTTTTTTTTTTTTTTTACTATTTCCTGTGACGAAACTGAAAATGTGTCAAAGCCAATCTTTTCATGCTACCATCCCGTGATGTGTACACAGTTAGACTAAAATAATGTGTTTTTGCAAGGGTAGCATGAAACAGTAAGGCAGAAAAAGCAGACATGGGATGCTGCTGTAGCATGTATTTTCTTCCAAAATATAAAATGGGCAGCAGGTTTAAGGAACAGATTTCTCTTCACTATAGCGTTTCTTCCTCTCGTGCTAATGGCATTTTTATTTACAACAAGCAGGCACTGAAGCATAAAAGTGTAGCTGTTTATTTTCCACTGTTTCTAATGGGTATCTGGTGGTGAATTGTATTGCGGTAGGTACAGCCCATTAGAATTTAAAGGCTATGCAGAGAGCATTTTAAATAATGAATCCTAACCAGCTGCAAGGTTAGTTGCAACATTATCTGTATTTTGTATGTATATTGGTAGTGGCATTAACTGCACACACTGCTTTTCAATTAAATGCCTAATGAGTTTAAATGTGCAGGTAGAGTTTTTTACACATTTTAATAAACAACCCTACTTATTCAAGCACTTGAAGTTCAGACAGAATTCTCATAAATCAGTTCAGTGACCATAAAGGCCTGGCCACAGGCAAACAATATACGTGATCACCCTCTAGTGGATAATGATTGAACTGCATGCTTCCTCTTTTCTCAGAAAAGAAAATGCAATACTGCAAGTTACATGTATCAGTAATTGAAAACCAAATGCTCAATAATGAAAACTACATTAATCTACATGAACAGAAATCGTTATGCACGTACCTTAACATAGTGTTAATGCTGTGCTCATTTTTGCACAGCATAGAGACAGAGTACAGTCCCTTTGAGCTGTCGATAAAGTTGATTTTACAGGAACAAAAATCTAGATTCCAGTTACTGACGCTTCGTAGAACAAAGGTTTTTTGTTTTTTAAATCCCCATACAAAGTTATGATACTCTAGTCTATACCAAAATTGTTTTAATTGCGAGCCTATTCAACGAAGGATGTTAAACGTTTGCATTCAAACAGCATAGACATACTGCATATAATTAATATTAGTACAGTATTTTTGAACAAACTATTGAAAATGTATATTTTCTTAATTGGTAACATGTAAGTAAAATGTTCTTAAAAGGAAAAAAAATAAACTAGTTTATCGCTGTCTTTCGGGGTAGTAAAAAGCACCGGGAAGGGACAGTAGGGGTCCGAAATTCCAAGTATCTGGCACATCGTTAAATCCTTCTAATGCATCTAACGGGGGGTGACAAGTGTGCTCTGTGGTTGCAAATACATTACATTTTGGTGCGGACGATACCATTTTTGCATTAGCTGCCATTAGTGTTTTGACCGCCAGTATAGCACGTAGCCTGCTGGGGTCACGTGACTGTAAAACGTCACATGCTCAGTGGTAACCGTGGAAACCTGTAAACATACCGCTTAACACTCAACTTCATTTGCTTTTCCTATGGTGCAGTGAGATATTAATAAATAAGATATTTTTCATTTGTAATTAAAGTGTTTCATTATGAGCGGCGTAAGAACCTTCAGCGCTAATGTTCGGGTTGGAAACTGGAGCGAAGATATTAGTCTTGATGAGGTAAGAGTCAGGGTGCATTTCAAGTTAAAATTGCACTAAGACGTGGTGTGGCTTTTTATTTTAAATGATGAACACGTTTTTCACTATGCTCTCTATGATTTGGTACTGTAGCTACGTTTTCTTACTCGAGATAGCGCAGTAAGAGTTGTTAGATTACTTAAGCTGTCGTGACTTGAATGATTTATTTACCGTATGGTTTTATTTCCTCACAGGACGTACTAAAAGACTTCTTAGCCAGAAAAGAAAGAGGGGAATTGATTGTGCAGAAAACAAGCTTCCTTAAACGGAATATTTTGAAAGAGGTAAAATTGATATTTTGAACCTGTTTCGTGTGTGTGTGTGTGCGTGTGCGTGTGCGTGTGCGTGTGCGTGTGTGTGTGTGTGTGTTATTAAAATGTATCATGACTTA
Organism: Acipenser ruthenus; assembly: GCF_902713425.1. Lineage (NCBI taxonomy): Eukaryota > Metazoa > Chordata > Actinopteri > Acipenseriformes > Acipenseridae > Acipenser > Acipenser ruthenus. The sequence goes on from NC_081209.1 coordinate 26,825,274, forward strand.
CAATCTCATGACAAAGATTTGTATTATTATTTATTATTTATTTAGCAGATGCTTTTATCCAAAGCGATTTACAGAAATCTAAACACAATATAGCAAGTAACAGGCAATATAAATGTAAAACCAAACTCATATATACAATCTATACAAAATAAATATTTTAAAAATGTTTTTATTAATTTATTTATTTTTCCTGTTTTAATTTATTAGCTATATTCTACTTCTGCTGTGTCTGGCCTCCATATTAAATGTAATATAAAATGTTTTAATTTCAAACACACATAACTGTAGAATACGTTTACTGGTCTGTAGAAGCACACCAGCCTTATCAGAGACTCCAAAACTCCTATACAGTAAAACATGCAACTGCTGATTCTCTGCTATGCAAACCATGCTTTTGTTCAGAAAGATTAACGACATTAAACAATTGCCCTGCATAGTAGTCTTGTTGCACTTTGTAAGACAAAGAGTTTCATTAATCTTCTGCTTCCTCACAGACTAATCTGTCAGTGACCGCAGATGAATTGGTCCACTTTGGAGACACGGTAATGCTGGTAAACTCTGGGACCGAGAGGGAAAGCCTTACTGGCATCGATCCATTCCGTCACCCTTCATCCCTGAGTATTAATGCGGACACAACGAATGTCGGGACCAATTCCTCGCTTGTGGCCCCTTGTGGAATGAGTGCGAGCACCAGCGTGACCCCCTGTGTTAGAAACTCTTTCATAATTGAAAGGTAGGAATCCCACTAAACATTCATAGGCTGTAAAGCCATTAACAAATACAACAAAATAATACCAGCCTCGCCTTACAAGGGGTCTCTTCAGTTGATCTAAACAGTGGCGGATCTAAAGACCAACACTGCTTATGCAAATCAAACGTCTAACAGTACGTGGGACTCTCTTTAGTGTCTTTCTGTCAGAAAGGATCATTTAAATGATTTAAATAGCAGCGTTATTTAGATCAACTGAATAGACCACCCACATACCTTTTCTTTAACCAAACTTTATAGTAGGTAAAAATAATGATCATAGAAATCCCAATGAACCAGATCCATAGCAATGTAAAATTACGCAAAGACAAAAGCTCCATCCGACACTGATGAAGGTACTGTATTAGCCACAACTTGTCTGTGTTACATAGTTTATTGTAGGATACTTTTATGATTCAGTATTTCATTGTATTTATGTTCCTCAAGATCAAATGCAGAAAAGGTTTGTGCAATAACATTTTTCCCTCTCCCTTCACTGGACAGTGTTGATGGAACTCCTGCGGGTGAACCTCTGATATATGGCCAGAGCTTTGCTCTAAGGACCACACAGGGCTTTGCAGGGGAGGTGAGCCACATATAATACCAGAGTTTTAAAATCTAATACGGATGGGTAGGGTTTATCTAGTTAGCACAAATCATAAGTAGGTTTTCTAAAAATGCTTCTTTACACAGAACCAAAGAAAGGTTAAATTGCAACAATTCTCTCTTTTCCCCCTCTATGAATTCTCTCTATGCATTCATAAATCTTATTTTTTCTGCCCCCTAGTTATATTTGAAAAGCGATCATAAAACATTCGAGAAGTGTGCCTTGAAATCCCGCCTACAGGAAGTGAGTTTGACTGACCAGCCCTCATTCCTATCATGCTGGCAAGCTGTTTACCATGACCCTCAATTACGTCTTGAATATGAAGGATGCCCTGTTCCTGTAAGTAATATACAAATCTCAACTTGCATTCATTCATTTTCTGTAGCTGTTCTCAGGCACAGTGGCTTGAAGAGGCAATAAGAGTATTATATATTCAAAGCATTTTGCACCGCCTGTTTCATTGAAAAAAAAAAAAAAACTATAATGCAAAATTAGGAATGGATCCATGTACATTGAACCCTGTTTTAAGAAGCAACCAAAGGGACTGAGCATTTGTGCTTGTTTAAAGCAATTCATTAAAAGAGAAAATAATCTTCTAAATTAATTCTGTTATCTAAAATATTACTTGATGTTCAGACTTTATTGGAAGTTGACAGGCTGACTATATAAAAGTTTTTCCTATGTGTTTTTGTCTTTATAGGCAAACTCAAAAGTGCTTATCAGTCATTGCAAGACAAACCAATGCTTGGCCGCTCTTGAAAACTACACTTTATTGTAAGTATTGTCATTTGAAAAATATGTAACTTTACTTCTCTGAAGAATACTGTGTGTGTTTTAAAGCTTATCATAGAAAATAATACAATGTGATCACGCTATTAATATTTGATTTTATGGCATGCATTGGGCTCCATGTGCAGTTGCAGACAGTTATGATATATGTGACCTTGTTAACAAAGCTTTAAGCACATTGAGTCTATTTTGATTGATTGAATAAAGTTCAAACATTTCTAGTGAGTGATTGAATAAAGTTCAAACATTTCTAGACTGTTAAAGCAGACATTAAGAAAAAAACGAATTTAAAAGAATTATGAATTAAAATAAATAGTAAGCAATCCTTCCTTTGCAGGACACTGTATGGAAAAGAATATGAAGTCACAGCACACACCTATCTGGACTCTCATAAGGCTGAGCGTGATCTTAATCACTGGCTTCTGGTAACCAGGAACCCGGGCAAAGACGCACCAACAATGATCGACAGACCTGAGCCACCAGTCGAAAAAACAAGGACACCAGCTGAAGGGGCTATGCCACAAACTGTGGAGGAGAAACCACAAACTGTGGAGGAGAAGCCACAAACTATGGAGGGGTAACCACAAACTGTGGAGGGGAATGGTGGTTTATAGAAAAACAATAGCAAACATGAAATATGGAATGTAAAAAAATAATGGCAGAAGTGTTTTCTTAAATGGCCTTAAACATATAATAGTTACTTCAGTACAAATATTCAAGACTTCTGACAAAAACAGGATATAAATAAATCTTGTTGTAAATAAAATCATGTCATCATATTTGTGAATTGAATTACGGTTGTTATTCTGTCTATAATAATTCCACAATAAATGTTGCCTCAGTTCAGTAAATCAGTAAATGTAATCTTTAATTTCCACCAGCAGAGGGAGACGAAAACTTTATAGATAATAAGGTTAAATAAAGCACAGTGAAAGCAGGACAGAGTATAGGCAATCATGGTAATTGTGTAGGCAAGTATGATAAATCATTGAAGAATTGCTGCATAACGTTTACCATGGTAAATGGCTCCTGTACATTATACACTTTCAGTTCTTGAACTTATAAAGCCTCATAATACAATCTGGGGGTCGTGAATTGGCTTGTTTGCACCACACAGAAATTCATTGCAGGGTTAACTTAAGCACTACTCAGCTACTTAAACTACTTTTATGTTCATCCATAATTTAAAGATACTTAACTATCCCTGTGTGCTGATTTAGTTCACAGATGACTGTATAGCCCTGCTGTCAAATGGATTCTGTGGGAATATGAGTTCATGCAGCAGGCTCTTGGTTTGATGAACAAGGCTTCTTTAGTGTAATTACAGTACTGTACAGAGACTAGCCAACACTGAAGACTCCTGCAGGATGCACGTGATGTCATTCAAGTTGTGTAATAATAAAGGGAGGAGACCACTGAGAAACAATCTCACTACTGTCTGAAATACTAGCGGGACAAAATCACATGTTGTTTCAGTTATACGGGAAATTCTCTTGAACAATTTATTACAATATCTTTATCCTTTTTTTTTTTTTGTATATTATTTGACAGAGAGACATTGTGGTCCCAAGCGTAAGACTCTATTTTAGGTGTATCGCAACCTTCAGGTGAATATCCATTTGATATTTATTTAAAAAAAATTTAATTAAAAAAAAAAAAGAAAGAATTAAAGCAAACTGTGTAATTAACCTTTTCATGCAGGATCCTGGATGGTTGAATTGGGTTTTATAGGAATGGATGGCCATAAAAACACCACACCTGTGAACTCTTGCAGGATACACTTGATGCATTATTGTCTATTTTAACAATACTAGTGGGTGGTGCTGTGAGATACTAGGTTTGAATAAAAAAAAAACTCTGCATGGTTGCCATTGATCATCCAGCATCTGAAAAAAGAAAGGTGAATAATTGGATGGGTATAGGGACTGGGCTGCTCCCTCACATCCTAAAAGGGTGTTCCTCCCCACTTGCTTGTGGGACAATGTATGGGAGGCTCTGATAAGCAGTGATTGTACAATATCTGCTACAATGATGCCAAAGCACCTTTCAAGAGCAGCAACATTAATCAGGAAAAAAAATTAATAAAAACACAAAATCTGATTTGTTTCGAAAGTTTAAAATAAATAATAGTGAGAAAGAAATCCTAAAATAAAAGTAATGTTCTGCTCACTAGGTCGTTAATGGTAATGGAAAAACGAATGGACGATCAAGCAAATACATGAAAGCCCAAAATTCAATACTCTCCACTAGGAATATATCATTAACCTCTCCAGTCTGTGCTGCTGCAAGGCAGCTTGAATTCAGCCTCTGTCCACACTTTGTTTGCTTTAGGACTCCTGTCTGCGCAGTGATTCATAGAGTGCTGTTCACTACACAGGCTGTATTCACTGCCGTGGCTTTCAGCAGTACTGAAGAGCTTTATGTTTGGCCTGCTCACTTGGGTTAATCAACTGCTCTGTAAAGGGAAAACTTTCCCAGTGGAATCACTGGAATCCCTACCAGTAAGGTTAGGTGGCTTGCATCTACTCTCTTTAGATAAATAAACAGAAAGGGGGCCATAGCACTGTAACACTAGGACTGTTCATGAATTCGCTGGAATGGATTTTACACATATATAGCAGACCCTATAAATGCACTATAATATACACTATCTGACGCAGCTGTCTGAGTTACACATGCACACAAAGATATACATAGAAACTGGAGCTATACACACAGTGTTTCGTGCGCCTGTATTCCCGTCACGCTTCATGCAAACATAAATAAATAAATAAATGCATTAAAACATTTACTGAAACTTAATTCTCAACTTCACATCTGTGAAATATAAAAAGAAGTGAGAAGTGTTTTCATTCTTACCTAACAGAGTGAGACCCTCAAGGATCTCTGAATGGATGGTATACAGTACCACAAGCCTAGCCTACACACTGTATATACACACATCATGTAGGGGGATGTATAAACTTGGGCACAGTGATTTACTGTGAGATACACTTTCTTAAGGCCAACATGATATTATGCTTTAAAAGAAATATACTAATTGTAAGACAGGAAAAGGTTACAACTAAGTGGTTAATGCAGTGAAGTGACATCTTTATACACAGCTGCTAAAAGGGAGGGCGGTAGTTGCAAGTACCCAATCTAAATCATTGAAACTTTCTGGCAATGGATTTAAGAAAAAAAAAAAAAAACTCTTCTGAGTAGAAAAGCTAGATTGTTAAACTGTAATCATAGCGCTTGACAGCCTGAAACACAAATATATCCAGATTTTTTTATTTCATTAGACATGCGGTAAAAACAATGGAACCAATACATCCCCTCCTCTCTATTCCATCAAAAGGCATCAGGGGTTTCATTTGTAAAGGAGATAATCAACTCTGGTAAGTAATGTGTTTCGTTTTCTGTTTTTTAGTTGTTGAAACAGAATGTCTGATATAATACAATGCTGCCTGTCGTGCTGGATTCCAAAGAAAGGTTCTGCAGTAGTTTTCTGCTTTAGAAGATGGACGTGAACCCAGCAGATCAGGTAGACCCTGCTTTTCTGAGACTCCTCAGGATTTCCTAATTCAAGCCCTGCTGTTTTGACATCAGCTATTAGAATTTAAAACAGGCTTGGAACAGAATGTCAAGGGCATAGCCAACGTACAGCTGGATAGCTGAAAGAGGCATACAGTGTTTGTTTTTTTTATAGAAACTTGTATTGTAATTTATGTTTTGAGCCAATTAAAGTACAGAAAAGTGTAATGAAGGCATGGTAAAGCACACAGAAGCATAGTAAGCTATACATTTAAAAAGGTCAGCATACAACTCTTTAAGACCCGTGGAGGTTTTTAGTGTTTGAAGAGTATGTCAGTAATAAGGAATCGTGTAAAAAATGCAGAATGAAATGCCATTGTGATATAACTGTAATGATTTTGTATTTACTGTAATGTTATTCTAAGTTCAACAGGCATGATAAATAGCATATACACTAGGGCAGATTGAATGGATAAGCCTCTTGGAATACCAGCTTGTAGAGCCCATTGAAATAGGTCAACACACACAGAAGAAAATAAGAAAATACAAAATCTTCCCAAAGGTGTAGTTACTGCTTTCAGGGATGGGATTTAACAACAGGGAGTTAAGAACAGTATCTGGTTTAGTACAGCTACTGTAGACCACGTTAGCGCATTCATTTTCAACAGAGCTCCATTTAAAATGTACTGGGTGCGGGCTGCTCAGCGAATGTCTGGTGGCTGGGACAGGGAGGGTAATTAGACAGTGCATCTAAAGTATACAGTAACTTGCATTAGGCCAGGCTGTGCATACCTGTGGGGTGGCAAACAGAATACATTTTTGTTGGACTAAAATAAGTGGATTTCTTTCTTTGTAGCTTGTAAACACACATATATTCTTAACTATAATAACCACTATATATATATATATATATATATATATATATATATATATATATATATATATATATATATAAATAGTATAAATAAATTAAGTATTAAATCTTTTGCTTTTTAAGAACCACACATTCACCCACATACAGACATATATACAAACATATATAAAGTAAGAATAATGACAATAGCTTCTTGTTAATCAAGAGCCGCCAAAATGTACTGACAGTGTTAAGTTTATTATACATGGATACTTTATTGCACAACAGAATCATAATGTCTTCATATTTATTTTGGAATGAACTCAGAATTTAGAACAGGTTCTGGAACAGAAAATGAAGGGCATGGCCAACACACAACTGACATTAGCAGTACCAGTTGCTCTCTGTGTGGTAACATTCAGAAAATGAACTGCATGTCAATGGAATATAAATCACTGTGTTTCTTCCAAATACAGCTTTTCTCCACACAAGCTTTCGAGTGAATGTATTTGATGTGATGTTTTGCTTCATTTCTTTCTATGAATGAAGTTTTGTCATTGTCTTGCTTGCTAGCTCACCAGCTCATCAAGGGCACTCAAGCAAAACCAAGCCTTGGCTAAGGTTTTGAAACAAAACAACATTACTGTTCTGTTGCATCAATATTCGAGTCGCAGAGTCTTAAAGGAAACTCAGTCTCACACAGCAGTGCTAATTAAGGGAAGAATGTGCATGTTTTTTTTTTTTTTTGTAAATTTGTTTTTTATTTTAAGACCCAATGGGCCAAACTCCATTTGGAGTATGATTGAGGAAAAGTAGAGTCATACATTACGTTGCTGCAGTTTCTTTTGCTTAGTGGGAAAGGGGTGTGAGTAACTTGATGCCAGATACAATTGTGGAAGGCAGTGGCAAATACAGGACGCTTTCTCTAGAAGCTGCACTGCAAACGGACACCTGCTTCAAAACTGGGAAAACTTAAGACAGTGTGGAATGACATTGTGTTCTCTGGGGTACCTCAAGGACTGGATAAAGGTCTACTCACAGCATATGCTTGCTTGGACTGTATCTGCATGTTTTCTTTGAGGAGTCAGTTTGAAAGAGAAGCAATGCCAGGTGAGTTAAAGGAATGCAACTAAAGCTTAAGGGACTCCGACAACTTATTTAAAATAATAACTCTCGTCCTGTTTATGCTATTTATATAATTGTGATAATCCAGCTACCAACCAGTGGCCAGTGGAGCTATTCTTTAATCTTGGCTGGTGAGACGAGGGCTGTGTCTGTACTCTGTAGGCATCTGGTTCTCTAGTTCTTTAACAGTTTGAGGAACTGTGCCAGGCAGAGTCTGAGGTGTGCTCCTCATAGCTGTGGGTTGTGTAGAAATCTTTCCATTATCAGTACCAGTAATACAAATAGACTGCATTGTCTTTCTCTTGGCACATGTGTAACATGACAGAGACTTGGCATAAACCTTTGACCACTCACACCTCGAGTGAGAGGCTTATTCACAAAAGAGCCATGATTATCTGCAGTTGTAGCTATAGATCACCGACAGGGGGCAGAATCTGTAACGGCAACACTGTCCACTACACTCTTCCCTCGTTACCTCTGTGATTCACTGCAGCCAGTCTATGAGATCCGGGTGAAGGCATCAACATAACAGGGCAGAGCCTGGGCTAGGAACGGTGACCGCTCACGTTGCAAGTGAGAGAATCAATGGCAGTACCTCACACAGCACTGCCGAAAGAGAGGCTGGTCCAGGTGGGAGAAGAATGTGGCAATCCTCTATATGATCATTTCTACATCTTATCGAATGGAGCTCTCTGTTGGACACCTACAGTATGCAACCGGTTCATTTCTGTATGCAGCCTCTAAGATATGTTTTCAGACATGACACTCAGATAAAAGTTGTATTATTTTAACTTTGTACTGTACATACAACATAACATAGGCTGACAGTATGCTAGTCAGTTGAGCTTTTTCAGTCTCTATTGCCTAACTGTGCAACACAGACTGTATTTCATCAAGTAAACAGGAAGTTAAAGCTGTAAAAAAGTGGATGCCGATTGAACAGCTTTCTAAATCAAACAGGGCAGAGGTTCTTCAGTTTCATCGGGAGGTCTGTCATCCAGCCTGCCACAACAAAGGCACAGCAGAATAGAAGGGGCCAATCCTACAAACTTCTGTAAAAACATGTACAGTGATATACCATGGTAAAAGCATAGCAAAGTGGGGTAAGTAAAGCATAGTGAGAGCCTGGTAAAGCACAGCCTAGCAAAATAAAGAACAGAAGAGTGATAAGGTGAACTAAATGCACAGTCTGAGAATGGGAACAGCACGGTAAACTATGAACTGTACAGAAGCCATAGGTGTAAAAACAATGCATATATAAAAAGGGCACATTAAGCATAGATGCATGACCAGATTATAAAAATATATACCGGTATATTCTGCCAGGGTCCCTCTTTTTATACATCAGGATTTTAGACGGTACATCTGTGCATCTGTGCTGGGATTTCATGATCCCACGGGCTGCCAGCGTGCCAGTGTGCCAGCGTGCCAGCGTGCCAGAGTGCCAGTGTGCCAGCGTGCCAGCATGCCAGTGTGCCAGAGTGCCAGTGTGCCAGAGTGCCAGTGTGCCAGCGTGCCAGCGTGCCAGCGTGCCAGCGTGCCAGTGTGCCAGAGTGCCAGTGTGCCAGAGTGCCAGTGTGCCAGTCTGCCAGTATGCCAGCATGCCAGTGTGCCAGCATGTAACTGCTGGGAATTTGAACCATATGAATCCAGGCTGGAGCTCAGTGCCCTTCTAAAACCTGCCACGTTTTAAGAAATTGTCTCAGGACGACTTCTTAAAAAGTGCACAGGCATTAGATTGCCATGGAAACAAAACACAGATTCAAAAGTAAGCACAAATACACTGCCATCCTTATACCACTTGCTAGACGGACCACATGATGCCAGAAGTAGCTGTTGCTGCAGTTATAATTCCTTTCAGCTGGAATAACAGCCACACCCTTGCATGTCATAAATTCATCCTCCTTAGAGAAAAAAAAAAGGTTTGTATCTCACCTAATCCAAGGGAAAATAAACACGTGTTTCTTTAAATGGCAAATTATTCATCAGTCTGCTGCTTTGGTTTATAAACAGCTAATGAGTTCACAGGTCAGTTTCTCTTGTGATTGATAGTTTATATCATGCAACACTTCTTATTATTCATTGGTCTGGGTACTGGTCTGAGGTTAGCCAGCATGGTCTGCCAGTCCAAACAGAAAAAAAAAACTTCCAGTAAGACAGTGTGCTGGGAAAGTGCAGTGCTGTTTGTTAAATGTGGCAAGGTTCAGAGTTTGCATAACTATAGCTTTTTATTTGTCACACTCTATTAGAACTCTGATGGAGAGCAAAGGACATTCTCAGGCTGTGACAGAGGCTGTTGTCTGTATTGGAAACCGACTTAGTGCTGTCAACTTCTCTGTACTGGAGCACAAGCCAAAATAACTAGGACTTGGAAAAGAATCAAAGAACACTGTGCGTGTGTATAGTGAGCTGGATGGAAAACACACATTTTGCAATAAATGTATTTGCACATTATAAAAACACTTTCTTTTTGTTTTTTTTATGTTCAGCTGTTTAAAACAAGAGTGGATTGTGCAGGATAAAATATTTCAGCTCCCCATTTAATGTATTACAAGTTCTCTGCTGTAGAGAAAGTAGATTAAGGTTAGACTTGGACATCAACATGACATATTACAGCTATACTAGGCCTTGTCTTAGAAGAACGCAATATGAAACTGATAGAATGAAATGGTCTTGTTAACACAGGGGAGACAGTGAATCAGGTACAGACTGTGACAGCTTTGACAGCTTACAAAGCTACTTGGTATGGGTATGACATACAGTAGAAGAGTTATCTAAGGTATTCTTGCTGTTGTTTTGTGATATACAAAGTGAATATAACAACATGAAAACGCTGAAGAATACATTAGTTAACATAATATTTCATACCTGAACCAAAATTACTATTGAAGTTTAATATTTTACCCCCTCATGCTATCTTCCCAACACATACTCAAAAACATATTGAACAAACACTGAACCGTACGGAAATCTCAGTGATCACACTCCTCTTCTGAATGTGGAATAAATAAATACACTATTCCTCCGTGCTAAGAAAACTTGCTGACTTTGTTTGGCTGACACTGTATTGATGTGGCCGTTCTCACTGAGCTGCATCATTGCTTACTAAAAACCTTTAGTTTAATAAAATATAAATAAAACGAACACTGTAAATGAATCAGGTTTAACTAGATATCAGGAAGTACATTCTTCTAGTAACCAACCCAAACACATGATGCTCAATTTGGCTTCTTATTTGGAGCTGACCTGCGTGTGTATAAAGTAAGAGCTCATTTTTCAACCCCTTTGTGCTTTGTTGTTATACATCAGTGATGCCCAATGTTATTGATAAGGGTGTGGGTAACATATATTTTACATATACTGTAGCCTATAGTAATAAAGCAATGTAATTTTCATTAAAATACGAATCAGGTGTTGGTTTAGGGCTGGTTACAGATCTGGTGTAGTTTAGTATTTGGGCAAATCAGAGTAAATAGAAGGGGTAGCCATTCCTGTCAGGATTGAAATGCATTGGTGGAGGTCTGCAAGAAACCTCACGTTGACCCCCAGCATTACTAAATCCTCCCTATATTATCCAGTCTCTAAGAGCCAATGGAGGTAAAGAGTCCTGTTCAAAGTACAAAACTCCAAGATGGGAATTAATAGGAAGTCATGAGGCAACATGTGCTTTCTAAGCAAGGAAGAAAAGAGCTTTTATCTAGTCTGCCTCAACAGTCTCTCAGAACACTTATGAAACAGGATTCCTAACTGAATTTTCTAATTGCTTTACAGAATGTCTCTTTCCATTAGCTGGCCAGGGCAGAGGAAATCCATCAGCAAACATGCCACACAGCTATACCAACCACAAGAAGAAAGCTAATGGGCTTGCGATGAAGACGGAGAGGAGAAGCACTACAGGCAAAACCAACAGGAGGTCGCGGAAGCTTGGGCTCATTTCCAGGTCGTTAATACTGTGCAATTCCAAAAACAGTGACGAAGGATCGAGCCCTGAGGAAAAATACCCTGATCCAGCTGAAAACGAGAAATACAGTGGGAGAGAACGATCGGAGAGAAACCCCAGGGCACAGGTGCTGTCCACAACACACTCTGCTGAACACAAAGATTGTGACCCACAAAGGACCACAGGAGAACATGAGGAACATGCCAAGAAGACTATGAGGAGAACATTTTCCATTAAGGTACAGGATGTTTAAGATTTTTCAGATTGACTATCTATCTATCTATCTATCTATCTATCTATCTATCTATCTATCTATCTATCTATCTATCTATCTGTCTCTTTCTCTCTCTCTTTCTCTCTCTCTCTCGCTATATAGTTATGCTTATTGTACATATTAGAAACATATTTTGTTTTTAAAAGACAACTAGTTTGCAGAATTTATATCAACATTTTATTAATATTAATTATGAATAAATTGTGAAAATACAGCTCTATAGTTTTCTAAAAATGCTGAAAGTTGAACCCTTTTCCTAGGATTCACTATGATGAAGGTTTAACTGCTGATAACTGATTGTAAATTCATATCCAGTGCACTTCATAAATTGGGTTCAATTATCTAATGGAATATAATAAGAAGATAATTCATATTATTACAATTAAAACATGCATTTTCTATATACAATATTTGTATTCTTTTTTATGTTTCTTGAAGGATAGAATAAGTCAAATAATAATATAGCCAGTAAATTGTTGTCTCGTTTTACTAAGCATTAAAAACAATCTAATTGGGCATAATGCTTTGAGTTAAATTCTAGTTTAAAGATCCATTAGGTATGTATTTAGCCTGGATTACAAACTTAAAATTGAATAACTCAAGTACAATAACAATACACTATCAGACATGTCCTGTATTCAGTCAGAATTATGAACTAGTGTTGAATAGTTCATCTATTGCTATGTGAAAGTTATTAGAATATTATTACATTTGCAGTATAAATGCTTCTATGGGAATGTGCTTTCTCTATTGGTTAGCCATGTTGTTATGTGCGTAGATGGTTGATAAGTCATTGATGAGCTATTTAGCTTTAATAAATTAGGATTTTGTGGTTTCATGTTTTTTTCTTCTATATTGTAAATATATGCATCCTTTTAACAAGCCATACATTGTGGTGTGGTATTAATTTTTGAACCCTTAGCATTTCACCGGTATGTTAAGATGTATTTACACATGGGGAAAGAGCAGCTCACGGCATGATGAATATTTGTCCATTTCACTTGAAGTTCAATGAGATTTGGCAGCTCAGCTGTAAACGGCTGATAATTCCAGGAGACGTCTAAAGATAGCCATTTTTAACATTTTGGTTTTGTTTTTCCATTATAAGACTCATAAGTGATGTTGTTTGATGTTTGAGGTTGGACAGTTGCTTGTGGACTTTGAACTGGGCTAAGTAAAAATAATAATAATAATAATAATAATTTCACAATTATGACTTTCAAAGGCCATGCTATGTACCCTCAGAAAATAGCTGGATTTTTTTTTTTTAAATGAGAAAGCAGCTTCTAAGAAGAAACCTAAATGAAAGACTCCTGACTGCTACATTTTGAAATGTAGTTAAAGCGCTGTAAGTTGTTTCCGATTAGTCTTTTTTCCTTGTTTGTTATCTTGCAATTTCTCATGCAAATCAAATACTGCTAATCACATGGCCAGTATATTGTAATTGTCTGCTGCTCATATCCACGTACGGTGCAATATCTACTGGCTTTACACAAAGGAACCCGAGGGGATAAAGTTGTTCATAAAATCCTGATGCAGATCGCAGAAGAAATTCCATTGATGTCATGGAAACAGGCTTTTTTCTAAACAACAGCAGCCTATGGTCAAACATGAGGCTGCACTGATTTCAATGGATTAACTATTTATTTTTTTCAGCTGGGGAAAAAAAAATGCTGTATGTTGACAAATCCATATTTAAGACAATTTTAAGACGTATTAAAATGACTTAAAGTAAATTAATAATACAGAATAAGTTATCATGCTCTCATTGCTATATTTGAATACACAGTTGTGCCTAAATGCTCTCACATTACCTTGCAGAAAACTTGAATGAACAACTCTTTAAACTTGGCAGACAATTCATTCAGAATCTATGGATTTCTCACCCGCAACATGTGCTGAACATTTAAATGCAACGTTCTTGTTAAGGGAAACAACAGTGCAATTACAATATGACAGAATCTCATTGAAATCAAACGTTCCGGGGAAGTGGGGGGAGGTAATTTTCTAATGTATACACACTGATGGATATTAAATGAATTGAAAACTTGTGTGAAGCGGAACATGAGAAGGGCCACTTACTCTGTCTCAATCCCAACAAAAGCAGCCTATGTGAACCCTGAAAGAACAGCAGCTTTATATTTATACCACTGGTGTCTTGTTATTAAACAGGAAAGCAGCATCTGGAAATTGTGTGTGGCTACTGGTGATGAAGGTCTGGGGATTCAAATCTCTGCAAATAACACCTCTGCAGTACCAAACAAAGGAATTACTGTTAGCCATGTGATGAATGGAGGGGCAGCACACAGGTAAGCCTCAGTCTGTACCACTGATTCAGTGGTGGTGGTATGCTGTCCTGCATTTCTCTGTAGCCTTGTACATGCTTTCTGGATTATACTTACACGTGTATTGTTACCATTATATTGTCTGCTACATCTTTTGCTCTCTACTCAGAGATGGTCGTCTTCAGCCTGGGGATGAGCTGCTAACAGTGAATGGACAATCCCTGACTGGCCTCTCAAGACATGAGGCTGAGGCTGTGCTCCAGACAGCAACAGGGCTAGTGGATTTGGTAGTTTCCACCAAGCTAATGGTACGCTTTTTTTCTTTTTAAAAAAACATTTAACTGCAATCACTGAATTTTACTAGGCTTTTAGTGAAAGTAACAGTTATGTAAAACTTCCAATAAAACACTACTAACAAGTGACATTATAATTGACGACTGAATACGTTCTATTTGTCTTCAGATTAACAAACATGAGTTTGTACTGTAAAGGACTGAGCATCTCAGAATTAATTTGAGGTTTGCTATTTTTTCTGAGCACAGACAGATAAGAGTTACAGGTGGGATTTAAAAAAATGTCAGTGACACTAAACTCTGCACCACTGCACAGCTTCCAAGTGATGTTTCTTATGAGACACATGGTCCTATTCACAAAGATCATGAGTTAATTAAAGAATGTTTTCTTGAAGTCCATTCTGAGGGATAAAAAAAATGTATGCATGGAAGAACATTTTCATGAAAATCTGTACAGTAGCTAAGTCATCAAAGACATTAAAAAAATAAAGAAAAGAATAACTTGCATAATGACATGTGGCCATAGCTTATTTCTCTCTATATTTTTCTTTTACAGACTTGTCCTGTAGATGAAGATAAAAGGTCACTTTTATGTAACAGATCTACCTCGGTTTCTGCACCACCAACTACCGACAAAGAAAACCAGCAGCCTCAGACAAACATCATTGATAAAGAAAATGCTGGGAACGACATTCACCCAAAGGTGACTGCCTCTGCCTTACCCTTAATCAGGCTCATTCTCTTTGACCAGCTTCTCTCAAAGTAAAATGCTATCAGCATAACTGATTCATTTATTTTCTTTCCAAATCTGCAATGAACAACTTAAACCCTAGCTGCACAAAAAAGATGTACTGTATCCATACAAAGCCATACATTAAATAAACAATGGTGTGCACATGAGATACGAGAAAAGGCCATTTCAAGTTTCTCACACCTCGTTAATCCTTATAAATGTTTGTCATGGTAAATTTACAGTTTGACTTGCTTTTTTTCCATACATTCTAACATTTTTTCCCCCCACCATACTGGTTTTTGCTTGTCTTTACCAACTGTGTGGTACATAAACAGACTTACCATCTATTGTTGACTAGGCACAGGAATGCAGGCATCAGGTTATAATGATGTGTGCTTTGTTTAACAGAGTACAGATGTCAAGATGCAACGTGCGTTTTAAGGTTGATTATCTTTTTAACTGGTTGCAGAGAAACAGCACAGACATGACTGGGGAGGGATACAATGAGCGTGATGCAGAAAAATCAGATAATTATTCCCAGACCAAGTTGTCCTGTAAAAGAACTCGGAGTAATTCTACTAGTAAGTATGCATTTGAATAAATATGAACATATTAAGCCCTTCCTATTTTTATAAAATCATGCTAAGCTTGTCATACTAAATTCTAAACTACATGTAAACCAGTTTAATCATGTAAATGAGTAGGTAATTCCAAAAAATGCATGTTAATAGTCTGAGCAATTATCACTCATTTTGAACTCTCATTTCCCCAGGAATAGTGTGTGTGTGTGTGTGTGTGTGTGCGTGCGTGCGTGTGTGTGTGTGTGCGTGTGTGTGCGTGTGTGTGTGCGTGTGTGTGTGTGTGTGCGTGTGTGTGTGTGTGTGGAGGGGAGTTAAATATCAATGGAGTTAATTAGACGTTTCTTTATAGGCTTGTTACCACTGTAGAAGAAAATTAAATTCTGTATACCAGATTTGTTACTTGTGTTTTCTTTGTTCAGTGTTTTTAAATGTCACTAACTACATTGCACTGTAATAACACAATATGGTTGTATGAAACAACTTGCTTAATTACAAAATAAAAAAAGAAATGTTGGCAGTTGCTAGCGTCTTTTGTAATAGCACTGTTTTTGCACATGTGGTTGTAGATACGTACTATGTAACCACATATGTAATGACAGTGTAATTACAGTGTAGTTAGGGTCACTCAATGTGAAGTGTTCCCCTTGTGTGCGTTTCAGGTGTCAATCCCTATTGGATTGGAGATTTAGATGACCTTATCATTAAAACACCAGAGATGTATAATAGTAACAACACACAGGGAAATCCCGGTTTCTACAGCAACAGGAAGGCACTCTCCCAGCAGCTGGAGTTTCCTGATGCACCTGCCCAGGTAAGAAGCAGTCAACAGAAAAGATCACATGTGTATACAGCTGTTTGGTGTCTTACTGGATAAGGTTGTGTGAGCAGCATGACTATTTAAAGGTTAAAAGACCCATCTGTACTGACGCCACAAGGCACCATGGGGACTGCAATAAGGGCATGCCAATAGGATCGCTACACGATTTCATTGTTTGTACATTACGTATTACATGTCTTTGTTTTTTTTCCTCAAAAGGTTATTGCAAGACCCACTCGGTCTTTAAGCTCGGCACACTTAGTGAACTCGAGCAGCAGCGTGCAAGCCTGTGTTATTTCTAATATCGTTCTGATGAAGGGTCAAGGCAAGGTAACTTGGTTTTATTCTAACAAATGACATTATTATTTTGCACTTTGTTACTTGTAGATGCATATTTGGGGTGCAATTGCCACAATCACATATTCCTCTATTTGTATGTAAATGTAATATCTGAGGGCTGATTACTATAGTTCTGGGGGTGATAAAAAAATATATTCCTCCGATTTATTTGAAGAATGGACGTTTATTTGGATGATTCCGCATTTACCTAAATGGTCTTTATCACTCGTCAGGGTTTAGGGTTCAGTATAGTCGGTGGAAAGGACAGCATGTATGGACCAATAGGAATCTATGTCAAGACTATTTTCCCAGGTGGAGCAGCGGCAGCTGATGGAAGATTACAAGAAGGTACAGTAGCAGAAAGTCATACATTTCATTCTGCATGTATGTTTTGTTGTGTAGCTGTGCATTACTTTATGTTACAGGAGATGTAAGAAACTTGCAACCAACATAGTGGCAGCTTTCTGAGGCTAACACAGTTTAGATGGACCTCTGAGAAGTAATTTCTTAAGCAGGTTTGCTATATATTTACTATGGCTCTAGTGATCACAGTACAAACAGCATTTTTATGTATCACAGGAGATGAAATACTGGAGTTGAATGGCAAGTCGCTGCATGGATTGACCCACGATGAGGCCCTGAAGAAATTTAAGGTATATGCTAAAATGCAAATCCATGATTTTATAGCAATTTATAAAATACAATAAACAATGGTGGTTTTACTGAGCGCTGCATTTTGTGCATTTTGTTTTGAAGCAAACTAAGAAGGGCTTGCTGATGCTGGCTGTGCGGACCAGCCTGCGGATCGAAGCCTCGTCCAGCTCCTCCGGCGTCTCCCACCTGTGGCGCTCACGCTCCCTCAGCTCCAGCGCCACCATCAGCAGCCGGGGAAGCTGCTCCGGCCCCGAGCTGGCAGACTGCAGCTTCCTCCCCAGCCCAGCCAAGCCCAAAGACAGAATCATGATGGAAATCACTTTGCACAAAGGTGAAACACGCTCTGACCCCTCGGGGTCAAAACTGCTTTGTAAAAAAGTACAAACTGGATGCACTTTTGTCAATGGCCCAACCGGTTTTGGTAAAAACTGAAAAGGGGGTAGAATCGCTTGAATGAGGGTTAATGCCATTGTAATAAAACATGTTTGATATCATAGTTGCTTGGATTTGGATTTTGGAAATGCAATCTTTGTGCACAAGTGGTGCTTTCCACTGGCAGTGCTGCTCCTTTGAGACGGTCTAGGACGCCTCTGGTAATTTGACTTTGGCCTCACTAGTAATGACAGTCAGTTAACTTAGCTTTTATCTGATAATTGAAATGCATCTTTGCGTTTGTAAACTACAGATATTGCTATTTTGGATCCTCATTTCTGCAATAAGCCAACCAATAAGATAATTTCATCTTTTGCTTAATGCAGCTTTTCACCTTGTCTCTTGTCTTCAGAATTGGGTGTGGGCCTGGGGATTGGGCTGTGCTGTGTCCCCTCCAGTGAAGGCTACCCTGGCATTTACATCCACACCCTCTCCCCTGGCTCTGTGGCCCACATGGATGGAAGACTAAGGTATTTGTTCACACACCCCAGGAACAGTATATTTGAGCTGCCTATTTGTGTTACTGTGTTTTTGACATATGCATGCCCTTAAAGCATTTTTGACTGTGCATTTCAGGGGTGGGGATGAAATCGTAGAAATCAATGAAACAGTGGTTCACAGCATGACTCTCAATGAGGTTTACACAGTCCTCAGCCAATGCCACCAGGGGCCTGTCCAGGTTATCATCAGTCGTCACCCGGATCCGAAGGTAGGTAGGGTGCACAAGTGTTTGCTTATTCATAACAACACAAAGAGCTCCTTTGTAGAGCCCATTCAACATAATTGTTCAGTGATTATCTCTAGAATGTCATCATTTGTTCTCTAGGTTTCAGAACAGCAGCTAAACGAAGCCATTGCACAAGCTGTTGAAAACAGCAAACTGAAAAAAGTCAAGAGTCAGTGGAGTATAGAAGGTACACAAAATAACATGATTCAATCATTCAAATGGTATGGAGGTAAAGGTTGAGCATGCTTTATACCGGTAGATCAAAAGTAGTACCAGAACATGTTTGTTTCTTATAGAATATATGAAACTATTTAAATTTATTAAGGACCATATTAAGGAATGTTAAGGACTATTTAATTAAAGCCCAGGTAAATTAATTAAATCACAGTTCATCAAATGTTTATTCTTATTTTTTAAAGCAGTGTTTAAACAAAGAGAATGTTTTTAAAAACAGTCCTTAAATAACATTGCATGAAACAGTCCTAAAGGTTTGTGAATAGGGGGTGTGTGGTGCAATCAGAATTGATTTTTGGTGTTACCCCCCCCCCAAAAAAAAAAAAAAATATATATATATATATATATATATATTGCCCCTTATCTTTCAGCCCTGAAAAAGAATGAGCCGTGCTCCCATGGAAAGCAGAAGTGTGAAAAATGCTTGGAGAGAAGTTTCAGTCAACTGAATAACAGGAGACCCCAGAAGCTGATGATCCGCTCAAGCAGCGACACGAGCTCCAACCACAGATCACCCTGTTCTAACGGGGGCTCAGCCTACTCAACCCAGCAGGCAGGCATGAAGTGCAGGGTCCACAGTGTTGACGTGCCCATGACCGCTCCACAAAGCACTGTGGCTGGATCGCCAGGCTGGTCGGTTATAGAGATCAAACCATCCCCTCCTCACCCAGACGATTACAACGTACCTAACAGCAAACATTCCAGCCAACAATCTACAGACTTCATTATCAAAACCGCAAGAGCCTCCAAGCCAAAGCCTCCACCGAGGAGGTATTTTAAACAGCAAGAAGATTCAAAGGAAGAGCATTTTTCTGATCATGGAGGTGTGAACGGAGATTCACCCAGCGACTGGAAACCATCTACTACAAAGTGCCAGGTAGGATTTTATAAAAGAAATGAACCACTCTGCGTAAGAGGAGATCCTAGAGTTAAATACTAATGATTCTGTACTATCATTACACCTATCAAAGCTAAGCCTCAGTCTTTTAATACTTACACATTTTACTAGCTTTATCGTTATGTGAATATGCTACGTGATGCGATATATAATTTAAGACATAGTATGCACTGGTGATTTCCTTAAAAGCATGACATGACTGTTAGTGTGTTTGTAACAACTTCAATGCACACACTCAGACAATTATAGAGCGCTGTATAATAATCCTGGGTGTCATTTGTCAAGAGGCCTGTTGAAACGAAAAGGCTGCAAGGTAACATTATAACACCTCTCAAACCTCAGTGCAGAACAGGCAAGGTTTGTCTGTGGATGTTTACACTGGCTGTTGCCAGAGCAGATGTAGTTTGACCAACAGCAAGAGCACAGTAACTGGTGTGTTTAAGAAAAGGGTCTGAGCTTTATATTCTATATACCTTTATCCCTTTATGGTACACACCATAAAAAATATAACAGAACACTTTTTACAACATTCATGTTTATTGATTTAAGTCTTACAAACATGAATCTGGCCACATATATGTTTTTTTTTTATTATTAAAATATGAAGATGTATTTTTAAACATACATTGTACGTTTACTGTTTCTGGATATGCTTCCACAAGTGCTCAGCAAATGCACAGACCTTTTAACACGTTTCAAATCAACATCATCTCCAGCTGATTTTTTTTTTGTCTTGCTGTAAGACCTGTGGATGCCCAAAGTTGTTCATTGTCATTTCAAGGAGACGGGATACATGCTATATCTACTGGGTCATGTGCCTGTGAGGAAGGGCTGATGTCTTCATTCTCACTACCATCACTTATATTATTATTATTATTATTATTATTATTATTATTATTATTATTATTATTATTATTATTATTATTATTATTTATTTATTATCCACCTCATATCTGATAACCCAGGCTATATTGACCAATTAAACAGGGTGTGGGCTACAAAAATGAGATTTATTTACTGCATACGTGAATTTTATTTCATAATGATAAGCGTGGATAATAGAGCTATATACTACATATGATATGCATGCATTTTCTGTGCATCTTAATTTTATATGTTGAAAAATGTGAAGTATAACTTTTTTCACATGATTTTAGTTTTTTTACAGTTTATTCATGGCTTTGAGAAAAATTCCTGATTTACTCTTTAAAAATGTACGTTTGAGTATTTCTCTGATTTGTTTTGTTTGCATAAATGGGGGGTGGAGGACATAATTTTGAATATTATGGACATCTAGTTCCATAATATTCAAAATTAAGCTTCAATGCTTCACTGCATAGTAAATTGACTTAATTACAAGAAAAAAACAGAACCCTGGAAATGTGCTATCAAGCCCCTTATAAAAGTGAACTATGGTCAATTTGCTTGGCAATTTTACAGTTTCTCATGATTTTCCTATGCATGCATTTGACTGTACATGCTTTACCATGCTTCCAATATGCTTTACTACACATTGCTATGCTTTCCCAAGGTATGCCACAGTTAGCTTTTAAAAGGGCGTCCTTTTATTGGCTCCCAACCCCCATTTTTATGTACTTATGTATTTATTTATTTTTTTCCCTGACTTTTGTGGTTAATCTGGACTTTTTGAATTATTTTAGTAAAATGTAACAACTGTGATTCCCCTACTGTATGCACAGATTTTCCAAAATGCCTGTGCTAGGACATCAGATATTAATAAAACCAAGATGAATACTAATGTCTGCCTTTTACAGACATTCAGATCCAGTTGTTGCATAATCAGCATTGTTTAGATTTCAGCCTGCAGAATTGATTTCATGTATACGGTTTATTTAATGCATGCCTTGGTGATGCATGTCAAATTGAGAGATGAACGGATGCATTGCTGTAGCTTTTGTGGTCTGTGCAAATTGTCTTGTTTCCTGTTTGTGTTACAGGAAGCAGGGAGCTTGGTGTCTGAAGGAACTAAAACGGTTCACACTAACACTCTCTGCGTGACTTCATTATCACCAGGGGACTCTGGTCACTTCTCTGAAACTGCAAAAGATAACTCTTTACGAGCAGAAGGAAGACACCAAAGTACGTATACGTTTTATCACTAGAACACATTTAAAAATAATCTATTTTTTAGGTACAATGAATTAGGTGTATCTTGTAGGATATTGTAGTATAAGTTTTTGTTGGACTGGTAAAAGTGTAAGATATAGTAGTTGCTTCCTTGACTGTTTCCTGAGGTTTAATGCAAAGCCTTTCACAAAAGCAGTAATCAAACATAGTTCAGCCATGTCAGTATTTTTTGAGTGGTTGTTGAGCATTCTTGGATGGTAATAGGGGTTTAAAATAATGATTATTATAAAAACCTTGTAACATTTCAAATGTTTCCACTACTTGATTGCTAAAACCAGATAAAACTACAGCAAATAGCCCTCATTGCTAATCCATCAACATTGAGAAATACCCTTTGAAAAAAATGATATGCATTTGCTGAACAGTACAATGTTTTAAATGTAAGACTGATAAGCTATGTTTTCTGCAAAGCAGCACTTGTTTGATTTGGCTCTTTTAATAGTGGATGTGATTGTTAGTATCTTACTTCACTCAGCACTAACACCTCTATGTGCTGTTGAGGCTTTTTGTCAACAAAGGGGAAATCATATTTTGCCTTGGCTTCTTTTATAACAACAACAACAAAAAAAAAAAAAACTGACCCTTACTATTTCCAACAACACAAAGGCTGTATGTAGTCAGGCTTCATAATTTTAATATATGGCTGCTTCAAACTAGGTGTTGGTTCTCCTACAAACTTCTCTACGGGAACTAAAAGGCCAGCATTAAGAAGACAAGCTCACATGGATCTCTTTGTGGCTCATCAAACACAAGACCCGTCGGTAAGGATTGCAGACAGTACTGAGGGACAACCAAGCTGTGCCATCATGAGTCAGGAGAATGGGCAACCAGACCTGAACGGCTCCTCCGTGCACGAAAAGGATGCACCTGAAGGAGCTGTGGCTGTAAAAGACCCCCAGAATGTTAAGAAAGGTCCTCCAGTGGCACCAAAGTCGGTTTGGGTTCGCCAGAGCCTGAAAGGTTTAAAGAGTGGAAAACTGCCAGCAACAACCAAACCTCGGGACGGGGGCACACCAAATCCAAGAAGCATGTTTGGTGTGAGCTTAAGAAATACTTCGACCAAATCCAACTTGTCATTCAAACAGAAAATTAGCTCTTTTGAAACTTTCTCTAGCTCTGAATCTACTGAAAGAGGAACTAAGAGGATTGCTCCATCACTGTCTTTACCCTTGGTAGACAAACCTCCAAGCAGAAGTGACACAACTTCAGCTGTCAACACTGCTTGTCATGCTGCCAATAAAGCAGCTGAGGTTAGCCCACCTGATGAAAGCAAGTCAGCAATAGAGGTGACCATCCCAGCAGCAGAGCCAGAGGTACCTTCCTCTCCCCCGCCAGCGTCTTCATTGCCCAGCCCCAGGAGAAGCAGCAGCACAAAAACTGTGCCCTCCACAGCATCGCTGGAACCTGAAGAAAACATGGTGTTCAAGTCCCCTAGCCAACGGACAAGAAGCTTCCCACTGGCTACCACCCCGTCCTCTGAAACCTCCAACCTGAAGACCTATGATGGAGAAAGCCTCTGTAAAATTCTCTCGTTCAGTAATCAAGTATCGCATGCGTTAATGAGGTCAATGCGTTCCCTTCCTCAGTCCCCCTCCATCTGGCACAGCAACCCTTGGTCTGCTGCTCCAGGATCCCCCCAAGCAGCTCCTGACGATGACTTGTCCTGGGCTGACAAGACCCCCGGGTCGCCTTCTGTTGACCTGAGCCATGCTGAGAAGGGATTTTCTGTCAGGTAAGTTTCCCAACAGGAATGAGTTTTGTTTCTCCATGTTATCAGAAGTAGGCTCGTGTTCTTGGGTATTTTAAACCTAACAAATGTATAGCAAGTGCTTGAACAGTCCTAAGTTCAAATGCTAGTATGAAATTTAGACCGGTTCAGTTCCACTATAATTTAAATTACTTAAAATAGTCTGCATTCATACTTTTTATGCTGCGGAGAAAATGTTAATGTAAATTGGCATCACAAAATCTTTTGTTTTTGGTATTAAGAATTAAGAATTGGTTGAGAAATTCTTAATGACTTTACAAATGAAGCCTCCTATATTATATCTCCCAACAAAACATTGGGCCTTATTCCCAAAGCTTCCTCACAATATAAAGTGGACCAGCAGTAAGAAAGTGTATTTGAAAGTCACGGTTATCGCTCCTGTAAGGTTTCCAGAATGCTAAAACAATCATTTTCCTTCCACAATAGCTTGGCAGAGCTCAGAGAATGCACGATAAACATGGCGGACGAGAAGAGAGAGGACGGGAAGAGGGAACGCACCTCGTCCCTCTCCTCCTCAGCCTCGGCCCAGTCACTCATCTCCCTCATTCCTGCAGAGGAGATCAAGAAGATGATAGAGGAGGTGAAGGCCCTAGATGAAGAAACCCTGAAGGTACAAGTCTTCTTGTTGTCTTTACCACTTCTTTGGAGTCTGCATAGCTCCTTTAAATGAACGCAACGTTCTGTACCGTGTTTTAGGACTAGCACAGTCAAGTTTGACCAAACATAGTTAGTTTAATGATTTAAAAAAAGTGATAGAGAGCAGGCCCACCAGTGTATTAAGTGTTATAAGAAATGTCTGAATGTGAAAGATGGTGTCCTTTTATCATTCAGTTAAAACAGGGCTGTGATTCATTCAGTGCAGTGCTCTATTCTATATGATGGTTGAGACCAGGTAGAAGCATTTGTCTGGAGTGCACTGCAATATGTTCTAACTTTGATCATTTCCTTTACAAGTTAAATATTTGCTGTGTTGCGGCCAATTCTTTTTCCTTCATCTGACACTCTATCAGGATGAATTAGCTTATAACCTAAGTGCCCATTATGCATTTCCCTCCGGCAGCAAAAAGGCTAAGGGCATCAAGAAACAGTTACATATTTTCCTGTTCCTATTAAAAATGCATTCACCTTTCAGCTGGATTTAAGTGTCTCGGTAGCCCTCAACGTCTCTGTTTCCATTGTTTTAAAAGCACAACCGTGTCCCTCATGACAGCAGTTCTAATAGGCAAAACACGACAGGTCAATTGGCTACAGCTGCCTTCTCTAATAGTTACAACACCTGGAAGAAAACACTTCAGAAACACCAAATATCCGTTCTGTTATTGTTAATTGCAGCAGCTGCTCTTTATTAAGACACTCTGGTCAGCTGGTACTGAAATAAACTGGGTACTGCAGAGGAGAGTAAGTATTGCGAACGGGAAACCATGTAACAACACATCTGGTGTGAGTTTGACGCCACTTGTTTTTTTTAATGCAGTGTATAAAATACCTAGACTAGAGCTTTGTTTTAAACTGAAGTAGCACATACTATAAATATACAACTGATAACTTGCACGTCTCAACCTCAGTAAACCACGTTTTAAGAATGTCAATGAGTGTAATATTTAGTATTAAGCTACTTTTATGTATTAATATACTGGGTGATTGTTTCATTTTATTCAGCAATTTGAAGACATTCACGTTGTAATTTTGCACAAAGAAGAAGGCACTGGGCTGGGATTCAGTATTGCTGGTGGGATAGACCTTGAAAATAAAGTGACCACAGTGAGTATAATAAATAGGAGTACTTTTTGCATTGGTAGATTGGGTTTTAATAAGAGAATGTGTATTTGAGAAGCCGGTGTTGTTTTTTCTACACTATATGATCACTGGGAAAAGTATCTGTCTGTCTTATTTCCTCAATTTAGCAAAGCTGTCAAAAAAGCTAACCTTTGTGTGCGTGTGTCTGTGTGCAGTACACTGCAGCATTAACAATAATTCAATGAGTCCACAATTATTGTCTGTTGTTAAGACCTGCTTACCTCCATCCTTCCCCATCCAACAAAAAATTATTTACATCACCAGGTAGCATCCATATTTTGGTGTGTCAGCACACAAACAATAAAAGCTAAGTAAAAGTGTGCATAGCCAATAAAAAAGATCTACAATAAATAAAAAGACAAGTACCCCCATAGCACGAAACAGCTGAAAGTACTGTATTAAAGGTATTGAAAAGGTGCTCTTGCTCGCATCTTACATCTCATTCACATGCTGTCAGGTACACAAGGTATTTCCCAGCGGACTGGCATCAGAGGAAGGAACCATTCAGAAAGGGGATGAGCTGTTATCCATTAACGGGCAATCCCTTAAAGAGGTGACGCACAGTGAGGGCACAGCCATTCTCCGGCAGGCCAGGATGCTGAAGCAGGCGGTCATCGTTATTTGCAAATCAAAGGAGAGCGACACAGGAAATGATGAGAGCAGTGAAAGCAGCATGACCACAAGTGCTGTTGAAAATCCAAGTGTGATAGGTAAGTCAGATTGGGGCATTAGTCCACATCACAAACAACCACAAAGTCCAGCATCACTTTTCATGAGCACGAAATTCACAAACTGTGGCTGTTTCCCTGTCAGCATTCACGTCTGGGACCTCCTGACTCTCTCACTGTCTCTCCCACCTGGACACCTATTGAAATTGATGATGAAATGTTTGAAGTGAGATATCTAATCCTGACAAAAATAAACAGTGGCAGTGACTGCAGATCTACAGCCACCACTAGGTGGCACTATAAGGCAATGATCAAAGTGTGGGGTTTATAACAGGAAAGAGAATTAAATGGGGAAAAATACATGTACACCATTGAATCTAACTTTATGCTTTCAGATGCAGAGGATGCGGGTTCCGATACAATCACTGTTGAGCTGGAGAAGAACGCAGGGGGTGTGGGGTTTAGTTTGGAAGGAGGCAAAGGGTCCATTCACGGAGACAAGCCCCTTGTCATCAACAGAATTTTTAAAGGTAAGCTGTTGGAAGGAAATGCAGCGCTGCTTGTAAACTGCTGGATAAACTTGCATCATTATCCTGAAAAACAATCAATGGATACTGAAGACACAAAGGAAAGCTCAGCCTCTCTGTGTACAAGCAAATAGTAAAGCTGACAGACAACAGCCACCATGTGTTGAAAATGGCATTGTGAAGTAACTGAATGACACTGACGTACTCACTATATTGTGATATTGTGCATTATTTAAGCAGTGTGACTAGGGTACAAAATAGCAGTGCTCATTATACATTTCAGACTTTAAAAATATATGCATGCTGGTATGATCACTGTGCTTAACTGTCTCAAATGGAAAAAAAAAAAAAGAAAAAAAAAACTGGCACATTAAATCTTTTCATTGGCAACCGGCAAGGAAGTACAATGTGTGCAACCCTAGGTGTGATGCAACATTCTAAAGTAACATTCCATTCCTGCTTCTCTTTTCAGGGGGGGCTGCTGAACAGAGCAGGATCCAGCCGGGCGACGAGTTACTGCAGATCCAGAGTACTGCCCTGCAGGGACTGACCCGTTTCGAAGCCTGGAACATCATTAAAGCCTTACCGGAGGGTCCTATCAGAGCTGTTATCAGAAGAAAAACTGATGTGAGCAAATCTGAGGCCACTGCAGAGGAACAATAAAACAGCTGCCGACATTCAAGGTTTTAAACAGAGGTGTGTAAGCCAGTCCCTGTCGTGGAATCAGCAGGAAAATGACACTGTGTGTTATCAAACAACGCCCCCAAATGCTCGCTTTCCAATCGCAGGCTAGGAAGGCCACCTTGAGCTACAGCCGTGTAAAAACTGTTCAACGCAGAGAAACAAAACCTGGGAGAGACACCAGACAATGGACATTAGGAGTCTCAGTGTTCATTTAATTAAAATGTTTCCATAGTGTTGACCATAGTGAACAATAATAACAATGACACTTGCAGTATAAGGGTACAGCATTCCTGGTGGTAGTCTTAATATCTTGTTGTCACTTGAGTGTAAAGCTACCCAAAATATACAGTAGCCTGGTTTCTCTTAGCTATTTATTCCAAATCATTAGCACAGTTCTTGTCTGAAAGGAACTGTGTGTATATATATATATATATATATATATATATATATATATATATATATATATATATATATTCTAAGACAAGTAAGAACCAACTTAGACTATTTACAGACCAATGTTGAATGGCATGTCCTGAATATATGCAGACTCATCAGGTATTGTAATTGCAGTTATATTGTTTTGATGTTACACTTTCCAGCAAGCGTTAAAAGTCTAGTTATAGAAAGGCTACCTGCTTCTTCTGTGTCAAGGCAAGAAATGCACATCTGAAGAACTTTAGAAACCCTGAAAAAAACAGATGATAGATCAGCTTGCTCGCTTGCTTTATTCATCAACAAAAAAAAAAATGCTTGATGGTACAAAATATTGGCAGCAGAGTATAATTCTAATTTGATTTCACATTTATGTGCAATACTTTCCTTCTTAAAAAAAAAAAATAATAATAATAATATAAGAGATATAGTATAATGTAAAATTTATAATTTTGGTCATATTCTGTGTCAGTGAAATGTATTTTTTTTCAGGAAATAAAGTATTTTATAGAGCTGTAAAAATAGGTTTTTCTTTTATTTTTACAATTAATTTAAATATTTCTTCTGACGCCCAAAATATACTGTTACGTTTTTCTTTGATTGCGTTCAATAAAACATTACATTATCTCCATTGTTATTTCAAAAGTTTATTAGTTACCCTAAATTACCCTCTTGTTTTTTGTTTTTGTTTTGTTTTTTAATTGAAGCTTTTTAAAATAAACATTTTTTTATTTTTATTTTTTTTAGAAAAAAATTAAACCTGGTGTTAACATAGCATGGTGCTAAATACTTTGTGAATATGGACTTCGGTATCTGACATTAGCAACACCAATATAGTTTGTCTAGTGACCTCTTCTGGTACCATGCAATAATGTACTTAGCAACTTAACCACATCAATCCTGACAAAAAAAGGGACACAAAACACACGCACGCTCTAGAATTACGCCTTTAATTCCCATGCTGAGAAAATTCCAAATAAATACATTTAGTTTAAGGTCATTCTCAAAATGAATTTTTCTCTTAGTTCTTTACAGTTACAGTACAACACAGTTTTAGGGTTATCATTTTCATAGCAGCAATCTGTTTAAAGAACAAGGAGTTGCAATATCTTATTGAGTCACAGATTACATAATCTATTATAAAACATTAATAAAATAAAACTATCAGAATCTAAAATGTTATTGACTGGTACAGTACAGTATACAGAACTAGCTGTGAACTCCCATTACAAAGACTACTCATAGAAACTTAAAACCGTGTGTCAATGGCACACATACAGAACACAGTACAGTACAGTGCAACAATTTAAAAAAACACAATGGGTCTGCTGTTGACTGAGAGAGTAACACTTGCTTTCATGAATGCAAGGACAACATGAAAAATCTTTCAAATAATACAAACCCTTACTCTAACATAGTACATCGCATGTATGTATAGTACACCTGTGTAAAAACATAAATACATGTAGAACTGTACCTGAAGGGAAGGATTACAAGATATAAACCAAACAGTGTTGACATTGATGAAGGCGTTAGTGACACACTTGTCTACGTGACTTACACCAGGCGTTTGGGTGACAGTTATGAATAGAAAAGTGCAATATCACATTAAACACTGTGCACACTTGGAAACAACCATGCTCCCTGAACGACTCAATTGAAGTAAGTGCATTGGAAGAGTGACAGAGAAGACAGTCAACACTGACACACATCATGCTTCTCACATTGAAATACTTTTCTGAAAATCTGTACACCATTTGCATATGCTCTGGCTTTTATTTTTATGAACTAGTAACATTGTTTTTAAATGCAGCTATTTGCTTTACATATAAGTTTTCCAAGTGATAGTCTATGATTAGAGTGTGTTACTGTTGGGTCTATATTCTCTGCTGGATTTATCCGTTACCCAGGTTTATTTACCATCTTTGACCAAACAAAACAAATGTTTTTCCCTTTAGTCTGCTGGTCTTTAGCACATGCATTTCAAAATAATGTGTAAGAATGTAAAAAGAAAAGCTGGTCTTTTGCTCAATTTGTTGGATTAAATTCTAGACAAAACAAATCCCTGTGTTGTGCTTAACATTTGTTTTTTAATACGTACACAAGAATAGTTTAAAAATAACCACATCGTATTGAAATATTAAGTAAACATGTAAAACCTGAAATTTCCAAAAACTACAATATACCGTGCAGCTGGAATCTCTATGGAAACTTAAAAAGCCATTTTCCTGTATGGTGCAAAGAAAGTTTGTTCTTCATGTGATAAAAAAGTAAAGCGATACCATTGGCAGTATGCATGTACACAGCATTATAAAAGAGTAACAATCTCACCACAAAGAAGGGAATAAATATAATGCCATATAACATACGATGCTTTTCATGTTTTCCAGCTCCAGAGATGTAATTAATTTTCTTTGAAAGACTTCACTGCTTTTGTGAGGTTGTTGTAAAAATCAGTCATGCTCGAAGGAAAGAACGAATCCACCACAGATCGGGGGAGATAGCCTCCAAGATCAGTCTGAAAAAAACTGAACAGCTGTGTCTTACTTGGCTCCCTAGAAAGGAAAGGGAGATATTGTGAAGATGCACATGTTCTTATTATTCAATTCTGAACCAATATACGTGGCAAAGTGCAGTGGGAATTTCAGCTCAAATATATTATTGACATGCACAAGAAAACGAGTATGATATGAGTAATTATGCATGTTTTGCATTTATATTTTGCAGATTTTTAATAAAAGCGAAATGAGCCAATATTTCTTGCCAGGAAACTATATATATATATATATATATATATATATATATATATATATATATATATATATATATATATATATATGTTAAAACAAAAACAATGTAAACATTGACAAGGTCAACTCACCCAGGAATGGGTACACAGAAACACCCACAGGGATGGTTAAATCCTCTAACATAGCCTGGCTGAGGTGGGCAACCGGGATGGCCAACATTGGTAGCTAAGAAAGAGTCCACATTTGAGTTTTAACACAATATTTGAAAACACTGCCTATCAAAATACTTGACATGCTGGAGCTTAAATTAATGGTGCTTCATTGATCTTTTATGACAGAAGAGCTTTGTGCTGTAAAAATCCTTCTTGTAAGCAAGCTCTCAGTAGAGAACACTTGACTGGAATAGTCAAAACGAGATGGCATGCAACATGTGTGTGCAGAGGATAAACAGTACAAGCCTTGCCCATTTTAAAACTGCTCGATTGGTTTTGCATCATATTATCTGTCATTTCAGCCTCTTGGCAATGTACTGCACATTGCTAAGATTGCTTTAGCGAGTTAACGCTTAAATGAATACTCTTGGAATAAAGAGTTGTAAATCCCCTAACTTGTGCCAGTCTTACCTACAAAAAGCAGTTCCACTTATCATATGGCACATGAATAAATGGATACCTTAGTTTAAGAAGGACACAATTCTAAATGTTTATTTAGCACACATTACCCACCATTGGAGGTGATGGTCCCATCTTCATAGCGCTTAACTAAAACAACGTCCACAAAGTCTCTTGGAGAAATAATACCCATTGCTGCCGACGGAGTTACTGTTCTGCAGACAGACACCTCCTGCACACGAGTGGAAAAAACAAACAGTTCTTGTACCTGTCATTTTACAGCACAGAAATAAACGGGGCAAAAGACATTTAGAATATTGTTTCCTGCTTTAAAAAAAAAAAAAAATTGGGAATGTACAATGACATGAGAACTTTACTTACTTTTACTTACTGTGTCTACCTTCAAAACAGGCTGCCACTGAAAAAAATCAATATACAATTTATGTGGAACTTTCAAGGTTCCTTTTATCACTCTGGTCATTCTAACCAGCTTTCCACACAGCCACACCCAATCAGCAGCTATGAAACTGAGACAGGTGAGAGTGGGAGTTGAATTTGTCCAAGGGCTGCCACTGATCTGAAAACTTACATCGTCAATGGACTGGATGAGCTCAAATTTTTTGACATTGTTATCCCACTTCACTCGGAGTCCATCTGGCACTGGTTTCAAACACGTCCACACCTTTTCAGGACTTCCATTGATTATCCCTTCTCCTTTGTATCTGGGGTGGAGTGGTGATAAAGGGAAGCATGCCAGTATAGCATTCTACCACCAAGAGGCACACATCAGCATTTTAAGAAAGCGTACTTCAGGACATTTCTAAAGCGCTTCTTAGATTTTAGTGATAAATCGGTTAAAGAAGTTAAACACTTCCAGCTCATGCTGGTTTATAATAACAATTTCACAATATTACAGGATCACCCTAATGTCACATTTTATGTTCTTGCAAATCATATTTCTCTTGTTTTTTTTTTTTTTTTTAATTACAACTTTCTGGTGGATGACAATTTGAGTTTGCAGCATCACCAAAAAATAGTTAAATAACTTTGTGACATAAAAAAATAAATAAAAATAATTTGCTTACAAGTTTCCTGCAAATTCAGAGGATGGCCTCCAGAAGACAGCTACCTCATTCTAAAATAAATGTTTAAAAAAAAGGAAAAAAATTGAATAAAACTCATGATGTATTACAGTAATGATTTTACTATGCAATTCAAACGCTTAATTATAGTCAATTGTGAGCTTTACAGTTTGTCAAAATAAGCCTACTTGCTCAGTGAAATGGAGTGACTTTACCTGAATACCAGTGGTTACAAGGGATTGGACGTTGACCGAACAGGTGAGCTACAGCATACTAAAAGATACACAATACTTTGGTACCATTGGTCACGTCATTGGTCACGTCATTGTCCCAACCCACCAGAATCTCATGATCCTTGCTTTGTACAGCCCACAGCCTACGTCACAATGAATCAGCTGTCAGACAGCATAAGGGAACTAATTGTGTTCTCAAGAACAGACCTCAAACCTAAGTTTTGCTGCTTAAAACGAGAACAAATACACATACAGAAATATAAAATGATATTGTCAGTTTGTCTCGTAGAGAATTTGTAGTGACATCATTAGGCAACAATGCGAGACCATTGTTGAGACTTTCATCTTTCTGTTTTTGCTAAATTAATTTTCAATATTTATATAGAGGCCTATTAAACAAACAAAAAAAAAGAATGAGACACCAGATATACAACTGCGCATACTCACCGTTTTCTTACACATTTTCCATCCGCTCTCGTCTTTGCTGTAGTTCAGTAGATTATCAGCTACTGTATTTGCAATGTGCCTGTAATCCATACTACTGGTGTCGTGCAATTCAAAAAGACAAGGTACCCTACCTGTACTACAGGGACAGCCGAAGGGAAGGCGTAACGTTGGACCGCCCAGTCGACAGGCTACAAATCACCGGTACAGACAGTACAAGAAAAGCAAGGATGCGCTCATTTTAACAGAAAATAAAGACAGTTCCAGTCTCCTAAAAGACAAGCAATATACAGTGAACGAAAAAAAAAAAAAATCTGCAGAAATAGACTACGTGCATATATTACGTATTTTATGCTACAATTTTTTTTGCCCCAAATCCCACAATTTCTAGGTGTACTTATTTGAAAAAATAATAAAAAACACAAATATAGAAGGAATATTCGGATAAACTAATTAAACTATTATAGGTTATCATATTAATTCGAAACGCTCTTCTCTATGATTGTTTTTAAGTGTAAACAAAACAAAAAAGCGTTTTGTAGCAGATATAATTGTATAGTACAGAATGATACTGCTGCTTCTGCAAGCCTCTTCAAACTGCAAAACAAGAGTATTCTGGTATTTGTAGTCCATCGGGACTCATTCTTTGGACTGAAGTGTCCCATGCTAAATATATAAGACTACAACTCCCATCGAGCACCTACATATGAGAATCGTAGCAATAACAAATCGAGGCAGAAAGGTTAGTATAAAGATTACCACATAGTATTAGAGAAAAGTACACCAAGCTTTTACGTGTTAGTTTGTTTTAGAATTAATGTAGTGTAAATATATATTGATATTTTATATTTATACTAAGAAATTATGAAATGAATAAAATACCCATTACAAGTGAATGCAGAATCAATATTAAAAAATAAAAGGAATATTATCATTTTAAATTTTTTTTTTTTTTTAAATTATTATTCCTGCTCCTATTATTAATATAAACGATTATTTTATTTATTTATTTATTTATTTCTGCATCTTGGACATTTGTGACTTAATCAGTACTGTACAGACAAATGAACCCTACACGTGCATATCAGTTTTTAAGAACTGGTCCTGTCCACCTCCTGCAGACTATTTAGTTAAAGATACCTAGAGTCAAGGGTGCAATGGAAGTGCTTTGTAAGTCTGTATATTATTATTTGAGAATTCTTGATCAGAATCTAGGCAGTAGTAACCTAGAGTTCTGGCCTCCGATTGGCTAGGCTAATGAAGACTATATATATACACCCCCTCACCCATAGTTGATGGAAAGCTGGTACGGACATTTCTTAGTACAGTGACCTACTGTTTCATGTGTCGGTCATTTCATCTAAGTAACTACCAGGAGGGTTCCATTATTTAATAGTATACTCCTGGTCCTCTATATAACCCTAGAGCCTGCTATACCCTTACAGAACACCAGGATACCATTAGTACACAGCTTCAACAGCTAGTCGTCTCCTCAAGGAAATCACGTAACCTCAATATTCCTCAAATCTTTGGCTGCATCACGGGATGTTTATTTTTTTCAAGCGAAAATATAAAATAGTAAACGAGCCACAATATTGTCATTGTCAGTGCCTAGGATTTTGGTTTGAAATTGTTTTTTGGAAGGAAGCATATGTTACTTCAATATTGCTTATTTTCAATCCAATAGGGATGAGTGTGTGTGGGGGCTTTATTTACAGTAAATGTCAGAAAAATTATGCAGACCCAGTAAAAGTCAAAGAAGCAGAAGCCCGGCATAT
Organism: Acipenser ruthenus; assembly: GCF_902713425.1. Lineage (NCBI taxonomy): Eukaryota > Metazoa > Chordata > Actinopteri > Acipenseriformes > Acipenseridae > Acipenser > Acipenser ruthenus. The sequence continues at coordinate 26,860,041 of NC_081209.1, forward strand.
GACCAGCAGACACAACGGGCAACACAACAGATTTGCTGACAAAACAACTTATGCTGCATCTTAAGCTCTGTGGGCAGTCAATCTCTTCTGTGACTTTAATATTGTCAAACATCAGAAATAAGTTAGCATTGACATACATACCATACAATTCGTCAAAGGAGATTTAAATACAAAATAGGCTTTAACATTTGTCAATCAAAGCAAGAAAAGTAATATGGTACAGCTTCACAAATTACACTGTCAGACATTGGAACAAATCAGTTCACTTGATCCTGAAACGTTTAAGTCTACGCTGGTCTTTGATTTCTTTTTCGTAAGCTTGCCGCTGGGTTTCAAGTATTTCTCTTTGTTATGAATGACCTGAATGTACTGGTCAGTGCTGCTGTTTTGCTGATCGCTGCTCGACGCGATGGACGCAGAGTCCGACTCGGTTAAGGACGGTTCAACCTTGTGCTTCGTTTTGGGTTTGACATGCGGCTCCAGGTGACGCTCCACTTGCTCCGTGCTCCTGATTTTTGTTCGGGAACGAAACTGGGAAGCTGTGTCTTCCCAATCCATTTCGCAGTTATCTTCGTAGGCTCCATAGCGAACCTTAGCCAGGCCTTTGGTGATGGCCAGCTGGCTGCCTACACTGTCACCGATGTAAAAACGTGCAGGTTGATGGAGGTCTGACAGGGAGCGAGGTCGATGGGATCTACTTAAAGAGCCTCTTCGCATTCCTCCCGCCGCCTCCTCCTCTTCTTCCTCTTCACTGACGTGAGGTTGGTGTGACCTTTGGGGAGTTCGAACAGTGTACCTTTTTATATTCTTCGGATATAACTCCACTATGTCTCCCGGCTCCTCCACCCTGTAGTGCCTCAAGATTCTGGTGGATGAGCGCAGCAGTTTTTTTCTGGCTTCATGCTCGTTGACTATCACATAGCGAGTGGTGTGTGCTCTCCGGCTGATGAAACCCTGGGCCCCTCCTCCTCCCATGGCTTCTGGGTGCACGGGACGGATACTCTTCCTGAAAAGAGGGTCCGAGTGGACGTTCTCTGTAAACCTACTTGAAGGGTTGTAGACTACGTTATGGTAGGACTTTGATCTGCAGGCTCCACTTGCACCACCTTGTAAAGCTCCAGGATGCCTTTTTTGAAGAAAAAAAAACAATAAAAAGGTTTATTTGCAGAGCCTAGTATATGAAGACTGTTAAGTCTTTTTCTTGAAGCTGTTCAGGTTGATCACTTTAAATAAATTAATGACCATAGTTACTTTCTTACATCTAGCACCCCCACCCCCACCACCTTGTCTTCAAGCACCGGATAACTTTAGGATTTCATGGAAGAGTTGAGATAAAGCTTTTACCTGTTAGGAATGTGTTCCATCCTGTGTTTCTGTAAAAGGGGAACGGGTGGGATTTGTGATGCAGTGGTTGCCCTGCTCACATCAGAGCGCGATGCAGACTGTGAGATGGTGCGAATGCTGTTGCCTCTGCTCACTGGTGATTCGAAGTTCATCACGCTGCCATTTCGTCTGGGAGACGAGGAGCGGAGAGAGGACTCCTGGCTGGTGATGTCACTCTCTTGATCTGGCTTTTTATCATTTCCTTCTTGAGTTATCATTCTCGCTATAGAAGCACAAAAACAAGGACTGCGTTAGTTACAACATTCTTCAGGCAACAGCAAATACTAACATATTGGGACAGATTTTCAGAATGTTATGCCCCGTGTTTTTTACTTTTTAGGTAAAAGTAGAAAAAAGTGATTGTCAATAAAACATTTTTTTAAAGGTTGAAATACGTACACACTGCCAGCTGATAAACCTTTTTCTTGTCCTCCGTTCTTTCCTAAAATAAAAAAAAAAAAAACGTCTGTCATTTTCTGATCCTGCTCATAAACCACATGTGACTTTCTGATGACCCTTTACAGAATTGCATCCAAACACCACCGCTGGTCATGCAGGTTAACAAATTCACATATTACAATTGATTTAACAGTATGGTATCTGTTGTGGCACATTTGATAAAGAGTTATGTGTTTGTGCAGACAAATAAAGACAAATCACTTGATCTACTTACTGCACAGACAAATGATACTCACTGTCTGAAGTTGCATTCTCAGCTGGTTGTTGGTGACCTTTAATGATCGTGCAATAGACTGAAGATAATAGATCAGCATGCTGGAACATAAGAAGATACACACGACCTATAAACATTGGATGGCTACTTCCTCTTTGAAGCAGTGTACAGATTGTCTGCTTTGTAGAGCTCCTTGGTACCAGAAATATCAAGTGCATGCAAATCTTATACAAGGCAAAATGTATCCCTTTAAGATGGGCCTAAACATGACTGAATTCTACAGCACCAATCACCATTCCCGTTATTTCAGAATGGGGCATAATCTACATGTCATTTACTGTGGTTCCCAGTGAGCTTGTGTTACTGGGGAAAGTACTTACAAGAGAAGTAACAGAGCAGGAAGGACAACAACAGGGCTGGTGACGTAATCCATCACAGTCCTGAACCATAAAGGGAAATCGTTTGCAACGGTCTCTGAAATAATATCGTAAATCTTTTCCTGGCCACTGCAATGCAAGCAAAGAGTGAATTAAAGAGTAGCCAGGCATGTGCAGATCGTAGGTCTTCAGTTTAGTTGGGTTCATGATGGAGCTACTGTCCGTAAGGTTGGTGAGCTGGCAAAGATGTGTATTTAGCCCTCATTCACTGAGCTACATCTGTGCAAATATTGTTATTTTAGTTGTTTTAAATCAACAAACATTCTCTGTCATCACAGACACTGACCTTTTATGTACATTTTTCTTAAACAAATGCTGCACCTATGTGTAAATAAAAGAATAATCATGGCTATAACAGTCTCTTAGCATTACAATTGTAAAGCAATGAAATGATATAAAAAGAAGGTTACCTGAAAGGTCCACAGGTTGCTGATGGTCTGTATCTTGCGATAGCAAAAATCGTTGGTAGCATACACAAGAACAGCATAAACAAAAGCATTGTAAGGTAGAAATTATTGGATCTGGGGAAAAATACAATGGGTCCTGTTAGATAAATATAGCAATTGCTTTTTTACAATCAGCTAAAATATGACATAGCTAGTGATGAATACAGTTTACAGATTATTCTAAACAATGATTAAAAATGACTTACATACTGTAAATCAGTAAGCGACATATATGTTAGTGCATGTTAACAATATGATACAAGGGTTAATACAAAAATATATGGATGCACACCAATATTCTGCATACAACTATATGAAAATCCAGAGCTAAAACAAAGAGCTGTGCTCATAAAGCTTTAGCACAGCGGTAAATGCATTGGGCTGTGGTGCATTTACTAGCACGCTAATGTTTTATGAATATGGACCAAGGTGGGCCACTCTATATGCATCGACACATCTCAAACTGCAGGTTAAATTGACAGCACTTCCTTCAAGGAATCAGATGTTGCTTATGGTAAAAAAGCATGTGCATTGAGGCTGCATGAATGATCAACTTCTATCATGAGAGAAAAAGTCAATACTGCAGGTTTAATAGCTGCCTTCAGTGTGATAGGATTTGCGGACTTGTGAGTGGGTGTTTAAAATTTATGAGCATTTTTTTCTGGTTCATGTAAAGGACTTTTGTGTCACATTAGATTAAGAACGGTTGAAATAGATAGCAGCAAGATTTCACATCTGGAAGTGACTGATAAGCCAAGAAAGAGGCAGACGTGAGGCTGTTAAAGAGATCAAGTTAAAAACGCAGGACTGTCACTTCCAGCAATAGTGGTAGGAACTGTGCTGATGAGCGACTAGTGGGGTAGCTGGTCATGCCATAGTTGCACTGGTTGAGGTCTTGGAGTTTTGCTTCACCAACCAAAAAGCAACTATGAAATTACACTATGGATGTACACCATATATAGCCCAGTACCAGCGTGGATGTCAGGGTCTGTATTCTAGAAATTAACGTGAGAGGCTTGTAAGAATCGCCTGGCGACCCTTACAATATTTCAATGTGAAAATATGATCTATCTTTATACAGAAAATAGCAGGCACACACGATGTGGAATTTAATCGGGTGTGCTGTGCATTTAAAACCCACTGGATACTGGCGATTCCAAAAAGTGCTTCAGCCACAAAACACTTTTTCAGGTAATGGCCCAGTGATTGTGGAAGTGCTGTAGTAAGGGATCTCATATTCCATTGTTTTTAAAAAGAAGATGGAAGTAAATGCATTTCTTTCCTAAAACCGCATTCATCCTGTAGTTATAAGGGGTTTACGCTGTGAAGACATAAGACTTCTATAACTAAAGTGAGCTGCCCCATTACTCCATTAGTCTGAACTGACCTTGAGGCTCTGAAGACCTGCTGATGTGGAACATTGCATGTTAAGACTGCCCAGCTCCTCAAGTACATGAGCCCTATCAGCTTGAGAACATTGACCGCTGGAAGGCATGGCGAAAAGAAGGCGCCCATCCTGAAATGGGGATCAACATTGGAATAATGTATTACTTTAGCATGTATAATATACTGTATTGCAGCCTTCCATTTTTAAAGATGTGCCATAGTTTAAACACTGTCGTTTTTTCTTGTGTTCATGCTTCAGTCCCCAACTGGGAATTGGCCTGTCTTGACTAAACATGATTTAATAATAAATAAACAAAATGAGATTAATGCTCTCTAGTACAGTGTTTTAGGAATTATGTAAAACTGATGTCCCAATAAAGATCTCACAGGATAAGTCTGGGCCCTCTCAAGGTTTGGGGGTGAACAATAGTTGGAATTTGGATTTATTCACATTTACTGGTTTATTTCTGGTTTACAAAAGATGAACCTCATGTTTGCAGCAGATAGACTCAGTCAACAACAAACTCCACAATAAACTCAATGACTGTAGAACTGTAGTGTACAAATCTTGAAAATTATGTTAAAAGTTTTAGTAGGTGTATATCAATATTCCCTGTGCTCAGTTTCCCAAGACAAGGCAAGTTAGCATGTATAAATTGTTTAATGCTTAGTGCATGCTTTAGCATTAAATTATTTAATAACACAACGGTAAAGCTTTTATTGGATGTTATTTGGTTCATTCAAACACAGCGCCCAGCCAGACAGATATGCCTGATTGTAGCCAGCTAGTTTTGCATTGTATTAATGACGTACAATTTCTTACATACCATATCATCCCTTGGTTGTAAATCAAATGGAGAACATTTTCAGCAATTTTAAATTCTCCATATTCGGGCTGTAAAAAAAACACAAAGTGCATGGAAGGTTGCAAATGAAGATCAGCAAGACCAGAATTAAACCTTATAGAGAAACTCCGAGACATACTTACAAACTTGCTCTCCAGATCCCAGCACCAGCAGTCACTCAAGTAGCGAACAAAAAGCCCACGGATAAAATCAATCAGGAGGATACTCGCCACAGTAAATAACATATCAATAATGGAAAGCTTCAACATTTCCTGCAACAAAACATTACATTCATGAGCACTGGGTTTCAGATGGTTTATGTTTAAATAATTACAGCTTAAAAAATGATTATTTTAGTATCACAGCAAGAATATGAATGTGCATTTTAAAATGTTACAGCATTTGCAAAATCACTTTCTGTACTTGGTTTGACATGATGACGTTTTACCTGTCCAACATAGGTTTCCCAGCACTGGTTTTGCTGGGACTTCATGTTGTATTCATACAGAGCAGTCTTGTTGAACGCTAGTGGTATGATTGCTTTGGTTTGGTTTTCCTGAAACACTACACTCATCGTGCTGTTCCTGCTCTCTGTGAAATCAGGCAATATGGTGGACAGGTTCTCTTCTTCAGGGAGTGCTATAGTGGCCAGGAATGCAGTAGAATCTGACCAGTTGCTTGGAATGCTGGACATTTCCTGGAAGGAAAGAGCATGGTCAAGCTTTGATTTTCCATCGTGTTGCCTATAAAGACATGCCAAAATAACAGGCTACAGGATAGGATCTTGAACCATATCAAATTGATCAGACTTTGAAGACAGGGTGCTGAGCTGTGTGGCTTAGTGTCTCAAACCATGCCTGAACATTTGTGAATTATTTGTGAAAAGTTTTCAGCCTGTGGTCCCAGACTTACTTGTATAAAACACCACATACTTACATTAGAGCAAAGCTAAATCCAAACTCATACAACACATTTCAACCAATGTGAATACATCTTATTACTATCAGCAAACACTATTTGGTGTGATGGAAGTATAGTTAGGTAATGGCCATCTGAGGCACAAACATGGTTACTTTTTATTACAGTACAATACATGAGGTTTGTGTTTACAGAGAGCATGTTTTTGTGTTTAAGGTGTATGTATTATAAAGGTATATAACATTATTTTTCACATTGCTCCAATATAAGTCAAAGCTGAGCCATCTTAGGCTAAGTGTTCGTTTACATTTTAAACAGTACAATATATATATTTAAATGGTAAATGGTGTAGTAATGTCTACTAATTCAAACTCCGTGCCAGTCCAAGGGGAGGATTATAAATGCATGTAACTGTGCAATGGGTGTGGTCGTAGACGCTCTCATATATCAGGGTCATTCACAAAGCAATCAGACGCGTCTCTGGGGAAATTACATACTTAATAGGGAAGCACCTCAATGGGCTAAATCAGCTCCAGTCTTTCCTGGTTTTTATAGTGTGCTATATGTAGAATTTCAAGTTTCTTACACACCCTATCACATGCACAGTTTTATCAATTAGAACTGGCTGTGAAATACCAAGTGCCTCAACATTGTCTGAATAGACAAACACAGTAAGAAAATAGCCAACTATCATCCTTAACCCTAACCTACATGCCTAACCAAACTGTTACTTGAACTGTTACCATATTGCACTAGAAAAGACTTCTACAAGCACCTCATCAGAAAACATTATATATTAGTTACTGGTAATGCTAAATCCTAACTGCAGTGTAAGATAAGAAGAGTACTTACAGCTGAACTCATGATGTTCACTTTGTCCAACAAAGCAATGATTAAGCTGTACAGGTTTCCCAAGTACAACACAAGAACCCTGACAAAATCAAACACAACAATTATACAAACTTGAGTGTGTAACTCAGGACTGTGAGGATTTTCACCTAATTTATACAAACTTTTGTGATTTTAAAATCATTGTGTTCATAAAAGAAGATAGGGAAATAATAGGCTTTATTTTTGTACTTTAATGAACATGGATCCTAGTAAAAATGAGTTGAGGTAAAGATTTGATCAACATTCTTCTAGTTCGAGTGCAGAATCCTTTACCTGGCAAGCTGGAACTGCAGCATAGTTCTGGGGTGGTACATCTCTAGCTGGGCAACAAGTTCAAATGCAGAAGGTGCAATCATGGTGATAAGTGAGACCACCACACTGACCTAATAAAACAACAACAGCACAGCCACAGTGAGCCATTTCAAAATAAGTAATAATAAGAAAGAATTTAGTCATAAATGATACAATTATACAACAAAACAACACTATCCAGAAATCTGTCAGCATTTAATAATTTAATACAAAAAAGGTTGTTTAATGAATATTGGGTGTAGCTGCATCTTTCTTTGTACTAAATCCTTTCCCTAAAAAGATGTCTCCTGCGTTAATGTTCTCATTATATTAGTGATGCTGTTTTCAAGATTAAAAATAGAATTGAAAAGAACTGATAATTATGTTGACTGACAAAAAACCCATCCCAGATACATATAATAGATTATAGATGAAGGTGATCTTACCTCATTCTTTTCCCACAGAGTCAACTCAGGCTTCTCTTGCTCAAGCTTCTGGGAACGGTCAACAACAAAATAGATGATGTAAATACTGCCAGCAAGTGAGAGAAGGACCAGGATATTCGCAAGGATTCTTAAACTTATCAATACAGCCCTAAAAAAAATAAAATAAAATTATAAGCATTAATTATAAATCACATACTGGTATCCGAAATCAAGCAATCACAGTTACAGATTTGTCCAAATTAAAACATACCGCCCTGTGTACAAACGTCATCCAAGAGAGAAAGAAAAATAGAAGATCATCTTCATTTGTGTCCTATTTACCATATGACACATTTAAAGATGGTGTGTAGGGTGTCTCTAGTTTTTTTCTTAGTAGAGGGATTTGCTAACCCACAAAAGCTGGAAATATAACAAAATGAGTCACTTTGATATAAAATAGATTTACGTTATATTAAATGTTTTTTTTGTAAAAGTCGTCCTATTATAAAACAGGTTATAAATTGGCGAGGTGGTGTGCTGCGTGTCAGTGTGCAACCTTACAGAAAGAAATATAGGTTCGGAGTCAACAGTTTGGCTACATAGCCTTCTTCAAGGATAACCCAGAAATAAAGCTTGGGGAATTAGTATCTTAGTGTAGAATATTCTGTTACTGTACAAGTAACCAGGCAGCAATTTACTGGTGCTGGACAGTGATTTACTCACAGCCATCCTGGGGAGCAGAAGAATGAATTAAGGTGCATTGCTGCAGAGGTTCTGTCAGAGGAGGAGGACTGGTAAATCACGGATAAATAAATACAGGGCGATAATGCAAATGAAGATTCAATCTATGCACCATATGCATTTGCCATCGTGTTAACAGTTTTAAAGGGCTGGGAATTCTTTAATTGCAGAAAGTGTTCAAGAAGAGGCGAGTGATACTGCAGTGCTTGGCTATACATGACAGTTACTACTAAAGTTACCGCTCTGTTGAGCCACACTACAAGGTAATAAAGCTCAAAAACAGCGATGTGTGACTTTTTTTAAAACTGCATCTCATTGTAGACTGACCTAGGCACAGATCACTGCAAAAGGTACACAGGACACGGAGATACACTCAAATACAGGAACAAGCTCACTAAGTTGTACAAACGTGAATGGCTATCTGCACATTTCTAGACTTTGAATACCTACAGGCTTGTGTCTTTCTTCTTTTCTTGTTCTTCTAAAATAGCTTCCTTTGGAAACATGTAAGCAAAATGTATAATTAGTTGGCGGTTAAAGGAATGCCACGTCTGTGGTAGAAAAAAAAATGATACACACAGAGAAAATGTCCATATGTACAATTTTGGATCTTTAGTATGGGTTATATAGCCTTTTTATAATGACAGTGCTGCACACTGGCTAACAAAATAATGTACTGGTTTTGGAATGTAATGGTACTTGTATTATTGAGACTTTTCTTCATGATATGTTGAAACTTAAATTCAAATACACCTTGATTTCATTCAATTTGCTTTTGTCTAAATACCGTTTTACATAAACTCCTATTGGGTACTATGATGTACCCAAACAGTAGTTGTGTCCTGTCAGTTACACTGCATATCAATTAACACAGAAAGGCACTCAGTGAATCAGATACCTTTTCATTCGTAAAACTACTGAAGATTTTAGATTAGCTTTAATTAATAGCCCCCCCCCCCTTGGGAAATCAGCTGCAATGAACAGCACATAAGCTACAGTAGCAGGTAATCTGCTACTAAATTAACACAGAATGATCATTGGAAATTAAATCAAGGGGACTCTATTTAGTAATGCAGCCAGCTGCTTACCCTGATGTTGTTCACTATAGCAGCTCCCTTGCTCTGTGCAGCCTCTGGGTTTCCTATCAGGTAGTCCCAGGCACAAAACACCCTCCAGCAGAAAGTGTAGTTTTCATCTGAGGCGCTGGCGAAACTCAATCTGGAGTTTTTGGCCATTCTGTGTTAAAGGGAAAAGGAATCATACAGGATTGAGGCACTGGCATTTATAACAGAAGCTGGTCATCGCAGACAACCATGTGGAGCTGTAAATTACTCGGCTGATCTTCACTGCACCACATTTCCAGTTTCCCCGACACAACATGGAATTAGCTTCCCTGGGAAACAGCATCATCTTTTATTTTATAATATGAAAGGGTTAGGAAAAAAAAAAACAGTTTGAAATATATATTTTACTATATAAAAATATGATATAAAGCATAAAGTATTCACTGCGGACAAAAACATCCAATACAACACATAACGATGATACTATTGGTGACCAGGGCTGGATAAGTGATGGTGTTGTCAGGTACCCATATGCTTGTTGTACCCACTGTTTGTTTACTGTACTGCCCGCTATTAAGGACCTTGCCTAAACTGGAGATATCCAAGAAAACAGGCACATTTGATCTGTGGTACTAACACAGGTGTGTGTTTTTGGGTTAATCTATTATTGTTCATCAATTTTGTCTGCTTCATGCATTTCTTTTCATTAGTATATCCCTCCAGGTTATTGATTCAGCCCTCGTTGCAGATTAAAAAATCAAATGGTCAAAAAAGAAGATAGAGTAAGAAATTAAAATTTTAAAAAAAATTACTTTCTTAGCAGAATGATGAAGCTGTAGGCAAAAACAGCCATCCCGACCATAAAGTACGCCAAGGGCAGCCGATAACCAGCGTTCCCAATCTTCCTGTCTTTGCCGTAGTAGCCATAAAACAGGACAGAGTACTGGAGGTAGCCCTGTGAAGAAACCAAGAGACAGATTGCGCTTCAGATAAAAAGCCATTGAATTAATGAAATGCTTGTGCAATTCAGCAAGGTGCGGTATTGACAAAGCTATAAAACACGCTGATAGGCTTGCCCCCAGTGACCAGATGGTGTCCAGGTCTTGTGCTGATGCAAGGTGCTCCTTTGGAATGGTCTTGCTGCTCGTGGTTCCAAACGGTGCTCCTGCCAGCAGCTAAATTAGAAATAAAAAAAAACACACACACAGATGGGATTGTGTGACTGGTGTGGCTTTATTGATATCTCAGGAAATTGCATCGGGGCTCCGTGACAGAAAAACTTGAATAAATCAGAACTTCTGACTGGAGCCAAAGTGCTGCCGTGTTGCTTGTTGCCTGTGATGCCATTGTATTGTTATTTACTTAAACAGGTTGAAAATAACCTCAAAGAGGCATCTATAACCTTTACAGTGACATCCATTTTTTTTGCTATACTCAGCATGAAGCATTACTGCTGAAATGTAAACGATGATATAGATAATGAATGGAAATGTGTTCAGTTAAATGGTTAATGGGAGCGATAAGGGCTAATAAACAATACAGATTTAAAGTGAATTAAGAAACATAACAAGTATGTATAGTTCAGCTACAGAGCCCATACAAGCAATCTTACTCTCGCCAGGCTGATGATATATGGCTTTTACTTACTTCTGGTAATACCACAAAAGCTCCCGTCATTACAGTTAGTACAATGTTGATTCCAAATAGCCACCTCAGGAAGATAAAATATGAAGCCACTCCAGAACCAAAATGACCTGTGAAGAATTGAAGACAGTATAAAGATGTTCTGCAGAAAACAAAAAGTCCTATTTTAGTGGTCTGAGAGTAGTGACGGATCTCAATGCAATTGTTCTCATTTAGTGCTCAATCAGTCATGTTGGGTTTTTTTTAACCCCCACTAAATGCAATAAAAACACACTGGAAAGAGAGCCACAGAATCGCAGGTCTTAGTTGTCTTCTAGAACTGTGTAATAGGGTTTTCAGATGTTACACCATATCTAATTATTTTCATTTTTATCAGCAAGCAACTCTTTCTAATCTAATGACTTTTTTTTTGTCTACTTTGGAAAGAAATGAATGCATCTGAATATCCCCAGCCTAAAATAAGACTGCATACAAGTTAGCACTCACTCTCAATCTTCTTGATTCTCATTTCCCAAGGAATAAAAAGGACGACTATATTATATGCCAGGCGTGACAGCTTTCTCAGCATCTGAAAGCAATAACAGGCAAGTAAGAGGAAATAAATAAAGCAATGGATGGACTACACGTTTTGAAGCTATACAGTTGATTATATTAATCTTTTTTTTTTTTGCTAGCTCAGTACCACACAGCAGGCTATACACATGAGTCATTATAGAGAAAGCTACATGTGTTAACAACTTTGATCCAGCTGTGTTTTGCTGTTTGTATTTAGAGTGTCATAATATGGATTCCAGAATAAATAAACATTTTATTAAAGTTTGAAGCAATTATTAACATGACATATTCCTTATTCTTAGAGCGCCGACAATACACTGCGGCCACAATATTATGTACTATTACTGCAAACAGAATTCCGTACAATTGCAGCACAGTATTGTCTATGTGGAACACACCACTTTTTTTAGATACTTTGAAATACCTACATCACATTTCTCACTAGTTGACCAGACAAACCCAACAGCAGTAGGATATGCAATGAAAACCAGCTTTTATCCCTGAATACCCAGCATTTAACCTTGATAAAACTAAATATTAACTGCTGAGAAGTTGCTTTTGGAAAATTATTACTGTGCATTTTAAACTTGAGGTGAAACAAAATAAATGGAGAAGGGGTCTTAATCTTCCAAAAGCTGGAGCAACAAAAAGCAATCTTTCAAATTAATAAACCATCATCAATCTGCACGGTAAATGTCAATTCATTTTAATGGTGCTACCAAGATTTTATTGCATGCCTTTGGAGCATTTTAATTAAACTCAGCAATTACAACTGGCTATAAATTTTCCTGTCGGTTTTGAGTTAACGCAAAGGCTTTCTGTTAACTTCAGTATGCAGCTTTAAAAGTTGGAACGATAACCTGGAAAGTTTATAAATAGACACAAGAGAAATAGATAATTACAGAAAGAGAATGGCTAGTCAAGATCAAATCCTTATGACCAAATTAGAAATAAAAGTTCTTAATGTTTTTTAATGAAAAAACAAAGAAACACACAAATACTGGATTGTGCAAATGATAGCATACTAGGAATTCCAAACTATTCTTATTGAGTGACATTTAAAGTTGTTAATTGGAGCAGGCTACAGCAATTAATGCATTTGGACTCAATGCTGGTCTTACCTACTTCTGTTTCATTAGGGTGTCACAGTTAATTCAAATATAAAGCATTCATAGTCCATGGGGACTATTAAAACCTAAATGAAATTATTAGAAATCAGTTTACCTTTACAATACCTATTCTCCTGGGGGATATTTCTTATCACTCCAGTAATCTTATTTACTTAGCTGCTCTCATCTTAATATTAGCACTCCAGTGTTCTCTACTTACATTTCATGAACCTTTAATAATAAAGATTAACATTACTTTGTGTGGGATCCATTCAATCATCAATTTTGTCCCCTCATTTTATAGCAAATACATTACGGAAAATCATGAGCTCCAATCTGCTGATTGAGATGAAGTTGCTGTCCGCATATAAAAATGCTCCTGCTAAGTGCAGGCTCCACGGCTTGTAGATGACCCCACAGTATACTCTGTGGTACTCATACAAGAGACACAGTTTGCTTTATTGAAAAGTGACCTACTTCTGCTCCAGCAGCTTGATACCCTCTGGTCCTGGTCAGCCTGCCTTCGAACTTCAGGACAATTTCTTTAGCTTGTCTGAAAATAAATGAAACCATTAAATCTGTCATCAAAACATTTCAGACTGAAGACCTCCTGCTTGTAAGAAATAAAAACTATATAGAAATGTTGACTGGTACGAAATAAAAATTTACTGCAGAGAAGGGCACTGATGAGGCTGTTAATAATAATAAAAAAAAACATTTTACTGCTCCACAGCTCACTAAACTTGCCATTTCCAAGGATACAGAATGTGCTTTTTCTTTTGCTACATAAATGCATGTATTTAATGCATTCCCCTTTTACAATATAATACAATATGTGTACATTTTTTTACAAAAATATATGTAAAAAAAACATCACTACAAATTCCCAAGGGTGGTCATCGCCAGACCTATTTGCATACCTTGGAGTTCAACTCAATTGACTCATTTTCGGTTAATCCTTTTTGAAAACTGCCTGAAAACTATGCATTCATATTTTTATATCAACAGTATATACTGGTATCAACCCTATGTTTTAACACTGCAGAATACACAGTAGTAAAACAGTGTGTCTACGGAACATGGTTACAATTCACCAGGTACTGTTGTCAAAGGTAGATGGATATGTGTTCAGTCTAATATGATCAGTGGCATGGCATTTCATCAAAGCAAATGGTCCACTTGCAGTGAGAGCATGCTAACATCCACAGTCCACATGCTAACAATAAATCACCTTCCTTACGGACCGGTGTAAGCAGATGCATGGTGCAGTATGGCTGGCTGTGATGTTGTTCAAGTCTAAGCAAAATTATTCAGAGCAGCCACAGTGTTTCATAGATGTATTACTTGAGCACTTTGAGTTTCTGTCTCATTGGCCACGATCGGGTTCTAATGTTGGCGATGATCTCCTTCTGAATCTGAATATTCTGAAAGATTTCTTCGGGGTCATTGCTGTCGGTTCTTTCATCACCTTTATCATCTTCATCTGAATTGCTGAGATTAAAAAGCAAGAGCAAAGTTTCAGTAGAGAATACACATGTACAGATGCAGTATATGTATTCAGCATAATAGTAGCTTTAACACATCTTATGCAGAATCTAGACCCACAAAGTAGGTTTTTTTTTAGACATATTATAATCTGTACAATATTTTCTACTTTTCATTTTAGTATTGCAAATTGTGAAATAGTAATTGTATTTGTAAATGTATTCAATAGCAATTTGGTGAATTTCAATTCATAATGGCCTATATATTTTTTTGCTAATAATGGATGGTTTGTTTGCAGCCCTCAATTGTTTGAACCAGTAAAAAATATATAAAAGATTGTACCTTTACGTCCTATACTACATAAGAGTTATTAAAAGCATTTTAATAACAAACGTATTTGTGTTTTAGGTTGTGTCCAAATAACCTGCATTGTGAAATCAATTAAATTGAACTACTACTTTTTATTAATATCTCTCAGTGTAATGCATTCTCATATGATCTACTTCTCTGCTGCATGAGCATCAAATAAAATATGCCAGATTTAAGATCTGTGTGGCTTAGAGTGCTTCAAAATAATTACATCAAGATACAATAATGAATTAGAAAAACAAAATACTTTTAGATTGCCATACGGAGAGTATATATTTTCACAGTACAACATTAGCCTAAAAAAATATATATCTGTCTTGCAGTAGACATTTCAACGGAGCCCTCACCAGGCAATGCATGTATAGCTATATAACAATGGCAAAATGTTTAATATCATATTTTTAAAAAATATTTTCCAATAACTGGA
Organism: Acipenser ruthenus; assembly: GCF_902713425.1. Lineage (NCBI taxonomy): Eukaryota > Metazoa > Chordata > Actinopteri > Acipenseriformes > Acipenseridae > Acipenser > Acipenser ruthenus. Next base: position 26,875,130 of record NC_081209.1, read on the forward strand.
GGATAAAGAACAAACATGTTTATTCAGGTTATGTTGTGTATGAAAAAAAGAATGGTTTAGAAAAGAAGTGGTCCAGCTACCGACTTTAAATGTTCTGTGCAGATTTTATCCTGACACAAAAAACAACATTACAGGAAAGTAGCAACAGTAATTCAGTGTGTGTGTGTATATATGTAGAAATATAAAGGTTTTCCTACCTGGCTTGTTGGTCTTGGTAATGTGAATAGATTCTTCTGGAGTTCTTCCTCACACTTTTGCTTCTTTTGGAAGATCGGGCAGATCTGGTAATCGACACAGGCTCACTCACAGTTGACATTTCGAATGTTTTCTTTTCTGTGTGTGTGTGTGTGTGTTCAAACTTTCAGCTCTCCAGATGAGCAAACCCTTCCTGTAATCCACCAGTCCCCCAAAGACAGGCAGTGCTACCTGCTGACATGATCCCTCATCGGAGTGTGACAGAGACCCCCAGTGGCATGAATTTAACTAACACAATTACTCCAATCAGAGTCCTATTGACCACCTCTTAAAGGGGAACAGCTACAGTGCAGACACTGTGCTCGTGATGTGACCACTGCTGCAGAAGCAGTGTGCACTAGACTAAAGATGTACCAGGAAAAATGACAAATACTTGGGGCTTATTAATACATTTTCATCGGGGTATAACTACAGTGCAACTGCTAAATGTTTGTTTATTTATATATATATATATAGAAAGATGTACCAGTTACCTTTTTTTCATTGTAAGGATTTTCTGTATGTGGCAGCAGGATTCGTGTCAATTAAATGGTGATTATGGACTATTTTGAAAAAGCTGGCTAACATTATATTACTCCAAGATAAGAGTTAACGAAGGTTACACTTTATTCACCAAGGTGATTAGTGAAAAAATCTGTTGTTTGTGGCTAGAGTTCTGAATGTGTTGACTTTTTTATTAATATCCGAGCGATACACTATACTGCATTCTCAGTCAGCAATGGATAAGAACAGTACTTTAACTTATATACAGTATATATACAGTATATATATATATATATATATATATATATATATATATATATATATATATATATATATATATATATATATATATATCGCTTTACATTGCCAAGGTGCTATACAACCATATTTGGAGCACTAGGCAGTACACTTTGTAAACAGCACTGAGCAATTGGACTGAAAATGATTTCACAAATGTGAAACATGGCTGTTTTTACACTGTTTATTCTAAATGGATATTGAACTAGGGCAATGAGCCAATAGCAGTCTCAGTGGCCCATGCAATAACCCCATCGTTTCTGACCTGTTATATTATCATGTCACTGTCACTGATTTTGTGATCTTTGAGCTTGCTAAACTCTAAATGAATACCATCAAGGGGATTACAGAATAATAAGCACCTTACCCTTAACTAATACAGAAATTAATACAGTAACCATTGCGTAATCTCATGATTACATGTTCTTTCGTACTTTGTTAATGGTACAAATTTCTTAAGATTTCGGGGTTTTTAAAAAAAGAGCACCTGCAACATTATTGCCATTGGCTGTATGTACAGAACACGTCTGGGCAGATTTTTAATTACTGTACATGGCAGAAATAGTAATGGCACAGACATCAAACATCCCCACTCGGAAGTTACATCTGAGGCTTGTTAACAAGGTATGATAATGTGCCAGATGTTCATCTGGCTTCAGGCTTTACTTTGCAGTGGTTTAGAGTACGACAGAAGGCACATCAGTACTAAACTAGGCTTTATAGAATATTATAGGCACAAAACATTAAACTAAAACTATCCTTGGGTGTGCTATACTATATAATGCATTACTGATAATATCCTACACTCTGGGGAATACAAGTGAAAAACAGCTGGAAGAATAAACACATATTCTTGTGCAAACACATATTATCTGTACAACAGATAGCTCTGAATTTGCCAGATTGACTGATAGTTTGCAGACACTTCTTAAAAGCTACTAGAAGAAAGGGTTTGGCGTAGTTGGTTGCTAGCCTTCCACCCAGGGTTTTGAATCCGAGTCAAAAGTGAAATAAGTTCTCAAATTTGGTCACGTCACAAAACCACGGATCAATTAGTACGAAGACTGAACTGCTCCCTCACCCCCTGAGAGCTGCCAAAAGAAAGCTAGGGCAACCGTTCAAACTCCTTAACAACATAGATAATGATGCTATGTCTTGCAAAATGTGTGTACGCACCATTCAGTTTGCTGCTGGAAACTTGTTAACCTGTTAAAACCCAATACTTTAAGATAAGAGCGGTTTTAATTGCAGTAGCTGCTACGGTACAAAAGGTCACGGGTTAATCATAGTTCTAGTTTGAAGCACTGTTGAGAGTAATTTAATTAACAGCAGCCTTTTTCACAAAGGTTAATCTGGGAATCAGATCCACTGGGGTTATACAAGTGCCTCTTATCTAATGCAATACAAACACAGAAAAGAAGAGGTGAAAAGGATGGTAAATGAGGAGAAGGAGGTAATGCGGACAGAACCATAAACAGATTTTAAAGAACATTTAGGCGTTTGCAGCTACAGTAGCAAAGAGGCCCAGAATTACGACATCAATATTTATAAGCGCAATTCATATCAAAGTATGATAAGAAAAAAAATCCAATGACATTCTATTGTTCCATTTTGCAGTGATTTTGCAGTGTTTGCTGAGGATCACAAAAACCATCACCTAGCAATCACTAGACATTAAAATCAGATTATATTAGTGACTAACACAATAAGCTCTTAGCTAGTCTTATGGGAATTGTTCATGAGAATTTCAGTACTGCATGGGTAATTCATTTAGAGAAACGTAATTACAGATTCATAGGAGAATAGTTTCATGGTTTTTATTGCTTAATTACAGAGTTACCAGCTTGGAACAAATGTACAGTTACTGCAGTACTGTTCAGAACCCACAACATTCTGATAATACCAGTCACTGGATCTCTTTAGTTTGTTGGGTTTGTAATCACTTTCAATACTGCCGGGTATAAAAATTCTTTATATTACCATACTCAATTAAATGTCTATTTTTAATGGATCTGCTAATCAGACTGCTAATTTCATACTTTCACACTTAGGTGCCAAGAATGAGCATTTTACTGCTGTTGCTACTAACTAGTCTCTTCAGTGCACTGTCTAGCACACATAGGAATGTAACACTCCTGTCAATTTCTTTTGAATCTCTATTTCCAAATACATTTACCTATAATATAATATAATGTATCATGGACAGTTCTATAGCTGTCTTTTAAGGTTTCCTGCTCTTTGTTCATTTCATGGCTTATAATCTGTTTTTTATTCTATTGCACAAGCTTAAACGGCTGGCTACACATTGCGATAAGTTGATTTGCAGTTTATGGCTAAGTGCTGCTTTTATAATATCGTATTTTGGCATAAACAAGTTGATGACAGTTTTTGTTTTCAGTGAAAGTGTTGTTTTTCCTGTATTGATACCTTTTCTGTGTAAACTGTAACATGATTCCAAGGATGTTGATCCTTGCAGGGAAACAAGCTTATGCACGGATAATACTGCACCATTGTCTTGGCTGTAGGTCTAAGGTAAAACACCACTGAGTTTTAAATAACTTTGCAAAATCATTTATTTGACCTAAACTGACAATGTATAGCTGTAATGTTATAACAGCCCATTACAAATGTCAGTCAGTCAGAGTTTAAATGAGTTTACCTGCCCCATTGACGTAATTATGCGTCTCCTGACTGATTGCAGTCAGACTGTCTGTCTCAAGCTTCACAAGTGCTTTAAAAAGAGATGATTTCCAGCTTCACTATTACAATACAAACAATAATAAAATAATTAAAACATATGTACATTATTAACATATATGTAAAGCGTTACACTATGTATTTACTGTATGTTTAAACAATGTCCAAAAACTGACTTTCCGCCCGTATGACAGTATAGGTTTTATCCTGCCATCTGTCTTAACTATTTCTGTTTTGATGCACAGTAATTGATTTGTATTATGTGCTGCTTGCCTGTACAATGTTGACCAGGTCAAAAAAGGAAACTAAGTTTTAGCCTGTAGTGGGGAGGGCCTGCCATCGTCTCATCTGACCTGTTCTGTGAGGTCTCTCATCCAAGCACTGGTGAGCCTCACTCCTGGTTCTGAGCTCAGATCAGAGGAAACGGCTGCAGAAAGCATCGACAGAAACAAAGAACATAAAACAAATATAAGGAAATATAAACTGCAAACCATAATCAAAATTAAATACTGTATAGGTACATGCAATGACGAAGCTTTTGAGAAAAGGGGCTAAATTAGATGCAATATATATAATCCACACTGGTTTCTTATTGAAGCTGACGTGTTTTGTTCCACAACTTCAACATCCAACACGAGAGTCCTGAAATGCAGATGGCTATAACACATGACTTTAATGAGTGCAGGCAAGTACAAATATAATACTCAAATGACACTTCATTTTTAATGCTGTTAGGTATATTATGACCCCAGATGATACTACGGGTTTACTCAAAACGACAGTCCAGATGCATTAATTACCAAATGCTGCACTTTTTCATCACTCCCTGATCACAGATACTTTCCTAAAGTCTGGATAACAGCCAGAGTTCTACTGCTATACAAATGAGGCGTGAGGTTGTATCGGAGAACAACTGAACCACTTTAACATCAAAAAAGTCTTTAAAATAACATTGTTGCAACCACCATGTAAAAGGCAGTTTCTATTCATGTATTGATACATCCCAGCTCAGAAATCTGTGTGGGTACAAGTCTGTCTAACTACCTATTTATGAATGAATTCAATTATTTTACTCAGCAACACACACACACACACATACCTACCTACCTGTATGTAAGCGGGACAGGTCTCACTTCAGGATAGTTATTCATTATCTCTTGTACATCACTAAGGACAGGTTTTCCCTCTTGAGACAGTCTATTAACTCAAACGAGTGGGAACCTCCTTGGTTATACAAAAAGCAGCATTCATTCCTGATGGTGTTCATATTCTGATACCAGATGATGCTGTATGAAGTATTTGCAAAACTGTTCACTAATAGTAGGCAGTTTGAGGGGTAGGTTTTTTAAAAAAAATTTTTTACCACACTATGAACCCTAAATAGAGAAAGCAGATTCTTGGGTCAGAAGTTTAGTAAGCGCAATAACTCTTAAACACAATCAAGCAGAGCAGAAATAAAGTGGTAAGTTGTGATAAAAACCAGCGCCAGGCTGCTGAATGATGGTAATCACCTCAGTAAATTCAATAGAAGGTGTTATCTACTTAGCAATAAAGAAGCTGCGGCAGGAGATGATGACTTTATGGTCTTTAATAACGGTTTGTACGCTGAAATAACTTCTACACTGAAGCAAAGCGAGAACCCATGCATATTAATATATTTTAAAGGTCAATGAGAACAGTACCAAAAAATATTAATATCCTTCCAAGAAACGTGCATCAAGACGGGTTAATTTAATATTGAGCAAATGACTTTGGCAGATTTTTCTTTCTGTTTACACATTACTAGATACACTGGTGATCGTAGTAGAATAGTCACATAAGAAAGATCTAAGAGGTGCATCAGGAGTAATAGACAGCTGTCAACCTCTCCAGTATAAAAACCTTGACCTCCGATCTGATATTTTTTCCACTCCATGTTCCCTCGTTTGTTGTTTAAGCATTTATTTTGGTACGATCTGTGCTAGACCTTGAAATTTTTCACATCCAAGCGTCAGCCATACCGTAAGACATGAAATACCGGCAATGTCTTATGGCTAAGACAGCTGTGATGTAATAAAACTGAAAGAAGGTGTGAGATGTGTATTGCACTGAAATGTGAACAGATTTTTTTTTTTTATTGGGTTCTTCAACAAGGGAAAGGGGGAGGGTTTCTGCTGTACAGTATTGTATGTCAGTAAGCAAGGTCACTTCTATAAAAAGTACAACAGATACTATTAGGGCTTCAGTATATCGGTAATGGAATCCAGTTTTATAGCATGACTGTGGCATTTCCTATTAAACATTATTTCCTATTAATGCATTTTTTGTTATATAGCCTTAAGGTTTTCTATTTGCTATATAGTAAAACCCGATTACATCTAGCTGGGCAAGCCATGTCTAAAACTGCTGAATGATTGGACATAAATGAAAGAATCTAGTAAATTGTCATTATAACGGTATTACAGATAAGGATGCAGCTTCAATTCAGCCTCCCCACTTTTAGTGAATACAAACACACTGGCCTCTAATAAAAAAAAATAATAAAAAAAAATATATTTGTTTTATATTCTTTATTACATTGTTAATCAATTCAAATCCTATCAGTCCTCTAGTAGAAATCAATAGCATTTATTTTTTACTTTCAAAAACACTTTGCTTTTGTTATTGATCAAATCATTCACATACTATTTGGCCACACGGATCATAATGTTAAAAGTGTGATGTTGGTCAGTGCAATTGGTCAGTACCTGTAGGGCGATCTGTCAATATTGGTGATCAATAAAAAATAAACCTGGCATGCAGAGCAGTTGATTTAGCCTTTGGTTAAAAAAAATAAATAAATAAAAATCACCCTCGCCTTGTAATTCTGTGAAACATTGTGAATGTAGTCCTCTCTTCATTAAATTAAAAGACTTCCTCTGTTTTTGGTAAATTGTAAAAAAATTAAAAAAACAACTGGGTGTCATTGCTATCAAACATGCAAATGATCTCATTTGAAGTCAGGAATACCTATGTTGAGGGAAATAAAAACTCATGATTGTCAGTGTTATTGCACTCCACTGAATAGCAGCAGGTTGTGTGACTTAAAGGGTACTGATGGGAAGAGGAAGAACAATCCCCACAAAGTGCTGCCCCCGCCTCCCCTCAAGAATACACTGACCTGCAGTGCGCCACTCCCTTTAAAGTGGTATTGTTTAGTGGAATGATACACTTCATTGCAAATATAAGAAAACCAAAAAAACCAATGTGATATTAAGTCATATATATATATATATATATATATATATATATATATATATATTGTATATATATATATATATATATATATATATATTACAATTATATTTCTCTGCAATATCCTCAGCTAAATGACCCTGAAAACTCCTGAGTCATGTCTCCTTTCTATCCAGCAGCATCAGTCCTCAGCCACTGTCTGAAATCTTGCGCTGCCTGGGTTACATCACTGACATTGGAAATGCGACGTGCTTTCTCATCAGTGGAGAGGTTGTCACATAAATTACATCTGAAATGAAGCAAAATGTAATTACAATTTCCAGCAGCCACCTAAGTAAATAGGTAGTAAAAGAGCAGTGCAGCAGTTCAATAATGTCACAGAAAAGAAAGACCAAAACATGTAACGCTGTGCGATGAAAACTACACAGGGGGTATTCAGAGTTCACATGTCAGGGGTCACAGTGTCAAGGATGCTTCAATAAAAACTAACAGTTAAAAGTCCTGATACGGTACTAAAATATAATAGCTCGTAAATGATCTTTAAACAAACAGATTTTAATAGTAACACCAGCGCCTGCATTATATCCCTCCTGAAAATACAATTTCACTTGCTAATTGTAGGAATATTAATACTGTACAAACGAAATTGAGCACAAAGTATGCTCACCTTTGTCAGTTAATAGCACATAAAAGATTGTACAAGATATTTTTTTGAGGGGAAAAAAAAACAACACATTTTGCATGTGTACCTGTCTCACTAAAATCATAATTAAAAATAAAAAAACGTTTCAGTTGATTAAACAGCACTAAGAAAAAAAACAACTGGAAATGGTCAGCTAAAAAGAAATATCCTATCTAATTACAAACATTGGACAGTTTAATTTATGGAGCTGTTTTAAGTGGTTTGTTTCAAAGTTTAAAGAATTATACCTAACCATTATCGAAAAGTTTTAATAGCTTAATTAATAACATCGATTTTATATAACCACTAATAACAGATCCCTAAACTAAGTGTATTATCCAGTTTTATAAGCACATTCTTCACAGAAATGGGCAGTGTATTTTGTACTTAGTGAGATAGCATTATTGCTGAATAATGACAGGCTAAGTGGATATAATGATAAAATGAAATCTTACATGTCGTAATGACAAAATAATGAGCTCCTAAGTGCACATCTCCAGCTGAGTGTAACATGCTGAAACCCCAATAGATCAAATAAAACTGTCAGCAGCAAACACGTTCAAATATACATTAGCGTACACTGACAGTTCTTGGCTATATCAGTAATATGGAGGCTGTGTGGTCCAGTGGTTAAAGAACCAGGAGGTCCCCGGTTCATATCCCACCTCAGCCACTGACTCATTGTGTGACCCTGAGCAAGTCACTTAACCTCCTTGTGCTCCGTCTTTCGGGTGAGACGTAATTGTAAGTGACTCTGCAGCTGATGCATAGTTCACACACCCTAGTCTCTGTAAGTCGACTTGGATAAAGGCGTCTCCTAAATAAACAAATAATAATAATAATAATAATAATAATAATAATAATAATAATAATAAAGTATATATATAGACAAAAAACATTTTTACTTCTAGAATACCCCATGCATGTATTTCAGTAAATATTGGCATAACAGAGGCAGACTAGTAATACTGCCATTCATAACCCTGCTGTATTGCAAACATCTTTCTACCGTTGCATTTAGTGATGTTATAAAGCCGTCAACGAGGCATGTGTTGTGGGGCAGTCAGAACATATGCAATTTGGTCAAGGAATAAAGAGTATATAAAATCGCCTTCCATCTTTACACGCACAATCTGATCAGGTTCAAGCTATCTAAGGAACCGATTGCAAAATCCTTTATACACTGGGCTAGGGTTTAAATCACATTCGTCCAGAAGCATTGTTCTCGAAAAACCTGACTGCCTTTGTCACGTTTGTTTTTCGGATTCAAAAGAATCAGATACAAAACACACAACCTACAGACCGTAGCGTTTTATTTTAAAAGGAAGAAAAGGATTACGCTGCCATCTTGTGGATTACAGTAGAGCCTGCAATTTTTTTTTTTCCCGGTAGCTATGTATTACAATATAACGGAAGCTCACTAAAACTGTATGTTTGTGTATATGGTGCAACAATACTAGATTAGTTCGTAAAGCCGAGGGGACACTAGTCTACACGTTGCTAGAAAATGTAGAATAAGATGTGTTGCTTCTACATTGTTGCTTCAGATTTCAGGGGACGCTATTCTAGTATTACAAATTGTAGATAGAAAGTTGATGGACAATACATAGATTATATTTCCTAGCAAAGTTTATTGGTGTTTTTTAGTGTCCACATAATTTACCAGCAGTCCCCCCCCAACATAATAACATAAACTGTATTCTTAAATATGTATGTATATAGGATTGTAATATTTTTCCAGTTAAATAACGCTCTATGCTTGAACTTCAGCATCGTTTCCAAACCGGCTTTTTTTTTTTTTTTTTTTTTTTTGGTAATTTCTAATATTGGACTATAATGCCAACACAACATTATATTTAAAACGGTTCATAAATGCTTGGTTCACAAATGGGTTTTTTTAAAGGAATATAATATTCATAATCTTGTCGATTTTAATGCCGCACCACTCATCTGGTGGCATTAACTGACAAATTGATCAATAACTACCAGGAATGGACCAATTAATACTTAAGTACTTACCTATACCAGCTATAATTTTTTTGATTTATTTGTTTTGTCTTTTTTTTTTAATTAGTCACCCTGAAAAAAAAATCGTTAAAGCGAGTATTCCTCACAATATTGCAAAACGGCTTCAGATTCATTTTCTCCGCCATTTTTCTCGCCAACAAAGAACCTAGTCACATGACTTTTTTACATTACTTTCATTGGCTGATTTATTCTACGATGTAATGTTGCTTCTACAAAATCAACAGTCCTTTGATATAAACAGCGTTTAATTCTTCACGCTTATTCAAACTACTGTTAAGCCGAGGGGACACTTTGTAGAACGTGACGTGTAAGTTACAAGTTTGCCTCCTTTCAAAACTATCATGGGGATTTTATCAGTTACATAAACCAGCTTAGTTTCAAAGATTCTGGCCTCGAGCTAGGTATTTGCATTTAAATGGCCCAGTTCTGGGCCTCCAGTAAGCCAATGTTTCTCAGTTCCAACATGAAAGTATAAACACAATCACACAAAGCAACAGAAGCGAGGGTCACACTCTGCATTGAGGTAAATCAAGGGTCAAGTCGAACAAAGAGAAAGTAGGTTTGTTGCTGACAGCCGTGTAGTGAATGTGAATGTGCATCAGCTCCACCTGGCGGATGCAGGATGTAACTGCGGTGTCTCTGCAATTCAAGGAGTCCTCTTTACTTCACTTGATTCCGGGGGCGTATTCAAAGCCCTACTGTACGGTTACTTCTTTAAAAAATGAGGAGTTATTAATTATCCATTAGCTTTTCACTAACGTTATGTATGAAAAAAAGGCTTTTCAATATTCAAAACACTGAAAAACAGAGAACAAAAGCCACATTTACAATTCCATATTTACAATCAACAACCCAATCTGTAACTGGACACCTCCTGTCTGTATCATGTCTTTGTATAATTGTTTTTTATAAATGAATTCACCCACTTCCAATATTTCCCTAACAGTAAAATATATTCCCAGCCTTTGGGTCCAGCCTATATATATATATATATATATATATATATATATATATATATATATATATATATATATATATATATTCTGCATTCAGAGCCACCTTTAAAAGCCACCTTCATATTATCGTAAATGCTCATTCGGTAACTTTCACCATCAGCGAGATTTAAAGAGATCAAGTTCTGACAGCCCACAATCCTAACTGGGGCTGCTGATGGGAATGAACAAGTCTCATTTCAAATCACTTTTAAGCCAATCACAGTGGCAGCTGTAAAAATAGTTTTAGAAATACAATAAAAGTATTTGGAAACGAATTGTAGTCACTGAGCTCCTATGAGGAATTGAGCACCTCTGTAAACATTCTCCATTGTGATCTTGAACTGGCAAGGGACTTTTGAACACCTAGTATATGTATTTATTGCAATGTTCGGAATGACATGCACTGACAAAACATGTCTATACGCTGTGCTTGTGTTGCAATCAGTTCAGTCTCTAAACCTTTTCGTTTTATGGGACAGCAAAGGAATTGGCAGTATTTTTTTTTTGCTGTTAATTGGATTTAAATGATATAGATATGACCTGATGCGAGGTTGCAAGGTCGTATTGGACTCCAAAGCTCGATTTCCAAAGCCATTATAGAGTCCTACTAAAAGGTCTCATAATTTTTTTATCCTCAAAGATCAATGACAGATGATCCATGCATGTTACAACATGTCAGAGACTTTTGTTTTCTGTTACAAGAAAAACATGTCCTTTTATGTAACAATATCTATTTTTTAATGTGAGAATAAAATATGTATTCAGTATTGCTCCCTAGCAGTGCCTACAATCAGCAAACTGATAGGGGTTGTTATTACCTTTTCAGAACATACCGTTCATCATCCAAAGCCATCCAAAGCTGATTGGAAAATGATTGTGAATGTGGAGTCTGCTGTGAAGTCTGATGTGTTAGCAGAGGATGCATTTATTTCATTACACTAATGAAGTGTCAGCTTTACACTGTTAAATATTGCACAGCATGCAGCAAACAACCCGCCGGTCCCTGAATGACGACTCCTGGGTGCATGTCATGTTTAGGGAATAAATAACAAATATTGACACTCTATTAAATGGAGCATCAATGAAAATGAATGGTCTCTTTGGAAACCATTTGAAAACCTATTCTATACTCATTATGAATACTTGGGCGAATGGCTGTTAAAGCCATGTGGCAGAAATGTGTCTCCCCTAAAGGTTAAGGATCATGCCGTTCAAATGTACTGGAACGAATGCATCTGGCAGCTCGGGCAGTTCAGCTTTCTCCAACCTGCTGTAATTGATCCTGCATGTTGTTAAATTAGTGTGTCACAGTGTACTTTATTTCTCTCCCTGTTGCATATTCTATTAAGATTTTTTGATGAGGTTTTTGTAGTTTAGTGAAATCTTGAAAAAAGACGGTACCGCTACTGTTGTAATTCATTCGTACTGGGTTGAAAGAGCAGGTAAAACACTTTTGTTCGAGCGACTTTTAATACAGCTTTTAATGTACTTCTTCAACGCAATAAAAGTATTCCTTTTCATTTCCTTTAGCTCTTTTCATGTTTTCGAAAGCTGTTTTACATCTATCACGTGCGACACCTTTTAGTCCCCCGAGATTATATTGTGCACGACGTTAGACAGTTTCAATAAACACCACTCTCCTGACCTGCTAATGCTGCTGCTACCTCTCAGGAATTCTGTGACTCACAGGGTTCTATTAAAAAGGGGAAGCCATGGCATATGCTTCTGGTTTCTAACGTTAGATCTGATAAAGGAAGTGGGCCTGGAAGGTATTACCCATCCACCCACATTCTAAATAAAACAAGTTGCAATGTTCTGTTATTTAGTCCTGGGCCTCTCTCAAATATCCAGGGGAGCTTGTTTGAGACCCTCCAAACTCATTTCATGATAACATTTCATGGTTTTTGCGATAACTTCAAACTGATGTTTTCATTAACAAAACCTATTCAAAAATGTGTAAAGTAAATACTGGAAATGCAATAGAATCTAATACTGGTCATGCAATAGAATTTATAGTTAATCTATTTAGTTGATGACGCTGCATTTCCAAAAGTCATAAAGTCACTCGGATTTAAACGGGCATGACAGGAGGTAAAAACGAAAGTATCCTCCTAAAATGTATGTATTATATGCAAATATAATCAGGATTCCTTGTGATGTGCCAGTGCTATTCTTATGGTAATGCAATTTAAGGGATATTTGGACAGTATACACTGTGTGCACACGGTGGCAGCAGAGAGCTTGATAAGTAGGACAGGTTTCTGAAAATAAAACCAGTTACAGAAGAGCTACAGTATGTGTGAAAAGCCCAAAGAGAATAGATGCCACTTGCAGAGTCATGTAAGACAAGTTCATTTTTTCAAGATGCCAGTGGCATGTCACACATACACAGCAGGGGGGCTGCATTCATCATGTTTTCACTGGAGAGAGTGCATGCCAGTAAGCTTACTGGAATGCTTTGATATGCACCTCTGATATCAATAGTGACACCTGCAATAAGGTCTGAACTGCAGGCATTTCATTCGCTGGCAGAAACCTACATTTCATTCTTTTTCTTATCCTTCTTCTTCTTCTCAAGTTGTCATAATTGGGCCCTGCGGTGTGTCTCTGTTAAGAGTATTACAGGTATTATTCAGGTGCTTTTACCCTAAAACTAAATAAATAGATTCATTAATGAAAGCAGGAAAAATGAACACACATGACCTGCTGTGTTTCACTGTCAGTAGTTATTCAGTCGCTCTTTGCTTTGCTGATGGGATACACATTATTGTAGGTACTGTGCACATTTAAAAAATAGCATATTAGTATAAGGATGTTGGTTTAAAAAAAAAAAAAAAAAAAGCTTACACTGACATATAAAGGGAAAACCATATATACTGACATGCATAAAACCATACAAATGTATTAAGTGTTGGGAGAAAAAAAAAAAAAAACAGTAGGGGCTTTGTCTAATCTATGGGGAATCCTACCTTTGAAAAGCTGAAACCAGTCAAAAAGTTGGCTCAGTTGAAGTGGCTTAAAGAAAAAAAAAAGAAAAAAGAAAATCTGTATTATTATTGGCTGTTTGAGAGATACCAAGCATACTGTAGTATAGCACAGTATAAGCATAGCCTTATTTGTAAGTGCTATGAATATGTATATTTTGTCTCTGCTCATTATTCCATTAAGCTCTTATTTTTGCTCTTTTGGCAGACCAAAATAAAGCTGCATATGGCAAACTGTCCAAACATACACATTTAATATACCTATCATGACAGTCAATATAGTCCAAAACGGCTGCTGTGGCCTTGTTTAGTGGGACGCGATAAGCACGTCAGAAAGCGCTGTAAAACATATTTTTCTGCTTACTTTTATTTTCTTTTAATATACATACACTATGCTTTTGTTTCTGTATAAAAAAAAACCAAACATAATACTTCATTAGGAACCGGTTTAAATAATTATGGAAACTAAACCTCGGCTGAATTTGCAGTTAACAGCGGAGTCATATACAATATGCCTTTTAATGCACCCACATGTGGCAATGCGGGTCTTCTTTGGTCTGTAAATAAACAAAGGGCTTTCCCATATGGGTGGTTCTCTCACTCATAAAAAAAAACACAGTCAGCAAATTAAAGTTGTTCTCTTCCTCTAAAATGTGTGAATAATTCTGAGAAATTACATCATACGGCAGAGGAAAGAACAGAGATACCATGGGAATCGGAGAGGACTTTATTAGGGATTAAGTCCTCCAAGGCTGTGCCAGCTGCCAAAGCCTACTGTTTAAACATTACAAGCTTAAAGGCAGTTCTGAGAACCACATCTATCTGTACAGCCAGAGAAGTTCATTCTTTTAAAAGACTATATTAACCAATGAGGTTCCCAAATAAAATATGATACTGGTGATAAACAGTCAGTAATCATATCATTTTCCTCTCTGGAAATTGTGAATTTTGTTATCATGTATGCTGCATATTTCCTTGAAGGATGAGGTTTTTTTCTCTGGTACAGATTAAAGAAGCTTAGTTTTAAAGGACTCCAATGTTATGTTTGAAAACGGTTTCCAAAGAATTGGTGTCATGCCTTTAACCATATGTTTTTTGTACTGGCTAACAAACCAGTTAGGTATGTTTAATGATCTAAGCAGAAGTAGATCTAACTCTACAGTTAACCCTTTATTAACTTCACCCAATGCAATAAAGATACAGTGGAAAACAATGTGCTGTAGAGCCGGTATCCAAGTTATAGGGCGGTGGTATTTAGCTCCACCGCTGTTTAGATATTCAAAATAGACAGGGTGGACATAATGATCGAAGCAGAAAAAATACTGTTTTGCTAGCAGCAGCTGCTAGAAAGACAAAACCTTCTGAGATATATTAGCGAGTAAGTTCCAGGAGCTGCAACAGAAATGCCAACAAGTGTGTACTCCAGAGGGCCTATGTACAGATCTGCTTCCCCAAACACTGTATATGCCTGATAAAAGTACCTGTTTAAATAATGCAGTGATCAAAGTAGGTTAAAAGCTGGTGCTGGCCTCAGCAGACCAGCTTACTCTACAAATGAATTGAACAATTGACAAGCGTCCCTGAAAACATAATAATCCTGCAGAAATAAACCTAAGGGCTGGTTCATACTTCTGTCTCAGATGAATGTGGTACGTCAGACGCAGACAGCTATAAAAGCTGTACAGCTTCACTCCGACCATGCAGCAAATGTTGATATTTTTTAACATTATCCGACCCTATGTGATTTCAGGTCACAGACGCATGAGAAAAGGCTGTATGACTTTCCAAAAAAGACGCACGTGGCAGGAGTGTCGCACAGGGTCGGAGCCCCTCGACTCCGACCACAAACAAGTCTGAAGCATGAACCAACCTTAACTCTTATACATATAGATCTCAGTGTCTCAAAGGTCAAGATCCCTCATCTTTTAAAACTGAAGATAAACTCATGGCATGTATAGCATTGCAAAGGAACAATTAACAAATGAAAAGTTACATTTCAACCAAGCATGTTTCTTACTAGTTGTGTAGCACTAACAGTATTTTCTTTTCACAACAAAAATGGAGCCTACAGCTGTGATAACTAGTCCCCAATATACTTTCATTTGTGTCAGGACGTGCCATGGGTGAAAGTTGTCCTTTAACAATGCATCAGAGTGCATCTGTTTTCCATGTTTTCATTAAACACGCGCTTTCTTTAATTCTTTCTGCTGTAGTTTTGTCTTATATTGCAAATGTGGGTCTTGTGTTGAATGTCATTGACATACAATCCTTCGATCTATAGCTTTGACATGCAATCGGGGCCTCTCTGGATTCTGTCTTTGTAACAGGACCCTGTGAAGTGAAGAGTGAACTTGACCTTCTCTGACCCTTGTGACCTACAGATTGACCTTCCATTTGAAAGTTCCTCTCATTTTCTTTCAAGCACAGCAAAGAGGTTGGAACTTATCAAGTTAAAAAAAAAACATGTCCCAGAAGCCTGCCATTCAGCTGTTTGTCAGTTATATACTATAGCCAGACACTTAACCTCACTGTGTGAACTTGTAGCTGACTGGTATTATCTGGTTACTGCTGTGGAACTAATTCTTTCTTAATTCTTCCACGTGAGAAAATAAAATAAAATAAAATAAAAACTAAACAAGCTAAATTCAGGTCATGTTTTCCCTACGTTTTTAACTCACATTGCACTGCATTCTGGTATTTATGGTCCTGCATATCTTGAAAAGAATACCAGAATGCATTGTAATTGAAATGAATGTAATACAAAAATGTCTTGATGGACATATATTCCCATTGTCACCCTAAATGTAAAAAAACCCAGAAAATTCTGGAAGGTGACTTTTTAATGTGGGTAGTTGAAAGCTTAGCAGCATCTATAAGCACTGTGGCACCTAGCTGTGAAAAGTTTGATTACACTGCAGGCAACTCAAGCTCACATACAATCCCAGCTGGCTTTCTAACTGAAACAGAACCCAGCTTTCCAAGATAAAAACAAGCCTGGAGCTTTTGTTCTTTTGCAAGAAAATAAAAAGTTTGTTCAAGTTTCATTGTAGCTACTGGTGTGTGGTGGTTAGAGAACTCTTCTTTACTTACCTCTCAAATGTAAGACCTGGATTCAACGTGAAATGATTTCTGATGTTCTCAGCCTTCTCACAACCTCCCCCCCCACCACCACCATCCCCTCCAAGAAGGCATTTATATCCACTTCATCAAATAAAACCTTCAAGTTGTGGCTGTTAAGTGTGGCTCGTTATCTTCACAGATGTGTGTTTTACAGTGTGTTTACATTTCAATCCATGATGAGTGCCTCTAAGAACCCTTCCACATCTATAGTGCATTACACTGGATTGCAAACTCAGTATATCAGAAACACTATTGCTAACCGTGGGGAGTACTGCATACAATTGCTGTGCCTTTTTTTAATTCTGGAAATGTACATGAAGGTTA
The DNA here is from genome assembly GCF_902713425.1 of Acipenser ruthenus. Lineage (NCBI taxonomy): Eukaryota > Metazoa > Chordata > Actinopteri > Acipenseriformes > Acipenseridae > Acipenser > Acipenser ruthenus. Next base: position 26,892,208 of record NC_081209.1, read on the forward strand.
TTATTATTAACCTTGGAGGCAGAAATGTTGCCAATCATAAACAGACTTAATGGCATTTAACCTTTCTCTTTGTTGACATTTTTAGACATTGTTAGGCACTAATCCATTATTTCTCTTTTGATAGCACATAGATCAACAAGAGACCATTATCTCGGATTGCTCTGCAAAGCAGCTAGTGGTGAAAACCTTTTTTGACATCTTTTTAATGTTTCTGCTATACATATATATTGTGCCATTTTTAAGGCACTCCAAGAAGGAAATTCATAGGAATGCCCTGTAACAACAACATGCAGTCAAAAATTCAAAACACTTTACTGTATTTATTTTGGATGGCATGCATATTTTTCATAACCTCCATTGATACCCTGGCTTTCCCTTTATAGACTGTGTGTGTGCCAGGGTTTTCAAGGAGAATGGCTGCTGTCACAGCATGGGTAAAGCATGGTAAACATGAAAAATACCAGACAAACTGGCTATTTTAAACTTATCTGAGCGTTCATAAAACATTTGCACGGGTATAATGTGCTTATCGTCTTGTTTATGGTGCTGATTATCGTCATAGTGAACAAGGCTAAAATTCAATTTTAATGCTGTCACTGAACAATCACTCTTAAGACAGCAATGCCACAATTAAATGTCAATCCCATTTCTGGTGTATTGTGTACATGTCTACATGTGTATGCACTGCAGCTATAACTCCACATGATCTACAAGTGCCACAGGGTCCAAGTTTTCCCTGTGTAAATATTCCTAATAAATAGATAAATCAATAAAGTCAATCGTGCATTAAAGACCCTTAGCATAGAGGGACTACTAGTCTGCTTCAACGATTTAGATTACAAAGTAACTGCAATCAGCCTTGTTTGTAATTGGCTTAGTTTACAATACACAGTGGACATTTAATATGTCAAAATCTGCCCCGCCTCCTCCTCCTCCTCCTCCTCCTCCTCCTCCTCCTCCTCCTCCTCCTCCTCCTCATCTTCTTCATTTTCAGACAGATAAATAGCTTGGGGGGGGGGGGGGGGGGGGGGGTGAAAAATATAAAAATGGATTATAGTTCAGAATTGAAAATACACACTATTGCATTTAGCACAATGCAATGAAATCAAGACCAGATACGATCTGGGCACAATTTGAAATGTATTAATTAAATAACTAATTTACTAATTTAAATTTAAAGGTGATTATGTGCATACTATATCAGCAGTCTGGAAACCAAGTGTTTAGTTGGAGCTTGGATCAAAAAGATGAAATAAGGTAATGCAGTTGCCTGAGGCTGTATTTGTAACTTTAATTGGTTGGAATGAGGTGTAGTTTGCTGCATTACATGCCTTGGACTGCATTTTTAAAATACATTTTGTGAAGGGAGCTTCATGTCAGATTTTATATTTGAAATCTGATTTTTGTTACGAGTTATTTCAGCATTGCTGAACAGGCCTCATGCAAAATGCATTCCCACTGGTGCAACTGTTAATGTCCTTACATTCCATTTGATTTCTTAATGGTGGAAAATGTGTGAACAAAAAGCACACAGAGATAATAATGCTGGCTGGGGTTGAGTGAGCAGGCTTCATTTCCACTCTGCTCAACAGACTTCTCAAGTATTGAGAGCGTTCGTGGCTTGATAACACCATGCTGCTAAGGAACAAGAAAAAAGAAAAGCTGCCATTATTGGACTAAGGCTGTGCACAATTTAAATGGTACTCACGGATATACTTTCCAGAAACAATGGAAGCGTTCATGTACCGCATTTGCTAAATGATTGCATCTTTGAAAATATATGCCCAGTAATGCTCGACCCAGGTCAGCAGAGATGAAAATGTTGGAGAGTACCTTGGGCTGAAACACAAAGCCATAGTGTACTGTAGGCAGCAGTTAGAATCATCTGGGGGTAAATTCAACAGCACAAGGCTGCCTTTATTGTGCAGTCATGTGATGCATGCCAATATTTTTAATAACATTCATCTTCATCTGGGCTGCTGGGTTTTGAAACCATGCAGCAGAATATATTGTTTTACAAGTGCTCTGTCTCCAGTGAATATAGACGGTTTATTCTGTAAGAATGATGTTATTAAAAACTAGTAAGAAATAACACCACATACGTTTTTTTTCAGGATTTTATTTTTTACAGCAACAATTTGGGTTCAGTCTTGTCAAAGCTCTCGTTTATTGATGTAGAAATTTCAATTTAAAGGCCCTTTCATACATATAATAAATACAAAATCTATTATACTTACTTACATTAGTATTAACATTAGTATTAGTATTTTTTTTTTTTTTGTTTTTTTCCTGTAAACCACAAATAAACATCCTGACATTTACATGTAGGGCTTGTTAACAGTCCTGGGTTGTTTCTTGTTTATTTTAGAATTGTAAATGGTGATGCATCCTTTCAGAATAATTGCACTATTGGTAATCTAGAAAACGGCTTTATGAATCTAACCCTTATTCTTCTCATATCTCTTTCCACAGTTTTAACTGAAATCTAATTGGTACTCTCTGGGGGGCATTGACCATAACAGATCCTGCAATGCTTCACATCCTGCATTAGATAAAGACAGTTTGAAATTACTTTGCAGGCATGACCTTCCGGGTGCAATTAATATCACAATTAGATCTGGGAGATTCAGTAGAAGGCCTGATTCAGAAAAGTTTGGGTTTCAATTTGTATTGAAATGAATTAGGGAATAGTATATTGGGGTATTGGGGTAGGTTTAATTTATTTTGCTTTAGAACATACATTACCCATGACATGCTCAGTAAATCTGACCCAAAAGATTCAGAATCATACAGAACACACATAATGGGATATTAAATAAGAGAGATATTGGATATAAAGTATATATAAAATAATGCTTGTTTGCAAGGTTGATTTTTTTAGCCTTGTTTCAACTCGTTTCATATGTGGAAACGTTATTTTTTTCCCCAGTAAGGTATAATAGAAGCAATTTACTGTACTACATAGATAATTAACATCTTTTTATTACAAAAAAAAGATGCCACCACCAGGCTGTAACACCTGGTAAAATACCACTTTATAAAAAAAATAAACTAAACCCAGTCTCTGTAAAATGTGTGTTTTCACATGACGGTTAAGCTGATTAAATCAGACTAACACCGATTCAGCCCAGTAACGCATGCTAAAAGAGCAGAGCCTGGGGTGTAAAATATCATCCATTCCTGTCCTTACTGTCTGGTGAGCTCCAGCTGGTCGAAGACGTTTGAAGTCTCCACCAGAGGTCCTCTGTTTTAGAAATATTCTTACACTTCAGACATCCACAGCATGGGATGGGGAGGCAATAGGAAGTACACATTACCAGGAGGAAAAGCGCTGAAGGCTCATATATTACAGTGGTATCCCACCACTATTATCTCCTTTTATCTTGGTGAAAGCCAAGCCCAATATTAGCATGAAATAAATAACAGTTACTCTCATGTAATAAAAATAAAAAATGACAGTATGTTCTCAGCACTTGAACAATCTAGATTTCAGAGGACGAGGTGGGCGTTCAGCGTGAACAGCATTTCAAGAAAACTGTTTCTGGGGACTGCAAACACCCTGCAACTCAGTACTGACCCATGAAAATGACACTTTAGTACCATCTAGTGAAACACATAGATTATTGTTTGTTTTTATTCGTTGTCGCTCCATTGGAGGTGTGAGTCATAACTGATTTCAGTCCTATTTTTAAGTACAGTATGTGTTGCAGTGTCCGTGGAGCAACACTATTTACCATCACAACATTCCAAATATAATGTTTTATTGTTGTGTGGAATTTCTTATTTTGAATATTTTATTTATGTGGAATGAAATGTTGACCTTCAACAGTTTCTGAGCCAGAAAAGACTAACAGCACCGTTGACAACAAAGAGCAGGAGCGAAATAAGTTGTCATTGTGGAGGATGATCCCTTAATGCAGGTCAGCAGATCCATTTTTAATCTAAAAGTAACAACACAAGTTTCTTTGCACAATCATTGGCATCACCGCAGATTCATAGTGGCTCATCTGCAGGAACTGAGAGATTTTCAGTTTCACAATCAAGAAATAAACAAGAATCCTCTTTAACACACACAAGTAATATTTTCGCGATTCCCTTAACAGCCAGCCCAGTTTGCAGGCAGCAAACAGATCAAGTACTGTAAAGCTTCTTAAAATCATTAAATCGTTGTTGATTAGATTATGAGTTGCAATGTACAGATTAAGCATGCATGGGATTAATTAATGACAGGTTAAGTACTCTGCTGAGGGTGCTTTAAAATGATGTCTTTATCTTAAAGCTGCTTAGTGAATGCAGATTCACGGTATAAACAGTGCATATTATTTTATGGGTTTATAATCAGAATCCATTCCCATCCTTCATTAAAGCAATAAGTGGAGACAGATTTGTAGGACAAAGGCTTTTTTACACTGAGAATCACGTTGTTGATGCTAAATCACCGGGATCTTTTTAATCTCTACTTGACAAAAGTTTTGTCAAGCTACTGGGAATCAGATGATCACTGATGGTCCATATGACCCCCTTTCGTTCGTAATTTTTCTCAAGTTCTTTTTTAAGGGGAACATAGGATTAGGAATCAGAACGTGAATGCTGCTGTTTTTTCTTGCTTACCACCATGTAGGAAGCACTGTCTTTAGCTGGCCTTGTGCTACTGCAAAATGGACTAACATAAAAGTTAAATGTTTAGTGTGTTTTCCCCGTTGGAAATGATACTCCTCTGTCTCAGCAATCCAAGCCAGAAAAGCAGTTAAATACAGAAAATGAATTACGTTTTGGAATGTGTATAAAAACGTGGATAACACTCCTGTGGAATAAAAAAAGGAAAACAATTAAAAACCAAACAGGCAGCTAGATGAACACATTAGTAATTCAGAATTCTAAAATGTATATTTTTTGTGGTCTGTGGGACACTCACATATAAATCACAGAATAGGAGTAGCAAATCCAAAAATGATAATGCCATGAAGACAATCTGTAGCGTAAATGAAATCATTTTGCAAAACACTGCTGAGCCAAACACAGACATTCGGCATTTTAGCTGACTGGAATTTTCAACCTGAATTGGGCTTTGTTTGCCTTTCTATGCATGTGGCTTAAACCTCATGCTCTCCTGGGAAGGTTCTTGTTTTCATCAACCCTCACATCATATTGCCATGTTTTAGGGGACACCATGTCAATCCGCAAGAACATAATGAGATGGTTTTGACGTTTATGCCACATGTAATTATGGCCACATGATTACAGGCTGTGTTGTTTGGCTCCTTTAACTCCTTAAGGAACCCTAACCAGAGCATATCAGGCTGCTGTCTACAGATGTAAAGATTATTCAAAATTGAAATGAGGTGTATTTTGAAAGGGGAAGGACCCATTTCCTATGGATGGTGCTTCATATGTCAGGGGTCTCAACAGGTCAGGAGTTCAGGCATATGCAGCTAAGTGTAGGATGTTGGATTGAGGTGCATTGGAGAGAACATTGATGCAACCCACTACGTACTGTATAACTGTTCATGCAGAATTTGACAATCATTTGGATAAAGCTGGTAGGTGAAAGTTTACATGCCTGATGTGAAACTTAATTATTTAAAGCAGTGCGGTCCAAGAATAACTTTTATTATTTAAAGCAGCACAATGGAAAGAAATCCAAGAAAGATCTGCAGGTCTGGGCCAAGTTAAATGGTTAGAAGTGGAGAAAGAAATCAATTAAACAGCCCTGGCTTACGAAGGAACAGCCAGCCAGCTACAGACACGTGAATAGCCTGCCTTGGAGGTTCATTATTTATGGTCTGCGTTTTCTTATCAGCCAGCTGGGCGGGGGTTCCTAATTTCAGTGAACACAAAGTGTCCCCACTGCCACATTTTGGCAATTCAAAATGCAGAAAGACTGCCTTGAGCATCCTGCTTGGTAATGCAGGTATTCATGTATTTCAGTACAGGGTTTGTGAGTTGTTGTTTTTTTTTTTGAGCGGGTATACCACCATCTGACATGTACCAGGTGAAAGATAAAAAAGGTAAATGGGAAGCATACATTTATTTTTAACTCTCAGCTATTAGTGTATGTGCCATTCCATTTTAAATGTCATATGCATTTAATTTCACTGTACTGAGAGTAATCCAGTGTGAACTGGATTCTGCCAAGAAATAATGTTCTTATTCGCCTTGTTTCTTTGAGCAAATATCAAGGACTTTGAGTTAAAAAAAAAAAAAAAAGATGAAAAAAACCAGGGGAGGCCAAAGGAAATGTGGGGATCCAACAAGTAACACCAGTCTAAGCATGCTTTCTTTTCCCTTAGTCTCTGCAGGAGGTGATGATTATATATTACTGGGAAGGGCATCTGTTTCTGATTAGGATTTCATGTCCTCAGCACCCTGCGCTGAGCAAAGTGAGGGCCAGTCAAGACTCTGTTCCTACAGTATTAGGTTTGAAAGAAACAAATGAAACACTTTCTCTCCTGGAGACTATTGTGCTTTCCACTGACTGAAGGACATTGCAGGAGGCTTTCAGTGCCAGGGAAAATAAAACTGCAGGCTGTTGAGGAATGTAGGAAAACCAGAGCTCGTTGAAGAACAAAGAGTGGCAGTCAAGGCATCTCTACATAGAAATGTGTACTGGGACTTCGAGTAGCAAGAAAAGGAATCATGGCCCTCTACCTGGGGTGTAAAGAATAGGGTCCGGAAATAGCCTTGAAAAATGTACAGTTCAAATGCATTCCCAATGTTGAATGTATATGGTTTATGCACAATAGGTCTAGTTGCAGTCGTTTTATTTTGATCAAGGTTGACATTCTTAAAGACTGTCAACTCCTATTGAAAGAAATCCATTAATTTCTTCCCTTTCAGCACATGGATCTTGTCAGGGCTGCCATCATGTTTTTGCATGTGTAGTCTATTAATTTTGAAACTTCCCAAAATTCCTCTTAGCTTGAGGATTAATCAATGACATAAAGTTTCCCTTTCTCTAACATCATTTTTTATTATTATTTAATTTAAACCAGGGCATTTCTTTTCCACACGCTCAATCTGCTAAATGTCTACTGTGCTTGTAAGACAGTTAAAGGCATTCATACTGCAATATAATATAAAGCACCTGGAGTCTTAATGTTGTCACTTCTTCCTATCACATTCAAGAGTTCTCTAGCATCATGCATTTCTATATTTTGGGCTTGATTCTGAATAGGTTTATTTTACTCCAAATGGTCATTAGCACATCTTTGTCAGAATAGGGGAAAAAAACTCAACATTAAAACAGACATTTGATTTTCTCTACCATCTATATTACAGTGTAAGATAATTTCCCAACATGGTCACTTTTACACAATAGGCTTTCAGTTGTAAATGGACACTTTATGCTTTTAACTTTATACACTGAAACTGGTGCTACCCAAACAAGGCACTGCATCTATCCTGTGTAAATATCTTCTAATATCTATCATGATAATATAATCATAAAAACGCTGTGGCACCTCACAGTTGGGTCCTGATAACGTAACCCTGCTTGTGATTTGGCATGTGGTGTGAAAGCAGTGGGGATAGTTATTGTTTTCTTCTGAGAAGCTGTTCCATATTATCACATCTTAAAGCCAGCTAAACAATGTTTGTGTGTCTTGATAGTTAAGGTAAGGAGAAGGACATAAATGTGTCAACCTTCGTGCTTGGTTCCTTTGTATCTGACCTTGAAGACAAAAAAGGACTAAGCTTAAGAAGACACCTAATATAAGAATTTATTTGACAGAGACTTTTGAGTATAAAGTTCGTTCCTCGCTCTTTTGATTCTGTGCAAAGGAACTGACTGGAATGGAAAAGAGGATATCTTAAAATTAAAATATTTTAAAGTAAAATTGAACTCAAAACACTCCTTTATTTAATATAATTGGACAATACTCTGTTCTACCAAAGCACAATAAATCCTAAATGAAGTCTTTAAAATGGAAAGTTAGCTCTGAGCTCCGCAAGGCTAGTAATGGCTGATAACAAATGTTACATGTTTGGAGCATTCTACAGGACAAATATAATTTGATTCCAAGGCTACATAAAACTAGTGATATTAATCTGGTAGCAATTGTAGAAATAAATGATAATTTATAGAGTAATTCCACAGCATTATTTGCTATACTATAGTACTGTGTGGCGGGGTACACCCTGCCCCTGTGTGTATTTTGTACTAGTGTTATTATTAGTTCAAATGTATGTATGCATTGGTGCATGAGGTGTGGTGGTATTAGTGTTTAAAATGGATGTATTTGTGCATGGGTGTTTAAGGTTGGCAGGGAATGATTGATTGTCTTTCCTGCCAAAGTAGTTCACGTGCAGACTGTTGCCGGGACCCGATTGAATGATTAACAGGCCATCGAGCTCAGGCACAGCTGCATAAAAGAGGTGAAAATCTCTCACTCTGGGTTGAGTGTTCAGAGGAGGAACCAGAGAGTGAGACAGTAAGATATAAAGATAGAAAAAGGAATATAAACAATTGCTACTTGTGCTAGCTTTAAATCCAGCACGATACTCAGTCGAGGCTTTTCAACTCACATTACAATGCATTCTGGTACATTTTACCTGTCTCGCATCACAATTCATTCTGCTGCGTTTGACCTGTCTCAGGTACCTTTCGCAGCAATACTACACTTACCAGAATGCCTGAACTGCCCCAAACTGTCCTAGTGTGCATGGAGTCCTATATTAGATGAACTACAAATGATCTACAGTTGTCTGCATAAACATGCTACCTTTACTGACCTGTAATCAAGGTCACTACAAATGCTGACTGTATGGCTATTATCACGCTTTCCAGCTTATCTTACCAGGGGAGACAGTACCGGTAATTCAAGCTGGTTGCAACAAGTCGTAATATAAACATGAGAAATGGTGCAAAGCATAAATGGAAGCAGTTCCGTTAACAAGTGATCTCAAGGATGATGACCTCTTGGGTAATCAATAATTGCTGTGTTTCATACGATACTCAAAAGAGTCTATTACCGACTCTATAGATCACTGACATTGATCCAATTGAATATTATCATTGGCTTTACATGTGTGCTCTAGAGAAATGAATAAGTACCCTCTAAAGCTCTTTGAATTTAGTATACAATAAGCTCTGAGGTGTACATGATCAGAACATATCGATGAACAAAAGCAGGAGTGTAAAACTGTGGGTTCAGTGAAGCTCTGAAAGGGAAAGTAACAAAACAAAGACACAAGAGACCCCATGGGCTTGTCTGTGTCTCCATCCAACACCTGTACATCTCGCTCAAGCATTCATTGGGGATTAAGAGCATTCATTTGTATTTGCATACAGGTAAGGCCTAGAGGGTTTGAGCCCCTAACAATTTCACCCCTACCCCCAAAAGAGTGTAATTTATAAAGGCTTTATTTACACTTTATGGATGTTTACTAGTCATTAGAAAACATTAGACTGGTTGAGTTATAAATTAATATCATTATGATATTTACAGTGTTTCGTGCATGGTCCAAACCCCATCACAAATGTCAGTTTTTTTTTCTTTTTTGTTTTTATGTTTTGCCTAAGCAACCCACTTTTAGTCAGTAATAATTAGGTACAAACTTGAACTAATTGTGTTGCTAGTCAGACAAGATTTATATTGTTATGACAATAACTCTTGTAAGCTCTGGAAGTTAGCAGGTGCTGGAATTCAAACATGCAAGCGACACAAGCAGTAAATTCTAATTCAGTGGCTATGAAATTACACACCAATGCACTTGTTGTGTCTGGATTTCCACAGGTTTAAATTACAACGTGGCCAGTGATCTTGTGATCTCGACATAACAAGGAATATATTTCCTTTTCCGATGGCCTCGAGCCCCTGTAAATATCTGAGCTTGTTTCATATTGTACACCACTCTGTTGTGTATGTGAGAGTATACTTTCTAAAATATTTCCTTTCATATGGGTTGGTGGATAGTTTGTATAGAACGACTGAAACATGTTCTGCAAAACAGGCCATCGGCATTTACCTTAAGATTTAACAAGAATTTTATTAGTACAGATTCTGACCTTAAAGATCTGACTTGCAAAACCCTCTCAGGCTGTTATCTAACAGAAAACATTAAAATAAATTTAAAGTCGAACATACCCGTTCAGATCAGACAGAGAGCATCAATAGCATACATTATGGGAATCTGCTGGACACAGAGAGATCAAAGGGTTTTCAAGTCATTTGCAGACCTATGAGTAACATCGTTAGCTGCATCATTATCCAGCATCTAGCAAAATCAATAAAGCTCTGTCTGCTGAGCTTACAGTTTATTACATATTTGTATTCCATCTTAGTGCAGTGCAGGATGCCATTTATATGTACACCGCGAATAAAAAAAATAAAACTCTAATCAGCCCTAGCTGTAAAAAGAAACGCAATGGATTTGAAAGCAAGACATTATATTCAAGTGATATTATGTTTCGGAAGTGGAAGAAAAGCCACACCGCTGTAATGGGTAAGGAAGTCTGGCACCACAAACCCATTGCAGTCCAGGTTTTAATTCCCAACCTATCCCGAAAAAACAAAAAACAAAAAAAACAGGTGGGCTTCATTTGGTTTCTTCGTTTGAAGAATATATGCATGTAATCTTGTGTTTAAAGGTCAAGTGACTTTATCAGTAGTAGTCTAGTAATTTGCAAGCACGCAGACAGAGAGACATGTTCTATAACACTGAGACACAGCATGCTTTTACTGCCCTTTATATAATACCGTTTAAAAAAGTTATGCCAGGCAAAAGGACATTTAGTGGTCTTTTTAAACTAAGAAATCAGAGGGCATTGTAAAAGTCCCCACAAATGTCATTTTGGCATTTAAAAAATATTTTGCCTTAATTAACAAGAAACACTAATATTGCTAATTTCACAAAGATGTGACTTAATGGGCAGCCTTATTAATTCACCCACTTGGCAGTGCAATTTAACATTTTTACAATCCGTCTGATTGGCGCAATGCCCTTCTGATTGAATAACTACCTGTCGGTACTGGAGGTGTGACTGAGCAAAAGCATATTTTGGCTTCAAATGAGTGATTTATCATGTATCTCTTGTTGCAAGTGTTTAAAAACTGAAGCTAAAGCTTTCTGGGATTCAGTTAACCAAGTAACACGTTGTATTTAATTTACCTGTCTTCTTTGTTGTCTCTAATTTATTTGTATGTGAAAAGCTGAGCCTATTCCTTCATACTATGAATAACCATTTGCTTTGAACCCTTAATGATTATTTTGACAGAACTCAACAATGAAGCAACAATTCTGGCTTCCAATGTCTCTAGGTAAACACTACAAGACTTTTTTTTTTTGTTGTCATGAAACTGTAAATGTCTTATTTTTTTTGGAGGAAGTTTCTACAGTATCTGTTACAGTGTTTGGCAGGGAAAAGAGAAAGTTCAAGAAGAACGGCTGTGAAATATATTAGGGATTCACACAACATTAGTGCAATAATAGCTTAAAATAACACAGCTCTTTATTGTTGTCTATTTCTAGTAAATGCTATCGGAAATATACCATTTTACCAAGGAAGCCTACAAAAACCAGACCCTCAGTAGAACAACAGACAGACAAGCTGAAGACTATATGCTGCCAAGGAGTTCTATAGTATGTGAGGATGCACAGTTTTGACATTGCATTAAACCTGTGGTCTGCATTCTGTACATTATACAAAAAAAAAAGAATCCAACTGTCAACAACTCAGACATCTCCTGCGTTGTCACTGGGTGCAACATTCCATGTGAACGAGGTGTTCTGAGCATCTGTAATCAAACTATCCTCTGGTAAGTCATCATGCCAAGAACGTAACCATTATACATTGTACTGTAACTGTTCTCTATTCCCACTGTTAAGCAGTGCTATTGTTAGCTGCTATGCATTTACATATCTGCCAAGTCAAATGACACAATCTGACCTACTTTTGTTATAGCACCGCTGAGTCCTGCTAACCAATTACAAAGTTATATTTAAAATCATGAGATCCTTCTTAGCAACTGTAACAAACAGCTTTGCCACATGTCAATCACATTTTATAAACTGCAACGCAAGCTGTTGTGTTGTTTTCCGGCTGTTGCAACGAATGACGAATACAAAAACATAACTTTCTAAATTCTGTGTTGCCTCAGTCTGCAACCACACTCAAACCTGTGGTTGTGGAATCTGACAGTGTTACACTTGTCACCATTCAGGGCTTTTGCATGCCTAGTGAAGTCTGTGATATATTGCTTGCTTGCACTATTTTAAATATCCTACTAATACATACCATTCCATAAAAAGTCACATTTCGATATTTGCTACATCAATCCATACGTTAACGATATAAAAGTCTCATTGATACTGAGGTGGCCTCTGTCTTTAAATTATACTGGGAGAGAAGTATGGGGAGAGAAGTACGGAGGTGTCAGCAATGAATCAGGTCTAGACTCCTACTTGTCACTGATAGAGTAACCTGTCTCTTTGCATGTCTAAACTCTGTCATCATTGCACAACTGGACATGCAAGCTTCAGTGTTATATAACATCATATTTCATACTTGTAAGATGCAGTTAAATACTGTCTCTCACCTATATATATATATATATATATATATATATATATATATATATATATATATATATATATATATATATATAACATTATTTTTGTTCATTGCATGTTTAGTTGCTAGTAACCTCTGGCTTTACGTTCTTTGCACCCCATGAAAAGAAAAGACAGAGCTATATATTTATTTAACTTAGAAACGATCACTCATGAAGCTGTTCCTGTAGCCTTCCAATATTTTGATACCTAACCATGCCCCCCAGCTTCACACACACGAAGCTTTGAAATGTCTGCAGTTATTACAGCCGACTCTTTCAGCTACCTTATTGATCAGTGCAGACTTACGAAACGGAACAATTGCATCAGTTGTATAACTGGATCTTTTTGCTCAGTATTTCCATCACATATTCCAGTTTCGGTGGGTTGGAGGATTTTTGCACCAGCTTCATGCATACCCTTATCAGTCTCAGTTTTCTTCTTACTGATCAGTAGAAAGTTGTAAAAGTAATAATAAACCTTACTGATATCCTGATCTGTTAGACTGTACTCAGGTTGCAGAGCTCAGCTGCAGTGACCAGAATGCTCACAATGAAAATATTTTTCGTCCCCTGCAGATCCCAATACAGAATATTTAACTCATTGCAGTAGATTTATTAAAGGTTTCAACAGCCCACCTACTCCTAAATAAACTTCAGCCTTTCTGAATGACGTGGAGAGCGCTAGCTACAATAACACAGAGATATGCTGCATTCATAATCTCTATGAATCAAAACCTTTGTGTTTTCTTTTCTCTTATATGAAGTAAAATCGTGACAGTTTAGGACTAGTGAAGAAATCATCATTGACATTTTCTGGCTATTTTTTGTATGTGTATGAATAACTATCATGAAAGTAATAGTTACAAAGTAACTACAAAAAATGTTTGTTCAGTACAGATCGTGATTTGTTTGTGGTGTTAGTTTGGTGGGATATTGTTGTTACTTCCTAAGGTCACCCTTAAGGATTCTGGTCAGGATTTTGCATGTTTTGGCAATCAGATGAATAGAACAATTATGCATTTATATTCCAAGAAATACCACATACACACATAAAACAGGATCTCTCATTGCAACTCTCTTTTTGTAGTTCTTCAACTAAAACCAAAATTATTACAAAAAGGTTTTGCTTGTTTGTTTGTTTGTTTATTTGCTTGTCAGAATGTGTTTTTTCAGGTGAGAGTTTGCCAGTAAAAAAGGATGCTTGGACAGGGGAAGAATGTCAGTAAACCTTTCACAAAATTTCACCTGAATGCAGACCACCTTCTAGCAAAACCACCTGGCCTGTAGCGGCACCCCAACCCAGTCACAGTATATTACTCTGCTGAATCACACCACAGGTGGGCAATAGCTTCGTGGCATATGTTTGTACTGCATGCAGGCAGTTATTACAACAACCATTTGTTTAAAAAATATAGAAGACAGACTGAAATCATTTCAGCTTTAAAAAGCCTTTTGAGGTTGGATCCTCACGCTGGGGGTAGGCTTGTGATCATTGTAACACAGCCCTGGCATGGAGCCCATAACAACAATGGCTAGAGTTAGAGATTCCACAGCTTGCCCAGTTTGCACGTTCAGGCTTTGAGTTGAGCTGGCAGTAGCTGTTAAAACAAAACATTTATTAGAGGGTGCGGTATTAGCAGCATTCTGGGAAATGATTAATTAGAAATGTCCATAATACTAATCCCCCATTAGGACTGTCTAATCCTTGCTGTGTTTTTTATTCTATTTTTAAGTACCCATAAAGCCACAGTAGGGTGACATTCCCTGTTCTATCCCTATTAAACCACAGCAGGGGCTCCCTGTGAAATACCCAACCCCTTTCCCTATGGAGCCACAGCAAGAAATGCTAAGGGCATCTTTAGAGCCACGGTATTATAACTGTTAGCACTAATGGGTAGTCGTAATAAACCAGGGATGTTCATACACTTTAAAAAGAATACTGGGTGTAGGTCAATTTTAAGAGACACATTTTACACGTCATGTGTCAATCCAGCAAACTAGATAAGCAGCAATAAAATAAAATAAGGAAATGTCGGTGTTCAGTGAACTGTTTAAGGGAATACTGTTATGAGGAAAAACACGGGTACTTTGTAAGAAAAATATAATGGCAGAAAACGGTCCAAGCAAGACTTGGTGCTTGGCAGGAGCATGCATATGTGCACCATTAAGACCCATTAAAAAGACTGACTCATTAATATGTTATAGAAGCATGCAAATGAACAGTGGTCAAACAGAGGATGGAAGTGCTGACAGGTTGTTAGTCATCAACTCATATTTTACCCAAGTCAAAAATAAATTCAACTGCTTCAGGCTGTCTGATACAGTAACAGCCACAGAACGAAGGGCCCCACAGAACTAATAGTATACACTGGAGTGGGGGCTAACGTTAGGATTCCAGCTACCCTAGGTTTAAATGTCTTTAGATTTAGCCGGAACTTACCCTACAATCCTCATTAAAAAGTGTTGCTATCTTGTTACACACTGATAAGCACAAATAATAAAATAACCCTTGTCGTTAACTAAACCAAATACTGAATCATTAACTCAAATACATTGCCTTAACTGTATTGTACTTTATATACTGTAATTGGTGGAATCTCCAGTTTGTTTTCTAACATTCTTTGTTCAACATGACTCAGAGTCTGCCCTCTAGACAATAATAAGGAAAGCACTCAGACTGGGATCACAAACTGTGCCTCTCCTCCAGAGGTTTTCTCTCCTGTCACGCTTGGCCTGAGACTAATTGTTGTAACATGCTGGGAATGTGGACAAACTTGAGATAGGCTTCTGCGGACCATATAACCTGCTGTGTTACCTCCTCCTTGAAAGCTTCCCATGACCCAGTGATAGAATAATTCAGAAACAAAGCAGGAAAGGGGGCGGGTCATCAGAAGATTAGTCTACCCCAAATGGGTGTTACGAGGATAAGGTCTATCGGAATGCCTTCCCACTTGGAATGTGGTTATCCCGTAGTTACTTCCCCCTGAAGTTACAAAGGGATGCTAATTTAATTGTAGTGCTGACATGTAAATAGAATAAGTCCATTAAGTTAGAACCTCTAGGAATACGTATCAAAATGTCCATTTTTGTAATCATATTTGCTAAATTGGATAAGTGGTATCACTTATTTTATTATGTGAAAACTGAGTTACTGTAGCTTTAACAAAGTACGAGAAATAGAGAAAAAGCCACGGGTCACCATTTTCCACACAGGTACCTTAAAGTATTATATATTTTTTCCAGGGATTGAAAAACCTAATGTTGTAAGTCCCAAGAGTTCCATCTGCAAAGGTTTGCTTTTTAGCACAAAGACCAGCTCGTTGTTGTTTCAAAGATTATTCTGATTCAAGATGCTATTTCTTTTTGCTAGTCCTTCTTAAAAAAAATACTGAAAAAAAGGCTGGCATAATATAATGCATCTGAATAGCAAGTGTCATGAGTTTGAAAAGGAATTTTCAAACCTACTCTCAGTCTGCTGATTGTAAATCAGCGGCTGGCAGTTGTTGCAGCAGTATTCCTGTCTGACACAATCTGAGAGGAGCATCTCGTTATAGCCGTCACAATTCACAATTGCTCGTGTCTGTTTGAACATGAATGGCAAATTATCTGCAGGCAAAGCAGTTCTACACAAGTGGCCACTATGGAAATCCAGTTTGTTGTAACTTTTTTGCAAAGTCCAACGTCCCACAAAGCATGCCGTTAGACCACAAAGCATGGACAACTCCTCCCCCCCGCCATTTACATTTTTTCTGAGATTTCAATAAATTGGGACCCTCTGACTAAGAATATTTAGAACACACATATAAAAAAGACACATGCATTATCTCACTCGTACAGCTAAAAAAAAAAGCTTCATTAATTAAAAGGTGATTATATTTATAACTCTCTTTATTAGGGATAGGCAACTGCTTTTATTACTGTCTTTAATTCTATCAGAATTTTTTATATATTGCCACAATATCAACTTTTCCGCATTATCTTTACAATGCAATAAAGATTATAAAGGTATTGGTTATTGATGCTGTGATTGTGAGATAGGTTTCAAACTAAATGACATTGTGCAATAAAATCAGTACAGCCACGTTAATCCACTGTAAAGGAAAGGTCAAGTTAAAGGACTGACTCAGGTTCAACTGCGAAGAAGGATACAGTCCAGTCATTAGAAGCAGGCTTAAACTTCCCTGCGTTTATAACATTTGATTTACTCTAAACTTTAATTTAATTTAATTCAGATTGGCTAACAGAGAATAATAGCAAATGGAGCAGCAAATTTGTATTTGCTTACGATTGTAAGTCGCCCTGGATAAGGGCGTCTGCTAAGAAATAAATAAATAAATAAATAATAATAATAATAATTAATCCCCAAAGGACAGGTGTAAGCAAGACTAATGTTTTTTATTTCTTAGCAGACGCCCTTATCCAGGGCAACTTACAATTGTTACAAGATATCACATTATACAGATATCACATTATTTTACATACAATTACCCATTTATACAGTTGGGTTTTTACTGGAGCAATCTAGGTAAAGTACCTTGCTCAAGGGTACAACAGCAGTTTCCCCCACTGGGGAATGAACCCACAACCCTCCGGTCAAGAGTCCAGAGCCCTAACCACTACTCCACACTGCTGCCCTATCTCCACACTTTTTATTCATTTACACTTCAGACACTTCATTTTCAGCCTCCGCGGCTCCTTGCATACATTTCAATCAAACAGTCAGATAACACCCAGTCACCATATCCTAGCATGCTGTTTAAAGGTTAAAAGCACAGATTTGCATTTGACAGCTGTGTGCCACATGCTAAAAAGAATGCTGAGGTTCTGCAGGCTGCAAGCACAACACATGTATTTTTTTTTTAAATACAGAAATTGTAAATCTTGTTTTGGGCTTTTATGATATCAAATTGCAGGATGCTGCAGTATAACAGTGAGATTATCCTGTTTGCACTGTGTAAGAGATAAAGTAGCACACTAATGGCTAGATTTCCTAGACTCCATCTAGGGCAAGCTTTATTGTATTTTGGAAACATGTATATACAAAATAAATTATTTCTTTCAAAATGAACTTCTAAGTAGTGAATTAAAACATAAAGAAATGAGCCATGGTTGTATCCCTCCTAACTTAATCAGATTTAAAAGTTTCTGTTGTTGTAAAATAAAATGTACCTGCTGGTGCAAGGATCCAGTCTGATGTTTCAGATCAGATCCTACAGTTATGCAGAGGGAGTCTCACAGTGCTGCTCACAGACTGTATTGATTGCTTCTCTTGATAATGTGCGGTGGATAAGTGGTCATATTGATTTGTGTGAGTTGGCAAGGCTCCAGCTTTGCTCGCTGTGGCACCGGAGTGGCTCCAGTATAGCCAGCTTCAGCACCTCCAGCCCCAGCTCAACCGCTAATATAGTCCCAGCCAGCAACAGAGACTGTCAGAACTTCACTTTATTTTTTATAAACCCCAAAAGCTCATTCCTTTCAGTGTGACCAACAGTATGGCTCTAAATCAGAGTAGGCTTTGGAGTGTGACATTAATAAATGCCCTTATTGTTTTCAAGCAGAAGGATAAAGTGCAGATAGTTCTGGGACAGGAGAATATAAAATGGGTGACCTTTCTCTTCACAGCTAACAGCAAACCTGCAACCTTTTATATATATATATATATATATATATATATATATATATATATATATATATATATATATATATATATATATATATATATATATTCAAAGATCGAAGCTCAGCATTGTAGGATGTAAAGTGAAATGTGTGATGATTGACTGTTTGGCCCAGGATCTCGCCTTCTGGACCGATAGACACAGTTGCAAAGGAGGCGGTGGGGTGGTGGAGGAGAAAAGCTTGCAGAACAAGTATTGGAAGGTGAGCCTGGACTATGTAGGTATCTATCTATCTATCTATGTAAACTTGTTTGTAGATTTGATAACATGAATATTATCTATACCTTTTTTTCTGGAAATATGAAACAATATGGTAATCAGCCGTAAGAAGCAAATCCTTTGGCCTACTGTGACTATAGGGCAAGTCTTGCCTAGGCTAGGATGCATTGAGCACCACAGTTGATTTATACTGGATTAATAGTTACAATAAATAATAATAATAAACAACTAAACACAAAATTACAAACAATTAAATTAATTATTTTTATTTGGCTTAATAAAGCAACTGGTAACTGGTGTCAGAAGAAATCACAGTAACGTTTCCAATGGCATACTGTAGTCCGTATGCCGGCTTTCATTCATCACTGAAAGGAGGATAATTCAAGTAATTACAGCTGTTTCACACTGATAACATTCTCAGAGTCCATTATATTTCTATTCCAGCCAGCAGACATTGCCAATTTAAACATGACAAAATTAAAAGTATATTTGCAGCTTGTACAATGTTCAATCTGATGTCTACTGAATTCTACAGCCATTCGTTTCCAATTGATAGCAAGCAGAGACTTGAATAAAAGCCCAGTTTGATCTTTTTTGAAACAATTACTGTAGCACTGTGGAACTTGGCAATCTTGATTTTCTGTACTTCGATTATGAAAGTGATTGTTTACACACTTGTCCGTCTGTTTGTTGAACTCTTTTTTTTTTCAGAGCATTCACAAGAAGGACTAAAAAGAAATGTAGTAAAATGTCAGACAGATTTTTTGAAGAGAAGTCTTCTTTATAATTAAGACAGTATAAAACAGAGCGCTTCACTGAATCAACTGCTTAGATTACGATGAAGGTGTTTAAGCATGATCACATTAAGAGATTTTCGCTGTATGTTCACTGTCTGCCTACCTCAATTCGGATATGGCAGAACATCTGGACCAGGGGATTCAGGTCTGTCTCCGGAGAAGCAAACCTAGTAGGGAAGGTAAATGCTAGAAGACAATTAATCATTCTGTGTTTATTCACACAGGAGGATGCACACAAGGACTGTCATAACACTTCACAGAGTTAATTCATCACAGTAACATTTCATTTGTATACCTCACATGATGGGCGGAATCAAACAGATCCACAAGGTTAGATTCATTTGAGTTTAACTGAAAATGTTAGATTAAAACGCCTCAGGCACATTTTAAATGAGAAAAATAGCATCCTACTAAGTATTCAAAGTACAATATATATTAAAATTGATTCACAAGAGAACCGGAACAGGGTTTTATATAATTCTATTACAGCCCTGTGCTATAAACTGCTAGATGAGAGATGCTATCTCATAATGGCTTTTTAAAATCACATCATTTTATGTTTTGCCTTGTACACAAGAAAAGCATTCTGGATCTTGTCAGTATGGGCTAACGAACATGGATCCTCTCATCATTGTGGCTTTGTTTCCTGCATCTGAACATCTGAAAGTTGCCTTTGCAGGATGATACTGTAGAACGAGCCACCTGGAACCTGGAGTCAAAAGAAGGAGGTAACACTTTACATTGTTTGTCTCATTACTGTGTATCTACATGGTAGTTACTTAGTAAATACATACATACACATAATTACAATGTTATTATGCATAGTTACAATGTACTTAATGCGTACATTTTTTTTTTGCACAATATAATCCTAACCCTAACCTGTACCCTTGTCTGATACAATTGTGTACTTACCTGTATTGTGCAAAAAGAGCTAGACATTAAGTACATTGTAACCATGCATAATAACATTGTAATTACATGTACGTACACATGTATTAACTAAGTAACAACTGTGTTACACAGTAATTAGAGACACTTGCATTCTCTCTTGGTGTTCGGTTTATCTTGGCCATAAAGAGACTAACCATGAACTGCATTCGCTCTGCGGTTTATTATGGTGGGCATTTTGTTGGATTATTTTGGTATGCAGGCCCAAGTTCTTGCTTCTATTTTAGTGTAAAAAAAGATGAAGAAAAAAGAAAGAAGGGCTGCTGTAATTGGTCTTGATTCCTGTTTGAAAATTTAGTTCAGGTTTTCTGTATTTTCGTTAATCATCTCTTTGATATTGATTCACAACATGTTTCCTCTTTGTAAGCCCAAGGATAAGAGGCTCACTCCCTTAATAGGGTTTTTATCAGTCCATCCTGTGCAATTTAAACACAAATAAAAACTGGTCTTGTGTGCACAGTATAACACTAGCGGTAACAAGCAAACTGTTGGTATAGCCAGTGAACTGAAAAACGTGCCTTAAAAAATATAACCAAGGGGAAGTTTAAATAAGCATCCACGTGAAATTCAATCCTGTTTGAGGACTGTAGAAAGAACAAAACTTAATTAACCAATTAGCAAAAAAAAAACAGGCCTGAGGGGAACTCAAAAGAAGTGGCATTGTTTTTAAACCGTTGAAATACTGAAATTAAACAAATCGTACAAGTGAAACGAAGCCTCTGTTTATTATTTTCCGGTGTTTTTGTTTTGTTTTTTTGTGAACTTATTGCTTTTAAGTAGGGATTCCAATTTTAAGTTTTTTTTTTTTTTTTACTGTTTCTGGGTTATATAAAAAAAAAGGAAAAAAAGGTTTTAAATAATTGTTGATAGTATCTTATATCGACATAGTCTTCTAAACTATTTTCAGGTGAAACTGGGTTTAATCCTAATTTAAAAATAACATTTGAGGTAGAAATCCGGCTTTGAACAAGTTAATTGTAATTGTCTCCATATTTCTAAACATCATGCCAATATTATGAAGTAACCTGGTTACAGTATAGCCAGCTAGCTACACAACTACAGTGCAATGTAGATCAGCCACAGTGCAATGCAGATCAGACACAACTACAGTGCAATGTAGATCAGACACAACTACAGTGCAATGTAGATCAGCCACAGTGCAATGCAGATCAGTCACAACTACAGTGCAATGCAGATCAGTCACAACTACAGTGCAATGCAGATCAGTCACAACTACAGTGCAATGCAGATCAGTCACAACTACAGTGCAATGCAGATCAGTCACAACTACAGTGCAATGCAGATCAGACACAACTACAGTGCAATGCAGATCAGTCACAACTACAGTGCAATGTAGATCAGACACAACTACAGTGCAATGCAGATCAGACACAACTACAGTGCAATGTAGATCAGCCACAGTGCAATGCAGATCAGACACAACTACAGTGCAATGTAGATCAGTCACAACTACAGTGCAATGTAGATCAGACGCAAGTACAGTGCAATGCAGATCAGACACAACTACAGTGCAATGTAGATCAGTCACAACTACAGTGCAATGCAGATCAGACACAACTACAGTGCAATGTAGATCAGTCACAACTACAGTGCAATGCAGATCAGACACAACTACAGTGCAATGTAGATCAGTCACAACTACAGTGCAATGCAGATCAGACACAACTACAGTGCAATGTAGATCAGACACAACTACAGTGCAATGTAGATCAGACACAACTACAGTGCAATGTAGATCAGACACAAGTACAGTGCAATGCAGATCAGCCACAGTGCAATGCAGATCAGTCACAACTACAGTGCAATGTAGATCAGTCACAACTACAGTGCAATGCAGATCAGACACAGTGCAATGCAGATCAGTCACAACTACAGTGCAATGTAGATCAGTCACAACTACAGTGCAATGCAGATCAGACACAGTGCAATGCAGATCAGTCACAACTACAGTGCAATGTAGATCAGTCACAACTACAGTGCAATGCAGATCAGACACAGTGCAATGCAGATCAGACACAACTACAGTGCAATGTAGATCAGACACAACTACAGTACAATGCAGGTCAGACACAACTACAGTGCAATGCAGATCAGCCACAGTGCAATGCAGATCAGTCACAACTACAGTGCAATGTAGATCAGTCACAACTACAGTACAATGCAGGTCAGACACAACTACAGTGCAATGTAGATCAGCCACAGTGCAATGCAGATCAGTCACAACTACAGTGCAATGCAGATCAGTCACAACTACAGTGCAGTGTAGATCAGTCACAACTACAGTGCAATGCAGATCAGTCACAACTACAGTGCAATGCAGATCAGTCACAACTACAGTGCAATGTAGATCAGTCACAACTACAGTGCAATGTAGATCAGTCACAACTACAGTGCAATGTAGATCAGACACAACTACAGTGCAATGTAGATCAGACACAACTACAGTGCAATGTAGATCAGTCACAACTACAGTGCAATGTAGATCAGACACAACTACAGTGCAATGCAGATCAGACACAACTACAGTGCAATGTAGATCAGACACAACTACAGTGCAATGCAGATCAGACACAACTACAGTGCAATGTAGATCAGACACAACTACAGTGCAATGCAGATCAGACACAACTACAGTGCAATGTAGATCAGACACAACTACAGTGCAATGTAGATCAGACACAACTACAGTGCAATGCAGATCAGACACAACTACAGTGCAATGTAGATCAGACACAACTACAGTGCAATGTAGATCAGTCACAACTACAGTGCAATGTAGATCAGACACAACTACAGTGCAATGTAGATCAGTCTCAACTACAGTGCAATGTAGATTAGTGCCCTGAAACAGTTAAAAAGTGGCAACATAATACTGTGCATATATAAATAAATGAAGTAATTGCAATTACTTTTTACCTACATTTCCTAGGGTCTATTAAACTCCACATTCATTAGTGAAACCCTGCTCTCATTGCGTGTGCGTGCACCATCAGGATTAACTGGCTTGAGTCCAGAGCTTAATAAAGTCATAACAGAGAGCCGGACAGGTACATAAACAGCTTCTTCATCAGTAACCTGCTTTTGATGTGATACCTCAAGGACTATTTAGGTTTATAAACAAAATGTTTAAACTAGTTTGACTGAATGTACGCTTTGAAGAACTCAAATTGCCTGCATATGAAAAAATACTACAGTATAATTGATGCATTGATATATAATATGTATCTACAAAATACATTTGTGTATATATTACATTACGTTAACACAATGTTTTATATGCATTGCTATTTTTTTCATAGGGTGATTAGAAAGTAACCAGATGAGATATGGTAAACTTACTTTCTAATGACCCTCTACTGTAATGATTACAGTTTACTGTGTGCTATATCCAGTACATTATTAAGAGTGTTTTGTTTGTTATACTACATCATTTTTAAAAAACTGTTTGACACATTAGTTAGTCACTTGCACAAAAGCTGAACTACTCCACTTTCTTTAGGGGTGTAAGCTCTCGAATGAGCTATGCTGTCAATGTCAGTTTACAGCATTAATAAACATAATCACACAATTTCCCAGTAAATTACATTTGCGATCTAATCATGGTTGGTAAATGGATACATTAATACTGAGTTTGTAGTTTGATAAAAGTGCCAAAATTCACTATAAATAAAATACAGCAAATGCCTGTATATTATCATTTGGTTTAATTGCTATCGGCACTTAACTATGTTGAATACAAATTCTCTCACCTTACTTTTGAGTGTTTTACCTGATAAAACTGTTTTATAAGAAGTCATTCAAAGTATTTACCAGTGTCTCAACATTATACTGTACTTTGCTGTTCCATGTTGAAATCTATTTTGCTGCCTTTCCAATTGAGGTGGTAAACCCAAGACATTTTTACACTGATGTGCTCACTGTAATATATCCCATATTTCTACTTAAGTTAGTAAATCTGGACTCAAGCATACTCAAATAGTTGTGAATTGGCTAATTATTAAATTACTAAAAACTCTTTGATATGTGTTGCTACTTACTGAAACCAAACAGTTGTTAATGAGTGGAAAGGGTAAAGAAACAGAAGCTGTTGTTCGCGCCTTTTCCCTCCAGCTACAGCTACTCTAACTCTGGCCCACAAGAGCTGCTGATACCTACTGATGTTTTCATAATCGCTAGCTCACACAATCCAGTTTTCAATTTGGTGACCTAATTCTATGGAAAAAACGGCTCACTGGCCTGGCTTGTGCTTGTTTAGGACCTTGGTGCAGTTCAGCGTGCCAGCTTTCTGTATGTCTGTAAGGAAGCCAGCCAGACGAGCTCTCAAACCTGCACTTTGACCCCGGCGACCTTTTCATTTGTTGCTCTGGGTCTGCCCTGGCAGCGTTTGCGTGGAAATTGATAGTTCTGCTCTGCACTTTTGGCAGGCGGCTACTTCCTTCATCTGGAGAAGTGTTTAATAGCTGCTTAATGGTCTGTCTAGCCACTGTACAACCCTGACGCCCCTGGGCACCCCACTGGCTAACAGAAATAACGTGCTCGCTGACAATTAATCCTGTTTGAAATTAAACATCCTTAAAGTGCGATCGATCTCTAACCATTCAAAATATGTTTTTAATACTTTATATTCTCTGACTCGTGACCAAGTTGCCTTTTCCCCCTTTCCTATTGTAATCAACTTAAGTGTATTTTCTAAGTGTTGTTTTCTTTTGTGTTCTCTGATAACATGATCCAGCCTTTCCATATGTCATGAAAAGGGCATTTGTGTGCTGGATTAATAGAAATTATTTTGCAAGCTGCAGCTAAATACTTCTTGAGAGAGTGTTCAATGTGTTTGCTTTAAATTCCTACAGTTGAAAGCATTACAGAAAAAAAAAAAATATCAATGTCCACCTTCTGTTGTTATATTCATATCTAATTAACCGGAACAATCAGTCCATAAGAAAATTGCAAATTGATTCCTCTTGACTTTCTCTCAGATGAATCAAAGCATTCCTGTTTGTTTGGTTTTAAAATGCCTTCTGTAATAACAGGGGACTGCCAAAACAGGTAAAAAAAAAAAAAAAAAAGAAATCAGTTAGCTCAGAAAATATGTTTTCAAAAAGTCTCATTATTCAATTGAAAACCCAAAAGAGCCGCGGTAAAAGCAATGTTTTGTTGTTTCGATAAATGTTTCCACATTGTATTTAGAGGATTAGTAGTTACTTCTTCCAAGTTATATGATGATGTGTGGAGAAACTAGCATGACCTATACAGGACTTAACATTATGAGAAACTTATAGAGTATTGCCTCAGCTAGCCCAGCTGGTTGAATGCCACTGAGGAGGCTATGGAGTGACAGCTTCCTTATTAGTCACTCAAGTTCAGGTATTAGTCACTCCTGGAACTTGCCCCCTCCCTTTTTATTCATGTGCTAGTAGTTTATTTTCATTTCCCTTTTTTCAGTTATCTCCAACATTCAGAGAAAAATCACGACAGAATAACAGTTTATTAGCTTTTTTTATGTAAGCTTATCAAGTAGTTTTCATAGAAAATACCACAATTTCTGGGCAAAGGTTAATGTTTTCAAAGCTAATCATTATCCAAGGCTAGGAGTTATGGATCAGAAGAGCACAGTGCGTGTGTGCCCACACTCTTACACCCAATCCTGAATTGCATACGTAGAACAGGTGATATTGTTTTTAGCTTTGGCAATAACAGTGCACCTAATGAAACGACCTGTGTGTTCCTGATACTCTGTTTAATAAACTGTATATCTATTACTGTTCCTTATTAACAGGCACATCAGTTTACTAAGATGTAAAGCTCTTATTAGCTTGAGGCATTCGGCACAGCTAGGGGTGGAGGGGTGGATTAGCAATGTCAGCATCTTGCTTCACCACAGAATGTAACTCGATCCTTCACCCAGCCAGAAATCAGCTGTAAAAGTATGCAAAGAGCCCTAGAGGAAAGCAGCCCATCCCAGCTGTTTTCTTCCAAAGCCAGCCACATCAGATCACAAACCATTTATTTATTTTTTTTTTTTTTTTTTACCTGAGTATCCACAGATACAAGCTGTTTGGCTTAAGTTTCCAAGTTCAAAACCTCATCATTCCTCAACATAGATTAGTTACAGTGTAGGTATGAAGTGACTTCAATTGATGTTTGCTCTTGGGCCAGGTTCACATCATTAAAAGCAATCCAGAACAAAGCATATTCACTGTAAAGTATAACTCAGAAATAGTGTATGTATATTCTTTAGGGGCTAATAAAGAGTCACAGAGGGAGGGGGGGGGGGGGGGTCAACTTCGCAGGACCTGTTAATGATTTATTGGAATGGCACTACATAGTAATACTAATACTACAACTACTGCTAGTACAAATAATACTAATACCAATACTAATACTAAAACGAATACTAAAACTAATGCTGATACTAATAATATTAGTTCTGTTCATCTCATATACACAACAAAATAAGGACTTTTTAGATCAATATTATTGAATTCATTTTTGATTAATGTCATGTGACTTGTGTGACTTCTATCTGACAGTAAATGAGATGGTCCCGTGTGCCTCGTTAATCTGAGGAGAGCACCCCCCCATATATCTGTGGTCTCCAGAATAAACATTGGCCTCTCAATGAAGCTAAGTCCAGAGATCCTTGGGACATTCAATACCTCACACCTGGAACCACTCACCACCTGGTGCCGTATTGAGGTCGCTGGTGTTGCCCTGTTTAAACTGAACTCAAAGACCCATTTACCCACGACACTACAGCTGCGTGCTGACTAATGATAACCACTTTTCTTCTTATTTTTTCTCTGCTTGTGGTTGTTGTAACTCTACCTACTTCGTAAGCTGTATTTCTTCGAATGACATGCACGTGTCCTTCTTCTAAATTACAAGCACATTTCTGCAATGGCTCATCTCAGGAGTCTCAGTGACTGTCACACCCTTGCTGTAAGAATGAACCGCTGGGTAGATGGAACTTTAGAAGCTCCAAAAAGAACCCTAACTAATGCCATATGATATTAATCATTAGTGATATTATTTTTATTGAACATTATTTACTTCGCTTCGTACATACTTCAATATCTGTCTACTGTACATAAAACCTACTTTTTTTTGTCTGGTATGTATACTTGACTTTATTAAAAGGGTCTGGCTTTGATGTGGATACAATGAATTAAATAGTTGGCCCCAAAGCCTTTATGTTTTTAAGAATCTGTCTTTGATACAAAGCCAGGGATGATACAGCCAAGATGAAAGTGTAAAAAAAAAAAAAAAAAAAGCCCAAGGATAGGCTGGTCAGATAGGAAGAGACATCTTTCAAAGTTGGGAAATAAAAATGATCTTTATAAATGTAGCTTTACTGCTCTTAGTCGAATTCGCTCTTAAATGTAATTATTTACTGCATCCTTTATTTTGCTCTTATTTGTATTTGATCTTACTATCTACTGATTTTACTGTACTTTATAACTGCTCTTATCTGTAATGTGATATTGTGTAATGTGATATTTTGCAATGAGATACTTTGTATTGCGACATTTTGTAACAACTGTAAGTCGCCCTGGATAAGAGCGTCTGCCAATAAATAAATAAATAAATAAATAAACAATAATAATCCTGAACGCCAAACTGCTATTTTACATTACTTGGCAAAGTATACAGTAACAATACAGTATAATAAAAAATAAAAAAATATTTTTTTGGTAGGATCTCTATTTTAACATGCATAGCCAGTAGTAATATAATTCAAATTCTAATTAATGTAATGAGCATCATCTGTAAGACTGTAACCCCAATATAGAGCTTTTGACAGGCCCAATATATTTTACCTCTAATATATTCAGAGAACACGCATTCGCAGAATTGAAGCATTATTATAATTGCGGAATGTAATTAATATTCATGGTTTTTTTTCATTATAAAAAGGACAAAGAAAGATAATGTGTTTGATGATAGCCAACCCAATTAAACATTGAATTCCCTCAGGGAGGTCTACAGACTGCTTTTGAGGGCCCCAGTCATGATGGAAATGTGTATCCTGTTCGTGACCTTCTCTTAGCTCCAATCATAAGCTGATCCTTCAGGCTTTTGTATTATCTAAATGTTTACTTTAGTGCATAAAAAGCCTGGAAAGAAAGACCCTACCATGCTTTGCTCAAATATCAATGTCATCAGATCGTCTTCAATAACGCTGTGCCTTGCAATAACATTTAAGTACTGATAGAAGATGTAAAATGTAAATGTGCAACACGTTATCTGTACTAAGGACTGCATCTGTATTAATATATCAGTAACACTTTAGTTTAGGGATCCGTTATAAGTGGTTATAAACAATAGCAAAAACAAAACAATGGCAAAAGTGTATAATAACTGTATAGCAATTATAAACAATAGCATTTATAAACAATAGCGCAAAAGTGTGTAATAATGCTCTTATTTCTAATCACATTCTAGAATTGTTAATAGCATAATAATAACATGTTTATAGATTGTTTATAATCACTTATATAGGATCTCTAAACTAAAGTGTTACCAATATATCTCTATACTAGCTTTTTAAACCAAATTTTACCAAGTAAATATGAAATTGTTTGTGTTTTTTTTTTTTTTTTCACTACGGCCTGGTCTAATTAAAAGAAACATATACATATTTTTTGAAAAACAGAAAATAAATGAATAAATAAATAAACAAGACTAAAGCTGTCTTAAAGAAACAGAGAATCCAACTTTTCTCCTCTTTTTAAATTTCTTCAGCCTCCCTTACATGCTTGCCAGGATGTTAGAATCAGATAGTGAATAATCTGTTTCAAGCCAGACATAACACACTAAGTGGTGAATGGTTAAGTGTGGATTGACACAATGTAATAACAGAGCTGCCGTTGACTGAATCGCATGCTTTAGCCTCATTCAGGGGAAAATGGATTGCTCCAAATCTCGCAATACTATCACATTATTTCATAAGAACAGTAACCCATATCTCCATATGAAGAACATAAAACCACTAAGACCACTGTCTGCCAGTCCCATTCAAGGGTCATTTGGTGGTTGCAACTGAGGGATTTGTCTCAATCAGTGGTCACTGTGATGGGGACACCCTTTGCTGTACCTTTCTGAGGATATTATTGCTATTATAAACTGAACACATGTTGTTGTGTCTACCAGAGTTGGAACCTGAGGTTAATACTACTACTACTACTACTAATAATAATAATAATAATAATAATAATAATAATAATAATAATAATAATAACCATGTTTGTGCTCTACACATTGCTACGGGGGTGGTTTCAGTCAAGATTCAGTGACTCTGCCAATAGGAAAGTGTGAAGACTGTAGTTTTAAATGTTTGGATTTGAACATCATTACACCATCATCCTGTAATTAATATGGTTCTCCACACATTTTTTGTGAGGGCCATCTGCCATTTCTCTCCTTATCTTTCGTTTTCTTTTTCTATTTTCTTTTTCAATTTAAGACTGTAATTTATATATTGTTATATTTTGTTTAATTTCTGCAAGTTAATTAAACAATGGGTTTCTGAAGAAAGAACTACAGACTGCAGTATATAATGTAACACTCAAGGCCTGCAGTGTTATTCATATCTATCTACAAGCTATAAGAGCTGTATTGATTTTTCCATGTGAACACAATAAACAACAGCTGTGTGACAGGCTAGGCTTCTGACACTGGCATCAGTGCACAAAGAAAAACACAGATTTGTTAAAGAACAACCAGGTGCATGTTGTGGTCCTGTATACAGTATATATATATATATATATATATATATATATATATATATATATATATATATATATATATATACACACAAAATATAGATTTAGTTTTTACACTGATGAATGCAGATATTTGAAATGTTGTCAGTGATTAACAATTTTGTTTAAACATCCAGGATTTGTTTTATGCATATTTTAATAAATACAATGATACTCTTAGAAATTCTGGATAACAGGGAAATAAGACATGCAAATGTAAACAGTGGCTGGCTTTACCTCATAGCTGTGTTGCCGTGAGCAGTAATTTGACAGCAGAAAGGGTGAGGAATGAAAACGCCTCTCTGCTTGCTCTGGCTGAGCAGGTTACACAGTCCCATCATCCATCAAAATGAAAGCAAAAGAAATGCTGCCCACATTTATCTAAGCAGGCAGAAAGCGGAGCACCTCTGGCAAGCTGAAGGTGTAGATAACTCAGAGAAACATTCACCCGTTTCAAAGAGCAAAACCGTTTTGTTCTACTACGGGGACATAAGGGAAATTTACAGGGATTAAGAGACCCCAAAATATGACTCAGACACTGTTTAAGACAATTAATGTATTGTGCCCATCGCCATAGAAAAACAAATACTGCCTCTTCTGTTGCTTAACAATCTAATGAATGTCAACATAAACATCTGTTACAATTAATAAACATGGGTTCATACTAATAATGCATTGAAAAGTCCCTGGTATAAAGCAATTGCTATTCCCACTTGATCAGGACTCGTTACTAACATATACAGAGCTGAGTGTAATAACTCTGGGAGGACATGAAAAGGCAAAACCATCAGGGACTGTTTCGCCTCACTCCTTCTCCTGCTCGACATCCTACTAACCAGGAGCCCAATGAGCTCGACTGCATCATTTTAGAGTTGGTCTTTTTCCACCAGGGGCCGGTATCTTGCAGAGTGCAAATAGGCGATGGACTTGGCAGTGGGTTCTGAGGACACCTACTAACCTTAAATTCTCCTGAGCTGTTGTTCACGATTGCATAATTGTACATTCTAAATTGGGTAGAAGAAATGTGGCAAACGTCGGGAAGTTATCAGGTTTCCAAAGCTCAAGACCCGCACAACTTTTGCTCACATTAGAAGCTAGTTCGGATGTAAAAGCACTTTTGGTACAAAAACCCTGTTGAATAACTGCATGCTTGCTTAAAGGGTCAAGATAATAATGGAAAACAGACCCTATTCTAGTCCTTGAGGAGTCAATACAGGCTAAGGCCAGCAATGACAGAGTTTCTTCTTTCAGTGCGGGGGACACCGTGGAATTATGCAGGGCACAAACTTATCACCACTTGCGACACTGAAAGTCAGCAAGCTCGCATGAAAAAGAAACTATGGAATGCTATAGCTCAGTCAATTAGTTATGTGGTACAGTGGTGTGTTTGGCAGAACACCAGCATGCTGTATTATTGTGTTTCCTAAGTAACAACTCATTCCACACTTTACACCACTTTACATTGATGAACATTCACCTTTCTGCTCAGGTATAGGGGATACTTACCAGCCCTCTGCTCTTCCTGTGTGATATTCTAAACGGGCACTAATTGATCTAAACAGAAGGGAGTTCATTTCAAATCGATGTAGTAAAGTTGCATGTGGCTTAAGAACGCCATTAGAATTTTAAACATACCACAAAGGGGAGTAGTATGTTGTTATCTGTCAAATACCCCCAAATAATAGGGGCAATATTGACCAGTGGTTGCATATTGTTTCAGTGTATTTAGTTTGGTAATAATCCTTGAATCCTTTATTTTCTTTAAAATAATCAGTTCTGTCTCAATAGACAATCCATGGTCCTGAGATTTCTCTAAATCTCCCTCACCCCCCGCCCCATGGTTTATTCATTTAATGCCACAATTCCCTTTCTAACCACCTAGTTCTTCCCATGTTGTCGTTTTTTTCCTACCTCATTCATCTTCTTTGCTGCATTACTGGCCACCTACCCTTAGGAGACCAGTCATGAAACCTGTTCAGGGGATTTAAGTGCGTTATTGTGGAGGATCAGTAAACAGATAATCACAAAAACGAGATGTTGGAGACACCCTTTCACCTCACTGAAACTGTAACAACTGAATACACCATCGCCCTGCTTAATCTAGACTGCAAGCTAGCTGTGTATGGGCTTTAATAAACAGGCCATATATTCAAGCTCCTGCATGATTCATGCTTTATGTAAATCTGAGAAATCGCTGTAATGATGTTTGCTACAGTCAAGTAATGTACCAGTTTTAGTGTCCTTGACCTACTATATACTTAGCCTTTGTGAAAAGGTCAAACTAGGAAATGCTGAAAATTGTAGGTTATTATCCAACAAATTATACCATATGGCCTTGTTTCTGTCTGTCACTTATTTGCAAACTGTTTTCTATACAAGGATTTGGCCTAACATTGGATTTATAATCTTTGTCTTCTATTAAAAAAAAAGAACTAACAAACTTTCACTAATTATAAAACAGCAACATTTAGCGTTTTATATAAATGTTTTTAAAAAAAGACTTCAATCCAATCTTATTAAAATAAAACAAAGCTACAAACAATCATGGAATAGGAATACCATCTGGACCAATTCTAACATTATTAATTAACAAAAAGTTATTTTAGAAAAAATGTCCATCGCTAGGTCTAGGATTTTCTATCCGTACAAATTAGTGATGTCTGAACTGCTGATCCAAAGCTGCACTAAATCAGCAAATAGGTTTTCAAAATATGAAACTCTTTACATTAATGGTATCTGTTACAAATTATCCCAATCGTTTGGGTCCTATTCAAACTAATAGACCCTGTTAGTTATGGGATAATTAGTATGGGAAAGTTCAGAAAACAATCATTATTTTCATTTGAATAGTAACACTCCGCCTTCAAGTGCCATTTGGTAAATATTAATACAAAAAAAAAAGTGAGAAGCTTTTCTATAGAAAATAAATAAATAAATTGCTTGAGCGTGACAAGATGTAATGTATAATGACTGGTCAGTGGACAATGTAAAGAAAGGGCACTTCTTAAGCCTCTTAGACTGTCTGCTTCTGTAGACAATACCAGTGTTGTTCTTGCTTGGCTGACCATATGGTAATTTAAGCTTTTTTCCCAGTTTTCCGCTATAGCTTTCTTCATGTAGCCTTGTGAAGCATTTAATTATATTGTGTCTTAGAACCAAGGATCAGTCTGATAGGAACAATGATCACCTAACTCCTGTTCTTATTACAGACCCACTTGTATAGAGGTTGCAGGCTCAAATAAAAAAAACGCTCTGCGCTCTAAAGAAAAGCGGTCCCATTCTTTTGTCGAAATCTCCCTTGCCATATTACAATGCCTGTTCTAAATCCAACAGACACAAGATGTATGGGCTGTTCTCGCTGCCTTGCTCACAATCAGTCCCTTCATGCAGAGTCCAGGAAGGCAAGTCGGGGGCACTTAGGTCAGAGGGCAGTGACCTCCAATCTGAAGGATCTGGCAGGACTTTGTGCTTCACTGGCCTTCTTCATTGAACAGCTCAAAGCTGCACAAGCAGCACAGAGATCTCAGCACTGCCATGGATCAGCATTCTTCTTCAGGGGCACAAGTGACAGTGCTTTAGCACTGATAAAACCACTTCCTACTACACTGGCAGCCACTGCTTGTTTGACTGGGAATTACCCGTGGCTTTTAATAACCATGTGCAATTAATTGTTTGATGACCGGCTTTATGTTTAAAGGTCAACGTGCTACAAAAGTAAATCTGTATTTGCACAGAATTTAAATTTTGCTAATAGCAAAGAAATGCAAATTTACATCAGGGCCCACTGGCAAAGAAGAAAGCATCATACTTCCCATCCAAAAAAAGAAGAGACAGTGTAGTTCTGCTTATTGTAAACCCAATTGCCCTTTGAGGGTTTCAAATACGTACGCTACTCTCCTAGGATTGAGACAGCAGTGTTTGAGACACCAAGACATGTTTGTGGTAATTCCGCATGCCCACGACCCCTGAGTCTCGGACCAGAGACAGTCCGAGATTCCATTTCCTACAAGGTCACAAGGTTTGTCCACCCAGTTTTAGGGGGAGTGTGTAACAAGGTATACTCTGCTACCAACTTCTCAACCACACTTCCATGGAGAGAGAAGGTCTAACAATTCATTTGTGTCCGCAGGTGAGATAGATATGGGAAAACACTGTAACAGGACTGAGTAAGTCATCTACTGAATTAAATATCTTGTGGTCTTATAATCTTGCATTCTACAAAAACAAATAATCAACTACATTGAAGGCAATTTAATACATGAAATGAAAAAGTTGCCCAAGAGGTTTTAACAGACTTGTACTGGTATTGAAAAAGTGTTCTGCTATAAAATTCCATTGAAAAAGTAACTTATTCAAACAAAGGAGAACATATTAAAAATATTAAGTGCAAAACACCTTTTAAAAAAAATAAAAAGGTCAAAAGAGTGATTGATTTTAGCAGCTGTTCAACATTAGACTTTCAATCAATCAGTCAATCAATCAATCAATCAAATTTATTTTGTATAGCGCCTTTCATGCCAAGGCATCCCAAAGTGCTTTCAGCGGTACACATTACATTTCCTAATTGCCACGGCAAATGCAGGTGCACTCTTGAGCTCCAGTGTAGCAATATAAAGAGCCTTAATTAAAATGAATTGCTCCCAATTCACTCCTAAATACAGACATCTCGGGAGCTGTGTTAGAAATTTTAAACTTGATTTGTTATTGTCAGAGAAGGGATGTCGTTTCTATCGACTCTCTAGCACTACTCTCTAGCTCTCAAATTTTGTTTTCTCAATACTTTATTTCTTTGTGGTTGGTTTTGTGTAGCATTACAATGTGTGTGATTCAGGTACAGAACCATTGCATATTCACATATTGTGTTCATTTGGTTTGTCCTTGTACTGTGCAGTATAACAGGAGACAAGTGTAATTCAAAAGATCTGGACCCTGGGGGGTCTCATTGTATCTAAGTACCATTAGCTGCAAAACTGAAGAATTCAAACCAGGATCTCCTGTCTCCTCAATAATAAACACTGCACCACATGACTTCCTGAATGTGTTTTTGATCAAGGTGTAACTGAGAAAAGTTATTGCATAGGACACTATAAGAACTGCTTCAAATGCAGCCCAGGATGAAGTTTATTGAGCGCTTGTGGATCAATAAAAAAGCTAAATTTTCAAGATGTGTGTTTTCCTATTTATTTAGTACCTTGAACTGTTCAAAAACAAACGAAAAGGATCCTAGGCTAAAAAGTGCTATTCGCGTGCTTCTTAATGTTCTCATTAAGAATCTAAATCTGATCAAAGGTATTACAATTAAACTTAAATGAAAAGAGAAAATCTGCAAGCGATATTGCGTGGTAAAGTAGTAATGTGATCGAATGGGATCACAGATGGGAGGAAAATGTAGAACACACCTTGACAAGCAATTAAATTGCGCAGTTAACTTCTGTATTTCTCTGCCTGCACAGTGCCCTTCAGGAGACAGATAAAGGACTAAATGGATATCCCTACTTGGTAAGTACAGTAAGAAGCAGGCCATTGTGAACATATGGCATTGCGAAACATAAACTGCACAATTCTAAGTTGAACCTCTTGAACCTATAAGTCGCAAAAGAAAAATAAATTCCTCCACTTTTATCTCACAATTTCCAGTATTTATTTTTTCAGTTTGTAGTTAACAGCTCAATATGAATGACTGTTTTCACAGGTGTGTATCTGGCAACAGCTGGAGCTGCCTTACAGTCAATTGGAACCAAAAGCGCTCCCTGTACCTCCGAGCAGCTAATTCAGACAACTCCGGTAGCTCTCGTTCCTTACCATTTGTGTAACAAAGGCCAACTTTTGAGCAAGGATATTAAATTGGTTGTTGAAACACGCTGTATGACAGTGAATGAATTATTACTTATATTCCTGGCAAAATGCCTTCAGTGCTACAAAGCATTAGGATTTTTGAATTGATGTGCAATTCCTAACTTTCTGAAAAAGGCTCAAGTCGATTAAACGTTTTCCATATGTTGCCATTGTAAGACGAGAAACACCAGCTATGCGTTGTGCAAAGCTGTGTTTGTTTGGGTTTGTTTCTTGTCTTTCAATTGACACTGGGACTGAATTGAAAGCCATTTGGAATCCATCCTGTTAGTTTAGATCGATACCAAAACGGTTTGAACTCAGTACGAGTTTGAAATACTGAGAGCATTTGCTCATGTCCAGTCACTTTCCTGGAGGAAGTTACCAAATGAACGCCCAATACGAAGGGTGCTAAAGGAGAGATTGAAGAAAAAAAACATTAAGGCAGAACGGTGGACTGCGGCAATTATATGAAACATGATACGTACAGTATAGGGGATTGTGGCAATGTGCCCTGCCCCTGTGTGCATGTGTGTGTTATGTGTTGTATGTTGCGTGTGTTAATGTTGGTGTATAGAGATTGGTACACAGAATATAAACGGGTCTATGTTTCACGTGTGATTAAAATTGTATATTTGTATTTAGGCACGGGATTGCACATCACTTCACGTTTATTTAAAGCATAGTATGTGAGCACGGGGTTGCACAGAATTAATTCACGTGCTGGGATTCAAGTGAATAATTAATTAGTAATTGAATCCCAGCACAACAGTATATATAGATGCACATTTCTTTCACTCGGGGTTGGGTGTTCGTGAGTGGAAAACGGGTGTGGAGAGGAGTTAAAATAAACGGAAAGAATAATAAAAATAATAGTAAGTGTTTTCACTCACCGTGTTTGTTCGTTTGTCTGTTTAGTGTTTAGTACGTTTTGTTTGTCTATTTTATTTTGGCGTACAGTGCCGTGCCCTGTGTTTTGTGTTACAACCTTTTTATTTTCTGTTCTGTTTGTTTATTAAATGCTGAGCGCGATCACGCGCTCAGCTTCACCAAAACCCCAAGTCTCTGTTGTTTATTTCCTGGATCTGGTCTGACGCCACCCACTCCGGCCGTCTTTGTGACAGGGATCTTTGACCTTTGTTTAACGCAGAGGTGCAGATTGGATTGTAGGCTGCAGTTGGAACCAGTTACAACCCCAGTTTGATATCGAAACAAGAGGAGATTTAGTTTTTTACAGCCTGGTTTCATGGTGCAGATGGAATTATTTCAGATTGTTTGCTCCGTTATTGCAGTTAGCTTGCTTTTAATAACTGACTTGTAAGGATGTATGTAGTTTGTAAGAAGCGGATACAGTTTTGTAGCTATCTGAGGAAGAAATGATGATACAATTAGTGATATGTGATACCCAACACAAACCATCAATGCATCAATGAAAAGGGATTTTCCAGATCTCGTACACCAAGGAACAGTAAGTTATAAGGATCCTTGAAGCGTAATTGTACCTCTGGTATCAGTTTACAACCTTTGTCAGTCATTGTATTGCTAACACATGTTGCTACCGGTTCAAATCTGCACTAGGGTGTGTTCTGTTGCTTCTTGACAAGTTCTGGACAATTGATACGTTACCAACACATCACACCAACTCTTTAATATTTAACTCCATTTATTTTTTGTTTTTCTTTAAATCACATTATTATTTGGCAAAATTCTCCAAATACATTGTATTGAAGGAATAAAAAAAAAATGGTAGTATTTAACTATGATTTCTTTGTTTTGCAAAACTTCTAAAAATAGTTAACTTAATGAAAGAATGTTTCCGTGTGGCTTCAGTGAAAGTTAACTAAATATACATTGACTGCTTTGCTCTGATGCCAACAGTGTTTTTTTGATGTGTAAATTCATCTTCTGAAAGTAAAATACGTGATGATGAATCAAACTTGACTATTGTACCAGTGAAGGCACTAATGAAAACAAAACAATTGAAATTTCAAAGGAAATTAATTTTGTGGGCAGCTAAATGAGGGGAGTTCCTGTTGACTACCTCTTCCTGAGCTCTGCCCTCCCATCACTGTGCATGAGAATGGAGAGTGCTAGGTGAGGGGAGTGTAGCTTAACAGAGGGGGAAAGCGCCTGACTCGGATTGACAATAACAGGATATGTGTTCATTCATTTGTGACTCAGAGACTGAGCTACAGCAGCTAGGGAGGCACGCAAGCTGGTGCACAGATGCATGTATGTGTCCATTACTGTTAATAAACAAGATTCTTGATAGAACAGAGATTTAGTGTGGTTTACACCTGGAGGACCTTTATAGAAAACGGAGCCTTTCAGCATGACCGTCTCATGCTTGTTTTAATCCAGCATACACACAGTAACACTAACTGTCCCTTTGGAGTGGGTCATCCAGCCTTTTAATAGGCTTGAAGGTATAATGAAAAAGTTAAACCTGATCCAGTTTTCTGTTACTTTTGACTGCCTTTCACAGGACATTACCCTGATTACATGGGGTCCTTCATCGGGGTAGTGCTTGCATCCTGGTGGCAGAGCTAATAGCTCTTCTTTTGAGACTTCAGTCATTTCAACAATTTATTAGTAATTACCCTGAACAGTCATAATTAACCTTCATGACTCTACATTTACTTGTCAATGAATATTAATCACCTTCTTAAAGATGCCAGAGCAAATGACAAGTGCTGGAGCTAATGTGAACAGATATTAACAAATAAGTTAGGTTGGGAAAGTGCAACAGGAATACAAGGCATTTAGGAATTCAAATAACTGACGTGCATGGTGTGTATATAGGGTCTTGCTAATAGAGCAACATCTTCTACAGACCATTAATAGACAAAGTGGATCTGTGGTTTACTTCTTATGGGTTTTGCTTAGAGGCACTAAGGCAGAAAGCTTTAGTGCTTGGAGCCACTGCCTGGGCTTATGCCTGTTGTCAATGTAATTAGCGATGACCTAAGAGGAAATAACAGCACACTGATCCAGCTACACTGCTGTTGATTTTATCCTTGTATGAGAGTCTGATGACATATAGCTACTGGACTAAACAAAAGTATTTACAATTGTCAAAATACGGTATCAGGAGGCCTCAAAGCCATTTCTAAGTTATTCTGCAGTGTGCTAGAGAAACCTGCCATTCTGTTGAACCATTCAGTTGATGTTTTTCACAGCAGTCTGGCCATACAAGTCAAGTCAACTGCTATAATTTAGAGAATGTTAGCTGTGCCTAACAAAAAAGACACAGCTTGTTGCCAGAAAATTGTACAGGGGACAGTTTGAACCCGTCTCAAAATGTGGTACTAGATGTTGGCAGATAGATCAAGAAAAAGCATTTGCCTCTAACATGCTGATAAGTTCAGCCATTATATTCCCCAACACGCCAGAATTTCACTGAAATTACTGTAATCACGACAATGATTTGGCAGGGAAAACTGACAATACCATTGCATTCGGAATTTAAAGTAATAATTTGTTTATAAATAGGAGGCTTGGGATTCGCTATACCTCCTTTCTCCAAAACAAATAACCATAAACTTGATCTTGCTGAGTAGCTCTCAGTACTTAGAATTCTTACAAACCCACATTGATGTTTCTTGCTACCCAAGCGTAGCTATATTGAGGGCTTACAAATAAATTGTTCTATTAGAATTTCATGTATACCGGTAATCTACCAAATACTAAAAATGAATGTAGAGCTTGACAGTGAATTGCATGAAAAGCTATTACGGGTGCATTTTGGGGAGGTGGGTACTTCACTTGTTACATTACTTTCAATATGCTTCTGTTTTTTTTGTCGGTCCTTTTTAAGAGCAAGATACTGTAATAAGCATGCTAGGTGCCCTCCAAAAAGAATTACAAAGCCAGTATCCTAATGATAATAAGTGGAGCAATACAAACATCTTGATCTGCCACTGTTCAGATCATTAAAAAAGACTCCCTGGTCTGAAGCGTCGATATACCTCTGCCTTATATCTCCAATAAATAAACATGCTACTCACATAGGAAGTATATATTTTGCACAGATAAACTCGGTTTTTACAAACCCATCACTATACAGTCCATCGCAGCAATTTGTGGAAAGGGGAGCATTTGGTTTAGCATCATTTCAGAGACATAAAACACCAGTTTTACAGACATTTCTGAGCAATGCCAGAGATTACCATCTGAAGCAGGCTGCCCTTCATGTCTCTCGTTTCCGAGAGAAGATGGTGTTTCCATTTGTTAAGGATCCATCTCGCAGCACCCATGCGTGGCATTTTCAATCCTATTTGTCGCTGTCGTCTGCAAAAACCTAGACGCGATGCCAAATGAAAAACGTTAAAGGTTATCTTTGAAGTAATCTTCTATGTGGTTAATCCAAAGTTAAGTGAGGAATTATATGCACATTACATGGATTACCAGCAGTCAATAAAATGATCTATGGGCGAATTGAGAAGACAGAAAATATTAAGTAAAGTTTTCTACATGCATTTTGTTACATTTATGGTACTGAGTATTAAGTAATTAGACACTCTATCTTCTACAGACTAACTAGAAAGCTTGAGAGATATGCATGTTATTCAAACAACGCCGCATCATATTTAGACGTGATATGACAGGATCCCCCTTTACAGTAGCAGGGGTGTTGTACAGTCCCAGTCAGAGGACCACTGGAGTTGCATTGAACCATGGTGTGCTCTGCTATGGCGACGACTGTCTTTGGGTGACTGTAAAGATGTTGTGTAAAGTGAGCTAGAGAAGTCAACTGCAAGCAGAGCAGAATTCAGAAAACACCAGTTTTATTTAGGTAGCAAATATACTGTATCTCACCAGCCATGCTGGGTCAACATTTAAAATGTACTGTGAGTGTCTGTAGCTCTCTGTGTAAGATCTGCTTTGATCTACAGCGTAGTCAAACTTGCACCTTATAAAATAAAGTTGTACCTTACAAAAGTATAATGTAGTATTACTACAATAAATTGAAGCATTCTCTGCATATTATAAAACCACTGTAGATTCCAAAGCATTGCATCACTAGACAATTATTTAAGTAAATTGAAAATAGTTTACAGAAAACTCCAGCATTTTTTCACCCATTGATAGTACAGTACAGTGATCATGTTTGTTCTTTGACAATCCAATCAAGGTGTATTGAGTGTTTCTCTGTTCAGGCACCTCCAATGCCCCAGGGTGAAGCATTATCTAATTTCATTCAGGCTGGTGTCTTTATTTTCCCTTCTGGCTGCTTGAAACACAATTACAGGCTTCCAGGAGAAAATTATAAACTGATACAAGCCTGTTGTAGAAAATGTCTCTCTTCTGTAACACAATCACACCAACTTGTTGCGGGACAAAGTCAGAGAAAGCTCTGTGAAAACAATTGCTTTCCTGTCAGCTGGAGCTTAGCTTTTGCTCATGTGACCAGCCACGTAATCACAGAGAGCTGGGAGAAGCTGTAAAAAGCAACCTTGATAGATTTATTTATTTATTTTGCTTTTAAATTTTTCTTTTTGTCTGTAATGTTTTTAAAATGCAGTCTGCACCGTTAACATTACAGGTCTAAGTTTGCTTCCATTTGGCTTTGTACTGTTGGGGTAATGCAAGAGACAGAAGCTGTCTTGAATAATACCATTGTTTCACTTTTTTAAAAATCTTTTTATCATTACTAATATTTTCAAGTAAAAGACATGCAGAGGGATGGCTTAAAACAAAGTCTACCTGCACCTAGCCCAATGGGTGGCCTGTCAGGCAGTATATTAACTCTTCCACCATGCCCTATAGCTATCCCAGACTGCAGGCAATGACAGAGGTGGTCTGCAGTCCCCGTCTGGCTTTCTAGCCCAGGAGCTCATTAGGAATCTGCTGATGCAGGCAAAGCCTTTGAAATGCAAGACAGGATAAGGGACTGGAAACCGCTATAAATAATTAATTTCAGGTTACTCTACAATCCAAGAACCCTGTGGATTTCAGAGCCATTAATTGCTAGTTACACTATTAAGGCAGTGAGAGGAGCTTGTCCAAGGCTAGAATGATGCAGATCATAAAAAGGAATCCTTTGCTGCTGCTGTTTAGCAAAGCAAAACTGTGCCTTGAAAAATGTGGAAGGAGCAGGATAAATACTTTAGCTGATGAGTAGGAAATAGAGGGGGGAAAGAGAATGTAGAATTCAGTAAACAAACATGAAAAAACCTGTCACCAGAAAAGTAAGCCTCTTAAATTGATCTACTCGTGTCATTTCTTAAGACTCTGGCACAGTATGTGATATGTATGATGCATTTTATGCACTGCGGAAAATCCATTGTAAAATCAAAGCATGTGCCAAATGGCCAGAATCAGACAGGCTGCAATTGTGAGTTTCTCAGCTCATTGTCACTGTATCAGCAGTCACTGTAACAGTATTGGCTAAGTCTTTTGTGCAGTAATGGCAGTGTGATGCCACCTCTGTTAAATTATACAAATTATAATTATACTGGTAAATTATACATCTTTATGCGTACAGCATAGCTGTTATATTTATCACACGTGTGATGGTTTAAACACAGTGAAATAAAGCATTTCATCATATACA
This sequence comes from Acipenser ruthenus, assembly GCF_902713425.1. NCBI lineage: Eukaryota > Metazoa > Chordata > Actinopteri > Acipenseriformes > Acipenseridae > Acipenser > Acipenser ruthenus. Next base: position 26,934,574 of record NC_081209.1, read on the forward strand.
CACAGGAAAAATATTTCCACTGGTCTTACACCAATTGCAACGTCTCAAGCATTCATAAAACATAGTGTATTGTTGGCAGATATACGTCAGAAGCAATGTGTATCCTATGTGTGCATAATATGGAAACATAGTATAGTGCTCACCCTTTATAACGCTGTAGTGGGGAGCGATAGTTACAAGACCGTGCTATTTGTGTTCCGCCTTATAACGAGTATAAAATAGGAGGCTGTGTGGTCCAGTGGTTAAAGAAAAGGGCTTATAACCAGGCAGTCCCCAGTTCCAAATCCCACCTCAGCCACTGACTCATTGTGTGACCTTGAGCAAGTCGCTTAACCTCCTTGTGCTCCGTCTTTCGGGTGAGACGTAATTGTAGGTGACTCTGCAGCTGATGCATAGTTCACACACCCTAGTCTCTGTAAGTCGCCTTGGATAAAGACGTCTGCTAAATAAACAAATAATAATAAAAGGGCTACTGTAATGGCATTATGGAGTAAATGGGAGCCACGAACCTACCGTGTTATAACCGATTCCACACTATAACGGGGCGCATTATAATGGGTGAGCACTACTATACTCCTAATATATATATATATATATATATATATATATATATATATATATATATATATATATAGTATTGAGTTTGTTTCTAGTGTTCATTTGGTAATGGTTTTACATTTATTTTTGCTACATATATTTTGTTTAAAGTGCTTGGCTTTAGTTTTCAATTCGATCGCCACATGGATGTGTTTTGAAAATGAGCAGAATGCTGCCACCCACATACAAGTGACTCAATAACTGGAACCATACATCCATGCCTGAAGGCCTTAGCTCCTCAGCTCACTGTTTTGCACAGCACGCCAATGCCAGTGGGACTCCAACTGTCTGTTTTTGCCAGTAGTAGAGAGCAAGGCTGTTCGAGAAATGGATATTTTCCTCATACTGTAAGTCAAAATCAAAGGAATGTAAATTAAACAAACAAAACAAAACTACTATTCACATTTCAATCCAACCGTTACTGCACATTGAAACACCCCCAGTACACAGCACACTATTCATTCATAGTCTTAACATTCTGATGCACAAATAGGGATCCTTTCTTTAACCTTTTAATTGCCTTTACCCCGGAGAATCATGAGTTGCCATTTTAATGCTAATGTACTGTAGGCTTATCTTGGCAAGCAGTTAGGAAATTAGAGAGTGTCTTTTATCTGGTTTTGATGGGAGCAGATGCTGTAATCAGTATTACCCTAAGACAATTAAGCCATTTACAAGAAGAATTTGAAAAGCCTAATTGCCAGGTCTGAGCACTGAGAAACACTAGAAATGAATGTGCATATAATGTACATTTCTTTATTGTGCTTCTTTTCCGAATAAAGACTCTTAACATTATTGCATATGAAAAAATCTTTTTAAAAGGGTTCTGATCTTAAATCGAACACATTTATCCAGGTGCACATGTGTAACTAGCATGTCGTATGATAGCTTTGTTTTTATAAATATCAGAGGAGTCTAAAGACTTTCACTGAAAATGATTAACAGTCTATTGTATAGACTACCTTTTTTTTTTTTTTTTATAAAAAAGTTCCACGTAGAATAAATATAAACTTATGAAACAGAGTAGAATGGGCAGTTACTAAAACTGTATATCCATCATCGCTGTAGAGAGCAAATAAAGGATTCAGCAGTAACTAAAGTCAGCAGGGATTATTGTTGTTTTGTCTGTTTCAGAGAATTCACAATTTTCTTTTCTTAAAATTCATAAGCAATAGGTTCTGCTTTGCATGGTTGACAAAATATATTCAGTACATTTGGTTATGCTGTCATGGTCAGATTCAAATCAAAATCGCATTATAAACCAGTAGAAAAAATATTAGGCCAGTGAGGTCAGTCCAATTTTTATTGCCAAGGCTTATTTCTTTTTGTTGGAGAAGCCAGATGATATTTATTTAAAACTTAATAGCTCAGCACTACCTGACAAGAAATTTCTAATTAGCATTTTTCATCATGTCTTCATTCATCCAGAACTGCTTTATAATGGACAAAGTGTGGCTAACATTGGCTCAAAATTGGTTACAATATGTTATTAAATGATATTCTACACATACATTAAAATGGTTATCTCTAAAACAGGGAATGGTTGTATTTTTTTTTTTTTATCTAAAAAGATATTTAAAAAAAAATCAAAAACAGATTAAAAGTACAACTAGATTTATGTGGTTTGTATAGACACAGCACATATTTTAAAGCAGCCCTCCCACAATAAAATACTTGCTTTGTTCATCAGAGAGGAGACGGCACACCTCCCCCTATTCGCAGACAGTTGACGTGAGCTCATGGGTAGTTCTTTGTCTGTAGAGCACTCTTAGGAAATATCAGTATTTTAGCAGTTACAGTTAATTTAAGCAGTCGTTTAACATGGTCATCTGCTGGCCTGTATTCAACAAAGTGAAAGGACAACTGTTCTCTGAAAACACAAACACACACACACACACACACACACACATAACTGTATGCACAGACACAGTCTTTTCTCCTTAATGGGGTTGGTAGAATCTAACCAGTAAGGAATTGGCTATATATCCTGCAAACGGTTAAAATGCTAAATTTGAAAAAGTAAAAATGTGGACAGGTGTCCAGGTCTTTGCTAATAAAAACGATGCAGGCCGCCTGGGCATCCTTACCCTTAGTACATTTGTGTCACATGACCAGACAACATACTGCACTATTACTCTCCAGTTACTTAATTACCCCACAACAGCCGATATTCTTAATGAGCTGCAACAGCAAATATCCTTCAGACCCCCCCCCCCCCCCCCCCCCCGTATGTTCTTACCCATGGGTTAATTGTTTCAGATAATGAAAGCATCATTAATCATAATAGAAGGACGGAAGGTAACCCATATGTGGCTTACTCTAAATGTAGTTACTCATCAGTTCTTGGAGAAACCAGAGACACATTTAAATTAAAACCGTCACCCAAGACATCTGTGGGCATGTACTCGCTGTGCTGTGAATCAGACTGGGTATATAACTGCAGACCACCGTGTAGAACTACATTGTGAAGGAAATTCAAGGAAATACGTCTTTCACACTGTAATTAAAGAATTGCCCCAGATGTGTACTGTAATTATATAAAAATAACATGCACCAATTGACTTTTGTATAAAAAGTATATTCATGTTGGATATAATACATGGAAAACATCAAGGTTTGTCTTTGATAGCTTATTACAGTAAAATGTAGGAAACGTAGGAGGAAACTTGTGTGCTGTATGAGGATGTGTTGAATTTGCATTAAATTCTGATAACTCATTGTGACAGTTTTTTACCTTTAAAATATTAAAGGTTTAATAAGCAAAGATTTTAATAGAAACTCCACTGTCCCTTTTTATTCTTGTACCAAAGATATTTTGGTTCTCACCATTAAAATAATAGTGTGGAGTAGTGGTTAGGGCTCTGGACTCTTGACCGGAGTGTCGTGTGTTCAATCCCCAGTTGGGGACACTGCTGCTGTACCCTTGAGCAAGGTACTTTACCTAGATTGCTCCAGTAAAAACCCAACTGTATAAATGGGTAATTGTATGTAAAAATAATGTGATATCTTGTAACAATTGTAAGTCGCCCTGGATAAGGGCGTCTGCTAAGAAATAAATAATAATAATATAAAAGAAAAGACAGCAGGTTTTTCTATTACAGTACTATAGATTAAAAGTAGTTCCTGCTTTAATATTTCTTGACCCCTTCCTGTGCTGTTGGTCAAACTCAATACAGCGGTCTCTCTGCAGTCAGGCTGTGACCTACAGAACGGAAAGGAATTAAGAACAGGGATATTTTAAAATGTTTATTCGATGTCCTTTTATTTGAAAAAACTATTACTTGAAGATAAAAAAGAATGAGGCAACGAACAAGACTGTCAGCCGGGGGTAATTCTTGGTACTTTTTAAAGAAAGTCAATCTGTGATAACTGCATAGCATCAAGTTATATACCACAGTTTTTTTTCCTTTGTTTTTTGCTATTAATCTGGTCTCAGACCACTGAACCCAGCTGCTACTGTTGGATGTGTAACAACTTATGCTTTAAAAACTGAACCCCAAGCTGTGTAGTTGTGACTATTATTTATCATTGACACCCACAAGACAATTTGCAAAGTGAAGACAAGTCTCAAAGTATCTTAATGTGGCTAAACTTATCAACAAAAGCTTAAAATTGCATTTTTGTTGGATTACCAAATTATGTTACAATATCAGATAACATTTTAAGTATGCATTGGAAATGCTCACAAATAATTGCTCCTGCTATTGTCTATATAGGCTGAGCAACCAATTAGTATCGTTTTTACTTCTAAAAAACAATTAAACAAAAAAAAAAAACTGTTAAAGCAGCAGACCAGATAGACAGGTCTGTCAAAACATGTATTTCAATTAAAAGCACAATGCATTTAAATTATTCTTTGTGAGTTTTTACAGAGCACCAAACTATTGTTACCAATATTTTATTTCCCAGCCATTTCTTCCCAATTCACCTCTTCCAGTCTGTATCACAATGAGGACACATCAGCTGGGAGCTGTTGGTCCCTGGGGATAACACAGCACTCCATCACACGCACACCATCCACAAATTACCTTTCAAACACTGCTGTACATTCTTCAGACCACCGTGTATCGGTATAAAAAGAGGGTGTCTGTGTAGGTTCACATTTTATTGGGGGTTCTGATTAAAGGTTTTGACTGATAAACACAGATACAAAAATAAAGTTTTCCTGTGAACACAGAAATAGGAGATTTTTTACCTATTTTGTATTCACTTCCCTTCACATTCACGGTGTAATTTACTGTATCCTTAAAACGCTGCTGTACTTAAGACATAAGGGTCTTAGAGTAGATCAAGTATATTCTCTTTTTAGAATCAGTAAGGAATGTTCTTTTGAAATACTTGCAAATGTGTTTTCAAATGTAACAGCCTGGTGAAACAAGCAAGATGTGTTACAGATCTACCTACCTGTTCTTATTTGCTTCATACCTAAAAGTATACAAACAATCTAAAAGTATACAAACGATCTGCAGTGTATGAGAAAGTTTCATTTCAAAATTACATTTTGAAAAGATTGAAACATCTTAGAGATGTTATCACTGCTCCCAATGGATTCAAGAGACACTCTTTGTGCCCTGTTGTCTCTCACTGATTACACTTGAGCTGAAGATGGCCCCCCAAAATGCAAGCTATCGTATACCTGCTAGAGTAATTGCACCAATTGTCTTCACTGTGCTCAGAACCTAGCAGAGCTCCATAGAGAGCTACTCAAAGAAAGAAAAAAGGGTTAATGGTCAAAATTGCCCATTTTGCTCAGAATTCAATAGTGTCAGGCGCATGCTGCCTCTCTGCTCTTTCTGGTACTTTACCCTGCCATATATGGAGGTTTTTATTGCTAGTTGTTTTGTGCTAAAAATATTAGACCAGATATACGGCATAAAAAACGTACACAAATTACACATGCTCAAGAACAGTGGAAACTTCCTAATGTGATACTGTTCATTGTTAATGATGTTCTTCCAGAGATGTACCTTAGGTGTAACCCTAATGAAGGGGAAGCCTTACCAAATGATCATCAATGTAAAATGATATTCCCTTACCTGAATTTAATATGGTTTGTTCTTGTGCCTAAAGAAGGTAATGAGGCCCGCTGGGGAAGAAGACAGAGTTCTAAAAATGAGTAATGCCTGTCCAATTCTTTCCGGAGGACAATAGCTCTGTGTAACTGATCTGTAGAGCTGAGTGGTAATCACAGATCACGTTATCGGTGGCAGTATTTTCAAGTGGGTTGTAATAACATATATACTCACTAGGACATAGAATGCTGTGAAATTGTAAACTGCTCTTGCAGTATCATTTGCAGCAAGAGATTAGAACCACCAGGGACTGCAAAGGGTATTTGTAGACATTCTGTATAAGGAATTACCGGCAATATTCTGTCTTTTTATTTTTTTTTAAATCAGAAATCCATGTAACCCTTTATAGTATCTGTGATTTTAACAGGGTTGAGGCTGGGCGCAGACCAGCTACCACCCACTCCTAAAGTGAGTACAAGCAGTTATGAAGCTTTTAACTTCATATCCTTGGTTGTGCATCACATAATTACATGAGTCAGCCATACTCGAGAATTGTATGTTTGGATAGCTTTTAAATGTTTCAAAAATAAAATAAAAGAAAGAGCATATTCATTCACAACGCCTTTTCCAAAAACAATCGGATTAAATTACGAATGCACAGCAAATGATAAAAAATGATAGGTTGAACAGCATTTAACATTCTCTTTTGCCGTCACTCTCTCCACACATGTTATCCACAGGTGCGTCCACTGATACTCTGCACTTGCTGCTACTGCAGCTCACTTCAACAAAGGCAGCTCCCCACTAATTATAGCCAAAGGGAAAATTTTTCAGATCGTTAACTTTGTGTACTGAAATTCATCCAGTATGCAATACTGATATGAAACAGTCATTAGCATTCTTAACATGGGCTGACCCAGGCTAGCTTTACACAGACAGGTGTTTACAATATATACAGTATATATATATATATATATATATATATATATATATATATATATATATATATATATATATATATATATATATATATATATATTTATATATATATATATAGGTTTGTTCAAAAATCACTTGCATGCTTGCTTTGTGTTTAACATGAGTATCTCCACTATGTTATTCATTGATAAGGAGAGTATTTGCAGGAATATGTGTGGTAATGCAGTGTAATCATTTTGCAGTTGCGCATCGCTCGTTTCCTGATATGTCAGACAGGCGGAAGTGACAGATCCTTCCAGTACACAGCAGATCAATTTCTTCATCCCATGGTGGGGTTTCGATTGACACATTCCAATATAAGAAGTGTACTAATTTAATTAACCCCTCTAGAGGGAATTGGATAAGCTCCACAGAAGAAATGTAAGCAAACTGAAGAAGCTGTGCCTGGCTTTGGCATACTACACCCCCTCTCAGTAATTCTTAGACTTTAATGAATCCTAAATTCTGTTTATGCAGAAAAAACCTCAGATTACATTTTTCATCTATCCTGCTGTCCCCGAGCATCAGACAATCAAGTCTCTACATTTCAGAAATGTATCTACCAGCTTCCTCACATGCATCCTCTAACCAAAATTATTCAGGATTGTGACGACTAATGAAATGTGGTGTGGTTTTTTGATTTGGCTTCGTGCACACCCACAGCTGTGGCGTCTAGTAAACATGCATCTCTGTTACAGACAAGCTGCTATGGAACACCCACCCTTATAGTAGAACACACTTTCTCAAAGGCTGTCGATTACCATGTGTTCAAATTGAGTAAAATGATGGAAGTTAGATTTCATAAACTCAAAGCCACTTCAGTTACTTTTCAAAAGCATCATATGACACTCCCCCCACCACACCTTTCTCTTCCCCACTGCAGCTGTTGAAGAATAAGAAGTTGACCAGCCTATGTATCGCTAGTAATTCTTAAATTGAATTACCATTTTAAAAACAACAAGGTTCAAGTCTGGGCAGCCCTGCACGGATTCCAATATGACTCTGATTTAAGCAGATTATATCTGGGTCAGGGCATCTCAACTCATTCGAGATCTGATTTTGATAGTTTGCTGATAGAGAATGAAGAAAAGTTTTGAGGTAGTTGACTTTTAATTTAATTTGACTTGGTAAAGAAGCTAGATGCTTGTTTGAGTCAAAAACGCAAAGAGAATCATATTTTTAGAGGTCTGGCATACACTTTGCCGTTTCACATATCACAAAGAAGCTTTTTGGAACACTGTCTCTTTTGATTCACGTAATTACATGGTTCTCCCATTATCCAAGCAATCAGGGATCAGAGCTACAAGCATAACATTTCCTCTATCAGTATCGATATTGTGACCATATGGTAACAAGCTCATAGTGTTATTCAATGGTCGTGCTTATGATGTTAAAGGGTTAAAGAAATTGCATCTGTAAGAGAATGGTAGCTACAGAATTACAATTATATTGATGCCAGAACAATACAAAGTAAGACATTGTAATTGATTTAAATCCTAATTGTTTTCTATTCACTCAGACTGCTTGATCAGCGCTGCACATGGAGCAGAACGGGTGATGCAGGAAAAGAAAAACTTAAAGCAAATAGGAGCCTGCTGTATTTCTGCTTATTTTTGTTGTTCAATTTGAATTTGCACTTCCAGATCTATCAGCTGTGCTACCTATGGCAACATCAGCTGCTGCTGCTTCTACCTCCATGCATTTGTGGAAAGTAAGCAAACCAAACAGTGGTCGCTGTACGTTGCCCACAGAGGTTGCAGCGGAGTGCATTGTAAAAGCTGCCATTAGATTCAGCAAACCACTAACTAAAAAAAACTACTACATTTTAGCCTCCAACATTTTTTTTTATGACAATTCATTGAGGTAATAAAAGAAAGCCAAGGTTCTCCCAACGGCATCTGAAAAACATCATGAGCAGATTTACAGGTTGCCATTATCAGCTTGAACACTCACCCAGCCCCTTGGTGCATTGCCAGGACAAGAAGAGCTGGCCTACTGTATTTAAATATCATGGTGGAGTGGATTTATTGAAGACTGGAAAGTCAAGTTTATTAGAAAGAATGTCATAATTTCTCATAATTGGGTCACTTTAACCGCAGGCAAAAAGTATAACTTATAAGTATTGGAAGAGAAACAATAACTCAAGCTAAAAATAATATGCTATAAGTGTATGGCCTCAATGCAACCCAAGGTTAAAATTGCTGATTGATTTTAGGCAGGTGCAGCACAAATGGACCCCATCATGGGAGGCATTATTGTGTCATGCAATATTACTGGCTGGATTCCTCGCTCATTAAAAGCATGGAGTATCCCACCCAACTGGAACCTCGTACAAAATAAACAGATCCATTCTCCATGTCAATTAAAACAGATCTTCTTTTAAGGGATGACTGCCAGTTTGGAAGAGCTGTGCTTTACCAAGTTTACCTGTGCTCTACCATGCTTTTACTGTGCTGTACTACACATATACTTTGGTATACAGTCAGCATAGTGAACCTTTATAAAGCATATTTAACAAAAACATAAGAATAGTTAACATTGTCATTTTTCTAGCTTAAATAGCAAGTTTCACAGAACTTACACGGCCCTCCTTTTTTTTTTTTAATGAAGCCAACAAATCCAGGGCAACACTATACAACAAGACAGCTTACTTCTAACTTTCCTTTCTGTAGTCTCCTGGGTCTGCTCAAATACTAAGCCCTGTCTGTTTCTCCCATCATGTGCTGGCCCCATACCGTTGGGTCAGAGTGATGGTTTCCACATTACCTGGTTCCCACTGCTCGCGGTATCCCCTGCAGCTGTGCAAGCCAATCACAGTCTTTACCCTCCTACTTCCAAACCATGTAACATCCATCAGACCCTGACATGATTTAATTTTCAATGCTAGAACTAATCCATCACCCCTGTCTCCTATGTTAGCGTTGCCTTTTATTTCAAGGACATGCCCCTATAGAGCCACTCACCTGAAAAACTGACTTGCTGAACTGCAAGTAGTTTCCTCGCAGTTGGATTAGTCTGTTGAATTTACACAGAAATCTACAGAGAATCTTTTGGAAATTGCACAGATATCTATGTAACTTGCTGTATGAAAAAAAAAAATATTCTAAATACATGGTAGTTGATTTATGGCAGTAGGAATCTACAGACAATGAGAAATGACATTTTGAAAATGTAGGCGTTGAATAAAATATGGTAAAATGCAAAAGCTTTTTTGAGACTATGTTTAGTTGGAGCAAATAAAAATGTTTTGATGTCTAATTTGATTTACAAGAATATTTAGAGGAGTTGCCATTCAATAAGAATACTAATTATACTGAATCATGATATTCATCACAGTGTACTTTAAGTTATCCTCTATGCGTCATTGAGCTGAATGCGCAACAGATGGACTTTTATTATTATTATTTGTTTATTTAGCAGACACCTTTATCCAAAGCGACTTACAGAGACTAGGGTGTGTGAACTATGCATCAGCTGCAGAGTCACTTACAACTACGTCTCACCCGAAAGACGGAGCACAAGGAGGTTAAGTGACTTGCTCAGGGTCACACAATGAGTCAGTGGCTGAGGTGGGATTTGAACCAGGGACCTCCTGGTTACAAGCCTTTTTCTTTAACCACTGGACCACACAGACTTACTTGTATCTGTCCATGCATTTATACAGTATATTCAAGGTCTCTTTTGCCTCTGTTGAATGACATCAAATACACCTGACAGTGACTCTCAATAAAACACATCACCAGGATCAATCAGTTAAGAAAGAGGTCTACAGAAGATAGTGTATGTATACAGTTGGGTCCCTCATGTTGCACTATGATGGTAATGAAAGCTTGCATAGAAGACACATATTGGCTGACCATGCAATCGAAACGCTTTTAATGCCAAAGCTGTTGTAAGCTGTCAGAATGTCAGTGTGTGACATGCAGGCAGTATCTTGGAATGTTTCACCATGCAAGCCTCCCAAGATGCAGTATCAAAGAGCAGCTCTGACAATACCACCAAGCCAAAATCCAGAGCTTCGTTTCAGCATTGCCAAACATTAAGGCATTCCCCCACTGGACAATGTCCTGAACATTTAATCTCGCAAAAATCATGGGAAATTAAATGTAGCCAAAAGTACCAGCATGTGTAAACCATTTGAAATGCAAGTGATTCACTGAGACATTTTCAGTAGAAAAATAAAACATATCCTAGTCATTCACAGACCAAAAGGACTACAGTACTCAGGCAGGATTAGTGAGGAAGGCCACGCTGTTATCTTTATAATGCAAAAAAAATATATATATATAAAAGATCTGGGAAGGAACTAAAGTTCCTTCCCAGCTAGAATAAGGGACATCGATCTTCAAAATCAGCTGCAATGTTATTTTAAAAGTATTAATGCAATTATATATTTTTAATTATTATTTTTGTGTACTGTTATATCATCAATAACAGGGGCAGAGGCTGGGTGACTCCGCATTTGTGGTTATAGCATTTTTAACCTCATTTAATCTCATCGACAGGGAAAAGAATCCATAACAGCAGTGTGTCACACAACACTGCCTATTAAACAGTCATGCATATATATATATATATATACAATATACAATATTACATGAACAATAAATGCTTTTCACTGCAGTTCTTGGGCAAGTAGACACATTGATTTAATCTACTGGGATGTTACAAACTCTTAAGATTGTGCCGCTGAAGATCTCATTGTTAGAAAGAAAACACACCGATGGGAACATAGTAAAGGTTTTGAAAAAGAAAAATCTTTATCTGAGGGAGCAGCTCGCCACGTCTTACATCGAGGTTGCTTGTCAGTTTATAAGCAAAACACTGGTTGAAAGGAACAGCAACCAGCATTTCTTCAAAGAAGGAAAAAAAAGTGTTTCATGTGTGAAATAGTGAAAAGGTCAAAAAATAGATTTTCATATCAACCGGGAAAGTGTCACCATGTCATAGACGTGGCAAGGAGAATTGTTTTGTGGTCAACTGATGAAGAGGCTGTTTGACCTCGTCTTAGTCTTTCCTCTATCTCAATTATAGTGCTAGATGGATATTTCAATAAGTCGCCTTCAACAGGTTTTTACCTCAACAATAGATCAATGAATATCATTCACAGTATTGCCTGTTAGGTATTCAAAGCAGGAATATGGGAACAAAGAACTACAGTACTGTATTTCCATGTTTTAAAACTGACAAAAACCAACCCCAAATGTACCTGATGTACAATGGATAATGGTAAATTAAGTGTCTTTCTTTAGCTTTATTTTTTCAAAGCATGTGCTTGCAGGTTCTGCTTTGTGTGTACTTCATTGGGTATCATAGTTTTACTTTCTTTAAATTGTAGTGCCTCAATGCCATCCTGCCACCTTCCATTTGTGTCATCCATGATCCCTTGCATGCTGGTCTTCCTGATGTCATCTTACAGTGACTTCCTTTTCAGACTTACAATTTCTTAAATTGTATTACATTCTAAATCAAACTATTCTCTTCAAGGAGTTTTTCACAACACTGTGGATGTGGATGGGAAAACATCAGGTAATTTATTGTTTTTTCCTTGAGAGTTTCTAGTCCTGGGATCCTAAACAGTGCACTGTGGGACCGCCTTCTGCCTGTTGGAATAGTAATAAAAACAACTGAGACCAGGAAGAGATGGTTCACTGAGGAGATGATTTCATGGGTAGGTTGGGGTAAGCAAACTGCACGGCCTGTGCAATCCTTGCAATGAATCACAATAAACTTACAAAGTGTGCTATGAGCAGACACTTGCAAATTATTTATTTTGGAAATGCAAGAATCATCTGGATAAACGCGTTGGAGTATGTCAAGGTTCATATCAATCTATAATAACTCAACCAGATAGATTATCCCATTTGTATTGTATATCTTTAGTTTAAAGTTTAGAAAGCGAATTAATGTGGAAAAGTATGTGGCCATATTTTCAGTGCAATTTAAAAAACAAAAACCTCACTGTATAAAGCTGTTTTACCATGATTGAGTGAGGCTTTCGTATTATATTTTAGTAAGGAACCAGCTCAACATTTTTTAAATAATCTTTCAGTAAAAGCTGACCGCAGGTAAGTCGATCTCTTACAAATCCACTCTCTTTGGTTTGAGGTTGGGAGGAAGGAGACATTTCTTCACACAGAGAGGGTATGGAATGGGCTTCCTAGTCCTGTTGTTGAGGCCCATATCCTTTGGCTCCTTTGAGACCCAACTTTACAAAGTTCTGCGATAAATCAGTTACTAGGAACTAGAGGAACTTTGATGGGTCAAATGGCCTACTCTCGTTCCAAAATGTTCTTATGTATAATCATTCTGGTTTTACAACATGCAAAAGTCCATATGTAAAATGTTAAATACAACAAGATGGGTCCCTGAGTGGCTCACCTGGTAGAAGCGCAGCCACGTGGTGCGCAGGGTGAGTCGTACAGCGCAGGTTCACGTCCTGGCTGTGCGACGTAGGCCAGTCTTCACTGGGGACTCCGAAGGGAGCATTACATTGGCCCCAGGCGCTCCCGTGGGTTAGGGAGGTAAAACCAGCTGGGACTGTTTCTCCTCATCGCTCTGCAGTGAACCCTGCTGGCCAACCACCCAGTGAGCTCAGAGCAGACACCTGCAGGACTGGCCTTTGTCCTCCAGAGGTCGGTAGCTCACTGACATCCACTCTTGAGTTTCTGGGTGAAAAAGGTTGGAAGCTGGCTTGATCGTGGGATCGGAGGTACGGCCACTGAATCACTGGTCTCCTGAGCCATGTGGGAAATTGCTGCGGTGAGAAGAAAAGCGATTGGGCATTCCAAATTGGGAGAAAATTGGAGAAAAAATTATAACTGGACACACTAAATTAAAAAAATAATATTAAAAAAAAAACATAAGATGAAAATAATGCAGTTCCATTAAAACATTAATGGTTCTCATACAGCATCTTTCTAACTTCTGTGTTAAAACCATTCAATCAGTATGGGGCCCACTGTCTGATTAATCCAGTTTTACTTTAATAAAGTGATAATTTAATGTCTTTCCAGCAGAGTAATAACCTTGACTGATGGACTTTTAAATTACAAAATGAAATGGTGCACTGCTTTTCTTAATGCTTAACACAGTGTTCAATTATTTTATCTGCGGAAACAAGGAGTTGAAAATCTATTCCAAGATGATAGCAGCCTGCATGGGTAAGACTGGAAATAGGCTGGGTGAGTTGTGCAATGTGATGTGAAATAGGCTGGGTGAGTTGTGCAATGTGATGTGATGTGATGGTTATCATGTGCTAGTTTACTGACACTGTCCCTTTGAAAAAGTGTGATCTACAGTGTGTAGCATTTAATAATGTTTAACTCATGAAAACACAATTGAAGCCATCTCAAATGAAAGTAAGGGACACAAGGTATCAAACTCCTCAACAATATTCAGAGAATTCATCTATTTGCTTTTTTTACACCACATACCATCAAAAGCATATTTTTTCTTATATTCTGTATAGGTGGTGGTTTCTAATTTTTGCACTGATGGCCTCAGTTATTATAAAATTACAGCTGTTTCTCTGTAATTACATGGTAATTCATGGAGAATAAAGCATTACAACACCACGTAAATACTTGTAATAAAGAAGTTCTAGAAATACTTTTAATTGAATGTTTGTTTGTCAGCATAAGTGTCTTTACGTATACTCTGAATAGTACACTGAACATATGGTACTGATGAGGATGAGAACACTGACACAGATCACTTATCTAAATGGGGTCCAGTCCTAACATTTTGTAATCAATAAAAAGGAACAGTTAAGGGAGCTGGTGAGAGGCAAAAAAAAGCAACACATTTAATCTGTTTATGAATACTTCCATCGCCATACATGCAACTGTAATGTAGATAATGGATGTAAATGGATCCGATCTTAGAGTCAAAGACCAAATGATGTCATAAATGATTGATTTAAAGTAATGAAATTAGCTGGATGTAAAATGGTAATTTTAGACCACGCATGTGCTTGTGTGGCCTGCCACCAGACTATATAACAAAACTAGCATTTGTCTGGAAGAATATTCTTGAAAATATTTTATTTAGTTAAAATATGGTTAATTTATGGTTATTGTTGCTTTTTTAATATATACTTTTTAATAATGTATGGTACAGTATTTATCAGTAATTTCTATCAGTGTTTTACAGTAATATTATGTTGTACATGCCTCTCAAGAAAAGGAATTACATTCCTTGCCCTTTTCATAGACATTTGGGGAGGGGAGGGAGAGGGGGATGGGAGGGAAAGCAGATGGTTGGAGAGAAACAATGTTTTATTGTCAGTTTGAGTGTTGTTTTGTTTTATTGTTATTAAGGGACTTCTTTCATGCTCACCTTTGTGCAAAAGATGAAGCAGTGGGACTAGTTCCCACAAAAACCATTATAAAGCCTGTTGTTAGTGCAGAACTCAGCTTCTGCTGGTTCCAATCTCTCACAGATGGGTATGGTGCAGAGTCATGCTATGATAACTCATCTTCAACACTCCTGCAGATACAGTTGAACCTCAGCAGGAAAACAAAAAAACAAAAAACAACTGCAGCACAGAAAACATGATCATTCTGTGCACTTGCTGCTCAGGAGGTCGTGTCCTTTTGAAGTGTTCCTGGTTTATATTCATTTAAACATCAGCTGAATAGAAACCTATTGTCCAATACACATTGAATTCAATGTGAGCCCCTGTATCCCGCTGCACTGCACCATCCACAGTCCTGTCAAAAGAAATGTCATTGCATCTCTTCATCGCCCTTCAAGAAGATTGCAGATTGCCTCAAGGACAAAATAAAAGCAGTATTTTTGTAAAAAAAATAAACATGAAATCAAGTTATAATAATAGCTACATTATTTAAAAAACAACACAAAAATATTATGAAAATACGTATGAAATACATCTCAATGACAGAGCCTTATTGAGCTATGGTGTCAAGAAATTGGTGGACAAAATGCACAATGCACTGAAAAGGTTAAATAACATAAGATTTAGGATGCTGCAACTCAAAAATTCCTCTGTCTAACAGCCTAAAACTTGAAGGAATTACAATTAAATTCAGAATGTGGAAGTACGGTGAGGTGGTCAAGTGGGAGTGGTCAGTCTTGCAGCTTTAATGATATCCCCTATGCACTGTTTAAAACAAATGAGTTACCACCATTTGTCTCTACAGCACAATAGCTGCATTAATACACTGTTTGCATGACATTATTATTCTAAGGATTGGGAAAAGTACTGTAGAGCTGCATGGACGACAGTACTGTTGGTGTTCCCAAGTGACTGAATCGTATTTACCTCTGGATGTGTATACTGGAGCCATGAGGAAATTGCTGCTTCTCTTCAAGCCGAGGTGGTAGTAGGTGGCACTCATGATCTTTTCATACCTGACATGGCCCCAGGTCCTCCAGCCACCACTAATGCCAGTCAGCCAGGCGAAGCAGCGAGGAGATCTCAGCAGATTGCTTTCGTTGCCCATAGCGAAAAAACTCATAATGGAAGGAGCCAAGTTGTCAGTGCGCTGGTTGATATTTCCCTGATGGAGTCGACAGGAAACTAAGAGAGTGCGGGCCAGAGTGTGCCAGATATTATAGTGTGTTTCAGCTTCAACTGCAGCGCTAATTAACTGTCAGACATCGGAAAACAGAATGCTATCAGCTCTTCATGATGTGATTTATTTATTTTTGTTAGACACATAAAAGAAAATACAAGTGTATGTTTGTTCAGAATGTTACTAAAAATAGAACAAATTGATGGACAGTATCCATTAGATGGAAGGTATTTCAGATAACAGGCATTTGGCTACAAATAGTGTGTACTACCATTATTACTACACTACTACTACTACTACTACTACTACTACTACTACTACAAATGTAATATACTTGGTCTAGTTTACAAAAAAATGCTCTAATCAAAATATGTACAGCATAATAAACTTGGACACAAACTTGCTTGAGAGGCACCAGCCAATTGCTGTAAAAGGACCTCAGGTATCAGTTCTGGTCACTCAGAACATGCAGTTTGTAGCATTCCTAATCCTCTATGCTGTGAGTACCACCCAGTCCCTTAACCATTTCAAAGCCAATAGCATCAACTCTCCTCTGCATTCTCCTGTGCCAGTGACCACATGTTTTGTCAAATTCTTGGTGGCACCTCAGAAAAACAAATGTGGACAAGACCAAAGTGAGCAATAAAACAGGAGGAGTGTACTTGTCATGCTGTCAGACAGACTATAGACTACATTTGTGTGAACAATTTGTGCCGTTGGTATTATGTGTCAAATACGCAAGTTTATGTTGACTCATTCAAATCCAAAACTCAGTAGAGATAATCTGCAAACAAAAGTGAAATGTGGAATGATGAAATTACATGTCTTTTTTATTATGGTATCGAAAGAAAAAAAACCTTATGAAGAGTGTTAAATCTTTGGAGCTTAACAATAAAAAGAGTGAACACTTTAGTGCAGACTGCATGAGTTTTTCTTGAAGAAGCTTAACCAGCAGTAAAATAAAAACAGCATGAGGCACCAGTAAGGACGGCTGGAAGAAACTAATGACATTATATTTCAAACGGCCTCTTCAAAAAGCCTGGTTTAGAATGCATCACACATACAGATAAAACGAATACAAGAGCTATCCTGCAAGGATTGCCGAATTTAAATAATAGTAACAACTGTACAAAAGAAATAAGAAGGAGTGGGACAGCGTTACCTAGGATAACAACTTGAGAAAAGGCAAAAACTGCAACATGAATATCCAGTATGTAGGAAGCTTGGCACTGACATCCATTGCCAGATGCATATCTACAGTTTATCTATGAAAACTCACATTCCCTTATTAATAAGCAGCAGTGTGGAGTAGTGGTTAGAGCTCTGGACTCTTGACCAGAGCGTTGTGGGTTCAATCCCCAGTGGTGGACACTGCTGTTGTACCCTTGAGCAAGGTACTTTACCTAGATTGCTCCAGTAAAGACCCAGCTGTATAAATGGGTAATTGTATGTAAAAATAATGTGATATCTGTATAATGTGAAATAATGTATAATGTGATATCTTGTAACAATTGTAAGTCGCCCTGGATAAGGGCGTCTGCTAAGAAATAAATAATAATAATAAACTACAAGACTTACCACATTGTTTATGTCACAGAGAGAACAAACAGCAGTAGTTTGGATGTGCAAGACTTATAACTTCCGGTACAATGGCTTGCTGTTTGATGTGGTTTAGAACTCAGGAAGAGGTTCATGAAAAAACTTCCCTTTATACTCCTTAATCAGCATTAGAAGGACAACCAATACTAAAACCATTACAGCTGCCAACAAATACGTGCTTCTAAACTGGGAAACCATGTTTTTGGATTGTATGTACTAATTTGAAAGGGATGTTGTTTTAATTTCTTTCATAGATGTATTCAATTATTAAAAATAATAATAATAATAATAATAATAATAATAATAATAATAATAATAATAATAATAATGATGATGATGATTAAAACGTTTCCGATCATTTTCATTCTTCAGCTTCTTTCCGAGCTTCCCCAGCACCTCTTATTTGTCATGGATATGCTGTTACTAGAGGTGTATTGGTAAGCCATGATAAAATACTACACAATACAAATTGTAATGCAATCTGTCACAATACATAGCAATACAGCTGCTAGTTAACCCAGTGGCTCTTGAATGAATACATGTGATTTATCATTGATAGGAAAGCATGTCAATAACTTAATGATCTTTTAATCTTAATATAAATCACACAGGTATTTCATCGCATGTGCGTGTACTGTATTGTGATATACATTGTGTCGGGATTTTAGTGTTACACCAGTAGATGTTGCTGCATATTGGTCAACCATGCAGAAAAAAGGGGTGCATACTTTTAAAATACAGAACACCACACATATGTCATTATTAAATATGTAGGTAACAATCCAGACCCCTTGGGAGTGCTGCCTTCACACATTTGCTCAGTGCATACATAGAGATGTTTGGTTCGTTTGTACCTTAGCCAAGCTTGTTCAGCTAGATGTATCTAGATCCAGCTAAACACAGGCACAGTAATCAATTGTGTGCTTCAATAGCAACAGAGATATAGTCCTACAACGCATACCTGTACTCGCAGTAACCAACAAATGATGTGACACAGCTGAGCTTTTTGTGTATAAAAGATTTTCAAATAGCACATACAGACGTGCTCAAATTTGTTGGTACCCCTCCACAAAAAATGAAGAATGCACAATTTTCTCTGAAATAACTTGAAACTGACAAAAGTAATTGGCATCCACCATTGTTTATTCCATATTTAATAGAAATCAGACTTTGCTTTTGATTTTTTATTCAACATAATATTGTAAATAATAAAACAAATGAAAATGGCATGGACAAAAATGATGGGACCGCTAACCTAATATTTTGTTGCACCACCTTTAGAGGCGATCACTGCAATCAAACGTTTTCGTAGCTCTCAATGGGACTTCTGCACCTGTTAACAGGTAGTTTGGCCCACTCTTCCTGAGCAAACTGCTCCAGCTGTCTCAGGTTTGATGGGTGCCTTCTCCAGACTGCAAGTTTCAGCTCTTTCCATAGATGTTCGATAGGATTCAGATCAGGACTCATAGAAGGCCACTTCAGAATAGTCCAATGTTTTGTTCTTATCCATTCTTGGGTGCTTTTAGCTGTGTGTTTTGGGTCATTATCCTGTTGGAGGACCCATGACCTGCGACTGACACTGGGCAGTACATTTTGCTCCAGAATGCCTTGATAGTCTTGAGATTTCATTGTGCCCTGCACAGATTCAGGGCACCCTGTGCCAGGCGCAGCAAAGCAGCCCCAAAACATAACCGAGCCTCCTTCATGTTTCACTGTAGGTATGGTGTTCTTTTCTTTGAAAGCTTCATTTTTTCGTTTGTGAACAAAAAGCTCCAGTTTTGACTCATCTGTCCAAAGGACATTCTCCCAGAAGGATTGTGGCTTGTCAATATGCATTTTAGCAAATTCCAGTCTGGCTTTTTTATGTTTTTCTGTCAAAAGTGGAGTCCTCCTGGGTCTTCTTCCATGGAGCCCACTTTCGCTCAAAAAGCGACGGATGGTGCGATCAGAAACGGACGTACCTTCACCTTGGAGTTCAGCTTGTATCTCTTTGGCAGTTATCCTTGGTTCTTTTTCTACCATTCGCACTATCCTTCTGTTCACTCTGGGGTCGATTTTCCTCTTGCGGCCGCGCCCAGGGAGGTTGGCTACAGTTCCATGGACCTTAAACTTCTTAATAATATTTGCAACTGTTGTCACAGGATCATCAAGCTGCTTGGAGATGGTCTTGTAGCCTTTACCTTTACCATGCTTGTCTATTATTTTCTTTCTGATCTCCTCAGACAACTCTCTCCTTTGCTTTCTCTGGTCCATGTTCAGTGTGGTGTACACAATGATACCAAAACAGCACAGTGACTACTTTTTTCTATTTAAATAGGCTGAATGACTGATTACAAGATTGGAGACATGTGTGATACTAATTAAAGAAACTAATTAGTTTGAAATATCACTATAATCCAATTATTTATTATCTTTTCTAAGGGGTACCAACAAATGTGTCCAGGCCATTTTAGAATATCTTTGTAGAATAAGCAATAATTCACCTCTTTTCACAGCTTCTTTGCTTTATTCTATGACATACCAAAGGCATGCAAGTATACATGATAAAATAGATTTTAATTTCATCACTTTTCAGGAGGAATGAAGCATTATTTCATTGAGCTGTAAGGGTACCAACAAATTTGAGCACATCTGTATTAAACTGTTACGTTCTTCTATAGAATGCTTGGTCTGATTCAATGCCAGCTTTAAATGGATCAGTAGTGGCTGCAGATTGCATTACAATGTTATTATTTTGGCCTCCTGCTATGTCCCATTCAGTTGCAGCGACAGACAGTCTTGACAAGTGGTCATTTAGCAGCGTCGTTCACAGTCCATTCTCTTCGCCATTCACATGCGAGCCTGCAGAGCACCATCATTTCTAATTGGAGCTGACGCTACAATCCTGAAAACAAGAAGAGCTGGTGAAAATGGAAAACTGAGCTTTCACTCCTACAGCACATCACGCAAAGATTCTAAAATGTTCTGGTGGGCCTAGTGAACCAGCACATAGCAGCGTCTGTAGAACCTGTTAGTGCTTTTCTTTATGATTACAACCCAAACCAATTCTATATCAAAATCACAGACATTAAACCCTAACCCTAATCCAGGGGTTTCCTGTCCTCATCACTGTCCTGGAGGGTCATTCCACTCCAGGTGTAACAGGTACAATTGTATAATTAACTAACTGGATGGAGGTTTAATTGGGTCAATTAAGCAATTTAGAATAGGGTTGGAAGAAAGACAGCCCCTACACTAATCCCTAATCCTAAACATTACCACTTGCCATCCATAAACTGCCCACAATCACTGGCAACCAATTCCTAAATACGGAACTGGATTCTGCCATGTAAGATCGTAGCTCAGTTGCTGACATGAACATTTAAAAACCTGTGTTTCATATAGTAGATGCAGCATAAAGGAGTCTATATTAGACCTGGATGGTGCTGCCAAAACTAAGTCTCTATTTCATTTTCCATGAAAAAGCAATCTCACCAGCACTTTCATTGATGTTAATTCCCCCCATGCCATTTTATTCTGTTGTGAATCGATCAAAATGCATAGCATTAACTATCTGCTCTGGTCTACACTCATCTAAATGGTAATAATGACAATAAGGGGCACTATCACAGACAATTACAGCAATTTGACAAACCCCCAGCAGAAAATGCCACAGATTCCACTGATGTTCATTTGTGCTCTTCATTTATTTTAAGGTATAAATTGGTGTGTGCGACACCTTACTATCACTGACTAAGAACAACAACAACAAAAGGCTTGTGTAAAAGGAGGAGTTGCTGTATGTTTTTTTCAGCATTATAACTGCAAGCATACAGCCTCTCGTACTCTTTTATTGGGTTTTAATGAACCAACCACCAGTTTGCAGTGCTGTGTGATGGGCACAGGCATTGATACACCTTTAGAAAAGCTTGCAGACAGGACCAGCTACAGTCACTGTCACATCTGGTACCCAGTGTTTATCCTCGACGGTCACTCTCAATTACAGAGCACCAAGTTCACTGAGGGATGACACAAAAATATGTGTATCTCACATCTTGGTGACAATTTCATTATAACAGCAAAGGAACAAACAATAGCTGCCAAAAGTTGGAAAACAATTCTGGCCTACAGGTTTTATTTTGCACCCTGATCTGGCAGCTATAAACTGTCTCATACAGCCACCAACAACAGGAGTATGAAATGCTCAAACAGTGCTGAAGTTAGTTTCTTTTCAATAGATATTTTTTCTAGCTTTAGGTCTATTTTTGTCAGTTTGCCACCTATTTTAAGGAGTGAGTAGCTGGTTTTGAAAAATATTGTGTTATACATCCCCATGTGTTGCTACAAATGTTTAAATAACATACCGGTAATTTTTCTTTTCATTGTTAACATCCTGACAACTTTTTACACTTATAACCTTAAAGTCTGTTTCAAAGCTCTTTTCAAAATGTCCGCTCTAGTGCACTGGGGTTTGAGATCTGTCCTCTAAATCAACGGTGTGCAAACTTTTTATATGCCACCCCCCCTTACTTAGCATACATTGTGTTGCGTGAATCAGTGAATTTAAATATATATATTTTTTTCACACTTGGCGAGTCAACATAAATCTGAAGCTAAATGAGTCCATTGAAGTGTTTGATTTGGCATTGTGTGCTGCAGAGCTGCCCCTGCACTCTGAGAGTCAATGTCTCTGCTTCCCCGTCTCTGCATACTACAATGCTAAAAAAATGTACACATTTAAAAACTTTTAAGAATGTGTTTGTTAACATTTATGTATTAAGCTAAATCAGAACTTTTTTTGGTTAAATCTAGGAAAAAATACACGATTTACATTAAATCCTGGAAACGCACTGTTAAAATATTAGTGGAAGCCGCCATTTCGGCTCTGTTCACTGCAAAATGTTCTATCCTAAAAAAATAATAATAATTTGCCCAGCATCGGTGTTGAAGCGTTGGACGAAACTAGACTCGCCCAAATTAATGGCATGGGCGAACCAGATTCGGCCAGCATCAATTTTGAAGCATTGGATGCAACTAGACTCGCCCGGGCTAGCCCAAAAATTCAATGAAAAAAACATGTTGAAAAAACGTGTTTCGCCCAGTCGTCTTTTTCAAGTTCTGGGCCAATCTAGATTCGCCCAATTGGACGCGAGCGAGTGACGAAAAAAAGTGGTAACTTCGGGATTTGCCGAGAAGCCGTTGGCGAAACTAGATTGGCCCGGGCAAAACTAGGCTAGGGATGGATGATTGACTTATTATACTGCAGCCTTGTTTATAAGGATTTATAGTCTAAAATGATTACAGACTCCACATTATTAGAGTTAACACCAGTCCAGCTGGTGTTATATAGCGCTGTTTTATGAAGGCAATTTTAAGTGCAGTGTTAAGGTTAACACCATTGACAGCTCCTCAACGTCTGGTTCCACTGTAAGCCAGGTGCTTCATCCTGTAAAATAAGCTTGTGGAGGAAATGACAGTGATGTTAACCTCAATAAAACTGGGCTAATCGCACTGCAGTGGTGATTTCTTCAGTCAACAGTCTGGTTTAGTGTAAATGGGGATCAATGGCTGGATACGATTACAACATATTACACTGTGTAACAGGAGGGGGGTGGGGCATGCTAGTCTTGCTAAAGAAATCGCCACTGATCAGTACTTGACTGGAGAATAAAATGGATAAAATAAATAGAAGGATAGAATACTTGACATTATACTCAAGTCTGTTATTACCACACCGCCTTATGTCTGACCGTAAAAAGACTGCATAATCAGCTCTCTCTTACTATAGCGTCTCTATAGATCTCACTGTAGTATTAGTTGTGCTGGTGTTTATCTGCTCACTGATGCCTACTGCTGTTCTGCGGTTCTAGTCACTCTATCATCTGGTCTGCTGTTGCCACCTGCTCACTGTCTGCACGGGAGCTGCCTCTAAAGCTGTTCTGAATTCTGTAGTTATCATGTCCATTCTTAAAGACCGCAAGCAGTGTTTAGAGAATACACGTTTTATACAGTAATGTGCTTTGATCTGGGCTCGAAATGAGTTCAAAGAAGGGTTTTGCTTCTACAGACATCATATTCAATTTAGGACCCACATTGCTTAGACTGCAATCGGGAGTGTTCTCTCAGAAGCACTCCGGAAATAATTTTTTAATAAAAGTAATATTTTCTTTTTGCGCCGGAGTTTAAATCAAAACTAAATTAGCTTCTCAAAAGGTCGCTGCGGTTCCTCAGGGTAAAGAGCTGTGTAGGGATGCTGCATGTGCTTTCCAAGCTAAGCTCTGTTCAGCCCTAAACTGGAATTCAGCCAAGGTTTTGAGTGTCTACTTGCTGCTAGGCTCAGCTAAGAACAATTGCTATATATATATATATATATATATATATATATATATATATATATATATATATTGTAAATGTTATAGAAAACACACACACCCATTTCTACTGCTGATGCTGACTGTAAATAATAAAGTAGGCTGTTTTCAAGATGAAGTAGACTGCTGCTAGGCTAAAAAAACACAAGATAACAAGTGTAAATATGTGTATTTTGTGGCAGTGACAGGGTTAAAAGCCTCCCTGCCAGCCTAAAATTGTTTAATTTGTGTTCATTGTTTAATTATTAATTGTTAATTGTTTTATTGTTTTGGCAGTTGGCCTCATTATTGTAAATTAGAGCCAGTGGCCTATACCTGTTTCTCTGGGGCATATAAACCCCAGAGTTAGTTCATTCAGGGTGGCCTCTGTGTGAAGATACTGTGTGTCGTACACTGTGTAAAAAGGTACTGTGTGAACCTTTTTCTTTGTAAAAATACACATGGATGAAGGCTATATAATTGCATCCTGAGCCATTTGAAAAAAAAGTAAAATAAAGTAAAAGTAAATGAATGGTCTGACACAATTCACATATAACATTAAAAAAGCAGATTGGAAAAAAACAGATTATTGTATTTTCTACTAGCTTATTGTTTATTTTTCATGAGATTTGCTGCTCAAAGATCTAAAAAAAAAAAAGTGTGACCTGCACAATTCATATGATGACGATAACAAAATAATTGTTGATCACATAAATATAGCATATACATTTTTACACGTCAAAATAATTTATACATTTAGACTTTAAATTCAAGATAGACGGGCTTAGTGGTGTTTAAATACTGTACCTTGTATAATTACAAGACAATCAACAATACATTTACAAAGAAAGTACCTTTAGCAGGAAACTGTCAGTTCTGCAGGTGCTTTTAAGCACCATAAGATATAAAGATCAAAGCACAGCAGGTTATCTGAGGACTATAAAAGGCAGATTGGGAGACTGTCCTAGTTTCAGTTAAAAATAGGTCAGAACAAACAGCTATAATCCATGTATCGCTCTGAATACTAATTACTGACAGAATTACTCTAATTTACACTTAAAAGGAGATATAGAAAATAATTATTGTAGGATGTGATCTGAAAGCCTAATTTAAAAACACCATCCCTTAAATGATGTGCAAAGCCTTTTACACAAGAGCACTATTACTTAATGCAAGGAAAGTGCAGGCTTTTAACATTCAAGTATTGAGCAGAGTGGGGGAATATATATATATATATATATATATATATATATTTCCCAGGCTTGCGCAAAAGGCTTGAGCATTCTACAAAGGCCATGTAATATAAGAGCATTCATAAAGGATAAGCGTCTCTACTTATGATAAAAAAAAACTATTGTCTTCACAATTTTGGTAATGATTCCTGTCTATAATTAACTAGTAACACATTCACCCAGTCTAATCTTTGATTATCACTCCAACAAGATGTCAACCCCAATATGTATATGTATGGATGAGGTATGGAAGAGGTCGCATGGGTATAAATGCAACATGGATTGGACTGCTGGTTACTTTTCATAATACTCTGACCAGACACATGTGGGCATATCTATGACACCATCCATGTCAAAAATGTCTTGTGGCAAAACCCTGATTACCTTTAAAACCACAGACTTTACAGGTAAGTCTAGTTTATTGAAATGGAGTCTGTAGAATTTGCACAGAGTATTACTGTTGCTTTGACTCCATTCATTTTGGCTACTTTAGCTTCTAGCATTCTAGTTGAAATATATAATCAGCATTAATCCATATGATTAAAGTCTCTACAAATTACACTTAAGAAACTAAGCCCTTTTCAAATATGCTTTCTAGAACATTGTGATTGAATAGACCAGTGTGTGCACGTGTCTGGAAAAAGTGAGAAACACCACCTCTCAAATCCGCCAAGCACATGCTGTCTTTTAGTCGAGTGACACTGTGATGAGTGAAAACAAAAGTGCTCACTTGAGAGGAAAGGTTGTTAAATAATCTTCTGTAAATGGTCTTTAAGTAACGTCTTTACACAATGGCAATCGTATCTAAAGCACAAATCAAAATGACTAGTAATAAAAATAATGATATATGAAATAGACAGAGATGCTTCACCCACATGTTCTGATTATGTCCATCTGTTTCACAAATCTGCATGTTTTTTTATCAGAGCCTCCTAGCCTACTCTAGACCTTTCAAATTGCAATGGGGTGTAATGCATTCATTTTATACACATTTTTGACTACGATAATGTAGTCCTGGATTACTGACATTCCTGAATTGGGGATGTTGTCAAAAACACTACCTCGAAAACCCCATGCTGGCTGCAGGAATGAAAGAGCAAGAGTAAGAAGCAGTATGATTAACAGTGTTCCAGACCCTGGAACGAGCAATGCTGGTTAGGTGTCCTTAGGCCTCATGTGCTTCTGTTGGCGTGCTGATAGCGTGTGTTTAAGAAATCTCTGACTGGCAATTATCTCTGAAATGCATTCATAGGTGCCAGGAAGACTTGAACTGTCAGGAATTGTACTGCATCACAGATATGAGCTGGCATGTTTACAATGCAGCATGCATGCAAGCATTTCCAGGGCGTGGAGTAGTTCTGATTGGATTGTTTTAGTTAATCCCCAAAGCAGAAACAGTACCCATCGGATGAAGACAGTTAGCCATTTACAGTGAATAAAGGTTGATGCTACACATATCATAACAGGTCTTGTTCATTCAAACAAATAAAAAAAAAAATCATGTTTCAGGTATTACTACCTTTTTGAAATTGTGTTTTTAAATAAATGTAAAAGATACAGCAATACAACTAAGTAATTAGAACATTATTCAGAACAATAACAAGATACATACATAAATACTGCAGATAAAGTATTCTTCGGTTTTATTGGTAACCTGTAATAACCCACATTATAGGGACAGTAGTTGTAACTAGCAAGTCCTTTCTGCGGATTCCACAAATTATACTTTTAAAACAGGTTAGTTTAAAGATCACATTCGCAAACTTCATAATTTTTTTCCTTCATGAGAAAATTACATATTATCGTCACAGAATGGCAGATAAAATTGCCAAATATACCTGCATTTTCAACACCCACGGGATCTGTAGTATACAAGATATACCCACTTACTGTGTAGTACACATGCAAGCTGAAGTAATCAAGACCCGTTACTTCATAATGAACTCGCCGATAGAGGTGCAGAATGTGTGAAAGCAGTCAGAGTGCTTGGTCCCCAGCCTCTTCTCTCGGCTCAGATTGGCTGCTGTAAATAGCTGACTTCAGCTCATGTAAATTACAGCTGTACTGAAGGGGTCAATATCGCATGCAAATCAGCAGGTGTTTATTAGTTCAAGCAACCTAGGGGTGAACACATTTTCTAACAAGAAAAATGAGAGCGCCACTAATTAGATTCCAGCTGATAACTATATTGGCTGTCACAAGATCAGTGTGTAAAATTTGCACCAAAAAATGATATACAGATCAGACGGTTTTTAGCATTTCAAAATGGTTTTCCCACTTGATGCATGTATGATGCATTTTTGTATTTTATGTTTTAATTTCAGTGCGCAATATACGTTGTCTGATATAATCTTTGCTTAATCTTTAGAAAGGGATATCAATAAATAACGTACTCACTGGGGCAATTAAATGTTTTTATAGGTGCTTAAGGCAACTAGGAATACTACCATTGTTTTATTTGTTATAGTAAAAAGAAGTACTTTGGGTAACGGTTTGTGATTTGTTTAAATTAAAATCTTAAATTAACAGTCAAGGAATAGTTTAAAACAGCCTTGATTTAAAAAGTCCTAAATAAAATAAATACATAAATAACTCACCTTCTACATAGAATAATGGGTTTGATTGAGTATGCTTCCCAAAAGCAGGGTTTAAAAATAGGTACATTTGCTGGTATGTCACCTGACCAGAACACCTGATGTATTGCAGTTTTATAGAAAGCGCCTGCAGTTGATTAATTAGAGCTGGTTGGGGGGGGGGGGGGGGGGGAACAAATGAAAAACCCATGCTGCTGTCTTCACTGACAGCAGCATGGGTTTGTGTTTCGAAGACTTACACTAGCATCTGAGCATTCCTGCAGATCAGATCAAAGATGGAGAATTTAGGATCCACAGCAGAGCTACTGTATTTTAAATGCGACAGTCCTACATTTAGTTGACAGTATTCTTCATTTCGCTGATGTTTCGTATGGCACTTGTTATAGAAGATGTCACTTTGTTCTCCGGACTGCTAACTAAAGCAGTGAACCAGATGAAACTGGTTTTCACTGCCTGTGACAGGATATTAGCTTCTCCCATACTGCATATATTAAGTGCAGGAGCAGACGAGTGCTGTAACACACGAGTGTTACACATTTTAAAATAAAGGTAACAGTCTTAAAGCGGGTCCTGCACAGTAATACTTTAAAAAAACAAAATACTAGACATTAATAGAATATAAGTAGAACACAGACATACATTGTGTGCTTACATTAATGCGTTGGAGCATTTCATTGTTTGTATCCAAAGAAACTGTCGGTATCCAATGCAAACTTTGTTTATATACAGTATATAAATGTATATATATATATATATATATATATATATATATATATATATATATATATATATATATATATTGGCAGATCTTCTATTTCTCTCAGACATGTTCAGAATATGAACTATGCTGGTTGAATCAGAACATTAACATACAGTAGATAATGGCAGTTTGCTGCTCTGGTACAAATTATAATATAAGGTCTAAGGCCCTGCATTTTTTTTTATCAAGTGGCACTAAGCAAAGGCAAAATTGGTAGATTAATGACCTGCTCTATCCTCTTTTAAATGTAACTTTGTAATGGCCCAATGATTGGCTGGTATATGTAAAATACTGAAGTTGCCACTACGAACTTTCATATATATTTATATAAATACTGTCCTTTCAATTCCTATGGATCTGGAAGCCTCTGAATGCTGCAGATGTGGGTTTTACTGTCATGTGAAAGTGATATGAAACTGGACCAAATTTTATAGAAATTACTTTGATGGTTTGCTGAGTTCATATCTTCAAATAGCGGGTCTCAGACCTGACATCCCCCCCCAAAAAATCCCACATCTAAGACAGCCTCCCCCCATGTCTCGTGTGCTGTATGTCTGTAATTAAAAACTAAAGCCAGAACTCGAAAGCAATCGCATTTTGCATCTTGCATCTTTATCAGCTTAGTGAAGTGTCTGTACATTGAGTATAATTGACATTGACTGATGATACACTTAACATTGTAGGAGAACGGATGAAATCACTTACCAAGAAAATCTATTTCCTTTTCTAACAATATTAAAGCTAGCTGATCAAATGTACAGTACAAGCACAGCCTAATTTCATTTTATATTAGAATATTTTTTTTATGAGGAAACAGACAAAACCACATGAGCACAGACTGTGTATACAGAGAGACTTTTTCCCATGTGGAACCTCCTGGGTATAAAGAGCCACCTGCCAAGGAAGAATGCTTTTAGATAGTTACCAAGAGAGCTGGCTGCATCGTGCCTTTTATATTCAGTACAGACATTCCATGAATGTCTGGTAGAGTTTACTCATTATTACTAGAGTTTATTACATGAAGTGTTTGACTCACCACATTTCCAAATAACATCAGAATAATATCATAGAGACTTGCCTTCAGCATGGACTCCTCTCCTTCACCATTAACCAAGCAGGGGGGCAGACTGAGTGTGATGCAGGGTTTGGTGTGAAGCAGATACTGTACAGAAGAACCTCAAAGTTTACAAACACAAGGGGAATAGAGGATGCTCGTAAGACTGAAATGTCTGTAGCTCTGAAACTGATTATTTTCAATGGTTTAATGTATATGTACTGTATAAATATAAGGTCTAAATCAGTGCTGCCCAAACACGGTCCTGGAGAGCCCCTATCCAGTAAGTTTTGTAGGTCACCCTAAATCACTAATTTCTAAAGGCTGGGAACACATGGAAGTTATTGATCAATTAAGCAAATAACTTGTTCAACTAAGGGAACTCTGGGCATTGGGCCAGTTTACACGCTGGGAAAATGTCATGACTTGTTTACTGTCATGACTTATTTAAGGTGGTACGGTCTGGATTACAATTTTAGTTAGTTTTGGTTTATGTTTAGTTGATGTTTGAATACAAAAATCAAATACATTATACAAAAATCAAATACAACATGACGTTTCAAAGCAGGAATTGTTAAACAAAATTTATAATTCAGCTGTACCACCTTAAATAAGTCATGACAGTAGACAGATAAGTCATAACATTTACCCAGCATGTAATCCAGGCCATTGAGGGCTGAAAAGGGTAGTTCATTTTTTGTACCAAATGATCTCTAAATGACTTCATTTAATAAATCACCTGCTTAATTGATCACAATGAAATTGTTCCAGGTGTTATGAAATTGATGATTAAAGGTTACCTATAAAACCTGCTGGATAGGGGCTCTCCAGGACCGGGTTTGGGCAGCACTGGTCTAAATCTATAAAATGGGGAACAAAAATGAAATAGTTTTAACTGGTAAAATCCCCAGAGTCAGAACGCACACCACGTCTTTTCTAAAGTAGTGGTGTGCGTTCGGTTTGTAACCGCGCTGTTCCTTACTGATGTTCTGCTGTACTGTAGAAGGGTATTTTCATGCGTGCAACTCTGCTATGCTTTTGTGTTATAACTTACGTGCATGTTCTGTTTTCCTTGGTGGAGTAGATATGCACAAAATAAGACAAGCTTTTGTTCTAGTTCGAGAGCTTAATTCATAAAGATATAATCAACATTAATTACCAATTGGAAGAAAAGCCTCCATACTGTAGACACGATTGCAGTGTACAGATAGAGGCTGAAAGAAATAGTATATGCAACTAGTGTCAGAAACAGTACTGTGCATTACAATGGTTGGACTAATTGAAAAAGTTGTGGTGCCATCACTGTTTTCATAAACTTGTGATGGAGTTTGCCTGCTTTGATTCATACATACCCTCAGTTTACTAATGTAATGACTCTAGATCATTGCTATGCAAGCACAGCAGGGATCTAATATCCACAGTGCTGTAAATAGGTGCTTTATTGAACTGATTGGTTTTGTTTAGTCTGCGCTGTCATCACTGCAGACAGCCTCTGGACGTGCATCAATCCCCTCCCAGCTCTATATGCCTATAGTGAAAGGATCAAAGAGAATTCTGGAGATAACACAACGATCCATTATTCCTAAAAGCATGATGAGTTGCACTGTCCAGTCTCTTGAATTGCAATGCTAAATTGATTATTATTCCTCACACATCACACTCTTTTAGACAGTTTTCTAAAATGTAAGGAATTATAATTACCAGCAATTACTCATAAAGTAGAGCCTATTATCGACACCAGCTGCAATCACAAGCAATTTGTCCATTTATGCACGCTACAATACAAAAAAAATCTTAAATGCTAGTAATTAACTCCATGTTTTTAATACAATCCTGTTTTAGCAACTAGCATTTTTACTGGTATCCATGTGTCTGTGTCAATGTGTTGTTGCTGAGTGGATGTTATACAGCATTTAAGCTAGTTTAAACTAACAGTGCTGAAAGCTGCTGTTCTACTGTGTGTCTGTTAAAATACAAGGGCAATCAGATGCCTTGTGCAAAACTGCTCCTAAAATCACAAATACAGATTTATTGTAGCAGCAGGTTGATAGTGATTTAGGTCTCTTGTCATCTTCCAGTTGCTAAATAAAAAATAGATAAAGAAATCTTTGTGCTTTGAAGCCCTCCACCACCACACAGCAATCCTCCCCTATGGGGTACATACTGGTCAAGTCTGTCCATTAATTGGCTACAACAACCCACATAATTTGCTTGTGAATCAACTGACTTAATCTGTTCCAATTGGCTATTGCTTATCTTACTGTGGGAGGATTGGTTTTCTTCTGCCTTCTACAATTTGTCTTAATTAAGTTTAATTGGCTGTGATTATTTATTTGTCTAATAAAACCTCTTAACTTGCCTAATTGTCTTGATGTCTTTATACTTGCAATAGAGAATTCTACGCTCAAATGAGCCAAACTGTCTTCCTCTAGCAGTACATTGATCCTCAATAATTGTGAACATGCAATGCTGGATTGATAAAATGCACATTTTGCTAAACAAGTATCAATTGCCATTGTTATCGATATAACACAACACAAGAACAAAATTAATGGAAATATTCTTTCAAATGATGCTTTATTCTGGTAGGAAAATCACATTCTTTTAGAAAATAAAAAATCTTAAATGCTTAAAAAGAAGCTGCCTACTCTACATCCAACATCCTTCACAGGATCTAACAGCAGACCTTTGTGTAAGTGGTGAAAGTACAAGAATAGCCATTTTAGCATTTCGCTTCAAAAGCTGTTTGATGTCCTCAAAAGACACCCAGCAGTTACGACCTCTGCCATCCACAGATGTTTTGCAATGGCTGGCCCACTGCCCTCTTAGGATTTCAGACACTGTCTCTCTGCATAACATTCACCCATTACTGGTTTACAATAATCCCTCTTCTTACTGACGGCTGACATAATACATTGAATATGACACATAAATCAACAAAAATGCAGATTCTGTCCAGTGCTCACATAACAACACTATAGAAATTGACTGACCCCAAAAAATGTGATATACTGTAAACATCCTATTAATAGTGATCTGGTAGTCCTAATGTACTGTATTCACAAAGGTAAAGGATATTGACATGGTATGCGATGGTATTTACACAAGACAAAGATTCATCTCCTTCTACAGTATCTCAAAGTCATTTTTGACTAGCAGCTGAGATATAGTGAACAAAGTGCATTGTTACTGCAGTATCCCTTTTACAGATGTGAGGTTGTACAATACTGTTCTGATTCCACACTCGCCATTTTTCTTTTTAATAACAGAAGTGATAATTGTGTGATTACAGTATGTGGTCGTTTTGCGCTCAGGGCCAAGGCTACCAAACTATTTTTTACTTGTGATCAAATTATGCATTTCAACTTGTGTCTTTGCTAATTATTTTTCCAGAAGGTCTGAACAAATAAGTCAGACTAAGGTGTAGATGTACTAAAGCGTTGTGCCTGTCTCAACAATCGCAAACCAGTTTCATCCCAGTACTAAACAAGCGCAATGCTATTTGCGGCTTTTTAGGGAATGCTTTGCAGCAGCAGTTTTTGTTTGCAGTTCAAACTTAGAAGAGTATGTAATTATGGGCGTTCCTGCATAAATTTGCAAAAAGGGGGTGGGGACAGTGTAAATGAGGGTTCACAAATATTATAATTATAATTAGGTAATTGCAACACTTACAATTTCATCAATTTGTTAAGAACTTTTGAAAGCATGTTTTAAACAGTTGCAATTGTTGCTGGCATTTCCCAGTCCGCTTTTTCTCATGCGTTTCCAGTTGTGCTCAATGCATTTTTGAGGCGCACCCAAGTACCTAATTTTCACTAAAGGCAGGGTGTACTTACATGCCTTGTTGAAAACAAATTTCTATGACAGTTCTGGTTTCCCCAGCGTGTTGGGAGCAATAGACGGCACACATGTGCCACTAACCCCTTCAGCTCATTGTGAGCATATGTATAGAACCATGGTCTATTTTGTGTCAATTGTCTGTATACTGTATAGGCCTACTGTACAGATTTAGATTTTTACATAATGTAATGTGTAGCCTACCAAAACAGACATTAGTGTTATTTCAGCGCAATGATTTACATTTAAAATGCATTGAGCACTATAAATGTGTGTGTGTGCGATTTTATTGTATTGTTTTTAAACCAAACACCTCCTTATGTCGGACAAACATGTTCAGTTTAGCGAGAGGCTACTCTATGATTATGAAAAGCTTTTTGAGGGTGAAGGTGGGGGCCACACTATAGAATCTGATGAGATTAACAGTATTAAAATAGGTAAAATGAAGACAGAACAGGATGCATTGCACAGATGATGGTTACATTTAACAAAAACAATGTCTTTTTGATTCTTGCACCCTTGCACGTCTAGAAGTTATCCTTCGGGCACCCTCTGCTGCAGTAAACTCAACTATCGCTATTTCTTTGAACAATGTCGCACGACTCTCGCAATGTACAATGCTAGAGATGTCGCTAAAAAGACGCAACAAATATTTAAATTAGTATATTGCGGCTGACTTCATTAACATATTTTCTCTTAGTACATACAACAACATTTTTACTTTGCTAAGTGTCGCAACAAAAAAATGAAAATTGCGGTATGTGCTTTATTTCTATTACATCCCAGTTTATGGCATTTACTGTTTCATAAAGTCCTTTCATGTCAGTTCATGTGTTTCATATGCCAAGAAGGTTGTGTTTGGACAGAGTAGAATCCTGAAAGCAAATACAAAGGTATGACATCTTTAAAATCCTAAATTACATTCCTGCCATAAGAAACAAATATCGCCATGTGTACTTAGATCATAATACCACTAATCAAGAAAAGACAGTTGGCAAGTAGGTCATTTTGTAATCAGAACATGCAGAGCAAAACACTTTATTATTGAAAACCTACATCTGAGTAGCACAGCCATGCCTATAAATATTTTATTGGGACTCTCTTTTACAGTGAATAACGTATGGCTATTAAAAGTAAGTAAAGCATGCCTTGTTGATAAAATCACCCAACAAGTTAATATATGTCTAAAGAGAGCCGATATCCTCTACCAGAGCCATTTCTTCTAAGGAAACATGGTTTACTAATGTCTCTTTACACCCAGTGATCATCACTTGAAATATGTTTTGCCCGGTTTAAACAGAAAATGGCAATTTAATAATGTCTAGAGCTTTCATTTTACGATTATCGCATCTGACTGCTGTCACCATTATTCTTTCTCAGATCTCATTCAATCTTAGTCACTTGCATTGCTCTCTGTATATCTATACTAATCATAACCCTGCTGTCCCCAAAGTGCCCCAAACCCCTGCCAGCTCTTTCAATCACATTATACAATCAATTAAAACTCCCCAGCCTGGACAGTCTCTAGAAGGAATTCAGACTTTGACACTTTAGGAAGCAAATCATGCATGTAAAATTGGTCCTAATGACAGCAATGGGTTCGGAGTCCTATGCAAATGGAGCGTTATCAGACATTAAAATGTCCAGGAGCAGCGACTTGATGGGATCAGCCAGTGAAAAATGATCTAGAAAATGCACAAAGCTCATTGCGAATGCAGAACACGCTCCAAACAGGCGGTGAACCCAATAAAAGGGAACAAGAAATCTAGCACCATGAGCACTGAGAATGTCCTTGCTGTTTATATTTCCAATGATGCCTTTCTATTTCAAAACCATAGGCTCTTTGTTGTCTTTGCATGGCCCCTTCCCCTCTCACGACCTCCCTGGGCAGGCTGGCTTTCAAACTGAAGCCTCAGCTGCCCCCTGACCCTGAAACTTTCAATGCATACGAGACTGGCCAGTGGGAAAGTTCAGATTGCTTGATAGACAGAGCACACTGAGGGCAGGTTATGCATGAAAGCACATCTAACACCAGGGGCTGGACGCTTAAGATTATTGATATTCTTACTTAATGAACACGCCATTCATTTTTGAACTTGTGCTTTTGTCTGGCCCTGGATAAAGGGCCAAACTATTACGAATGCCAAAAACAATCAGAGAAAGGATTAAAGAAGTAAAGATAAGTGGGGTTTGTTACAATATATATATATTTAAGTTTAAGAGGTATGGGCTCTATTGGAGGGGAACATGTTTTAGTTTATTTACTCCAAAATTCAAATGCATACCTGGTAAAAGAACAAAATAGATTTGTTTTAATGTTTATTCAGCTGTTTGCCAGGGCCTAAACATAGAACAGTGGCTCAAAATACATATATCTCCATAATTCAAACAATGCATTACTGTGGCAATGT
Source organism: Acipenser ruthenus (assembly GCF_902713425.1). Lineage (NCBI taxonomy): Eukaryota > Metazoa > Chordata > Actinopteri > Acipenseriformes > Acipenseridae > Acipenser > Acipenser ruthenus. Next base: position 26,970,516 of record NC_081209.1, read on the forward strand.
GCCCCACCCCTGTGTGCATGTGTGTGTTATATGTTGTATGTTGCGTGTGGTGTGTTAAATGTTGGTGTATTGTAGTTGGTACACGGGATATAAATGGGTGTGTGCAGCACGAGGATTTAAATTGTATAATTATATTTAGGCACGGGATTGCACTATCACTTCACGTGCATTTAAAGTATGTAATAATATGTGAGCACGGGGTTGCACGTAATGAATTCACGTGCTGGGATTCAAGTGAATAATTAATTAGTAATTGAATCCCAGCACAACAGTATATATAGAGACACGTAGCACTCACACGGGGTTGGGTGTTCGGTGAGTGGAGAACGGGAGAGAGAGAAGGAGAAAGTGAAATAAAATAAATTAAATTGATAGTTGTTTTCATTCACCGTGTTTGTTCGTTTGTCTGTTTACTGTTTAGTACGTTTTTGTTCGTCTATTTATTTTGGCCTCAAGTGCCGTGTCCTGTGTTTTTGTGTTCTCTTATTTTGTTTATTAAATGCTGAGCACAACCAAGTGCTCAGCTTCACCAACCTCACTGTCTCTGTCTGTTGTGTGTTACTTCCTGTTTCTGGTCTGTCGCCACCCACTCCGGCCGTCTTTGTGACAATTACACAACAGGTGTACAAATACAGAGTATAATTATGCGTCTCTTTATGCCAGGCATGTCCAACTCTGATCTTGAAGGGCCATTCTACACCAGGCGTAATGAAGTAGGACCTAGATGGATTTAGATAGAGGTTTAATGGTTCAGTTAAACAATTAAGAACATGGTTAAAACAAAGACCTTGTCAGGATGTTTTAAAAGTTGTCCACCCCTGCTATATGCAGTGGTTGGCTGTGTGAAGAAGATAAACAGGGAGAAAGAGGCATGCCATTCTGTTTCTTGGGAAAAGCTGGTCAAGTGTCTACCTGTTGTGTTTGTGTATGTGTGAAATTACATGTGCACCAGCCAGCCTTACACACACACACAGACACACACACCCCTCTTGCACTATGAGTCCATGTGCACTTTACAATTCTGACCTTTAAATGTGATACACACTGTCATTTAGATACACTGCTAACAACACAACATAGTATAAAATCCTATTTGTAACAAGCATATTTTTGGCCATTTCTATATATTTTTCCGTATGAGGTGGGTACTGCATACTGCCCTGTTTGTTTTACATTATCAGCGAGGGAAGATTTTTCAGAACTAGCAAGACCCCATATGTTGTGCTCCTAAAATATATTGTAATTCTGGTTTGGCGTTTGCGTACCCCTCGTTAATAGTGGAGCATTTTGAGGTGTGAATCTATAGAGCTGTGGGAATTAACCAAAACCTCTTCTGCCTTCAAGAAAAACAGTTCATGGTTGACCTTTTATACACCAGACACAATCACTGCCTGGCTTTTTATTTATGTTGCTTAAATTCTATGAAGAATTTCATAGTTTGCAAGGTACCAAAACTGTTCTACCTCAGGCTCCTTCTGGGAAATGGATCTCTCACAAGACCAACAAAATCCTGTTCTGTCCGTGGCTGACTGCCAGCTCCTTCTATTTGATAGAAAACTTGAATCTCTGATGACAACTGGTCTCTTACTGAGCCAAGCCTTCCTAAACTTCATGCTGAATGAATATGCATCTGATACATTCGTTAACTCAGAGAATAGAACATTGTGATGCCTACTCAGGAATTGAAAAAAAACAAAACTTCCTCCTACAGTCAAAAGGCAAAACGTACACGTGTCAGTGTCTTTGTAGAGCTCCGTAGTTATTTATCCACCACTTCAAATGAAAGCTCAAATGAAGCACAGCTGAAGCTGGAAATGTTTGACTGGAAATGCCAAGTTCATTAACAAAAGCTTGGCTATTTAATGAACGTATTATAAGGGCAATTGACGGATGATGATTGGAACACCCACAGTCCAAATGTTGGCAGAGGTGGTGTGTGGGAAGGGGGGGTACTTTTTCCATTTTAAGGATTCCGTTATCCTCTTGACTGTGAAAGCTCTAAATCATAGATGATACAAGTGCTCCAATTCGGGTGGCATCTTTTAATTGAGACAAGTTTATATGCATTAAGTGTGTGTAGGGGGGGAAGACTTACCGCCAGTCCTGTCCTCAGAAGTATTTTGTGCACTGTCAGTTCCTGTGCCCTTGGTGACCATATTAAATGGATCTGCTCGATTTAACATACTGAGTTGCTATATGTTAACACTCTTGGCAGGAGCTGGCAACATCTACTGGTCTGGGAATCAAGACTGCTTGCTGAATTTCTGTGGGCTATACCAACGACAGTAACAGTCATCTTTCTGACTGGGTTCATTGGGCAGAACTGCAAGCCATGCTCCACATTTTTACAACAAATAGGTTATCAATCCTAGTATGGTACACCAACCTGTTGATCAAAACGAAGTTAACAGGGCAGCAGTGTGGAGTAGTGGTTAGGGCTCTGGACTCTTGACCGGAGGGTTGTGGGTTCAATCCCCAGTGGGAGACACTGCTGTTGTACCCTTGAGCAAGGTACTTTACCTAGATTGCTCCAGTAAAAACCCAACTGTAAAAATGGGTAATTGTATGTAAAATAATGTGATATCTGTATAATGTGAAATAATGTATAATGTGATATCTTGTAACAATTGTAAGTCGCCCTGGATAAGGGCGTCTGCTAAGAAATAAATAATAATAATAATAATTAACAAAAGCTATGGATTTCACCCACCATGACATACAAAAGTCTTGCAACAGCTGGCTACAATATATCAATGACACAAAACCCCTTGCTAGTAATGCTGTGCTTATACATAGCTGCAATATGTACTGTGTACAAAAAACAAAAACTGTCCTTGAATTCTCAGGTAACAAGAAAAAAAGGTCAAAGAAAGGGTCTAAACAGAGGGTGTTTCTCGATGGCCATGGATGACTGCAGCAGATTATTTCAACTGACAGGCTCACTTAAAAATCTGCAGTTTTAATTAGAGTGGTTTCCATGGAGATACTCCCAGTCCTGTAGTTAAGCCATGAGGAATATATTTTGTCAGTTCTCACAAAGGACGAACACTGAGTTGTGTTAAACCATGTAACAGTACTGTGTTGCACAACACAGGTTATAAACACTGTGATGTAAACATATGGAGATATCCCTTTTATTCAAATCTAAACCCTTTGTAAAAAATAGCACTGCAGTTTATTACAGTACAACAGTACACTATATGCAGTGATTTCCAATTCCTCTTCAGAAGTCCCTCTCAAAGATGAGGTTGGCGTTCTAACAGAGCTGTATTAAATATTTTAATTTAGTTATAACATTAGGGGTATCCACTGTTTGTCCTCTGCAGTAAAATTGATGAAGGCGCAATTTCTCCAAAGCAGAAAAGCCCAGATAAATACATACCGTTAAACAAAGATCTCACACAAGGGTCATTCTGAACAACCAATTGAAGCAGATCCTCTGCTCCCAGAATGTGCTTCAGGAGAAGCTTTGTAATATTTCCATGTTATCACTGCTATTTTTTCTTGTTCCTGGGAAGGCAAAGTGCAGGTAAATGTCAGGCCACTCTCATTAAATCATAAACTCGACTCCCTCTAATATCCCCGAGGAGCTCAATTTCACTTTCATGTCTGCAGCTACGCAACGCAGCCTACAGTGCCATCGTTCTCCACTAACCCAAATAAGTCACAGAAACCGTTTTTATTGTTGGTCATTAGACATTAAAATCCCCATTACAGCAATCCCATATTCACATGGGACAGGAAGTGTCTACATTAAATCTGCTACCACAAACTTTTACCTTGAGGACTGTACTAGGGAAGCTGAATGCATTTCTTTGAAACAAAAGCCTTTTGCATTTTACAGTACAGATGATTGGTTTGTAGGTTGAATTATAATTTTTGTTTAAAAGAGAAATGTGTTGATAATCATACCGTTACCACACTATAAGGAGATGTGTAAGGAGACTGTAAGCAACTTAAATTGTTGGCTTAGTGTTTTTTGTTACTAGTTCTAATGTAAAATTGTGATAAACTAAACAAGTAAATGTTCTCAGGCAAGAATCGTGTCGCTAAATGTTATTTTCCTTTCACAAAAAAGAGAAAAGTAATTCAAGATGCATCCTTATTTATATGTATTTGGACAGATTTTCTAAATGATATTTAAAAGAGATTAATGGATTTCCTTTAGTTTTTCTACTTCTATGCCGTAACATTCTGAACTAAAATGAATGACCTGCAAAATGTTTTTATAGGTTCCTGTTTACAATTATTTTTCTACAGTTTATAGCCTTGTACGTCCATCGCTGTCAATTTACATGCACCAGATCTTTATTACAAAACCAAGGAATTTGCGGTCGGTCATTGAAAAGGAATTTCCATGAGGAAGAAATTGAAGATTGTGTTGTTTGGTTGGAGGCAATTCAAATTAAATTCTACTGGAAACATTGAATATATATAAACATCTACTTATATTTTACTAAAAATGATTAACTGGACATTAATAGAAATCTATTCCAGTACACAGTTCTCAGTATTCAAATTTAATGTATTTATTGACAGATTTATAATGACATAATACAAATGAAAAATGAACATGCCCAGGTAAACGAGTAAATGGCAAGCAATCATAGTTACACTCTTTGGCCCTGATAGATGCTTTGTTCATCTGAATGCAGCAATTAGTGGATGCAACTTCACATTTTGAAATGTATTTTACTAATCCTTCAAAGCTACATGCACAAATCACTGCACCCAAACAAATACTCCTGGCAACTTGTTTCACATGCTTTAAACTCTGAACGAGGAATTACATCTCTTTCAGAGTGCAACAATCGAATGTCTGTGTATTATCCTAAGGTTATGGAAAACATAATGAGTTTCGAACAATAGATATTACTTTCTTAATATGCTCTGTGATATATTGCTGTGGGAATTGGCCAGACTAGTGGAAGATGATCAGACTATCATTGCTGCAGGAAACACTTCTTGCAGAAAGTGTAATCAGGTCATCTGCTAGACAGCGAAAAAAATAGTTATTACAGTGAAACTGCTGCAAGAGCTTAGCTGTCACAGGGATAGAACAATTAATCAAGGATCTCGACATGGCCTATTGAAAACTAAACATCTTACTTCCCCCCAAAAATAGAACTATTTACACTAGACATGGATAGAAATCTACACCAGTGCTGTATATAGCTTAATATTGAAATTATAATGGTTATAAAGAACATAATAAAAATGCCACCTGAAATACGCCACTTATTTAATTTGGCACGGAAGCCGATGAAGTCAGTCTGGAAAAATAGCTACGTGGGCTATTAAACTAAATCTACTGTATGTTTTGCTCCAAGAACAAACATGCGAAAACATATACAGCAATTAATGTAACTCATTATTATACCACTCCTTGTATTATTATTATTATTATTATAATTATTATTATTATTATTATAATTAGCTTACTCTTTATAAAATACCAGCATTATACGATGTCTGAAATACAGATACTTAAGACTAGTTCATACTAGCCGTAGCCAGTGACTAATAATGTTATGCAGCACAGAAAAGTACATTTAAAACCATTATTCATTTGAGTTTAAATGAGATTAAATTATAAATAGGGTTTTAATTGATCCATTAAGAGGCATTATGTGATGAGTATAGTTCAATTAACGCAGAATAGTTTTTTTTACACTGAAACCAGCGTGTTTAAAATTGATGGAGAGAAAAGAAAAAAAAAGTTAAATACATGTAATAATAAATAAAACACATATGACAAATAGCTAAACAGTAAATTGTCCCTTCCTATCCATTCATTATTGCATATGCACCATTATACAAGAAATGTATGGCTGTGGATTAAAGGGTCATTTACAAGTCTAAGCATGTAAACGAGCATGTATTAAAAATGTATCTGTAGTTTAATTAAGTGTCATCACTTTTCTAGAGGTTATTATTATTGTCCAATAGGCAAATGAAAGCTGAAATGATTTTCATTGTACTTGCTTATAATAACTTATGATCTCACTCCCTGTAATTCACAATACAGTGTTTCACTTCCCAATATAAGTGTCTGATTTAACAACGCATTCATTCACAGTACCCAATTCATCCTACAAGCCACTGAACGCATATGCTAGCTGTAACATTACTTCTCGGAATCGCCTTGACTTGCAGTACAGAAGAACCCTGTTTCAGCCTTTAAAGCAAGACTGCTTCATAAGTGCTGTGTTATTTTAGTCTGCGTTGCACTTGTATAACTGTGAATGAACTACAGCAATACCACCTTGAATTGTGGTATCATCAGATCTCAGAAGCTTAGCACTAGGTGCAAGCTTCCCAAGCGACTGCTTAAACCATTGTACAACAGAATCACACTTTGTTTTTGGGTGGTACTGTTTCCCAAAGCTCAAACTCACCTGCATGGGCCGTTCTTATCAGCAGTGCGTCACACAACACTCTGGCCTTGGACCTGACCAGTTGCTAAAATGTCAACCAAAAACAAGCATATCTTTCAGCTCACTTCCCTCTGGATCAAATACGAACCAGTGCCCCGGCATGATATTAGGACTGTGTCACCCTACGGATGAATGCTTGTGTGTACTTTGTGGACATTATAGATAGTGGATGAGAGTACAGTCATTAACCCCGGTCTGTCCTGGATAAATTCCCCCTGCATTTAACAATCTTCATTTTCCTAACCCCTATTGACAGGGACAAGAAACTCCAGAGGCTGTGTAGATCTATTCTGTGTTTCTGTTCAAACATTGTACCACAGGCTGGTAAAATGAATGCCAGCATTAAGAGCACTTAACAGGTTAAGGGGTCAATACATATTGTCCTGATTTCAGTACTATGACTGAATGATGCAATTCTTTTCGGCATGTAATCTCCTTAAACTGGAAAGCAAGACACTTTGGACTGCCACAAGTAATCTCTAAGTTAGTTGATGAATAAAAAATCCCTGAACTATGTAACAAGAGAGGAAATCAATCATAATGTAGTTGTGCTTCACAAACAAAGCTACTGGTATTGAATATTCTTTGCTTTCAGCTAGGCCCAAATGTGGTCTGATATTTAATTAGGCAGCAACAAGTTAGAGTCGAATTCAATTCAAATAGACTAAGACGATGCTGTAGATATTAAATTGAATATCATCACTTCGCCAATACCATTTATGGCTTCTAGCTATAAAAAGGACAGTGAGGTAATAACCTGCTTGTTATCCCATGAAGGCAGTGGTTTTTGAGTGTTTTTTTTATTATATGAATTACACTGTAATAGCACAGTGATTATGATTACACATATTGGTATGTAGTTACAATGCAACAAGATGTTCATTTACAAAATGAAAACTGTTTTGAGTTGTTAGGATCTTTTTTATTTACACTGTATGTAATCATGAGGCTCTGTATTTACAGTGTAATTACAGTACTAAGTTGAAACACATGGAATTACACTTCAATTGCAGTGTAGTTCGAGACACTAAATGTAAAGTGTTACCGTCTGTTTTTATGAGTAAAGTTTGATATTCCAGAAACTTTCTTAGACTGTCGTTGAATAGTTTCATGAATACAAAACTGCCTAAAAAATTAATCTGGTGAAGCTTTGTGAAAAAATACTTTATATGTTATATCTAACATGGTATTTGTAAATTTAGTTTGATAATTTAACTAAAGGACAAATACATGTTCCAACATGTATTATTGCCTACAATGAATTAGTTTATTTATACAAAACTGTGAGTTCATCATCCTTGTATTTCAAGTTAGTTTTGTTCCAAATTCCAAAAAGAGTTGAACAAAGTTTACTTGGGGCAAGGAAAGCATAACAGGAAATTGCCTCAGATTCAGTCATCACAGCCATTTTACTTTCTGCTTTTCTGCATAAGGAGACTGCATTTAAAGACTTCAGCATACATCCCGTGGTTTGAGATAGGGGTGTAACTGCCAGCACTCCAGATTCTCACAGCCTGCACAGTTTGGGACTGAAGTAAAGGGCCTCTATGAGGTAGTGGCATTAAGCAAAGCAGTTTTAGGCATTTATTTTTTATATTTATTGTTATAGCAATTACACTATCTTGAAAGAAACAATTTTTTTTGACAAATGTTTTAACGAGAAGTCTTTATCAGTCTCTTCATAATTTGCCAAATTATTATTATTATTATTTTTTTTTTTACTTTATATCCAGTATATTTGCTGCAAGCAAACCATTTTATCAAAACTTATGCAGATTAAGTTATGCATTTTGTAGCTTTTTACCCAGGAGTAATGTTACAAAAATACCAGACTTTGCAGTTACAGTCTGTTGGAGGTAATTTTATAGATCATTAATAAACCCCCCTATCCAATTCCACTTCTCACACCATTTGCAATAACGATAACTTTGCAATGCCCCTTGGTACCAACGTGCTGTGCAATTAGGATTGTATGTGGCATCTACTGACTGCAGCTTGGGGACTCTTTGACTGGGTACGATATCTGTTCATGCAGCAGAAAACTGAAAATATATATTTTTAATGAAAACATCTCAGGGAAATTGCCTTCTTGTGTCAGTTTTTCAAGCCTACAAAATAACAATGTCTTTTTACCATGATAAATAAAGTGTCAGGGTAATGCATGTATATGAGCTCATGATTTCAGATAACAAAGCTTCTTTTAAATAATCAAATGATTATTAATGCAGATTAGCACTAATTCACTTTTAATAACGTACCAACTGGAGCAAAATGTAACCAGAGCTGTCTAGTGATGATCAACCAACTGTCTGTGTCAGTGTTTGATATCAGTGGGCTTGCACAAAATATTTAATTAGACATTCAAATCAAATCTTCCTGTTTTCATTTATTTTTTGTTTGCTAGAATGAGAAATCATTTGCAGTTCCTTTTTTGAATTGCACTGAATTACATACCATATGCTGGTACACGGCACTTAGTTCCACACACATTAAACTTTTATAGCGTAGCTGTCTTCTGCTCCTTCACTAACAACTCATCTGGAGAGTGTGTGTCAAAGTGTAACAGACGTCTTCACACAGCATGAACTATCACCATATCATTAAACTGAAACAAAATGAAACCTGGCAAATAAATCGTTTCTTTTTAAGCACTCTTTTTTTAAGCAGTATTTTGCCCTTCACTAGGACATACAGGGCTTTTATATTCCATTTAGATGTTTTAATTAAATCTTATTCGTACAGTGCTGGTTACAGATTTAGTTAAATGGATTCACGCATCTCCTTGACTTCACCTCTTAAACCTACACATTTTCCTATTGAAAATGTACAAATATGTGGTTCATATAGTGTTTTTATAGACCAAAACCCTAGTGGATGCCATGCGTATATTCAAAAACTGCACCAGTAACCAAAACCATGGCATTGCAAAAAACAGGGTTGAATGGCGGTCCACCGAGGGTCACAAACACATAGCCGTCTTCTTATGTCATGTTGATCTGGAATATCCGAACACATGTTGTATGCAAACCATAGTATACCCATTTACAACAATTAATTTAGTATGAAAACAAAACCTTCTACCCCTATTAAGATATCGAACACATCCCCATGTTAATAACATAGACAGGCAAATTACCATCACTGCTCTATACCCTTGTAATCTAGTAACTCCTGGTTAGCAAATCATAAATAATTTTAGTGTTGTTAATGGAACCCTGAAAACCTCCTGGATTGTACTTTTTTGTTGTTTGACAATTCTTACTGCTTTGGTATCATCAGAACATTCTGTGTAGAATGTAGAAATTAGCTTTGGGGCAGACTTTAAAGTAAACCTGTTATTTTTGCCATATGAAAAGGGGGATTAAAAAAAAAAAAAAAAAAAACCTTACTCCAGGGTTATGTAAACAGTTTTACAGCAGAATCTAATTTAAAATGCTAGAATGACACACACAAAACATTTCCTGCAGGGGGTATATGGTTCCATGCTGAATCAATTAATAATTCCATTTCATTTTCTCTTTTTTCTATTTTTCTATCAGCAGCAGTAGAGAGTGCTGCAGGAGGATGATAACTCCCTCCCACAAGCCCAGCATCAGGTGACACAGCTTGACAAGACTACAGCAACAGAAGCCACTGCATTTTAATTGCAGGCTTAATAAGCATTGTTTACATCATAGCCATTGTAAATGGGATTTGGTTTTAACTGGGCTATCTACAGAAATGAGGGCAAGAAGAATTACATTAAGATCTCTACTGTTTTTTTTTTTTTTTGTACTGTACACATGTTTACATAATCTTGTGTTGTAACCGCATTATGAAGGCATAAGAACATGTCACTAGAGAAATGTTGGAATGTCTGAAGTAGAAACAAAATCTGAAAATTAGAAAATGAATGAAAATGATTAGGCATTATAGGAATTGCACCTTTCCAGAAGTCTATAGTTTAGAATGTATTTATTTTACAATAGTGGTACTGTATATTGGTGTTGAGCAGCACTATTGCAATTTTACTGCTTCCAGTCAAATGCAGTACTTGTTAGGGAATATGGATTTTAGATCAGAACACAGATAATACCGTATCATTCCAGTGTATAATTCAGGACCAGTAGGCTGGTACTAGAATGAGCAGCAGCAGTGGATCAGTGGGGTAGAGGCAGATAAACTGCAGCTCTGCCAGGAGAGTGGGACTGTGAAAGTGTTAGTGCCCAGGGATATATAAACTAGTCTAGTGTAGACCAGATTGTAAACTGAATAACACCTATTACTCCCAGCCTTGGAATGTTTTATCTTTTTTTTTTTTGGTCGTATAAACACATTCTTCAGTATGAATATATCCAGTAACATTAACACTTTTCATCAGTGTTGATTTAAACAGCAGAGGTCTCAACATATCCCACATTATTTATTATTTTTTATTTTTTAAAGAAAGTATGAGCACAATTTAGTTTAGGGATCCATTTATACAACACCTATAAATGTGTTATTAAAGGGTCTGACAATTATTAAAAAGGATTACATGTTTATTACCATGCCATTTTAATGACACATTAACACTTAGTAGTTGTAAAACTACACTGCAATTAAAGTGCTATAAATTGCTATATATTTTAAAAATATATATCATCATTCAGGGTATTTTTTCTAATCAAACTACAACTTAATAACATAATTAATAACATGATTATGTGTATACAACCACTTATAGCAAATCTATAAACTATAGTGTGACAACATTACTAGTTTTCGAAAGCTTAATGTCAAGTTGTAAAATAGTGATTAGGTCTGAAATGTTCTCAGTAAACTGTATTGCTACAGCCTGCTATTTTGAACAACTGTCTAAAATAGTTTTTACTATTGCCAACCAAACTATGTTTTCTAACAAGTTCCCTGGCTGTATAGTAACATGCTGTCCATCAGTTTGGCTGTGAATCCTCTCTGCCCCCTTTCATGTTGCCCAGGTATTTCTGTGTGCTTGGTGCTAGCTGCAGGTTATTCAGCTAAAGGAAAGGTGAGGTTTTCTGCTGCATTTGGAGTAGTTTATTTTGTGGAGTGTATGAATACCAAAAGAAATGTGACAGTAAGATTGTGTGGGTTGAGGATGTGTTTGTTTACAATGTGGAGCTATGGGCATGTGGCACAGCAGCTGCTACGCAATGACAGATAATGTTCTCAAGGCAATCTGGGCAACTGCCAGCGTTTTTTTTTATCATCTTTGTCAGCAAGACTGTCAATTACTAGGCAGATGGCACCTGATGTGCTGGTAAAGGAATCAAGTTAATGACCAAATGTGCTAGAGGATTAGAAATGCATTATATACCAGCCACTATATTCTGTATTATATTAATGAAAACGCTCTCCACAGAAAACCAGTATTACTGCACACACAGATTCAGTCATGTAGATTTCTATTTAGAAAGACATGTTCAATTTTAACAATTGACTGACCAAAGCATGCACGTACCATGTAAGTTAACCCTGTTAGTGTATGTGTATAAGTTGACTTTATTTTTAACTGCACATGCTTGTCTATGCTTCATAGTCTTGTATGCTTTTCTAAATGTTGCTATTTTTTATCACAGTGTACTGCAGTAAAGTTGTATATAGTACAGAAACACCACTTTTTTTAGTGGCTAGCATCTGTGTATTTACAATGTATTTGTTAGAGGAGGAGTGGCAAACACTGTTGAAGCAGCAAAGGTCATTCAAAATGATCTAGACAGCATTCAGAATTGGGCAGACACATGGCAAATGACATTTAATAGAGAAAAGTGTAAAGTATTGCATGCGGGCAATAAAAATATGCATTATAAATATAATATGGGAGATAGTGAAATTTAAGAAGGGAACTATGAAAAAGACCTAGGAGTTTATGTTGACTCAGAAATGTCTTCATCTAGACAATGTGGGGAAGCTATAAAAAAGGCTAACAAGATGCTCGGATATATTGTGAGAAGTGTTGAATTTAAATCAAGGGAAGTAATGTTAAAACTCTACAATGCATTAGTAAGACCTCACCTAGAATATTGTGGTCAGTTCTGGTCACCCCGTTAGAAAAAGGATATTGCTGCTCTAGAAAGAGTGCAAAGAAGAGCAACCAGAAGTATCCCAGGTTTAAAAGGCATGTCGTATGCAGACAGGCTAAAAGAATTGAATCTATTCAGTCTTGAACAAAGAAGACTACGCGGCGATCTGATTCAAACATTCAAAATCCTAAAAGATATAGACAATGTCAACCCAGGGGACTTTTATGACCTGAAAAAAGAAACAAGGACCAGGGGTCACAAATGGAGATTAGATAAAGGGGCATTCAGAACAGAAAATAGGAGGCACTTTTTTACACAGAGAATTGTGACGGTCTGGAACCAACTCCCCAGTAATGTTGTTGAAGCTGACACCCTGGGATCCTTCAAGAAGCTGCTTGATGAGATTCTGGGATCAATAAGCTACTAACAACCAAACGAGCAAGATGGGCTGAATGGCCTCCTCTCATTTGTAAACTTTCTTATGTTCTTATGTTCTTATGTAATCACACATGCAACTACAGCGTACAGACCCATGTAAACTGTTACTGAGGATTAATGAGCTACTTCACCAATAATTATTAACACAGTGCAGTCAGTTATCTTTACAAATATACCCAAGTTGCCATTACTATTCTAAGCACAAAATAACAAGTCTGGCCTTCTCCAAATGAGTCTGCAGATAATATATCAGCTCAATCCAAATCAAAGAAATGAATTGATCATTCAGGTCCCCAGCATCTGGGGACTTTCCTGTGTTTTATCTGTTTAAATGTAAAAAGCAGTAGCATGAACATCACTTACAGAACACATGAAATATCTGGATTATCCTGCAGATAATAACACTATCTACTGATAAACACAAAAGATGAGGTCATTTTTTTATTTAATGGGCTGAAATACATTTAATTTGCTACTATTTGCTTCCAGGAAATATCAGTAAATCAACCACACGGTTGAAATCCGGAAATATACAGAAGAATATACACTTATATACAGAAGAATATACACTAATAACCTACCTTCTGTTTTTTCAGCATTCGGATGCATTTTTGCTGCATCAGCAGTGTCCTTTTTATCTACAGCCCCCTCATACATTTAAACATGTCCAGTGACTGCTTCTAGCAAGGATTACCATTAATGTCAATGTGTTTCCCCCAAAGGGAACTGTACTGATTCTGCTTAAGTGGTGTGCACTTGCTCCTCTCTGTTTCATGTGTGTTTAATCTCCAGTAAACAAACTCTCAGTAACCTGCTCTATTTATCAGTCCCTTTTTTAAGACAGCTTGAGGAGATTTGCTCTGTAAATTCCATGCCACACATTATGTCAGTTCCAAGCTGAATCAGTTCTGCAATACTGAAACTGTAAACTCTGATTCCGGATTTAGGACTAGAATCAGAAAGAGGTCTAAAGATTCCATCCTTTCATCTTTAATTTAATACTAAACTGCTATTAAAAGTTTTACACAAAGAATTTAGACTACACACTAACCCTTTTCCCATTCTCCCATTATTTTTCCAGTACTGTTTAAAATTCCCCAACCCCTATAGATCTGCCTGTGGTAAACTTGCCCAGTAATTGTGCAGTCTCTCATGCTTTACCATGGTATACCACTTTAAACATGTATAATATATTGTGATAGATCAAAGATACTTACGGAATTTAATTGTAATAGACGCAATATAAGTCTTCATATTTCATTAGTATTCACATAATTAATTAAACTTCTTTCAAGTTGAAGCAAATTATTTCAGCTAATTACAGTCCATCTTATAATTGTTCTCTAGCTGTTACTGACTTTGTGTTCGGTTTAGTGCTCAACGGTGCACTATTAAACTGATTTGCTTCCATTGCCAATGAGCCATTAAAGACAATTAGACATGGTTTTTAAACTAATACCAGAAAAAAAAATCTAAACTTGGAACCAGTTAAAAAATGAGAATTTACACCAGAAATAATTCTGAGGCTATATAGCTGTGCACCTTTTTGATTGACCAATTCCCACTCGGGTGTCTTGTTTAAGGGGCACAAAATTATTAGCTTCTGATCTTTTGTAACTTTAAAAAATAAAAACCATTCAGGTTTGCAGACACAGTGTTTCCAGGTTAAGGTTCATATCAGTGCACCCAACTGTCCCCCTTTCTCACTGTGAACCCCTTCATTGTCCTGTGCTTTCATCGGTGACACTGGGCTTATACAGCAGTGCACTGTAAAAGGGCTCCAATGAAACACTTATATTACATTAGAGTTGATTATTTCTGTTTCCTCTTTAGTATAAGCCAACGTGCATTATTCACTCTGCTAGTTTAATTAAGCCTTAGGCAAGGATTGCTCATATGAGTTTCTAAATCTACTGCCAGCAACACTTCTTCAAGAATGCAATATCACATATTTTAGTGATATAAATAGGGTCTTTATACCTGGTACATGTATTCTCAGGATCACAAATGTGGCAGCACCCCCTTTTTCAGAAAGTTTTAACAATACTGAATTCTTCCACTGCTACTCTATTTACTGGATATTGTGCCCAGTCTCGACTGTCTGATCGTATTCATATTAGCGCACAGTTTTACTGGCCAAAGGTTAATAAGCGCCCAGGTGCAATATCAAGCATATACACGACTACTCATGTTTCCAGTGTCCCTTTGCTTCGTGTTTGCACACCATGCTCTCGGAAGTGCCATTTTCTTATAGTATGCCCCCAGGGATTCTTTGTTTTTGTTCACAAAAGCACCCGTGTCTAGTAAATTGAGTCAATTAGAAGAGCACTCACACACAATATATTTTTTAATGACAGTTTCTGTCTTTTTTTATTTGTACATTCGTTCAAAATATGTAATAATCTATTATAGCCGGTCCATTACACAAATGATGTAAATTGAATGCAATGTACAATTTCTGGTTTTACAAAAAGAAGATTGTTTTTTGTTTTTCCCTGCTTACTTAACTTCACTTTGTCATTTAATAACCCTCCTACCCCACTAACACTCTTCAGATTCTCTAATAACACTTTAATTCTAAGTATTACAGCTGTCGGATCATAATGGAAGACACTTTAACAATTTCTCGTGCCTTTGCTTGACATAGCAGTTTTCATTGGCTTGCATAAGCTCCGCTCAAGAGGAGGGATGAAAAAAAAAACTCCTACAAAGCTGGATAACAATGATCTGTGCCTCACAATGCAGTTAAAGCATCTCAAACTCTGTTTAACTCAGTTGGATGTAAAGTTTGGGATTTTTTTTTTTGTTTTGTTTCATTTTTGTGAGCATTTTAATGCATAGGCCCACTCAATAATAGAATTTTAAAAGAAAGAACCCCCGTGGAGAGAATCTACATTGACATCTGACTGGTTGCCTGAAAACCTGCTGAGTGATTCTATAGCAATCCATTCCAGCTTCCCAGCAGGCCATTAAGCCCTCGGCCAATCAGAATGCTGGAAGAGTGACATTGTTCACAGCAGAGCAAGCACAATTGATTTTTTTTTTTTTATTCCAGCTGAGTAGAGAAACCTCCTCCCGAAGAGCTTTAGCATAATTTCTTATTTAAAAGGGGTTTAAACAGATTTGTTTTTGGAGTATTTAATTTCAAACACTGGGACAGTCTGTCAGTGTATATGCATTACGGGACAGTTGACTTCACACATTGATATTCAAACTAGAGACTTGCTGTTCTTCCCAAGCTGACTGAAGGCTACTGATTGACAGGTTCCAGCCCTTGTCCTGCTGGCGCACAGCACCTTGCACTCTGAAGCCCTTGGAATGTGTCTCCTGGGCCATTAGCAGGAGTGGATTCACAATGGAAGAATAACCAGATATTCTGTCCCCTTGTATGGAAAATGACCCCTTTGTATTGCCTGCAGCAATATATTTTACATGTTAATATGTATCTTAAACAGCAGGGTCAGTTCTGTAATAGCTTTTTATTCACAAGTAATGACCAACAAACTAAAACAAGGAATAAATACAAAAAAAGATATATATATATATATATATATATATATATATATATATATATATATATATATATATATATATATATAAAGATATATAAAGATATATATATGCTCTAAAGCATAAGCTAATGGTATAAGATTGCTTGAGCATGGCTGGGTGGTTTTAAGGCGTAACTTGAGTGAAGGTTGGTTTCTAGTGTTTTTCAGTGTATTGGAATCTACAGTATTCCACACTGGAATCCTTTCGTATTTGTTATTATGGAGGCTGTGTGGTCCAGTGGTTACCGAAAAGGGCTTGTAACCAGGAGGTTCCCGGTTCAAATCCCGGCTCAGCCACTGGCTCATTGTGTGACCCTGAGCAAGTCATTTAACCTCCTTGTGCTCCGTCTTTCGGGTGAGATGTAATTGTAAGTGACTCTGCAGCTGATGCATAGTTCACACACCCTAGTCTCTGTAAGTCGCCTTGGATAAAGGCGTCTGCTAAATAAACAAATAATAATATAAAATTAGCCCATTATTAATGGATTGAAAATATAAAGAGAAGGTCAGATTTGTTATAAATTATTATATATCTTTTTAGAAAGGTCAAGGTTTGTCTGATCTGACAATTAATGTATTGTAGTTTAGACCTGCAATGGTAAAGGCAGGCATCAGGAATAATGCACAGTATGATGTATTTGATCTCTGTGCTAATGGGAATGCTGTCAGTAATGAGGAAAGAAGTTGACCCCAAGGGAATTAAGCCTCATTGTTGGACTAAAAACATGTTTTCACATTAACAACATCAGAAGCCTGTTTATAGCAGTAGGGGCTCACTGTAGATCCTGGTCTTTGTTCTAATTAAACCTCCATCCAAACCCTAAAGTAGTTCATGATCTCATTTTACCTGTTAAACCTGGAGTGGAATGACCCTCCAGGACCGGGATTGGACACCCCTGCTGTAGAACAAAATAAATCAAGAAAGAAAACAACAAAAAAAAAACATATTACTACTTTTGAAGGAGGTGATATGGACCATTTCTGTGGATCACTTTCTAATGCTCATAAAGGGTACTAGATTGAAAGCATTGGACCCTGAAGCTCTCTCTTCTCCAGATAATACATGGGCATCCAAAACAAGTTTACAGTATAACACCCCACTTGTTCTTTCAAAGATGCACTCATGTATGGTATTTTTGAGTCACTGGATACTACAGAACAATATGAGATTGGGTTTTACAATTGTTCCGATAAAAACCTAGCTGACCCTGACCGTGCCTCTTTGTTTAATCCTTGCCATCAATCAAGGTGTAGACTGGGATTTTAGAACTCATTTTTTGCGTGCTGTTAAAAACAAAAAGACAAGGTTATGTTTGAGGTACACTGCATAATTGTTAGAGATTTGTAGTGCCATTGACAGCCACACATCTGTATCTAATATCCAAACAGCCATAGGCTATTTTGAAAGCCCTTGCAACTTCTTTTTTAGATAGTAATCATAAATATCACTCTAATGTCTTCAAAAGATCCACACTGCACTTGTCTTTGCAAGCTTCCCAGGTTATAGTAAGCAGATTAATTTGTAGGCTGCCTGCCTTGAAACATCTTCTTTCCCTTTTTAAAACATGAAGGGAAGCTGAGAGATGCCTTCAGATGCTGGTGTTGCCAAAAAAAGAAAACCTTAGCCAAGCATTCTTACTTATGACAACCTATTTGAATGCATTCTCTTTGCTCACTAATTAGGCTTTAAACAACAATAGAGTATTTCACTTAAAAGCAACTATTTGGATAGTTCTTATTTATCTTTTAAAAAACATTTGCATTATAGATGAACATATGGTTCTACTATCTGATACCAATACAGTCAATACATTAACTGACTGAAGGCTCAAGCAGGTCTTCTGACATTATAGAGCGCTGTGCAACTAAGCTTTAATACTTTAATGGCGTAGTAAACAATAAAAGCAACTGTGCTTTAGGGTTTATGGAATTTCACAAGTCCAAACAAAAGTCCTATAGATTTTCTTTCGTGTGGACCATTTTCAAGGGCTTGTTATTTAGGTGATGAATAGAATGGAAGAAAAAAACTGGACTTATCCCTCAGGCTAGCTGCTCTCGAGCAAGGTCAGGAAGAGCCACGGTTTGGAGCAGAATTGGCAAATTTCTTCCCCAGTCAGCCTGGTAATGTAGCTCTTTATACTCTGCAATGCAGTCAACTGAGGTTTTGCAGCTGTAACAGTTTGAATAATTTGGGGAAATAACAAATAACATATCTGTGACCTGAAGGTTCCCTAATTCTCTTGATTTAATTGATTAAGTGTTATTATTTTGTGAGACTGGGTGAAGGTCAGCTAAGGACTAAACCCAACCTTCTGAGTCTTAAAAAAGACCTAGCAAGCTCGAAATGGTTGCGAAACCATAAAAAAAAGCTTCCTATTTCTCAGCCAACTGATGTTCATATGAAAAATATTCAACCCAGTATATTTTATCCTATTATATTCTATCCATTCCACCACTGAAATATGTTTCCCCTTAAAAATACATTTATTTGGTTATTACTTGAAGCCACATGTGGAAGCAATGCTGCTCTGATGTAAACCATATTGGCATATGTATTTTTAACAGGTACATGTGAAGACACTACTTAAAATGGGAAAAGAGCACAATAAATCTACAAGGCTGGAAAGGCTAACAGATTCCAGGTGTGGACGAACAGGAACTGCTGAACTGACTACTGACGATCTCTGTATGTAGCTTTACGCCTTAGCGCCTTTGTTGCTCTTCAAAGTGTAGCATTTCATTTACTCCCTGTTAGTTTTATGACCCTGGTCTCTGTGTCACATAACGAGACCAGGAGGCTTCAATTTATTGTTTCTTTCCTTTTAGTAACTCTTTGGTTTTTATTTAGCTAATGTTTGTTGAAGGGGGTTTGGGGGCAGGGGGGTGCTGTTAAACTGAACAGTAAGGCAGCTGCCACACTGGGTTGCAGGTACCCAACAGCTACATGTAAGCCAGTTCTTTGCAGTCACCTGTAATTTGCGCGTTTAACTGCTGGTAACTAAATAAACAATGTATAGAAAATGTCCAGGGATAAGTATCCTGTTTTTGTTTAGTTTTTTGTTTTATGTAATAAATGTTGTATTGCTCGCCTTACTCATATTGACTTACTCTTATGAGTGTGAAGCTTCAACAATAAATCGAATTTTAGTTACCCTGTCACCCTGACAAAGATTGGATGACTGTTGTTTTTTTTTTGGTGTATATTAAATTCTGAACTGAAGTAATTTAAGGTATCTTAGAACCGGCATGGCTCAGCCATTTCATATCACCCTAATATTAAATGTGATACTTACCTCTGCGGGTCCCAGTCGACATTTATATATTAAAGTGACTTTTACTCTAGACAATGTGGAGTTTAAACCAATTATTAAGCTATTGCCTGGAACAAACAGCAATGCATAACTGCAAATCACAGCAAAATGGCAAAAACAGGCTGCTTTGTTCGGTATGGTACATTAACGTTCTCAAAGTCATGTGCTGCTTTTTATATCACTTACCAGGATGTGTTCTTGTGTTTGGACAGACTACAGCTGATTCCCTGTGAGCCAACACAGAAGGCAAGTCATTTAACCTCACGTGTACCTAGTGTGCTAAAATATACTCTTGTTAGCCTGGCCTCTGATACTCCCAGCTAGCATGTTTTTGAATGAGTGTGAATAAAGTGACTAACTGCTGAGGTTCCGGCCCTGCACTATTATTACAGGTTTTTTATCTTTGCTTCAACAGTCTGGGGGAAAAGCAAAGACCTTGCTGTACCCCTGCTTTATTTCAAAAGACAATGTATGATCCTAGAGCACCCCCTAAGTGTTCTCTTCACTTTTTGCTTCTAGTCTGCCTAGCTAGTTTAACTTTTTTATCTACAGTATAGTCATTTATATTTCTGGTAACCCTTTAAAATAATGGTTGCAAATTCATAATGAATTCCAACTGAATACCACAGGAAAAACAGCTGAATATCTTCTGCACTTCCTCTGAGTTCTTAATTCATTTTGAATTCAGCCCTAGTTCAGATTAACAGGGCTGAACTCCAAATGATTACTTCAGAATTCAGAGGAAGTGCCTAAAATATTCAGGTTTTTTTCCTGTGGGATTCAGTCGGAATTCATTATGAATGTGCTGCCATTATGTTAGTGTTACCATATATTCTAGTGAAGCACAATTGACCGTAATATTATGTTAAGAAACAACAGGTATATTTTTGTTTGTTCTTCATGGAAAATGCACCACTAAGCTCAACCCAGGTTGGTGGTGTTTAACTTTAGCTTTAGGATATCCGTGAAGTTCAACCCAATTCTGTTGCACTGCATTTTTGACAAAAGTACAGAAAGTGATTACAGTAACACCAAAATAATAATTTCATGAACATAAACGCTAATTGTGATAAATAATAATTATCCTAAAATGTATTTAATGAATAGTCTAATTTATTAGTTTATTAAAATGTTGGAATAGAGCCAGTGCTCACTTATTTGTGCGAAAGAAAAGAAAACCTGTATATGCTGAGCCTTCTTTAAAATATATTGTAACCAGATATGTTAATTGCCATGCAGCACAAATGAACACAGTTGCCATTAAAAAGAGACTGACAGAAACAGGAGATGGCATGGTAGGACATCCCTTTTTAAAGTAGTTTTCAACATGCTGACTTAGTCACAGACTGGCTTTTTACATGGTGTTGAAAGTGTGCTCAATTACCATACTCTGTGAACGTCATCGGTGTGGTGTATCTGGAGCGGAATGCAATATCAGATGCTCAGTGTTACTTTAAGTACATGGATTAACATTATTTTAATGGTCTTTATGTAAAGCCTTTGCAAATGTTCACCAATAGTTTTTTTTTTTTTTTTACCATGCTTCACCATACATATCTGTTCTTTATTATGATGTTACTATTTGTTCACTATGCTATGTTTTTACGTTGTTATGCTGCAGTATATTATTATCCAAACACTACAGTGGTAAACAGAGACATGTTCAAGGTCAGTCTTCATGAATACAATATTGTTATATATGCACTGAACGGTTCATGTCCACTTTAATAACAGTTTTGTGAATATCAGACTTGTATTCATAACCAGAGTACACACATGCAGAGTCCTCCTAAGCTCAGACTACAGTATTCTTTATATCTGGATTTTGTTATATAGAAAATCAACAGTTTACCAGACCATAAACAAATACAATTGAAAATGTCCACATGAGGCGATGGGAACCAGACTGACTCTTGGTGTAAATCATCGTCAGTTAGTTTTGATCCCCTACTGTTTTTTATGGGTGAAAATCTGCTACTTCAAAATGAAGGTGTTACTGTAGCAGCGGTTTTACCAGGAGATTATACAATCCATATGTGGATCCTGCAGAGAGGGAGGGATTCTCTATATTATAATATAACAAGTTAGACTAATCTAGTCCCATGATGTGTGATTATATATATATATATATATATATATATATATATATATATATATATATATATACACATACATATAATAATACAATAGTATCAAACTATTGTGTTATTGACTTAAATCAAACCAAACAAATTGCTAAACCAAAAAACAAAGTCAATACTCAATACAAGAAGTAAAACCAATTACAAGCAAGACAAACGTTGCCTTTGTCAGTATTCTAACAACCTTGTTCTTGTCTTTCAAGAACACTTTCTTAAATAAAGTCTGTGAGTGTGTCCTTTATCGCATTAGTAAGATACATATTTCTTTTAATATTAAATGACCAAACACTTGCAGAGGGTCATTGAATGTGTAATTCCACAGCTCTGATACTGATGATCAAAGTGAAATGAGGTCTTACCCTTTCACTTTGACTTAACACGTGTCTCCAGTAATGTGCATTACCATACATTGTATTATTACCCTATTAAAAGTACGCATGCAGCTAATACTCAGGAGGAGGGCAGTTAAACAGGGTCATGGGGGTTGTATGATCTGGTTTTCTTAGGAAGACAGGTCGCTGTGACCTTGTTAATATTTCAGGTGGGATTAATTCTCCCACAACCACAGGATATATTCTTGGCAGAAAGGTAAACGAGGTCAGTAGAGCCTTCATCGTTACTCATATATTCAAATCAAAAGAGAAACAGCTTGTGTCTGCATAAACATGTGGTGGCAAAGCTCAGGCAAAAGATGTTTATTTCTATAAATAAGATCCCTCAGACAGGGTCTGATGCATTCCACTCTGAATGGCCTTATCCTTCAAGGGCAGTAGAATAGTGTCACTCCACATCTGTTGTGCCCCAGAAACATTTTTGTGACCTCTGCACAGGGCATCTGTATAGAATAGCCTGACAGAGGTATCTACATGTTCCGGGTTATCAAGAACAGCTGACACTGGTACCCACTGCATGAATTAACCAATTGCACTGAACAATTTGTCAAACTGGTCCATGCGCCACCTGCATACTTCTCCCAGTCTTTCAAAGAGCAACCTACTATAATACGCACAAAACCAGCACCAGCACATGAAAAAGGCTGAACTGCTACATCTTCCACAGAGCACATCAGAGGCACTGCAGCAAATGCTGATCTTTATTTCCAAAAGACATTGCATGCTCCACTGCCCAGATAGATATTTGTGAACTCCCGTACATAAACTGACTTTGTTACTGCAGGGGGAGTTTGCTTTTCATTTGACTACTCAGGCAGGCCAGATATCAGTGGAGATCAAAGCTGTCCAGCACAGTTGCCATGTGGCTATTTTAATGATATCTGTGGTTCAAGTAATCTTAATGGGGGTCATTGGACAGGCACTGGCTTTTTACAGCTATTCTTCTGCTGCAGATGTCACAGTGTTCGCTAGCATGCTAAGGTACACTAATGCACACTTCAGTTAAATAGCAGTGGGCTTTAAAAGAAAAGGACTGAGGAAGAAGTCTATCACAACAGTTACTATTTATGTGTTTGTTTTTAACAACTAAATTACATAGTGACAACGTACACATATTTTCTGCAACCTTATCATTTTACAAAGACAGAGGACAATTCGATTTTAAGAATCCAAATCTACGTAAGGCATTTCTTTTAGTTGGTTCCAATTTAATTGCATAATTTGGAGGCGTGTGATATTGTAATTCTGTCGTGGTCTCTTATCTGCTTCCATGTACCTGCAAGCAAATTGAGATTAAAGCTGTTTTTGAAAACTATACAGAATAATATGATATACAGTAGTCTGCAAATTTATTAGCACACCTCCAGATTTGGCTTTTATATGAATAGCTTGTTTTCTTTTTAATGCTCATTACCACAGCTCATGCTGTGGGCTTGCAATGAAGGCTAGCCCATTATTTCAGCTCTCATGGTGCACAAGGAAAGGGTCCTGGTGACCACAGTCCATAAATAACACCATTCAGTCTATTGGTGCCCTGTAATTGAGTCTCAGACAAGAAAATGCACATTTCACCGCATCTTCAATGAGAAAAGGGGTTCTGGAAAGGAGAAAAAAATGGGTAGACATTTCTAATTATTAGTTCATGAGTAAAAAGAGAACAAAGCGAGAAAAACAGCAAATACCCTCCTGCATTATAGAAAAATATACAGCTAAAAACAAATAACAAATAACAATAAATATACTGACATCATCTTCAGTGCATGTCTGATGAGTTTTTATTAGCTATGACAACATTAATTAATTACTGGTTCTACCCTTCAGGTAACAAACAGAAGCAAATGATAGTTCTCATCACAGCTAAGAAAAAGTAATACTCTGCTGGTTGGCAAATTATCAAATAGATACAGCTTTGTGGCTTATTCTCTTAACTGGTCAGGTTCAAAACATATTAAGTCATTTCAGTATATTCTGCACATCCGTTTCTCTGTGTGTTATATACAAGGATCATAGTATACTTGGTAAATAGTATTCTATAGATATACTATGGTTCTTTTAATAGGACAGTATAGGGGTGAGTGGTATGCAAGGGCTGCACATTATATAAGTGATGTAACCCAAGGCAGCCCAGTCATGTTTGTTTTTCGTGGCACATTACAGAATACACAAAGTGTGCTGTACATTCCATAGAGCCTGCAATCAGAAATATAAATTCACTTCTTACTGTATGAATTGTATATTGTTTGTATGTATTTGATTGGATAATATATAATTTATACATATTTCAAATATAGGGGCTGCTCCCCTAACCAAAGAAACAGGAGATATCTCTGTTTTCATTTACTTTGCTTTGAAGGCAGGTCTAAACTTCCTGCCAAGGCTGTTATGGATAAATAAAAATAATTATGAATGAATTACCATCTTCCAGGTTCTTGATAGCACAAAGCGCCAAGTGTATTACACAGACCTGGTTTATCAAGGCTTGCATTGTTCATTACGGGTGAAAAAATATTTGTAAGATATTAATCTGTTGAAGGAAATGTTTTTTTTTAGGAGTGAGAGTGTCAGGTCTGGTTTTAGATCTGCCTCACCACCATCACCACCACCACTGTTGCATGTAGGTTCGTGTGCCTCTGCTCTGACCCCTGCTCTGACCCCTGCCCTGTCAACTCTTCTCTTGTAATTTCAGCCACGTGGGTTAACAGCAAGAAACTGCCACGTCCAAGACTGCAAAATAATGAGCGTTATCCACAAAGGCCATCTATCCCAGCATTAGCAAGTGACTACCAATATTGACCCGGCATCTACCACACATTTCAACAAACACTATCTACAGCGTCTCAAACAGGTGGTGTATCAGCAGCGAGTATTACCCTTGGATTACATTTGAATTATTTATGATGCTTTTAAAATCCTACAACAAAACTAATAGTTTTTGGCATTGCACTCAGTGCTAGCAGTGCGATTATGTTCTGCTCTCCCAGGAGTACCCCTTGAGAATGAGGGAGGTTTTTAAAGGAAAGTAGGAGTAATAAAATACAATATATACTTTTGTTGATTTCTCAGTTGCAAAACGGTGCTCATGGAATGAGAGACTGGTATCAGGTAAACAGTTCAAAATGAATTGATTATGCAGAACAGATGTGGTTATGGATATTTCAAATGTAAACACTGACTATATTGGTCAGGATCATGCTGTTACTTGAGATAAGTGGATATGACTTAATTTCAAAGAATGCTATGCTTTAAATGCAATGATGCATTTGTAATGTTGGAATTCAAGAACTACAAGCTTCTACATTTTCAAAGCAATGAAAAATTATCTTTTGTATATGCACCACATATTTTGCCATACTACAAATGTGTATATATTCCAATGCTGTACTAATGTTATTATAGCAGTACAAGCATAGTAAGTGCACAGGTCAGGACAGGAAAAAGGCCACATGGTGAATCTGAGCAGACACAGCTGTCGTACAAATGTTTGCATTCCTACTGGGTAAAGCTGTCTGAAGAAGTAACACCACACTCTTGGATTATCCCTGATACACTGCCACCTGTCCACCATTTCTGAGGTTGAACTTGTTAATCACACACCAGCCCCGTAATCCACCAGTACCAGCTGCCATGTATTTATATTTAGTCAGGAAACTCATGCGACAGATTATTCATTAAAACAGACTCGACAACACTACTACATTATACATATTTTACACTTCATTCTTTCGCCTTTGACCTTGCCTTTTAAGAACATAAGAACATAAGAAAGTTTACAAATGAGAGGAGGCCATTCAGCCCATCTTGCTTGTTTGGTTGTTAGTAGCTTATTGATCCCAGAATCTCATCAAGCAGCTTCTTGAAGGATCCCAGGGTGTCAGCTTCAACAACATTACTGGGGAGTTTTTTCCAGACCCTCACAATTCTCTGTGTAAAAAAGTGCCTCCTATTTTCTGTTCTGAATGCCCCTTTATCTAATCTCCATTTGTGACCCCTGGTCCTTGTTTCTTTTTTCAGGTCAAAAAAGTCCCCTGGGTCGACACTGTCTATACCTTTTAGGATTTTGAATGTTTGAATCAGATCGCTGCGTAGTCTTCTTTGTTCAAGACTGAATAGATTCAATTCTTTTAGCCTGTCTGCATATGACATGCCTTTTAAACCCAGGATAATTCTGGTTGCTCTTCTTTGCACTCTTTCTAGAGCAGCAATATCCTTTTTGTAACGAGGTGACCAGAACTGAACACAATATTCTAGGTGAGGTCTGACTAATGCATTGTAAAGTTTTAACATTACTTCCCTTGATTTAAATTCAACACTTCTTACAATATATCCGAGCATCTTGTTGGCCTTTTTTATAGCTTCTCCACATTGTCTAGATGAAGACATTTCTGAGTCAACATAAACTCCTAGGTTTTTTTTCATAGTTCCCTTCTTCAATTTCAGTATCTCCCATATGATATTTATAATGCACATTTTTATTACCTGCATGCAATACTTTACACTTTTCTCTATTAAATGTCATTTGCCATGTGTCTGCCCAGTTCTGAATGCTGTCTAGATCA
Source organism: Acipenser ruthenus (assembly GCF_902713425.1). Taxonomy (NCBI): domain Eukaryota; kingdom Metazoa; phylum Chordata; class Actinopteri; order Acipenseriformes; family Acipenseridae; genus Acipenser; species Acipenser ruthenus. Next base: position 26,997,365 of record NC_081209.1, read on the forward strand.
TTTTGAATGACCTTTGCTGCTGCAACAGTGTTTGCCACTCCTCCTATTTTTGTGTCGTCTGCAAATTTAACAAGTTTGCTTACTATACCAGAATCTAAATCATTAATGTAGATTAGGAATAGCAGAGGACCTAATACTGATCCCTGTGGTACACTACTGGTTACCTCGCTCCATTTTGAGGTTTCTTCTCTAATCAGTACTTTCTGTTTTCTACATGTTAACCACTCCCTAATCCATGTGCATGCATTTCCTTGAATCCCTACTGCGTTCAGTTTGAGAATTAATCTTTTATGCGGGACTTTGTCAAAAGCTTTCTGGAAATCTAAATAAACCATGTCGTATGCTTTGCAATTATCCATTGTCAATGTTGCATCCTCAAAAAAGTCAAGCAGGTTAGTTAGACACAATCTCCCTTTCAAAAAACCATGCTGACTGTCTCCCAGGATATTGTTACCATATAGGTCATTTTCCATTTTAGATCTTATTAGTACCCCTGCCCATCAATTAGTAGGGAAGACATGGGCAGGGGGGCAGGATACATACATCACAACAGTCACCTACATCTTGACTACTACTACTGTACTGAGACTCTATATTGTATTAAGAATCCCAAGTACCCCTACTCCACTCCTGTCCTACTTAATGGATATAAATGACATGGCTTTCACTATGTTGGAGGTACATAATGGATACATTCCTGAAGAAACAGTTTTCCAGCCTCTTAGTAAAAAAAAAAAAATTGTAATTACTCTCCGTCAATACATCATTTTATGTGGGTGGATTCTAAAAATAAACCTAAGCAGAAAAAACACCACTGAAAAACATGTTTTTCTTGATGCCCCCCCCCCCCAGCCAGTCTGCTGAAATGATCAGTTTTGTTCCAGAAGCTTTTAATGTTTCCTGCAATGACAGCAGGTATTCCAACCAAGATTTCCCTTCTTATTGAATCTGGTTTCTATTTTGCATCCTCTGTGAGGAGGAATAGCATAGTCTTTTGGTCTGTTATCATCTGCAAATCCTCTGAATCAGCCTCCATAGACACGCTATACAGTAACACCTACAAAGTCTCCTGCCGAGAACACAGAGCTCTGGTGGAGCTGTGAGCTCAGCCACAGACCGAAGCTGTCAAAGCTGGCTCTACTATCAGCTCTGGCTGCTTAGTTCACTGATGAGAAATCAGCTGGTTCCAGGATACGGAATTCACACCTCATAGGAAGCTGGTCAATAAACGGAACAGGAAAAGGTCATAAAAATTTGATTTTTTTCTCTGCAGTCTTTAAAGATACTAGATGTAGTGCTTTCAACACTGCAGACCTTTAAAAATATCTAAAAAAATAACCTCACTTTAAAGGGCAGACCGCTATCTCTGTCTAGCAAAGACATCTCCTCTCCACATGGCAGATGGTAAATCAATCTGGGTTCAGAAAAGCTCTTCTTGTTTCACAGTGGCTGTGTGTAAGGTATATATCCATTATATAAAGACATCTAGTCAAAACACTTGTCATTTGAATTTATTAGTTTTCTTTTAGCATTTCAAAATTCTTGAGATCTTACTTCCCAAGCTGCTGGATGCAAAATTCTAAGTCTCTTAATTTCCTCCACCAGCATGACTCTCGCATGTGTAGAACACGACAAAAACGAAAAGAGGAAATGCTTTGAGTATGATATCATACCCAAAACAAAACAAATAAGTATTTCAATTACATATTCAGAACCAAAACAGGATTCATTGTATACTTTAAATAGGTCTACAAATAAAAAGGAAAATATGACTTATCTTTCAGATAAGAATATTCTGTACATTTCCCAATACATGGCGCTCAGTCTAAAAATACAGCAGTGTTATAAAGTGGAAGGATTATGATTGGGAGGAGGCCCATACATTCATGGTCTCATTTGGTTTCTTATGTTCAAAAAAACACATGTCTCTTTTGATAGGTCTGCCATAGGTTGCTCTGAAACATGTTCAAGTGATCTGTAACATAATAATTATCCTGCGAAGAAATTCCATTTATATTCAGTGCCAACTTAGTGGAAACAAAGGGTGGTGTCAATCACAAAAGGAAAAAAAGGATGAAATGCAAATTAGGTAGATTTAGTAGAGGCAAATACCATATTGCCAGAAAAGGTGTGATACTGTGATTTTTTTTTTTTTTTCCAGAATGTAACTTATTGTGGTTGGTTTTACAGACCATGATTAGCACTAATCTTGGACTAGCTAATGTTATTTTAGGTAAGGTAATCCAAGATTAGTGCTAATTAGAGTCTGTGAAACCAGCCCTTAGTTATAGTGTAATTTAAAAATAAATAAATACCAAAGGAGAAACCGCCTACAGAGATATTTAATGGAAAGCTAAAATAAAAATGAATTATGTTAAATACACCTGTAGCAAAATGCTACTACCTATAATGTGGTGTTAACACACAGGGGTTGAATTAAAAAAAACATCTGTCGCAACACTGGATGGCATTGCGATGTCAAAGTCTGTCAGGTGTTTGAATTGTGCCTCGAATTCCTTCAGGAGTGCTGGGGGTGGAAATCTGCAGTAAAGCAGTTTCTGTTCTCAGAATGGCCTCTAGCATTTAGACTTTAGAGGCTTGTGAAACAAGTGGTAATTTATGCAGTGCTCTATGAATGTCTGTCTAACTTCAAAGAGGAAGATGCTGCTTTTCTATATTACAGAATACATGTCAGTGATTCTATTAAAAAATGTATACAATACAGAGAGAGAGAGAGAGAGAGAGAGAGAGAGAGAGAGAGAGAGAGAGAGAGAGAGAGAGATTTGAAAGTTATGGAAATTAGAAATCTGCCAATACAGTAATTTGAAAACACCTGGAAAAACAAGCCTGCAAAAGAAAAGCTAATTTCTAATTCCTAATTTTTTTTTCTTACTGTGGCCTTCAAAATGTCTTGAGGTATTTCAACAGGAATCAGTTTTCCTTCCAAATGATTTAAAACAGAACTTCAAACAACATGCAAAGCTAATAAAATAAAAATGGGACTTACATGCACACACAAGTAAGCTTTAGCATGTAGACAACCACAAACTTTGATGAAAAACAATGCACAATATGTTTATGTATGAAATTTGTTTGAAATGTCAACTATTACGTCATGTGTTTTTAGGACGCTTCATCTTTAAGGTTAGGATTTGTGTCTCTGTGCTTAACAATTCTGTTTTGTAATAAATGTGTGACTGTGTGAGCCTGGGGCACACAGGACAAAACATGTCTTTGATGTTGCAAAATGTTGTAGGACACCTCATAAGGTGTGGATGATTGAAAGTTAAACAAACTGCCTGCTGTGTTTCTGGAAAGACTCCAAAGACTGAAATGCTCTTCATTTTAACTCCATCAGTCTCCTGCGTCATTGATAAACCTGCCTTAGTGGCAGCATTTGCATTGCTGTGCATATTCAGGAACAGCTCATGAATGTCAACCAAGGCTTCTGCATGTCGTCTTCTGAGGTCTGAATGGGGCAGTCCACAGTGAAAAGGGGATTCATGCAGAACTATTTCACACAAAGGTTAATAAACATATGAAGGAAGTTGCCAAGGGAGGGCAATGTGATGCAACTAGTGTTAATGGGTCAAGAGAGAAACAAATTGTGTTCCTTGAAAAAGATGGAAAAGGGAGACAGGAAGAAAAAAATAAGAATGCCTTTCCATAAAAACAAAAGCAAAAGAATTAGCTCCTAAAATGTCTTCTGTTCTTACGCCTGTATAAATGCCCATTTCGGTGATTTTAAACAGCTCTACGGTATAGCCAAGGAGAATCGGGATCAAACTGGATACTCATCAATCACCAGAAACAATGAGTAAAGAGAATGCTTAAGAACTTTACCCTGTATTGATTTTCCATAATATTAGTAAAAGCATTTACTAATATAGTGAAAACAAAGCATGTTTTTTTCAGACATAAAAGTGATCAGCAGTAATGCAGTTTCCAACAATTCCTAGAAAATAAAAGGTCTGTTCTCAGCTTTTCTCTTGAATTTTACGATGTGTGTGACTATCTTCACAACTGTCTGCTCAGTGGTTCTCATCTTCATGTTACTTACCTGGAGTGGATTTCAGACACTGGATTGTAGGGTCCCTATTGTGTGTGTGTGTGTGCGTGTGTGTGTGTGTGTGTGTGTGTGCGTGTGTGTGTGTGTGTGTGTGTGTGTGTGTGTGTGTGTGTGTGTGTGGGTGGGGTGGCACATTTAGGGAAGTCTCTCTGCATTTTTAAAAGGTTTCAGCTACACCCTTTTATATGACCCAATACCTTGGCCACGTCTCTGAAACGTTACACTCCACCACTTTGAGAAGCATTGCCCATTCAGTAGCAGTGTGTAGTGAAGCATAGAAGTAAAGCAGAGAGGGTTGATATAATAAATACATGGCAAACTATGGTTAATTCCTGGCATAGTAGAAATGTGCAAGAAGACTTGTTTATAACGAGCCATATGAACAACCTGTTTTAAGCTCCCATTTGAGTCCCAATGTCAGTGTCCTAATGGGTAAGATGAGATGTCCAATACAAAGCCTAAACTACAGTATAGTGTTAGAATGAGTTAAAAACTCATAGCAATTCACTGCAGTATACACGTAAAAGCTACTGTGAATCCAATAATATTCTAAAGGTCAAATATAAAAGGCAATGTGAACTCTCCCAGGTACATACAATATAGATAGATTCAAAACCAAACTCTTATTACAGCAGACATTAACACACACACACACGCACACACACACACACACACACACACACACACACACACACACACACACACACACACACACACCTATTCTTTGTTTACCTACAGTATATTAAAAAAATGTCACCTCACCTCTCATATTCACTAGAATATCATCTATTCATAAATTTTATTGAGCTTGAAACTTGTTCTTTAGAATCACAAACTTCAACACCTTCATTTAGATCTACCAACTCAAGACAGAGTTAACTATTGAAAAGCCAAATGTTATCTTAAGTAATGTTGTGGGTTAGAAAGTGCTGGGTGCTCCTATCCCTTAAAAAGGTCCTATGCTGAGGCTTGTCTTATTTTGAATAGAAAACATATTCACTCGTGGTGAGGAAATGATCATTGATCTGAGCAGCTCCTTTTATTATTCTTTTGTTCTCACAAATGCTTTTTTACAATCATACATTCCAGTACACCCCCCCCCAACCCTAAGCCTGTACAAGCCTTCAGTCTAATGATGCTGTAGTTGAGCGCTATGCAAGATTTCAGAGTAATACAATAGCAGTCTTTGACACCAATCTATCCATGCTTTCTTTGATCCTTGGCTGCTCTCTGAGCTGTTGACAGCCCGAGGGTTAAAAGCATTGTCAGTGGCAAGCGATTAGCAGCTTCATTGTCTATTTCAGCGGCTTGATCGGTTCAGCTCTGCATTGTAGCTGCTCCAGCGAGTGCTTACTGGACATACGTCATCCTAATCTCATCACAACACCCTGGGAAAGTCAGATGTGACAAAGCTGAACGGTCCACATGCGCGTTATTATTTGTAAATATACTCTTTTTTTTTTAAGAGATTAATGATGTGTTCAAGTTGAATTAAAATGAAGATAGCAGTATATTGTTACTGCCCAGGTCAAGAGGATTTAAACAGTTACAGATCATAATCTCACAGCTCTCTACAGTTTGCTTGCTGGTTTAGCACTGACCATGCTTTTGATTTTCCAATGTGTTTTAATAAATCTCTCCTGGGAGAAATCACCAGCAGGAGTAATGCACAGTTAAAAAGGTGCCTGTATTGAAATAATCCACAATGAATGCATTGTGAAGCAGGAAAAAAGATATATTTCTGTACTTTGCATTGATTCAATCTTTCAAAGCCTTGCTCAGACTGTTAGTCAAGTAAACAGGATACAAGTGTCACACATCCCGCAACGATAGGGACTGGATAAAAGTGTGTGATACTTTTGCAGGAAATCCCCTACAGAAAAACCATACAGCAATACTTGTAGTCAAAGATACCAGCTGCTTATACTGTAGTAAAACATGACTACTTTGTGTATCATACTTTACTGTTTAAAAGAGCAACTATGAGGTGCCAAGTCTTCAACACTGTTTAGTATAATGTATCTTGGTACTGCATACAGTTTTAAAACTTGTATTTTTAAAGGGCCCAGTAGATTTAATTTGATTCAGGTAACCCCCAAGTGACTCAATCGCCATTCCCAACTAAGTAGCAGAAATTCAGTTTTCTGGTATAACCCCGTAGTGTGTGAAGGTGGTGGTTTATAGTGGTGGTGGTTTATTAATAATGTGATATCTTGTAACAATTGTAAGTTGCCCTGGATAAGGGCGTCTGCTAAGAAATAAATAATAATAATAATAATAATAATAATAATAATAATAATAATAATAATAATAATAATAATAATAATAGGGGTGTCTCATTAAGGGAGTCAGGTATTACAGTACATTTTGTATATATTTTAAATGATTAGTTTTGTATATTACAAATCCATATACTGTATTGCTATAGCATTTTACTTCTTTCATTCGTCACAACCTTGAACCCATGAAAGTACATTCATAATTACAGGACAATGTGTCTAGTGTGTCAAGAAGGCCCTACCAGAAGCTGACCATCTCAATGAATACTCCGCTGTTAATCAGCTGCTGTGTTTTGTTCTCAACGTGGATTATTAATCACTGACAAGAAGAAGAATGAAGCTATGCATGACTGTCAAAGTATCTGTTAATGCAGTTCCTAATCTCGTCTGATGTGGTTTAGCTGAAAGGACTGGTTAAGAACTGGAAAATGAATTGTCAACATGGGGATTCAAAGAGGGACGTTGTTCTGTGAAGGCACTCGGCGAATCATTAAAAGGAATTGTCTCTAGAGACTGCATTAAAGTGACGCTTTCTTTAGAATACAAGGAAATACACTTTAGAGCTGTTTTCAGTTGTAGTCACAAAGGGATGTTTATTTATGTTCTCATTTTCACAACCAATTTCAAATATTTCTTTTTCAATATTGCGATAAGTCACACACAGAGATGTTGTGAATCGGTGTTCATGTACAGTACAATGTCTTCAGGATTCTAAATCAATATTAAGGTTTTATGTAAAACACTCCATCGTTGATGTAGAGAAGGCTGCAGTAGGCTTGAGGCGGGAGGTTGAGCAGTGCAGAGGTTGAAAAAGTATTTTCTTTATGACAGGGATGTCCAATCACAGCCTTGGAGGGCCATTCCACTCCAGGTTTAACAGGTAAAATAACTACTTCATTAGGTCAGTTGAGCAATTAAAAACAGGGTTGTAACAAAGACCAGGAGGAAAACCCAACTTTGGCCACCCTTGCTTTGTAACGTTGGGTTTATCACAGGAGTGTAATGTTTCTGTATTCAGTTGGAATCCCAAAATAGTAAGTGGGACAGTCAATTCCACTGTTGTATAAAAACATGAAATTATTTATTTTATATAATTTAACTTAGCTGTGGTTCTCAGATACACAAGAAACGCCCAATAAACTTGAATCCTTGCCTAGTTGAACTTTTCACCCTCATTTCCTGTTTATATACTGGCACTTGCTATAAGCTTTCCTTAGAACAAGCTTCTCAGCTGCTTAACATCAATTTAGAACAGCTAAAAAGTTATTCCGTGCTAGACCTCTCAACACTTATTGTAAAACTAAAAATACTTTAAAGAGTAAAAAATAAATGCATTTGCCACAGCATCATTTCTGTACACCACTATTCACTCTCACAAAGCCTGACTCATTTCCTCAAGTTGTTCTTCACCTGAAGACATCATAATAGTACAGTGATACCCTACATGAAGACTTCCTTTCGGTGGGCATTAATCATCAAAATAAAATGTGTTAGTGAGTTCTTTTGAAAGACTTATAAATGCCTTGCAAATGTGGAACAATGGCCTCTTTCTGATTAATGCAGTCTCTTGATTGTATAATGAAACTACTGTATGCAGTTAAACCTGACCCTCAGGGTAAGACTACACACAGGCGGATGTCTATTAAAAAGTGTTTAACTTTAGACAAGAGAGGAAATAGACGAAAACCACTTTTTTTTTGGGGGGGGGGGGGGGGGGGGTGTGCACGTTGCTTGGCTTCTTGATCAAAAACAGAGTAATTTATGTCAATATATTTATAAAGCATTTAAACAGATTGTATGAGCATGATGGAAGCTAACAAGATATAATTCTACCTGTTCTGCACGTCCATTAGCTACTTGGGTCTCAAATGTGCAGTTTTGAAAGAAACACATGTTTCAGCAAACATATATTTTTATTTTAAAACATGATATCTGGTACTACTTTAGGTTAAAGAAAGTTCCCATTTTCTATGTCTTGATCTCAGGGTGCACTTGCACTTCCTGGGTCATTTCCCCTCAGCAGTGTCTTCTGGGTCAAAGCATGTTACTGGCTGAAAGCATGTCAGTCAGCTGCTTGACAATGACAGGATTGAAGCCATGGAAGGGGTGGGGTCAATCTCACCCTCCAGGTGAAATGACAGAGAAAGTGCAACATTAACTGAAAGCATGGCTTGCAAAGAGAGGTTTCTTTAACCAAGTGTAGAACCAGATATCCTGTTATAAAAAAATAAAAAAATTAAAATACTGGAACATTTGACATTTGAGAGCTATATAACGAATGAAAGTGCACAAAAGGTAAGATTTTTGGAATAATAACTACAGCCTCTTCAAACAATGGGGTGGGGTGTTATACTTATTCAACCAGAGGTCACTTAACTTAATATTATTGAGCATTCTAGTCAACCAGGGTGAAATGCAGTACGCTCACTCTCTGAGGAGTCTTGGGTCATTAAACAATCCAGTCTTAGTAAAGAACTACATGCTTAAACAGTTCCTCAAAGCTTAAAAGCATAGTCAAAGGCAGTTATAAATCCAATAAGCTGACCCTTTAATTCATTAAGATTAGGGTTTTACAACGAGTTAAAGATAATGGACTTTACAACCACTGTTTAGATCCTGGTGGCAAAGTGTAGCCTTGATGGACAGTGAAAACAGAAAGATTAACACACGATAATAGTGCCTCATTAGACGCTGTGGTTTGTTCCACGTATCTCCTTGCGGATGATTATAAATGAAAGAACTGAAAGATAAACACCAAAATTAAAAAATGTAATAATGTAGTGTAGTAAAGGTCAATGTTGTATTCCACAGTACTCCTTTGAAGCAATACTTTGTTTGCTCTAAAGCATAAGCTAATGGTATAAGATTGCTTGAGCATGGCTGGGTGGTTTTAAGGCGTAACATTTGACCTCAGTGAAGGTTGATTTCTAGTGTTTTTCAGTGTATTGGAATCTACAGTATTCCACACTGGAATCCTTTCATGTTTGTTATTATGGAGGCTGTGTGGTCCAGTGGTTAAAGAAAGGGACTTGTAACCAGGAGGTCCCCAGTTCAAATCCCACCTCAACCATTGACTCATGGTGTGACCCTGAGCAAGTCACTTAACCTCCTTGTGCTCCGTCTTTCGGGTGAGACGTAATTGTAAGTGACTCTGCAGCTGATGCATAGTTCACACACCCTACTCTCTGTAAGTTGCCTTGGATAAAAGCGTCTGCTCAATAAACAAATAATATTACAGAAAAAGAAACCCTGAACGAGCTGTTGTATTTGGTATGTTTCTGATCTTTGGTACTTATCATGTCAAGCAGGTATATTACTAGACTCTTAATCTAAATTAATGTTCACTTGTATTTTGCTGTCATTTAACAGCCAATCATATTTCTCAAAAGTACTAAAACATTCTTTACAAGTACATGCATTCATTGTTCTATTGTTTTCATTATGGATACTACATGCTTCAAAGATTGATGTTTGCAATACTCTAACCCAAACTGTTTGTCTTCTGATTTGAGAAGGAATATTTGTTTGAATATAGGGGGTTTTGAAACCGTACATATATATTTTGCTCCAATGCAGCATTAGTGGGCAGAGTAAATCGTGCTCCCTGTTGTCTGTCACGGCCATGTGGTTTACAAATAGAATTATGTTAAAGTAATTAGAAATGATGAAGGCTCTTGATTCCAGGACCTGCTGTATGCTACTGTGTTGCACAGCTTTCGTTTGGATTATTTTCAGTGACAGACTCTTATTTGTGCTGTACCAGCGAGTCTGTTAATTAATGGTTGTCTGATAATACATTTTTACCATCCTTCTGCCGCCTACTCTTCTTGTTGCAATCTTTTATATATGCAGAATCATTCTGGATGCTGTGTTCCTCTACACTAGTATGCAGTGGCATAACATTACAAATACAATTCAAATACAGCAGGTTACATAACACCTTTATTACAGCCTTCTTTGAGGTCCAGTAACACTTTAGTTTAAGGATGTTATAAACACACAATAATGTATCTATAAATGTGTTATAAAGGGTGTCATAAACCAATATTATTTATATATTAGATATAATAACAGTGTTAAAAGAACACAAGTAAAGTGGCATGAAGCTTTTTACTTGTAGTTGTTACAAATCCTTGTTAATTATTGTCAAGCTCAAAAACCTTTCTGACTGAATCAAGTATAGAGCATTTCCAAAACTACTTCAGCTGTTCGAGTGTGAATTACAAGGTCATGACTGAATCTAGATTTCCATTGTTCTTGTAGGAAAAACACAAAGCACTAACATGTAAAGGTAGTAATAATAAAGTTATTGAAATAATAGAATACAAACAGAGCAGCGAGCTCTGGTCTCAGTAGGATGTAAACCTGAGCCCTGTACATTGGGTTGCATCATCTTTTATACATAAAAGTTTTTCATCCCTCAAGGACAAGACATGTGCAGCATTTGAAATACAAACAATTTCCATACTGTCAAAACTACACTAACTTTTGACACACAAGAATAATAAAAGACAGAAATAGATGCAAAAATCCTCCCGTCTTATGGGTTGCTATATAAACCCTTTATTGCAGTATAAAATAAAGCTTACATTATGTAATATAGACATCTGTAAAATAAGTATAAAAATACTTTATTTCAATCTGTACAAAAAAATGACAGATTGCTTAGAAACGCTGTAGCTTGAGCCTCATTCAGCTGTTGCAGCTCTTTGAAAGTCGTAACAAACCACGCAACTTTCTTGCCCTGAGAAGGTCAAGTTCAATTATTGCCAAAGCTACAACACAATACATAAACATACTTTTATAACAGATACAATATGGTTATATTGAGTACATATTGTATATTGAGGTCAGTATATTGATTTTTAATAACATTGCATTTTAAATAAATTTTGCGGTAGAAATTTTGTTTTTTTCCCTCCGAGATAATGGTGTCTTGCATCAGATGCAATATCAAAACATAAAATTCTATATTGCCTTGAGCTGTTCAAGAACCCAGACCATTATTGCAAATTCTGTAATTAGTTTACAAGATTTATGACAGCGATTCTTCATGAGAAAAGCAGTTTCCTTCTAGGGTTTTCAACTCAGGAAACTGTGGCAGACAAAGACTGCCATAAGGTTACCAGCACTCTGTGCATGGGGTGGCCATACAAATCAACATGCCACACATATACAGTGTATGTCTTTGATGTGTCTCAGATTTAAAAGAACAAAAAAAGCCGCAACTTAAGTTTATATACATAAAACAAGGCATACAGTTAGGCATGTTTTGAAACAGACACAGTGCCTTATAAGTGTAGTTAAGAAAAAGAATGGTCTTTTATTTTAATGTAATACTCTTGTTAGCTGTCGGTTCTTGGGAATGTTTTCATGGTGTATGTATGTATTCCATCTTTTCTCCAAATAAAATTAAATCTATATGATTTTCACTGCCGTGTAAAAGACTAGAAGAAAAGGTTTTATTTTGCTGGTTTTATTTTTCATTTTACTTTGCAGTTTTCAGACTAAAGCTATTTATGTAACTGATGTATTACCACCATATTCCTTTATTTAAAAACATGTGTATTTTAGTTATATTATTAGATCAGGTTTTTTTTTTTTCACAGATTCTTTAAGAAGCCATACAACTAATTCCACAAAACTATAAATGAACTTAAAACTTTATTTTGTACTATTTACAGAATACAGATACTATGAAACAGAAAATAAGACCCATTCTAGGCACAGAACAAGCTGTAGGCTTATAAATGTCATGCTATAAAATACTAGCATGCTGGGTGACAGAATACTGTATTAAAAATAATGTAATAAAACTAGAAGGCAAAAAAAACACATGTTTGGAATACAGCAATTACAGAATTACATTATTTGTATCTACATAATAATTATATGTCAGAGACAGGGATATGTTGGGGTCACAATTTGGGACAGTCCTGGCTTAAAAGATTAATAACGAAACAGACCTAAAAATGAAATTAGTTTCCCATGTAGTAAATATACGGTATATTTAAGAAGGTTGTTACCTTTTAACTTCCTGTGCCCAGTAAAAAGTTACCAGTAAAACAAAAACACAGTTTTTCGAGTCATTCGAGCCACCTGTACATCTAAATAAAATCAAACACATTTGCAACTTATTTCAGATTACGTTTCCGTATGTGTGAGTTCAACCAGATTAGGCTAGAGGCACAATAAAAATGCTTGTATCCGTATTTTATCAAGATCTAAGAATAATGATTTATAGAGCAATGTTTCTTGCCTTTTGCGTTTTCACCATAGTGATGTTTAGATGGCTTAGCGCCGATAGGAAAAGCATGAAAAGCCTAATTAACATAACTTAAAAATCCAATTTCATCAAATACAGTTCATTTATTCCAGAAGAGGTGTAAAAGCTGATTCAGGAGCGAACTGAAACCATTTCTCTTCATGGCTCATGATTGTGCTAGCTTCAGATTATTTCTCACTCATATAGCACTAACAATGTATAACAAGATAAGATGACTCTATTATTAAATAATGGCAAATTCTGGTCATGCTAGATATATTTTGAAAATATAAACGTTCAAATTTAGTAAAGCCTAAAATATACACTTAACTTGCTGCGGTTATAAAGGACAAATATGAGAGAACGGCATATAAAAACAAGTTTGTCATAAAACTCTAAATTAATTGTATCCGTTTTTAAAACATTGAATAACTAATTTCCACCAACAGTCGAGTTTGATAATGTATTGTTAAAGAAACATTTAATAAACATTTAACTTTAAAATGATCTGTAGCTTTCTGCGTGTAATATGTTGTAATAAACCTTTAATAACTTGTTCAAACAGCATACGAGACACAACAGTAGTAAAGATGTATTTATTAAAAAAGAAGGGAGTAAGCTAAATACAAAGACCATTAGATTCAAAAGCCAACCTGACAGATTAAACCAAATACAGTAGGGAAACTAAAGGGCAGAGTGGTAAATGTGATCTATGAAATACTACAGAGAAAGTCTTTGGCCTCATTCCTAATTCCCGGGTGTAATTAAATTGCAATCAGCCCTGAGCCCCAGACTGCCTTGAGCATTGTTCGAAGGGGGAAAGGGGATGGGGGAAGGAAACTGGCTGGGCTGTCACCTCCCATCAACCCCAGCAAGCCCTGGCCCTATAATGTGGAATTAGTGCAAGGTGGTGGTGGGGAGGAGGAGGTGCTATTAAGAAACCAACACACTGCAGGTGAGCCTGACATCTAAAGCACGGTATAGGCTATACTCATCCTTACCTCTGCTTGCTGATGGGTTGCTTTCAATCAGGGAAAAAGACAGGTATTCTAAAAGAGACGTGAACAATGTACAAGTGTGCTGTACTGTAAATACAGTACACAGGTAATGTAGGAATAATACATTGCAACTATGAATATTTCGATTATGTTTACGCCTCTTCATCTGTGTAAAAATAAGCTTTTGCCATATTGGTTATTTTAAAGCTTCAAGTGCTTTTTTTAAATAATAAGACACAATATTGTTTGAGCAGCACTGTTTAGTACAATTCAGCTCTATATAGTACACTCTCGACAAAGGAAATAACATACCATTTTCCTTTATTAACGTGTATGTATTATTATTATTTTTTTATTTTCATCATTTGTAACCAATGTCTGTGTTCACTTATTGTTCTTATAATTTGTATAGTTCTCTAACAATAATGTTTGTAGCTGTAATCTTAACAATATAAGTGGATCTGTGTTTTTCAGCTAGTTTCACAGACCCCGGCTAACACCAGTCTTGGACTGTCTTAACTGAGGTAACATTAGGCAGTCCAGGATTAGTGCTAATCAGAGTCTGTGAAACCAGCCATATATATATATATATATATATATATATATATATATATATATATATATAGTCCTTCAGAATGCGATGAACATGTTTGATTTTAAGACCTGTTGGCGTTGCCTGCTGTCTTTTGTAATGACTTGCTGCTGGTTTGGCAACACCTCATCACACCCCTAATAATACTTCCACTTAGGTGTGGTGTAATATAGTATATCTTACAGGAAACGTCTCACAGGTTTCATCAAGATAAGAATCAGCAGTCATGTGATGAGCTTGGTTTCTGTACAACACCCTAACCTTCCCATAAAACACATCTTATAATAATGAAAATCTTGCAAGCCATGTTTAATCCAATATTATGCACAACATTATAACAAGGACAGGAGATTGGTACGTGTATACCTTTATCAAATCACTCTAGATGCAGATGAAGGAGCATAAACCCAGTTTTCAGGGCAGGGTGTGGGGACTGCAAAGATCCAAATCAGAAACATGCTCTCAGAACTGGATATATAAACATGCAACAAACCGTTAAGAATGTAAATGGACAATTACGGGAACATCATGCATTCTGTAATAGAAAACTACATATTTTCAGGATATATTAGTTTTGGCACATCATGTTTAATTGTGTTTTCCATAGTTACTGAAGCCTTTGTTTCAAGCCAACATTGGCTTTATGCCATCATCACAGATTCTCTCAAAGCTTCAGTGAGATACGTTGCAGTAAGACATTAACAGCACTTTAAGGCAATAACATGGGAAATATAGGGACAACTGCAGCTCGTGGTTTTTAAAACTTAATAGATTGCAGCTTGATTGTTGGGAAATGCTGTTTTATTCAATCATTTTAAACTACTGGTACAGTACAGAAACAAAAACAGTGCACATTTTGAGCAAATGCTTAATAAATTGTCTAGTTTATTTGAATATTTCTCCAGTTATTATATGACTACTCATACTGAGTCAAACTGATCCATGTTACCAAACAGTTCTCATGTAAACAATAACTTTCTTGTCTTTAGTTTAGTCCTTGATTTAAACAATTGCTGACTGCGCTTCTCCTACGCACTATGCATAAAGAATTCCTGGGTATCCATTGTATAGCAAATTGATTAACCAAATCAAATGAGGAGGAGCTATTTATAAAAACAGATGACAAAACCATGACTCATTCTGTTAGTAAGTGGAGCCGCCCCTGTTCATCTGTTGAGAGGAATGCAATGCAGCTGAGAATGTTCAACAAGGGGTTAATATTAAGTGCACTGGCAGGAAAATAAAGGCGATATGCTGCATTGACACTGTCAACACAGCGCCTTACCTTGGGAGTCCACTATTCTATTCTTAGCTCTCTAGTGCTGTTTTCCAGAGCTCAATAAACACTGTATGCAGTCCTTACTTCGATAAAGCTGCACAAATCAAAACAGTGTACAGTGTTTTATTGTGCAGAATCCTCTCATCACAGTGTTGTGCTTATCCACTGCCTGCTCCAGTAAATACAAGTTTATGCATACACTGATCTGCACAATGGCTTCATGATATTACATGCTGTTGTGTGTAGGAGTATCTAAACTTTATAATTTCCACTCTTGAAGTGGTGTGCTGCATTACAAGAAAATATGTAGATGTTAAAAAATGATTGATCCACTTCATAAAGTAAGATAATAGTAAACCCATAAACAGATACAAATTTAAAAAGCCCTATTTTGTGATCTTTTTGTGGTTTCCAAGCTTGGTGATCTAGCTTAAGATGTACTGTATTTCTATAACTGACCAGATGCAGCCTGCCTGGAATTGTTTCCCTGTGTTTCTATTTGTACCGCTCAAATAATTGGCTACGCATGACAAGTGGAGACGCAACAAATCAATAATCAATTATTGATTGTCATTCATTAAATCAATCAATTCATTAATCGCCCTTGTGTTGAGAAATGTCAGAATCTAATGAAACAAATCAGATGTCATCTTGCGTTAACAGAATGTGTAAGACAGTATAAGCAAACATGTTTGCCATTGTATTTGAAGGTTCTTGTGAAGAGGCTGTACTTTTTGAATGATGAAGTGTCCTCAATGCATTGATTACTGTTTGTCCGATATTCCATAAGGACATTGGTTGTTATATTGGTACAAATATAGGTCAAATACACCAACTTGTGATGAATTATACCTTGACTAACATGTAGTTAATTCATATGCCACGCCTACATGACTTTCTAAATACTGCATTACCTATGAGTAACTAGACACAGAGTGATGATACATTTCATACTGATGATGATCCATTTTGCTTTCATTTTGAGGTTTGTCTCTCAATGCATTATGTGCTTTCTCAGAGACAATTATTTCCTGGCAGAGTCCCATGTGTGAAATAAAGTGTGCGGTGCATTGAAATGTATGCAGCAGGTTATCATCGTGAGAAGTTATTAAAGATGTAGCGAGTTGTCAAGGTGACTATAGATCTGCTAGTATTCTGATGCGTTCACTAGACTTGATGGTTAAGCAGGAGAAATGGTGATTTTCTGTCAGCTACAAAGAAAATAAGGCAGATAAAAAGAATGCAATCCAGCAACATTCAGCATGACTTTATTTGTGTTAAGATTGTAAGCTGATATAAACGAGACGGCTGAAAGAAAATGTAATTCATTATGGTTTTAAATTAGTCTACAGAAATCAAGTGTATTTTTCTTTAAGTCAAAGTGATATCTTTATCTTTGAAAGTATTCCAATAAAAATGTTTGTCTTCATGCATGAAAAACAAAAAGAATCTTGGTGTTTCTGTCCGGTAATGTCTGACAATGGGATATTGTGTTTCTTGTTTTGAAAGGATTAAGGGGGTCATAGTTTTGCAGTGTTTTAAGCAAAATGTAAATATATCATTTTAAAACATTATATAATTTACTACAATGTGCATAATTTACTACTTACTCATCCACTATGCATCCTATAACGCTCCTCATTTTTGACGGCCCAGTCTATTGTGTTTTTTCAAAGGTTATAAAAATAAAATATTTATGTTGGGTGCAGTATGGTAGCACTGACACAATTATGATTCAGAATAAGTGAACTGTGGTATAATCTCAATGAAGTTTAAATAACACTCAATCACAGGCCTAAAAATAGCACAGTTTTCAATTAATTTGATGCTGAATTCTAAACTGAAAATATATTATGTTGCTAAGCTCAGATGTCTACATCTGAAATGATAGAAATGTTGTTATTAAATCAGAATCAGTGAATCAATCGAAGGTAAGGCTAGATGAAAACAAAGGAGTGGGTGTAGTAAAAATGGACCCCACGATATGACAATTTGTTTATTTATAAACCACTATTAAATATCAGTCCTGTTTTACCATTTGTAAATCCTTACAAATAAAGCGTGGGTGCCTGCATTGCTTAATAATCAGAGCATTGTTGAGACACAGACTGTAAATTCTGTCCTTTCGTTTGGTCAATTGCATGTACACTCCTGTGTCAACCCAGGTCTTCAGCTCAGGCTATCAGATGCCAAGCATAACACAGTACATGTGCTCTGTTATTACAGTCTGGGATACAGACATGGTTTTAGCCAAGTGGTTTAAGCTGGGTTTTAAAAATAGAAATTACAATTGACCTTCTTATTCTAGTATGACATTTAAACCAGAAGACAGCGAACATAACCTATTTCAGGAGGGGTTTGCTTTTTTATATGCAGACTATATCAATAAGAGACATCGCAGCTGGGTTTGATGAAGAGTAATCTTTAGGTAAAGGAAGGCATGTAACTATGTGGATTCTCTAAATCATCTGCAGATTTTGGCTAAAAAGGAGCACCAATACTTCTTTCCATATAAAAATAGTATCTGCTTAAGGAATATAGAGAGAGAGAGAGAGAGAGAGAGAGAGAGAGAGAGAGAGAGAGAGAGAGAGAGAGAGAGAGAGAGAGAGAGAGAGAGAGAGAGAGAGAGAGAGAGAGAGAGAGAGAGAGAGAGAGAGATGTTAATAACAGCTGATATCTATTTTATGTTAAAGAAGAAAAATATAGTTCATTCTGTACCAATCTGTTGTGCCAGTATCAATGTAGTTTAGATGATAAAATCAGTAGACAGAGAGGAAAGCAATGGCAGGAATTCAGAATGCAGGAAGGTGGTGGTATGAATTAATTCATCCACCTTAACACAGTTAAGCCTTACATTGTAATACCAGGAAGTGCCTCTGTATTTGTTGGCATCAGGGTACAGTGGCAAACTGTACAGGTTCACACCTAACAATGAAAGTGTACATCTACTGTAAAACAGTGAGGTCACCTCAGGCAAAACCTAGTTTAAAATGAACTTGCTTCATTTACTGCCACTTAATTGTTTATTTAGAAAAGTTTTCCTTTATAAAAAGACATTCTTTGCAATTATTGTAACAAAGAAGAAACATGTGTTTTCCATTATACTAATTCTCGTCAGCGGTTTTGTTTTCTCAGTATTTATTTTTATTTTCCTGAAAGCATGCTTTATGAGGCCAATATTTGAACTCTGCTTTTGAACAACATTACCATTTTAAACTTTTCTGAACTTTTCAGTACTAATGTTTGTTTTTCTACAATGATTCTCAATGCGTGCAACCTATATTTAATTGCCACATACTATCCCAGAAACCCACATTATGTTAGTCTCATCTCATGTCTTCAAAAAAAAATGTCACTTCTGGTTTAACTCATGTTAGTCTGAATAGTGTTTTTTGTGTTTCCAAGCTGACTACCTTGTAATGTGTCAGTACAAATTAAAAGCAACACAAATGAAATGAAAGACACTTTATGGGGCTCTAATAGGTTTAAAGAAAAACAGAATATATTTGCTTGTTCATCACGAATCTTTTCACTGGCCTGGGTCACACAGCTGTGAACTGCAGTGTCTTTAATAATCTCTGCTTCACATATAATTTCTACTTGATAGTTTGATTGCCTTTCCTACCGTTTAGAATGCAAAATATTTAAACAAACCACTGACCCCATCTGGGGTTGAGAAGGAACACCTTGTGTTATATATCAACAGACCTTTCTAAAGCAAAGAAAACGAATAATGTTGCATATTTCAAAACATAACCTGCTTTTAATAAAGGATGGTTTGAAAACAATAGTTTTTACAGGACAGAACAACATTTGAGGGGATGCTGTTGGATCTTCACGAACCCTGGATTGGCTCCAAGAACAAAACTCATTGTGACAGGAGGGAAGGTCGTGTGAGGTAAGATAGGAAAAAGGAAAATGTTTCCTTCTCATTATGTCATTGCTATAATAAGCTCAAGTCTCCGCTGTGCCACTGCAGCAGCTGTAGAGAAGGAAAAAAACATTTGAATACCAATTAGAAACCGTGCCAGCTATGTAAGGCAGGATTTACACCATTACAAAAAACTTCAAGGCTCATCACATGTATTAATGATTTTAAAGGTTATTTCAGCCCATCACTAGGCCTAATTATTGCAGGTTACCTTCCCCCAGATTTTGAAAACACTACACTTCACGCTATGCTAAACTTGAAACAGTGCAAGGCTCCCTAAATATCATGTGTGTCAACTTGTAGATATTTAACAAAGCAGAATGCTTCTGTGCTGCTATTTTATGTAAAAGATGATTTTTAGTTGTAAAAGCCTACATATAATGCATGACCCATGTGTTTAATTATACCTGGTGCCCTGGCCTGGAACTAAAATGTCAGTAGGTTTATTTTATTTTTATTTTTTTAAGTTGTACACAAGGGGCAGGTATTGAATTTGTGGGGGCAGATGTGTAACTAACTTGTGAGCAAACCCTAGCCATTTTTGGTGGGGATAAATAACTTAAAATGCTGGGAAACTGTAAACAATGTTACATATTGGGGATTTTTAAACAATGAGATGTCAAAGTCTGGCTAGAATACCTTTTAAAAAGTTAGTCAATAAAAAATAAATCAACATTTGACAGTCTGAAACTGGGTTATGTATTGCAGAGCATTCCATAATATATGATTTCTATACAGCTTAAGAATGCGACACACACGTTCATTTTATGTACCATTTTTATTAGATTTATATAGAAATACTTAAAAAAACATGAAGTAGCACCATTACTTAAGTTTTACCTTTATTATGTAGAACTTTAAAATGCCAGAAAAATAAAACTCTTGATACAATTTCAAATCTTGTTTCAGCAAATATAATATTAGTATTTGACCATGAGGTTAAAGGCCCTTTATCATAAAATAAAATATACTTTGTTTTTAAACTTTGCTCAATAAAGTACAATTACGCTCAAGTAACTTCACCTACATATACATAAACAAGTGGTAAACAAATGTATTAAAATAGAAAACTAGAGTGGTGCAAAGGAATTCTGTAATTTCCACTGAAATCTAATTTGTACAAATGTTAGAAAGCATAAACGGTTCCGTTTGTTTGACTTACTAAGTTTTATACATTTTCATAATAATATAGAATAAAATATGCTTTATATCACTGAATAGAAAATATGCTGGGTGAAGCAGATTTAAAAGACTTTCTTTTTTTTTTTTTTGCTAAACCTATAAAAACCTCCATCCCAACAGAATACTGTTTAATGCAATACACATTTTGTGGTTTGTATTTCCATCCACAGTTGTGTGATATTAAAATAATACAGTGTTCTTTGCCCTAAGGCCATACTAAAAAATAAAAAAAGATTATTTTTTTTTAACCCAGCTACAAAAAGTTCACTGAACTTAAATTAAAATACCTGTAAACATCTTTGCAATACGAAATATAATCTTTCAAGTCAAAAAAGAATAAAATACTTCAATCTGTATTAATGCAATTTATCGTTAAAACGTTAAACTTGTGGATTTTTTTTTTTATATATATAAGATATGTTGTTTTATTCTTTTTGCTAAAGCTGCAGTATCTCTTTTTTCCCCCCCATTTACATTTTCCACAGGAACGGCTTGACTTTCTACAAAGCACCCAACAATTTGCTCTGCAATTAGCATGTTTCCAATATCAGAAGGCCCATTCACTAACAGTCTGTACATTACAGGACTTAAGTACCTCAATCATGAGTTCACTTTTTGGAACTTTATAAATATATTGTAAAATTCACTATTACTATAATTTACTAATCTTTATTATTTGTAACATGCACTAGATGTTAGAGATTTCCCCCCCCCCCCCCCCCCCCCAAGTCCTGAAAAGTTGTGTCCCTTTTTGGATACTGCAGCTTTATATATTTATATATACTGGTTATTATATCTTTATAATGCAGTACAACAACATTTTTTTGTTCTCTTTTTATATTTTATGAAAATATACGTATAGCCTGAGAAACTGCAGCGTGGCAGACGGGGCATTTGGGCTCGTTTTTCTCACAGATGCGGTTCGCACATTCCATGCAGAACAAGTTGTGGCCACATGGGACCAGGGCTGCGATCACTTCGCTCTCAAAGCAAACCGAGCAATCCCGGCTGCCCTTCCTCCCTGTACCAGACGAGGTAGAGGAGGAGCTGGACGAAGAGCTCGAGGAAGAGGAATCAGAGGGGACCCCAGACAGGGGGGACCCCGAGAGAGAGCCAATGCCACTGGAAAGCCCGTTGCTGGTATAACCAGGGAAGCCGAGGCCTCCACCTCCAGGATCACTGCGCACTCTGCGTGCCAGAGGATGCTCTGCAACCCCGGTGACGTGGTGCAAGGGAGGGGAGAGCCGAGGCTTGGCGGTGCACCCCACGCCGTTCACCCGTCTCTGGTTCGCAATGATCCCGTTGGCGTTAGTGGAAGCACTGGTTGGATAGATGGCAGTGGTGGTGGCGGTGGTGGTAGAAATGGCCACGTTGCGTTCGTACTGGGACCAGATCAGGGTTGACCCGGGTGGGGCAGGTGCGGGGTCAAACCCTGACGGAGAGTCGAAGGTCAAGTCAGTGCAATCTGGGGAAATGACATCACTCCCATAGATAAATCCATTCCCATTGCCATGGACGTTAACGTTGTTGTTGTTGTTGTTTTTGTTGTTGTTGTTGTTGCCATTGTTTGAAGCGGTGTAGCTCAAGGCAGGGCTTGGCGGGCTGTAATCTGCCGGCCTGGAACTGCTGTTGTTCCCAAAGTAGGAGTCTGTGGAGGCACTCCCCAGAGAGCTGGAGCTGTCATTGCGGTAGTTGGAGAAAGGCTTGCGGCCGGCATGGGGGGCCATGCTGGGCGTGGGCTTGCTCCACAGGCTCCCTGGGCCATGAAGCTCAAATCCCACATCGGTGCCATTGGCGTGGAAGTCGTTCTCGTCTGTCAGCTCGATCAGACCCCCAGTGCGCACGGCGATGTGCGCTTCGATCTCCTCCCGGGCTCGGTCCACGTTCTCAGGCATGCCCGTGACCTCAAAGACTGGCTCTTTATCCCTGCTCGGAGTGACAATGTAGGTGTGTGTCTGCTGCTGGATGCGTTTGATGGTCGCCCCCTTGGGTCCCACCACCAGCCCCACCACTCTGTAGGGAACCCGCACCTGGATGGTGGTCTGCCCGGGCAGGTTGGGTGGCCCCGGGACTGTGGCAGCCCCGTTCAAGCTGCTGTTTTTATTCCTGGAGGCTCGGATCATGGAGAAATGCTCTGCGGCTGAGATGATTTCCCTCCTGGCCATTGCTACATCTTCCCTTCTGCCGGTCACAACAAAGACTGGCTCATCCCCACGCACTGGGGTCTTGATATAGGTGTTGGTCTTAGCTCTGAGAGCTTTGATTTTACATCCTAGGAATGGAAAGAAAAGGAGGGGACAAAAGCTAAATGTTAATAATAATAATAATAATAATAATAATAATAAATATATACAAAATAATGAATACCAGCATGATGATATATCTTGACATAGTTACTTATTCAAGGCAACTGCTGCTGTTATTCCAAAAATAGAGGAGTGCAGATTGCTTGCAGCAGACTGCTGTATGTTAACGGCTACAGTATGTCGTAGGAGAAAGAAAACCGCTAAACTATCCTAGTACTGCAGTAGAAAGTGTTTTATACACAACTATTATCGTTGTGGTTTTTTGTTTGTTTGTTTCAAGACTTTTTTTGCAAGTTAAGGAATTCCGGAAAAACTTTCAGGCAATGAACCTTAAAATTCGGTTCTGTTATGCAATATCTCAGTGTTGGCAGGTTTCAGACTTTATCTAACACTGTGATTATTTATTTATTATATATATATATATATATATATATATATATATATATATATATATATATATATATATATCACACACAAACCACAACAAATAAAAATAATAACACAAAAAGCTAACAGCGCATTTTATTAGTTAGTGAGGCAGTGTTCCGTCAGTGTCCTGCAAGCATGCCTCCACTTCTTTGTCTTCCTAGACAGCAGGTAGCAGCCGTGACCGTGCAGTATAAAAAATAGCACCGGGTTTACAAGTTATTCACCCTTACTGCATTAACAAGTCTGCACACAGTGCAGAGCCGCGCAGCCCGTGATTATTCAGACGAGAGATTACATGTCAGTTGTGTTAAAATGACAGAAGCATTATAATATTGAAAACCCTGACATATTTTTACGCACCTTGCCTTCCGACAATTTCGGCTACATGCTCTGAGCTTGGAACTGGGACGCACTCGGTCATGTTGACGCTCTTTCTTCTCGGTTCGTTATCGTAGACGGAATTGTCATCGTTGTCCAAACCGAGCAAAGAAAGCTCCAGTGCTATCTGCAGGGCTCTTTGGTCATCGTGGGTCTCCCCGCTGCTTCCGTTCCTGTCCATGTCGGCAAAAAGTGAGCTTGGCATCTTTGAAATTTCGCAGTCTGATTGTAACCAGGGATCAGGAAGATCAGACAAAGGGGAAAAAACACTAAGGAAGGAGGGTAGGACTCGTAAGGAACAGGGGGTCCGGTGCCAAATCAGTGCTTCTCTTTTTCTTTGCAGTCAGTATTCAGTGCAATCCGGTTAAACTGGACGTACTGATAAACCGGATCCCCAAATTCTACGGGACGGATAGAACGCGGACACCAGAATGCTAGATTGTTGGAATGCCGGCAATGGCAATATCCCTTAAAAGAGCCCCTCCCCGGCTCACTCAGCGCTTTCTGTTTTCTGTCTGAGCAGCAGCCGCCAGACAGCACTACTGGGGAATATGTGAACATGACGTCAGCGACTGGGAAGGGACGGTGCAGTGGTGCTTGTATTTGCATATCTCAGCTGATTGGCTAGCCATCGTGCAAAGGGGTTGAAACCAAATGTCTGACCCCTCAGGCAAACTCCTTTCTTTGTTATCTAACGAAACAATAAAAAAAAGAACAGCACTGCTTGTGTCTTGTACCTGGCATACTTCCTTAGTATAAATCAACGTATCTAGTTTAATTTGCATTTTTAAGTAAACTTAGAAAGGTTGCTAATAGATCATGGATTTTCAAACAAGTGCGGTCATCCACATAAAAAAATGACTTTAGGAAATGATATGATAGCCTTCTTGCTTGTTATAGCACACTTAAAAATGTCGTGCCACGGGCAAATCGGTTACAACCATGATTTTGTATTATAAGGTAGCCCGTAGCACTGCATTTAGCAGTTTAAGACATCACATCGGAATATTAAAATAAAAAAAACACTGTCTGTAATATAAACAAAGACAGCAGTTTGTAACTATTATAAACTGTAGACAACGAGGCGGGTTAAGGTGAGTCTAGCGTGTGTGCAAGAGCTCAGTGAATATAGCGAGTGATAAAAACGGACACAGACAACAATTTTTTATTCATACTGTAATAAAATATAACTACGTCTCCAGCAAACAGACTCGGATGTCCAGAAACAATATCTTAAAAATGCATTTTTAAGAAAACGATTATTATTATTATTATTATTATTATTATTATTATTATTATTATTATTATTATTATTATTATTATTATTATCAGAATGCATACACGATGCCATAAACCAAAGATAGCGTGTATTGCATACGTCTAGTGCAGAGTAGCGAACGGCTGTCTTGCACAAATGAGGCCACTGTAATTAAAAACAGCGTGTTGGCTTGTGCTAAACCGTGCACGAGCATGTCCAAACATGTATTCTAACAAGCAGGCTCTGCTGCTGCTGCATTTCTGTGCACGTTACCAGCTTATCAGAAAACAGCTAAACGTTTAACAGCACGGCACGAGGAGGGAATTAACGCGAAATAGATATCTGCGTCTTCTCGAGTATAATAAATAAACGAATACATGATTTGTGTTCGAGAGATAACCCTTGTGTGATAACGTGGCTTCCCAATTGACAGCTTTTTTTTGTAGTTGTCCAGCGTGGAACACTTTACAGGTAATTGCTGATCACAAATGGTCGTCATTTCCTCGGGATGTTTACACGTGGATGGTTATAAAGTTTGTGATTCAATTGATCTTTGAGAAACATAATTTCGTTCATTGTGGTATACAGTAAATACTTTGTGTGTTGTTTTTCCCCCACCAATATTACGCACTGAATGTTTACAAGCACTGTAGTCTGCAGAGTAACCTATTTCTGAACTGTCCTCCGCTGTGCACAAATGACACCATGCAGTGCAGTAGGTATTTAAACTAATGTTACACATGGTCGTATTTTATTCCATCTGTTGCAGGCACAGTTTCTGTTGTTATACCCGTGTTTTCATTTTATAATTGTATTGTATAGGTACACTAGAATAGGTTTTGCCACGTAAAAGGCGATTCTTTTATTTTGGTCAATAAACTCGCAACATCAGAATAGAATAAATATAAATAAATCACATTGAAATGATGTGTGCAGTGTGGATGTGCTGATTCAAAAGGATGCTGCATCTTCAAGACAAGTCTGTCTTTGTGGACGTGCTGGAGCTGGGGGGGTGATCGAGTGGGGGATGGGAATTCGCTTCTCTAACACAAAAGACATCTCAACTCCGTTCAGAACAATTCAAACGGAAGAGGACTTGCTTTGTCACCTCGCTCCTACTCCCGCACCACAATAGGTATGCTAATAGAAACTGCTTTCAACCTGCAAATGTGGGCTGGAATTTCTTTTGTTAACATCCCCTCTCCCCGCAACATAATCGCATTCAAGCTTGAACACAAAGTGCATTTAAAACATCTGGACGTGCGTTCTCTAACGTTTACCCATACAGTCAATATCAGGACATTTCATTTCAGTACTAGAGTTTGGTTTATATGGGGGAAATGGCATCGTCATATGAGGTTATCATGCATTTGCATCTTCCATATGTCCCCATATAAATGTCCCCATTTATTTTATCCATCACCATATCAGGCTACCATGCATGAAAAGCCTAAATGTTATTTAATGGTACATACCAGTCTCACATAACACGTGTATTATTCCCACCATACAGCAATGTTGAAGTAATTCAGTGTCCTTCATATGTTTCTTAAAAAACTTGCTGAAATTGACAGCATGTTTAATTTGTGATAATCGCTCAGAATACTGTATTAAGGTTTGACTTCCTGTTGGTCCAGCAAATTTCCTTCCATATTTGTGCTCTGTGGCTCACCAGATTAATATCATGTACGATAATAGATTTTCAGTTTTTTTTTTTAAATGCATCATTAAAACTGCAAAGACACACTTCAATTACACAGTTCCTCCTTTCATGTTCAGGATTGTGGTTTCTTGGTGTGGTTTGTGCGAGCATACGCAAACTTTAATGCAAGAATTAACTTTTGATATTCCTTTTTTTTTCTGGCGATACCAGATGTATATCCTTCGTCCAATGGTTAAATCTTTAATGACATTTTATGTAATTATATAATCTTCTATGGTGCAGTTCTATGCCAGTATATCATTTTTTTTTATACAAGTCAGCCCTTTTAAGCAAAACATGATTGATCACTTGGACACAGACTTCTAACATGATGACCTTGTCTGTACTAGAAATCCATCACACAATATAGAAAGAAGTGTGAAATATAAGTGTTACAAAGAAAGATTTATTTGAATTGGATTTTAACTTAGCAGTGTTACCTGATTGCCAAATGATGTAATTTGCAGCATGGTGCTTAAAGTACCTATAACTAACATTGCATCTTAAAATATTCACTGAAGTTACCAGTAGTTTTATTTGCTAAATAAATATGGAATTCTTTAAAACTAGGCTAATTAGCTATTCTTGATGCCGTAGGCTGAAGGCACCTTGTGATTACATACTTCATTTTACAATACATTTACCACAACATACTAAACCCTCTATAATCCCAGTAGTTTAATTGTCTCAGTGTAGTGTTTAGGATGAAGCCTCCTCTGCTCATTACAGTGAATGAGGAGATGCAGGTCACAGCATGTTCTCAAAGGTATAATGTGTTTCCAAATAATTATCTTATTGATCAATCTCTTTACATCTTAATGCATCTCATTAACACATGTGCAACACATGTTTCTCCAAACACCATTGAACTATACACAAGCAATACATTCATTATTAAATCTGATGATGGTAGCAAACAGCCCTAACTTTACACATCACAACATTTTACAGAAGATAACAGTTAAAATCTGCAAGGCACCTTACAACAAGACTCAGATTAGTTTCAAATCTCGAGATGAAACTGTGCAGCTAATACACCTGATCACACTTGCATACACAATGCCTGCACCAAAGCTTAGGCCAGGAACCCAACTTCAAGAAAAGAGAGTGATAATGTGTACATATAGCACATCTGCAGATTAAACCATATACAAATGGATCCTATTAAGAGCAACATCAAATATACACTAAAGCAACATTATGAGAGCAAAGCAAGCCTAAGTAGTTTTGAAGAGATTAAAGTGACAAGTGTTAAAGCCTTCTGCATGCCGGGTGCTAATCAGCAGGATTGCATTCATATCGGAAACAAAGCTTCTGAATCTCGCTATGTAATTCTAGACCGTGTTCTGGGTTTGATTTAACTTTCTTTTGCCCATACTGAAGTTATATTGTCCATATTGACAGTTATGGAAATATTGATGACGCAATTGTTTTCTTTTTAAATAATAATAATAATAATAACATTTTTCTTGTTAATCCTTTTATGGCCTTGAACGTGTTATAGTTATTCTAATAAAACATTTTCAAAAACTATCTGAAAGCTCTCTAGTTGGACTAAGATCACAACTGGACTGCGTATGTCAGAATTTTTTCACTCAAACCAATTTCTTTCACAAGCATTATATGAGCAGTTGAGGAAGTTAAATGTACTGTATTAATTCAACACGCCATACTTTTTAAAGTGATAAAGATATTTTAATAATGTAACATGTATAGAGACAGTATACCGTTCTGCATTACACATCTGGAACAGGCTAGGGTTACCTGAAACTGGTTTCTTATGAGTTGTTGAAAGGAGATGTAAGTTAATTGCAATGTCTGTTTGGGGCTGGGTGTATATTGTTTTCTGTTGAATATGGCATAAAAATACAGAAAGCAGTGTTTTGTTTACATCGGTACAATCCAGCAGTGCCACTTGTTTTAATGCTGTTGAAGTTCTGTTTGTTTATTCTACCTGCACCATACACTTGTCAATCCTGTGACAAGTATCTCTGTGCACTATATTTCCCCAAGGCTTGTTTCATCTAGACTTTACAGAGTGCCTACTATACTGTATAAAGTCACTTGGCCACTGTGCCCTGATGCTACACTGAGACTATTACCTTCACACCTCCGTGTGCTGTTGCATAAGCCTGCACCTCCCTAGTTTTATTGCACTGCAGTGAATAGTCTCTCCACAGCAGCAGTGGGAGTTGCCAGTCTTGCTCTTGTGTAGATGGTCTGCTTTGACGTAAGTGCAATTTTAATTCTGGTTTGAGTTCGATGCACGCAAACACTATCTGCTTGTTGAATCTTGCAATGATTTGGCTGTTTAGTATTTCTGTTTTCTCGTATTACCTGAATCTTTGCTGAAGCTGGATCGTGAAGAGTTTGCATCACAAAGTTCATGCTTTAGATTTCATATTAGCTCACACCTAAGAGGATTTGCAACAACAGCATCTTCCCACTGGTGTATTGTTATAAATTGCATTGAAGCTGTAGAACACCATAGGCTGGTACAGATGCTGTCAGTTTAAATGATAGGAGTTGTGTAACTCAAATAATAATGTAGCTTCTGAAAGCCAATAAGATGTGGTACCCGATTATGTGCCTGCTTGGCATTATATAACAGGAACATAACATATTCAGACAAGATATATTGCAACAGTATTGTTTAATGAATCACATCTGTTTGCCATCCACAGATGCCTTCAGTACAGGCTTTAGGCATTCCTGAGACACTAAATTGTTGAATGGAGTAGTAAAGCATATTACTGACTTTTTTCTCTCTCTGTTTCGATGGCTTCAGTCTCCCTTTTTTTTAAATGTTGCCGGTATTTCATTTTTATTACGAACAGGAGATTTAGCATAACATTCAGTTTGAATTTAATATACAATTTAATTTACATTTATAAAAAGGCTATTAAAGAGTAAGTAGCGGGGTTCAACTGTAATTTTTATTTTCATTGTTAACATCCTGACAACTTTTTACACTTATAACTTGAAACTCTGTTTCAAAGCTCTTTTCAAAATGGCTGCGCTAATGCACTGGAGTTTGTCCTCTAAATCACTGCAGAAAGAGCAATAAGAAAAAAAAAAGTGCTCTGGCTTTTCTGTTCCGTACCACATCATGAATCATTATTGCTGTGTTACTTGTTTGACAATGTGGGCAATAATCCTTACACTATCAGTGCACTAGAGCGGCCGTTTTGAAAGGAGCTTTGAAACAGAATTTTAAGTGTAAAAGGTTGTCAGGATGTTAACAATGAAAAGAAAAATTACAGGCATGTTATTTAAACAGTTGTAGCAACACGTGGGGATGTATAACGCTATATTTTTCGGAACCTCACTACTTACTCTTTAAGGCATTTTAGCTTAAATGGGTGTTACTTTCTATGAAGTTACCTGTGGTTTGGCTTCTTTTTACTTCCAGCTAATACTCAAGCAAATTGAGTATTCAGAACATCCGGCTCTTAATTTCTGAATTTATTAGGTGACAGCTCCAATACAGTCAATATATATATATAGGTAAGCAAGACAGAATTAAAGGCCAAACGTGGTTACTGTGTCTGTGCTGACACATTGAACTGAGCATGGCACTGATTTCACAGCCTCTCATTGGCTGCCTGCCAGACGCCTAAAGAACAGCCTTGCAGTGGAAGAACAGCTGCAGCAGCTGCCTCACAATGCACAAGATTTTTTTTTTTCTGTACTGTAGCTGAACTGGCTGTTCTGTGTACAGAAGAAAATTGTCATGCAACTCAGTGCTCATTATGAAATGTGCAGTGCTTCGTACAGATAGAAAGATTTAAATTACGTAGAGTATTTAGAGAGGGTTACAAAAAAATTAAAATAAATCTGTACCATTTGTACAGAACACAATTTGAAAAAGCTTTGCTGCTTGAGCTGTAGTGGAGCTTTTAATTGCAAATTGAACGTATGGATGAAATTACCTATTTAAGTCACAGAATGGCAGGTCTGCAAGGGCTTTGACTCTCTGAATGACAGCCAAGGGTTTGTGTTGGAACGTTAGCTATGTGCATTCTGATCAAGTGCACAGGATGATTAAAGTAATGAATACAAAGTGTTATTCAGACACCAGTGAACATGACTGCAGAGCACTGCAGCTTTAAATTCATATTTTGAATCATCTTTAGGGAACCCAGCCCAGGCGTGCAAACCATGGCTCAGTGGCAGGGCCTGTTTAATACCTTTCCCCTGGCACTGATTCAACAGGCCTATCACACAACATAAACACAAGCTCATCAGCTGGTAAAAGACTGGGTGGGACTGGCCTCAATGGACAATTAACCGCTCAGAAATGAATGGCATACAAAAGAGTTGTTTCAGAAATGCACTG
Source organism: Acipenser ruthenus (assembly GCF_902713425.1). NCBI lineage: Eukaryota > Metazoa > Chordata > Actinopteri > Acipenseriformes > Acipenseridae > Acipenser > Acipenser ruthenus. The sequence goes on from NC_081209.1 coordinate 27,028,372, forward strand.
TAGCTCTCACAGTATGCATGGTTGTAGCCGTTTATATTTAACACATCGTATATATAAAAAGATACAAAGGTATTAACATGGGTCAGTTAATTATGCATCCCTGTATGGCACATACTTTTAATAAGATTGCCAGCTGCTTTTTGTTCCTTTCTTTAGTAGCATAGTCATTTGTTTTAACGAAGAAACTGCTTTATTATTAGAATCCAATTTGAATGCTCTGTGACAAATGGTGTCACTTTTTAACACTTCCTCATCCAATTTACAGCCTGTCAGAACTATACAACGGCAGGCCAGATTTCAAAGGTATAGAAGGCGTTTTGCTCAAATGACCTCATCCCAAGTTGCATTTATTAAGGCCTGGCTCTACTACAATGCTGTTTTATAGCCATCTGAAATCTGTTTATGGCATCAAGAGCACCAATAAAAGTGCTGAGCCTTACTGAAAGGGAAAGCTACTGATAGTGTGACAGATGGCACAAAAAGGAACACATTCATGTGTTATGCATTTCGATTGCTGAGAAAAAAAAAAGTTTTAAAAAATCCACACAAAAAAATGTATTATTTATGGTACAGTGTTCTATAAAAGTGATTCATCAAAGAAGGCAATGTTTACGAATCTGCAGTAGCCAACTGTTCCTTTTTCTAACTGAAAGTAAATTAAATTGTTAATAATAATATGGTTTAATTGCTAAGAAGTGGTTGACAATCTCTTCAAGATTACAGTTATATGATTTACCATTAAAGCTGTCTTATGTTACAGGCTGATATGATTGTTTTAACTGCACAAGAACGTGTGACTGAATTAAGAGTTACAGCACCATACACACAAGCAACCTTACACACGGCTTAAGCTTATCTTAGAATCAGCCAAAAAAATAAGAGCAATTTGATCAGTAAGGTGTTAATGTTTCTAGGTTTGTAACCATTCCTTTTAAGATACAAAAAGGGCATAGAGGATTAACATGAATCACCTGACTTTCCAACTATGGCCTTTTGTTTTGTAACATACTGCCCTGAATGTGCACTTGACAAGAGTCATGAAGTGAACTGAATAACTGTTTAAAAACCACCTTGTGTGACCAGTACAGCATTCTCAGACAACTTGTAAAGTAAAAATACACCCATTAAACAGTTACAATTGGGTAATTTATTACTTTTAATCTAGGTAATTGTTACAAGCCAGAACTCTAGCATTTGTTTTAAAGAAGTCATCCCTGCAGCCTAACTGTGATTCATAACAAGACACCAAGAATATGATCTTCTGGAAGCAGGACTGCCACGAATAACCTGTTTTCATGAAAACTCAGATTATAGATTCAAGCAATAGGCTTGTCACCCACAAACTACTACTATGCATTTCCATCAAAGCTATCTGTAATACTAATAATAACTTTTTGGAACAACTGTAGGTCAGGTCAAGGACTAACGAGTAGCAGGGCCCTGCAGTTAATGTGTCATCATTTTAGATAGTGTATTGTTATAATTTGTAACATTATTGTGCATTGGCCAGTTAGTCACTTATTGTACTGTCTGTGAACGGTATTTGTCTATTAAGGAATGTGGTGTTGCCTTGCAGTCCCTAGTCTTTATATAACACCTTTTAATAGGGGCATGTTAAACACTTTCGAATGAGCAACAGGCTCTCCCTACTGCAGCTAACTTCAAGAATTCCAATCAAGAAGAACGGTTTCCATCTTCCTAAGCCACTGTGTAATTATTGATGCACTTTGATATTCTGGTCCTTCCTACACTGCTGCTGATTGGCCCTAAGGGCTTTTGGTGTGTGTGTGTCTATATATATATATATATATATATATATATATATATATATATATATATATATATATATTCAGCATGGAATTGGGTCAACTGCTAAAATTAACCACCCACGACTTTTCTCAGATTTGCTTCGATTGAGCCGCTGCAGCTTGCGTTAACCGTTTCAGCTGCTAATTTCAGGAGAGCCGAAGAGGAATCATCCTTGTACAGGAAAAGGCAGCAGGAAAAAAATGGAATTATTGAACTTGCAGAGCTGCTGAAACGGTGGCATTTCAATGGAGTGTCTATCATCCTCCATGCTGCAGGAACCACTGACAGGGATCAGAGTTGAAATTCCTCTGACTCCAGGTTGCATTGATTGGCTGATTGGACGGCTGCCAAAAAGCACACACTGACTCCCACCTCTCCAGCTAATAAGCTGTCTCAGCAGGGCCTGCAATCCCTGAATAAAGGACTTGTTCTCTCCATTTGTTCTCTCCATTCGCTCTTCTTGAGCATTAATATCTGATACCATGTGCCTCATCATCTTCCTACAACGATTCCTGTCTCCCCTTCCTCTCCTCTAAAAACAGAATTGACAGGAAAATGATTTATAATCCCTTCAGCATGCATTCCTCGTCTCTGCATGATGCCTGTTGGTATTACCAGTGTTAATGAATTGTTAATGGATGAATGTATATTGTATGTATGCATGTGTGCGTGTGTGCTTCTTGAAAATAATTGCAGTATTAGTTGGCATCTGGAACAAATTGTGTTTTTACAGGCATACAATATTAATAGAGGCTAAAACAACATTTTTATTAATAGACTCAAACTGGTTTCCAGGACTAAAAGTATGATACCCTGACTCTCCCACCTCTCCTAAACTGGAGAGTGGTGGTGGAAATGTCATTAAGGCTGTATTCTGGTGCTGCATCATAATAATACAAGGTCAAATGTATATTAGGATCATATTCTTGTTCAAAAGCATATATTAAAACAAAATAGGTCCTGGTATTATGTTTTAAACGCGTTATCATAAACATTGAAAAGAGGAATTGATAAATAATCATGCTGTTATTCTATATAAATGTTATTTTCTTTTGATCATAGTATATATACATTCATATGCCTGCAATATCTTGCAGTGTATTGTTTAAGATTAAAAAAAAAGAATAAAATAATAAATAGAAAAAAAAAAACATTAAGTAGTCTTTTAATTTGGATGTGCCTAGCTCTTGCTGCAGTTGCTTCTTCCACTATTCTACAGACACTACTCTCAAGCTAATTGTGTGTTCAGTGGGTGTGCAGAGGTTGGGGGAGTGGAGAGTCAGGGATTCTGAGGCTAATGCACCAGGGGGAGCCCTTTGGATACTGAGGTATATTTCAAAGCAGGACAAGCAGGAATCCAGCCTTGTTCATGCCATGCACTGTATGCATCATGCTTTTCTATAATTGCTATCTGTACAAACTCCAGTATTTCCCCGACAAACACACAGCCCCTTTGTTCTGCACTTCATCTTTTCTTTCCTGCAGTCCGAGATTTCAAACCTTTGCCTGAGACGCTCGATCGGTAACATCCACCGTCAGTGCGAGTCCTAGCAGCCTGCAAACCCAACAGGGGCTGACAGAGTCTATCAATCCTGGCTGAACCACTGCTCTTAGACCACTACTGAGAAGCCACTTGGGCCGAATTACATGGTGGTTTTGCAACAAAACGCACTCCACTGGTGACCTAAGCTAGAGTGGAACCCAGGTCTCAAGAGATGGAAGCCAAATGCATTAATCTACTATTCATGTCTGTTATTGCTACTGAGAGTACTGCTTTCTGACTAAGATTGATGTGTACAGATTGTAGCCAAGCAGTTTCCCTTAACAATGAAAAGTACAGGGGATGCACAGCATCAGACAGAGTTCTAGGCAATTATGTTTTTCTCAGTAAAAAAAAACAAAAGTGAACTGTGGCTTAAAACATCCGATGCCAGCGAACATTCAAAGCAGTTAACTGGAAACAAGATTGTGTGTAAACGTGCAATTTGCCAAGTAAACCACAATAAGTGCTGAACTCAGTGAAATCATAATGCACTCCATTCCTTAAGAAAAGTAAAAGTTGTACATGAAACCTATTTCAGTTGCACTTCAACAGCATACATACATTGAGTGCTTATTTTCCACCAGTAATTAACAAACTCCAAACTCAGTAGCCAGAAGCCAAGGTATAATAACTAGATAACAATTACTTAATACCAGTATATTATTTTATACTAGAACAGTACTGACACGGACATAGAAAAAATCATTCTCTTACAGCTCATACCAACCATTCTGGACATCCAGCATATATTCAGTGTTGTTTTATGAAGTGTTATCTGATGTAGTTCTACACGGCTTTAACGTGACACAGGTATTACTATTATTAATAAAATAATGAACATATTGAAAAGGATATTTCATGTAATGGGTTAGTAGAAACAAACATCCCCTATAGATTCTACCTGTTGTATAATGTGATTAATATTCATATCAATCATCAATATCAGTACTACCCCTATTTTCAAAGTACAACGTTTCAATTGGAACTTTCCATTTAAGTATTCCGGGACTGTTGAAAGATTTTGCAGCAATTACAAGACAAATACTGGCAATTCATACAGGCACTGACCCATATATCTGACAGAGGAAATAGTATCCTTCTGCAAATCCATCTTCAGAAAAAAAAAAAAAAAAAAACACATTTTGGACCCCAAGCATTATTTTATTGAAGAACAATAAAACATATCCTTCGATTTCGCTCACAGGAAAAAAAAAAGCATAATGTTCACTTTGTGAGGCAATAATCTTTGGGAAGAGCTGAAGAAAATCTATAGCATTATTTGGATTGTATGTAGATATAGTACATGGAGTCCTGTTTCCTGTTACATAGCCTGTGGTGATTTGTGGGCTAAGAATAGAGATGTTTTTTTTTGTTTGTTTCTCCCCACCTACAC